>NC_072853.1:49585129-50222629 GCF_028858705.1 Grus americana | reverse complement strand
CAGCTTCCAGAAATAACTCCTCATTGCCCAGCTAGCCCCCAGAACTTCAAAGGAACTTCTTCAAAAAATCTGAACTCCTCTTGAGACAAGGATCTCCCCTTCCTACTTGGTCTTTGCACTGCAGGGAGAAGGATAACGTCCATCCCACACCACCCTTAGCGTCCCAGCTTCCCTGCCTAGCCTGGGCTCTGGCGAGAGGTAGGTGTTCAGCTCTGTGCTCACCCAATGGACCCCAGCCTGAGCTGGATCCTTTGGTCCTACTTACTTCTCATCTCCACAGTGTTACAAGGCATATGTTATGTCTCAAACAGTTACCACAAAGGAAAAAAATGAATACTGTGGATGAGAGAGATGGAGAGAGACAAAAGTTATACGGAGTTTTCCTGGAGTTTCTGTCAGCCCCGTGGAGGTGTTTTTCACTCCACCTTCCTGCTCCCATTAGAAAGGCCCATTCCTACTGTTTGCTTTTTCATATACCTGCTCCATCATCCCTTTTTCCATGTAGAAATGTCCTGACCTATTTGCTCTCCTTTATTTCCCTGTGATTCTTCTCAGCATCTTTCCTAATGTTAGCATATGCTTTTACGAAAGAGGTAACTAAAATTACCAGTAGTAGTCAAGATGCAGACACACCATGCATTTATATAATGCTACAAGTATGCTATCTGTTTTATTTTCAGTTCCTTCCCTATTCCCAATGCACTATTTGCAACTTCACTACCATGGCACTGACTTTTCAAAGCACTACCCATAATGACTCCCAGATATCTTGCTAGATTGGTAATAGCTAATTCCCCTAGCTAATAGCTAATTTAGAGTTCATCACTGTGTATATAGTCATACAGAGAGTTGTTTTTTTCTCCTGCATGCACTTTACTTGCATTTATTGACATTTCATTTGTGATTTTCATTGAATTTTATCTGTGATTTTATTGCTTCATCACTCAGTATTGTGACATCTTTCCATAGCTGTTTGCAGTCAATTGCACATTTCACTATCCCAAATAACTTTGTGTCTTGTGCAGACTTCCTTGCTTCATTTTTAACCTTCTTCTCCAGATTACATTTGGCAATTTTGGAATGCACAGATCCCAGTACAGATCTTGTGGGATTGCCCTGGTAACATTTATCCTTCATCAAAACTCGTATTTTATCCTTGCTCTTTCCCCCTCATTTTTCAGCCAGCTATTTTTCCATGCCAGGACAAATGGACTTTTTTTTTTTCTTAGCTCAGTTGATTTGAACCCTTGGTGAGGGACTCTCCCAACAGACACCTCCATTATATCTTTCCAGCTGTCCTTAAGCTATATCTAGTAAACCTGTACCTGTAGCATACAGGTCAAGTCCCTGGGCATCCTTGATCTTTGGAGAGAGGTAACTGTTGAAGAAGCCCATGACTCGTCACGGGGAAGACTCTCTGGAGTCTCAGCATAGTGGTGATATTGCAGGGTCACAATGCCACCACGCAATGCCACAAAGCACTTACCCACACTGTGAAGAACTGAACAGCTTTTGGAGCAGGGTACCAGTAAAGATTTTCAGTTTGGTTTGGATGTGGCTGGTGTATCATAGAGTGCTGCTGTTACAGGATGTGTAATAATTCTACGTCTTAATTCATAGCTCGTGAGGATTCCCTGAACTCCTGAAACCTTTTGCTCAGTATACACAAACCTGAGATAAATAAGTCTGTAGGATTAATGTGAAAAAAATAATTTCTTAGGTCTCTAAGTTGTATTCAAGTACAAGCAAATACGTGACTCTGAATATTTTAGAGCATACAAAAACTTCTGCAGCTATGCTATCTGGACAGACAACATATTTTCCTTGTGCAAACGCCATATTTTTTTTCCCTCTACTGATGAAATAACAGCCCATCTCAGTCTTTTCTGAATTCTTTGTACCATCAATATGAGACTCAACTGTACAAAAGTCAGCACAGTCTAGAAGGAAGATGAATTTTTGCATGTGTTGAGAGCAATTGCAAGGCAATGTGAATTACACATTCTAGCTGCTTTGGACCTCTTTGCCAATCTGCATCATACTGTGAAAACAGCAAGTTTTAAATCCTGGTAAGATTAGTCTATTATTTTAATGCCTATTGGCTTTTCCCTCTCAGTACAACTGATTAGTTATTGTCCCTTTTCTGAAGCAAAAAAAAAAGTATTTAATCAAGAATTTGGCACATTAAAAAAACTATACCAAACATAGTCTCCCACCCTGACTCAGCTAGTCATCCATGTAAGGATTCATAGGTATAAATATATTTAAAGGTTTAAGTGTAACAGGACAATAAAGGACATTTGGCCAACCTTCTAGGGCATATAAACCCAAATATGGGACTTCTGGATAGAAAAATGCAGTTGTTACATTTCACTTAACTTGACCTTTTAAGCTGCCAACCTTTTTATCTACAAAACTTCTTTATACGGTGGAGCTATTCTCACTGTGCTTTTCTAACATGTGTAATGTTTTAAGTGAGGTCCTAGATGAAGGACTGGGACAAGTAAACATCTACAGCACAATCTGAGTGCAACAACATGCCACGTGTCTTCACAAAAATGTCCAACAATGATCTTAGATTAGGCTGGAATTCCCGACCCGTTTAGATTAATTATAATTGCCTGCATGTATTAGCAAGGAAAACAAACTTTTAGATAAAATGCAACTGCATGTTCTGGCCTGGTAACCTTTACTGCAGCTGCACTGGTACAGCTCAGAAACAGCCCTTCCTTGAAATGGCATAGTTTTCCATAGCTCTTTTCCCTCTGGGATCAGCGGGGTCAAAAGTGGTTGGAAATGTACTGAAAATGCTGTTAGTTTATTTTTTAAGGGGGAAAGTGGTTGGTGATGCCAGGATATGACTCCATTAGTGATTTTTTTTCCCCATGCGCCTCCAGAGACATATGCCTAAATGATATTCTGCATACCCACCTTCTGAATTTTGTTGTGAAAGCAACATAAGCATAGAGGATGAATAATAGGCTCAGTAGCGAAAAACATGCCTCGGCTATTTGTGCACCGAACCCAGCTGTACATCCAGTGAAGGCAATGGGAAACCTTCTATTAACACAGGGGCAAGCAGCTCAGGCCTCACAGTAATTGCTAATACCAAAGTGAATTAAATACTACCTAGTATTAGTAATAAAGAAACATGTGGCTCTTGGGAAAAATTCCCAATGCCCTCACTCCAATTCATAGCCCTCTCATCACCAAGCAACTGATCGGAGAGAGGAGTTCATCTGGAGTTCCAGTGGCTGCCTGAAGCAGCTACTGGTTTCTGAAAAATGCTGGTGTTGAAGATACCTTGTATAAGAAGAAGGTAGATAATTTTCATGGGCTTTGATTTGTCTGCGCCTGTGTTTTGATGTATCTATCCAACTGGCTCAGAATCAAACAAATCTGGGGCTGAACTGCTGGAAAATTGAACCTAACTCCCTTGAGTTCAATGCCCTGCCTAAGAGGCTGGTTTTCATCGCTTCAGTGAGAACTTTGTGTCCTCTGGGTTTGACTCCACATAACAGTTTCTTTCCATACAGGTTTCTTGCTAGAGTCCTATGCCTGATATAACTTAGTCCTCTGTTCACCCACTTCTACAGCTGATATATACTGGGATGTACTCTAAACAGCTGCATCCGTATGTGCATACAGCATCAGTGGCGGTATGGGTAATTAGCAATTGCAATTATGCCGCATTTTATGCTATATATGAACATATAGAGAACAAGGGCATGGACCTGGCCTGTTATTGGTGTGCAGTGTACGAAGAAAAGCAAGAGTAGGTCAAACAGAGCTCCTGGCTTCAGGAAGGGTGCATCACTCTGGGTCTCAGGTTGTGCATCGACCATCACAGGTTTCCTTCTAGCAGTTCCTATTCTCCTCTAGCACTTTGTTGCTTTTGCTGGGGCTTGAACTTTTAAAAATAAGAGAAAAAACAAAACAGACTTTCTTTGAGAATGCCCTTGGAAATAGTAGTCAGAAAAAAATTACATTTAAAAATATATTCCAGCTGTCTAGCATTTGGCCAAGTTAAAAGCTGGCCTGGGCCCCAGAGACCTTTCCCTTTTTAGTCACACAGATAGTACCAACAACTGCGTTGGAAATATTTGTGTGAATTAAGGCAAGAGGGAGCTATCTCAAGCTCAACCTAAAACTGTATTTTAACATGTTGCTTCCTCTGTATGTATGTCTATGCACTGTATATCTTTCAACTTGGGTAACTGTTGTTGCTACAAATAGATTAATATAAATCTTGCTGCGAGAGACTTCACTCTTCCAGTCCCTTTCAATACTTTTGCCTGCAGCTTCCTGTCCCACTGATTCCTCATTGCTTCCCACATTTTATTTAAAAACTATTTTTTCCCCCCTTTTTGCTTATAGCTTTTAATTTCTCTCTATTATTTAATGCTGTAACTGTTGAATTTTGCTGAATGTTGCAAATTATACAGCATAAAAACCTTCTGTGAAGTTTGGGCTAATAATTTATTGTCATCCTCAGGGATAGTTGTGTTTTTTCTTCCCGTAAATGAATAAAACCTTTTTTCGCTCCTTTCATGTAAAAGGCAGCATTCCCTTGTGGATAAGACCTGGGAAATTAAGGAGACTTGAATTTCTTTCTAAGTTATTGACTTACTCTGACCTTGGGTTAGTCATCTGGACATTGTGTGCTTCTATTATCCCAGTGGTCAAAAGTGGATATAAAACCCACATGTATTCAACTCTTCATATGATTAAGATATGTGAATGGAAAGCATTAGGCAAGTGCTTTGGATATCCACTAATTTCCTTTTAAAATCTGGTTTGTTACAGGAATAAACAGGCTTATTTTAAAAATATTTAAGAAGAGATTAAAGAAAAAAAAAGGGAGGATGGAAACTGAAGGCCACCCAAGTCAATGGGGAGGTGTAGTCAGATTTCAGTAGGTTTGAACCAGGCTATCAGTGCCAAGTGTATTAAACAGATGCTGCTGTAGGTCAAACATTCTATATCACAATACCAACAGCCCACATTACAGTAGGACTTATGTGATCCCAAACAAATGTCCTGGCTGAGCCCTTTTCCTGCACAAATCTTCACTGAGTTCATGGAGGGAGGGAGGGAACCACCTATGTGCATTTCTTTTCAGGATCAGGGCTCTATTTTCCTTCTGACACACTGATTGGAGGAATGCTTCTTTGGAAGAATCTGAGTGTTTAAATACCCCCCCCCCAAATGGAAATACTGTAATTCAGAGACCCATTATTTTAATTAGCAAAGTGCTGAGGAGCACACTGCATCCCCCTTTAGCTGAGCTATTCTTTGGCTCTTTGTTCAGTTCTCTGGATGTTCAGTCTATGAACATTATAAGCATGTGTGTCCTTATCCTTACTTTAAAAGCTTGTTTGTGGTTCATTATGAGCTATTAGGGAGCACACATCAAGCAATTGTTTTGGCAGGGATACAGGAATTGTTTCACATTCTGGCAGGAACAATTCTCTCCTACCGAACATGAGGCTTTGTGGTTGGACCTGCTGCTCCCTCCCTCCCTCCTCCTCAGAGTGCTTACTTTAGGAGAGCACCTCTTTGAAAGAGAATATGGCAAGGAATCAGTCTCAAAGGGTCAACTGTATCTTTAGTGTGCAAGATATTTTTCCCTTGTCCCACATTTCCAAAAATAACAGCACAAAAATCACTTCAGCACATCAGAAACTCAAGAACTGGAGAGAGGTGTATGTATTAAAATGTTTTGAAGTAAAGGTGTTGGCAGCAACCTCCAGGCTTAGGACCAGGGCTGGCTGAAAAACATGACAAGTGCAATGTTAGGAAGCTTATATATGGAGTTTCTAAGTTATAAATTTGCAGGCAGGATCTCCCATAATACAGTGCTTCTCAGACTGACAGCAGGTAGAGATGAACAGAGTCCAACGTGAGCACTAAGCTGTGCAAAAGCGGTTGTCGCAGTTCTTACATGCTCCTTCACCTCTTGCAAATTGGACAAGCTCCAAAAGGCATGGAGCTTTGTCAGGGAACTACCATAAAATCTTATGAGCTTTGGTTCTGTTAACTGCTACTTTTTTGGCTAACATACCCTACTCAGAGTATAGATACCTTCCAGATCTCTCCGCATGCCCCAAAATGATTTGCTTTATTGGTTATTCTCCCTTTGTCCCAGGCAGAGGTTGTAGTTTCCCCCTCTGACGGTGGTACGCTGTGACAGACTAGCCTGGCAAAGCAGAAAACGCCATGCTCCCTTCCTAATCATAAAATCGTAATCGTAAAATTACCCAGCAGAAAATAGTAAAAATGTATTAAGTAGCCCCAGTATAAATTCTTGACAGTGAGTTTCCTGAGGGCAGAGACACTATTAGTGCTATACGTACGTCTGATGACCGGCCCAGGAGAGAGCTGATTCTCCGCTGGGATTCTCTAGCAAAGCAATAACTTCTTGGAAGGCACCAGACTGTAACACTCCTGTTCCTAGAACGTGTTCATCTCAATCCCGTTGGCTGAGGAGGAGGCCAAGGATGCGGAGGATGCTGTTTGAGACACCCGTTGCAGCACTGGCGATGAGGCTGCAGATGTGCACAGGTACAACTGACAGCTGGAGCGGAGCGAGAAGACCCCGGGGCAGCCCAGTGCTCTGAACAGGCTAATGCCGCCTGGCTGCTCACTGACCCTCTCTGATGGCCGAGGGGGAAAAGGGGGACGGAGTCGAGGTCTTTGCTGCTGCCCCACGATGTGCTGTGTCTTGCGGAGTTCACATGTCATGCAGGAGGAGCTGAGCTGAGCTGGCCGGTGTGACTGCAGCGGTGGTTTCCCTCCACCGGTTCCTGGCCTGGGGAGCACTGCTGGTGCCAGCTGCTGTTTCACAAAACCGTCGTGGCTAGGGGACCCTCACCTGCTACAGCTCAGGCAACCACGTAATAATGTAATAAATGCGGGTAATTCTGAACAACTTTTTGAAATCCCCAGACCTTGACTGAAACTCACTTAAGCCAGTTCCTATTAACTTCAGCCAGATTTGAAGCAGGCACTGGGATATTATTTTTAAACCTATAAGAAAGTAATTTCAGCTTTAATGTTGTTACACACACAACAGAGAAAGGCACTGATGCCTTCAAAAGCTCCCAGGTAATTTACAGAAACTGCAACCAAGGCAAGGAGCCGAGCACTGAGAGACAAATCTGATAACTTGATGTAATACAGGTTTGTATCTGTTAATGAACTGCTGCACTTTGTCAGGGATGACTTCTGTGCAAAATCTGAGTGCTACACTCCCTTGTTTCTTCGCACTGAAAAATGTTGCAAAAACTACATACAGACTATTCCCTCTGCACACAGGCTATTTCTGTGACCATTTTGAACTCTGGCTTTGTCCCGTGGCTACGTCTCAAACGTAGAATTAATTTAAATTGGTCTAATCTCCCCTTTGCATGGTTGCTGGTCATTTTGAGCCACTCTGTTCTGGGAAGTGGTTGAAAGGAGTCTTGCTCCCTGTCCTGAGGCAACCTGGCAGCTGGGAAAAGGAGGGGTTTGAAGGAGGGCAGCACCCATTCAGGGTCAGATACCCCCAGAGTATTTTGGAATGGTTCAAATATTTGGTTCAAATTAGAAAAAAACCCCAACCCAAACATCAGGCAGAAAGGAGACTCAAATCTGCTTGAAGAGGCGTGTTTAGATGAAGTCCTGTATCAGGCTGGTAATTACACAGACCCTGTTATCACAGTGACTCACTGCCAGGTGAGAAATCCCATGTAAAATAATTACACTTAAACCCACATACGTACGTAAAGCAAAGCAGTAGCAGCAAATGGTTCATCCTTCTGGCTCAGAGGGCCAAACTGCTCTGTACTAGGGGAAAAAATGTGGATTAAAACCAAGCAAGCCAGACATTCACATATGCAAGCCTAGTCTGAGTAAGTATAAAGCAGGGATTATGACCCATTGCTGACTGGAAACAACTATGTGTGGAATACAAGCATAAATGTTTAAATATGTGTGTAGACTTAATACAGTAGAGCCAGAAATTAGATAGTAGAGGAGGAGGGTGGGCTGCACGTAAATAGGCTTATCAGGAGATTAATTATCCGCCAAACCACACTAATCTTTGTTTACAGTAAACAGCCAGGGCTTAGTATTCAAGTCATTCAATTTGCAAGAAGACCTCCACTTTCAGCCTGGTAGTGGCAGGCACCAGAACCTCCCAAGGTGTTGGCTTTTTTTAAAATAAAAAAAAAAATCTTAATGTTGCCACCCCTTGAATAGACATAAATACAAACAGGCAGAAACTGCCCTCTCTCCAAAACGGTAATGTTCTCAAGAAACAGCTGCATAACATATATATTGCCTGCGTTACTGGAAGAAAGAAATCTGGCCCTCCCTTTCTGCAGTTTTCCCCAGAAGAAACTTAGGTGCAGAATTAATGCACAACATCTCTCCAGAGAGTTTCTTTGGTCAAGGGAAATGGTCCAGGAAAATGGAGAAAGCCTCTGTAAATATCTGTAACTGTTTCATTTAGCAACCCTTGACAGACAGGACCAGAAAGTCCACTTGGATACAAGGTATTAGAGTCTGATAATCAGACCCCTTCCCAAAATACATGACAAAATTTGCTATATGGTCTGTCTGGAATCAGCATTTAGTTTTGGTGTTTATTTTTCTGACCAGGCAAGTAGCTGGTTTGTGGGCTCATCTGCTGAGTTTGGACACTGAACAGAGATGCTTACCAACCACACATATACCCAGTGACTTCTGTGTAGCTGCTCTGTTCCCGGGCGAGCCTGCAGCCGATGGGCAGGCAGCACCGGAGGAAGCTGCTCATGAGTCTGGTTCTGTAAGCATGGCTGCCCCACAGCTGCCACACTGCTTCTGCTTCTTTCTTCTTTTGTTCTTCACATCTCTCAGTATTCAGATGCTCGCTATCAATTTGACCTCGAGTCATTCCATGGAGGCCACCAGGTGTACACACAAGAGGTGATGCATTCAAACTGCTCACCCAGCTGTGAAACCTCTCTGTGCACCAAGGCTGCCAAATGGCATACTTTCACAAGTGCTGTGATTTTGGAGAAATTATACTTCATCGCAATGTGCAAATTCCTCGTGTCTGAAGATTTCAGACCAAAATCTTGAGCCACTAGATGCTGCTGTTGGTCACCATCAGTCAAGAGAGTGCTGCTAAAACTTCTACCAGCCCTCTTAGTATTATAGAGGGCAGAAGGATACTAGATGTGGTGTCAAAGTGGAAGGTCTGACCCATTCCCCTTCAGCTCCTGGAGGCCAGCAGTGGTAACAATGAAAAGAAAAAAAAAAAAAAGGAAGATGTGCCCCATACCTTGTCACAGCTTAGAGCCTATTGCACTTTCTTCTGCCAGCCTGTCTTGCTAGTGAAAAGGTAGTAGAGAAGATGGAATTTGACAGGGGTGGAGTCAGAGGTAATGTGAAACAGCTTGATCCCAACAGTGTTGGGGGGAAGATTCCAAACAAGCAAAACACCTCAGACCTCCATCAGGAATTGGAGAACCTCTTTGCTCTGTTTCTGGTGGATTTTACTGAAAAAAATTCCCTCTCAGAAAAGAGTAATCCAGGAGTTAAAAAATAATAGTAATCCAGATGACCAAAGTATAATGAGGTTTCAAAAGAAAGTACAATGATCCCACAGGATCCTTTGAGTGGATATCCTGAGTTTTCAACTGCAAGTTTTGTAGTATTGATATTCCATTAGCAGATCTTTAAGCTTTCTAGCTGCTTACTCCCAGCTAATCAATGTCCAAGTTCTCTGGAATAGCTCAGAAAGCACACATTTTTGGTGAGGTAAATGATATCTTTATCCCAGTTTCCTTTCTCCTGCATGGAGCAGTGCAGTAGGACAGAGGCATCGGTAAGACTTTGTGTGAATATCTCAGAGCAGAATCATTTAAATGGAGACTGAAGATGATAACAGCAAGTGGCTTGCTTGCAGTTAACATATAGTGTGCTCAATCACTGCCTCATGATGCATCATGATTCTGGATATAATAATATCCATGTGTACTTCACCAAGCCAATGCCACCCTTTACCAGTGCTATCACTAATGAAGCTGGGCCTCACAGGTCCTCAGGTTGAAATCTGGTGGCAGCCAAAGAGAAGCTGACTCAGGAAATGAGGCAGTGGTTGCTGCAGGCTGTAGCATCTTCATCTCTGCCTTTCTTGCCAAGATGGGATTTTTTCAAAGTAGGGCAGCAAAGCTTCAGGATGAAGCCAACATCAAATAAGCACATGGAGAGCTGCTTGCTTCAACCACTGATCAAAGAACAGTGTCAGAAGATGGAGAAACAGCACTGCTGCTAAAACAACTTTGTTTCCGTGCCTCATCCCCAAACCTTGGTATGGTTGCCTCCCCACTCCTTTCAACCCTTTGCTTCCTGAAAGAGTTTCCAGGAAACAGGCTGGAAGGTCCCATCTGGAGATCAGATGCACAGCAAAGATCTGACTTCTCTATTCTGCATACTCCATTTGACAATTCTCATCCAAAACAGGAGAAACTGGGGAGCTGCTGGGCAGGAGGGCCTGGAAACATGGTGCAGAGCTCGCCAGCTGTTTCTGAAGCTGCGGCGTTTCGCTGCAGGCAGAGTTCCCCGGGTTCTGCAGGCTGGCTGACAGACCTCAGGGGAGCAAGACAAACATCAGAATTTACTCCCTAAGGACCTTTATTTAAAACAAAACAAAACAAAACAAAGCAACCCCAACAAAAACCCCAAACCTCTGTGTAAATGAAATGCTTGTTTACAGCATAGTGCTACAACTCTATGTGCTAAGTTTCATAGCCTTACTGGGTTATAATAATAGCCATATTATAGGTACAGATGATAGAGAAGATAAAGATAATAACAGATAAAACAGATGATAAAGATAATAACACCCACTCACCAAGATTTTACAAACAGCCACCCTGATATTTAATTTTGTGTTATGTTCCCAAAATACAGAACTCAGCAAAAATTAAGTCAAGATACAAGTGTAATAACTGTACATAATAAAGCCAATGTGTGTTCCTAATCTGCTATATTACTACTTCTTAATTACTCCAAATGTTTCATTAACTAAGGGTGACAATACTGCAATTATATCTAAGTCTTTGCATCTGTTGCCACATCTTAGATGTAGAAACTGCCTTTTCTATATACATAAAGAGAGGGGTAGCCATAACTGGGATTATACAACTTGATGTTTATAGTTTAAAGAGGATCTGAGAAGTGCCTCAGAACAGGCAAGAACCTGGATTTAAAAGTATAAAAGAAGCATTTGGAGCAGTTTAATGAAGGGAAGAACAAGTCAAAGAAACCCCTGGTCTCCAGGTGGCTTTGATGAAAAAAGCAGAATGAAAATCGAGTGCATAACAGGATTTCTAGCCATGGTTTCCACTTGTGATGCTCCACAAGGAGCATTTCCAGGAGGAAAGGGACATTGACTGAGGGATGTCAGCAAGGACCTTGGAAGAGACTGCTCCTCAACCTTTGTGTCTGCAAGCCATTTCATCATCTCTCTTCACCTATAGCACTTTCTCTTTCTTGTGCTGTAGCATTACAATTCTGTTTCTGCAGGCCCCAGGGCAAGGCTTGTGATTATGCACAGATAAGTGAAATTTTCTTACTGTTATTTCCAGTGCAAAGAAGAGAGAAGTCTGACGCTGGAAATCAACAAACAGAGTTTGTATTTACAGAACGCTCATTTGCCTTGTACAGAGGGGATCAGTCTGGCTAATATTTGGGTTTCTGTGGATATTTCGGTATTAAAAGTTGGCACATCAGAACGGCAGGAGTCAAAAAGATACTGTTTAAATTAAAGAAACCAAACCAACCCAAAAAGCATGCAAATCTAGTTTAGTTTTATTACAAAAGTGAAAAACAGGCCAAAAAAAGCATTGAAGTATACAGTACTGAGTGATTTACTCTAAATACTGCAACTGATTATGAGGATACATTGGCATTTTATTGAGAGGGTGGGAGGAAGAAAAGTCACCATTCAAATTTTCATCTTAGCTGAAAAAGTCTACTGTAGCTGAAAAAAGTCTAATGTAACAGTGCAACATCCAAAACTTTTGAACTGAAAAGGGTTGTTTTTTAAGTGACTAAATTTATAATAGTAATTTTTAAACCAACTGTTCCATTAAAAACGTGCAATGTCTAGGAACTCAAGTAACAAAGAGGCTTTGCTCCAGTTGGTTACATGCCATTAAGAGTCTTGTAAAATATCAAATTTTCCCCAATGACGGAGGAATTGTGCTATTTATTGAATAGGAACACCTCATTGTTGTGTGAGTTTCTAGAATGCTTTTGACGTTTCCTCTAAAATACTGATGTGAAGATAATTTTTCTTTTTAATCAATAGGAGCAGCTCATGCCTGCCCTGGGCTTTAGGATCTGCCAAACCAGACTGCTGCTTCTCCCCGCCATGGCACCCAGCAGAACTCGGAGCTCCCCACGGCCCTGCACAACACTGTGGTGCTGCACCATCCCCTTTTACCTCCATCTCCTGCTTCAGTAATATCCTGCCCCCAAACTCTTCCATCTGAAAGCCATTTCGTCTGTTGTTCTCATGTATTACTTTGCAAATTTTCCATGTGTTACGTTTCTTTTTCTATGGGCTTCAGAACAAAACTTGTAAATAAGCACAGCTTGACCTCCCCATTTCTCTCTCTTTTCTCAGCGTGCTCACCAGTTTGCTACCTAGTAAAAGGATACCCCTTTGCACTCAAAAGAAAAGGGCACCATCATTGATATTGGACATCAAATTACCATGACACTGGATGTCTGTTAGGAAACAGTCATATCAAGATAGCCATATAGTCAGCACTCATCTATACTCCGATGTTTTAAAGGGAGATAAGCCAGTGAGATAGAAACATGAAAGTCTCAATAATTATCAGCTCTCCAAATGATCTCTAGAGCTTTAATGGATAGAACTCTCACTAAGTCATGCAGATATATGTTGTATCCTAAAGTGGGAGGGGGGACACGTGACAATCTTTGTGAGATGCGTGCCTTTGACAAAAGTTCCTTCATATTTCTAAGAAGATGTGTTTTGCTACCCAGGCATCTCTCCGTTATGGCTGCAGAACTTTATACATTTACTGTAGCCCCAATTGAAATAGTATATACAAACGGGATTTCACATTCTCTTTCTCTTAAAATAAATTTCATATGGAAGTTACTTTTACCCTTAATTTCAACAGAATCAAGATTTTATCCAAATTGCTACTTACTTACAATAAACCATTCCCTAAATGGTTTCACCGAAGTCAGGGTATACTGACTATTTTAAAACAGTTTAACATGGTGTCCTGGAAATAAATACCTTTTCTTTTGTCAAGAAGCTG
This sequence comes from Grus americana, assembly GCF_028858705.1. Classification (NCBI taxonomy): domain Eukaryota; kingdom Metazoa; phylum Chordata; class Aves; order Gruiformes; family Gruidae; genus Grus; species Grus americana. The sequence continues at coordinate 50,209,298 of NC_072853.1, read as the reverse complement.
AAAAATCAGAGGATGTTTCAGCTTACAAATATGTGCTACTGTTGTTGAGTAGGCACATCCAAATTAAACTAATTTGCCAGCTGGCTCAAACAGGTGGGGCAAGAAGATGGAGAAATCAGAAAGAATTGTCTTCCCTATTTTGTCACTTATCTGCACCTACATACAGGTACTGAAACACGGTGGTTAACCCTGAGATCCAGCTTGTATCACTCTTTGAGGCACATAACAGGGAAGAAAAGAGAAGAAAATGACTACATAACAAACACAAGCCAACTTTCCTGGGCTTCTAAAGGCTTTAGGTGAGGATCTAGCAGAATTAGTCCCAAGTCATTATGCACTAGCTGCACTTCTGCTTACATTAAGCCAACCAATGCTTTGGAGAGTAATATACTTTTATCAGTCATTCATAGCATCATAATGGCAGTGATTTAACTCCTTTGGGGTTTCTGTAAGATCTCTGCAAAAAGCAAGTGGAAGAAAGTGTATGGCTGCTGCCTGAGGCCTTCTGTGGGTGTTAAATACATGTAGGCAAATAGCTGACAAACCACATATTCAAACTAGCATATGCATATTCATCCATTTTACCTGGGTTTGCGTAGGACTGGTTTTAATTTGGTCAAGAAAAAGTGTTCTCCCTTCTTCCCTCTGTTAGACCTACCACTATTTATTGTAAGAAAGCAGCACCCTAAACTCTACTGGATGGATGTGACCTAAAGAATAATGAGAAAGAGAGGAGGAATATACATACCTTCTGTGTGTATGTACCTCTCGTAGGGTCAGTTCCCCAGGATGCCTCCTTTGCATCTGGTTCTTTTTAGCCCAGGAAATGAGCACTGTTTTCAGCAATGCCACTACAGCATCTCTCTATTCCCACATAAACTCTTGTAGTTAAATACAAGAGGAGATGGGCGGCCACTGTCAGTGAGGAGACTGAAATATAAGGTAGTTAGTTGCAGAACTGCAGTCTCTGCATCAGGATCTTTCCAGGAGCGCAGCAGAAAGGAGAGCTCCTGCACACCTGGCTGCCTGCAGGAGTGGGTGGTCACCACAGGTAACCCTGAGATGGGAGATGGGGGTCACAGCTTTGAGAGCAAACATGGAAGAGTCCTGGCCTCATGATCACGTGGTAGGCTCTCAGGCTGTTTTTGTCATCTCTTCACAACTATCTTATGCTCAAATAGCATCATGATGATAAACCATCAGAACTATAGGGGGCTGAAAAGGTAAAGGACTCTCCCTCCATCCCCAAGAGATCAGGAACAAGGCCAAAAGAATTTCAAACTACTGGAGTGTATTTCTCAAGTTCACAAGCTCAGGAGTCCTACCTGGACTGAGAGGAGACAAAGGTGATGGCTGGTGTTGTCCCACTGGAGACATAAGGAAGGAGCCCCGTCTCCTACTCTTAATTTTTACCTTTTCAGGAAGGTTTTAATTCACTAGATCATTTGGCATTTGTGGTACCTTGTTTCATTCCTTCCTTCCCTCCCTATTTGCCCAGGGGTTTATTCCAGGACTCAGGGATATTTGCCCCATTTTATCATGTGCTGTGGGACACTCTGCTCATGCTTCTACTGAATGTGATCAGCAGTCTTTCCAGCTCTTCAGGCTAGTGGTGACCTGTGCCACCTTGCTTCCTGCTGCAGCGGCGAGAACAACTCCTGCCTCACTTAGATTTAATCAAGTCAGACTTGTTCTTACCTTCCTGCCGCTGCTTCATGGCTGGTCCCTCTTTCTTTTTGACCTCAGCTGGCCCTGTTCATCTTCAGCAGGTACCTCCTCACTGTCCCCTTCTCCTTTTGTTCTGTTCCCAGCCTTCCCTTTCCCCAGTCCCTCCCCTCCTTTTCTACAATTCTGCTGCAAAATATAGTTAGCAGTATACATATAGAAATGAAGATACTGGTTCCTTTTGTCTGGCTTTTGCCTGTCTTTCAACTGATGTAATCTTTTCAAAAAGAGCTACCAAGTGTTATGTGTAACACCTACTGTTATATCTAACTCACATAGAACATCTAACACAACAGGTCCTCAAAATAGGATTTGACCTGTTGCTGCTTGTTTAATATAAGCAAGCATTTAATAATTATTGGGCACTTCCTACACTGGAATCATTTAATCAAGAGTTCCCCCCATCCCTTGCATTTATATATATATACACACACATATATACAGGGAACCCAGGGCCAAACTTTTTTCCAAGTGCAGCCTCTTTGCTGAATAGAAAATCAATCCTGCTAGTGGTCAAAGCTTATTCTTGGCTTCTGTGGATGTTTCTTAAACTTATGCGTTTCCAGTATCTCTTTCAAGTCATTGGATTATTCATCACAAACTTTCTTAGACTTTCTAATTCTGATTCTTCAACTGGATCTCTCCCCTGATATTATGGTCTGTGAAACATGCAGCCACTTTTGCTCTGAGTGGCCTTCCTGCTGTACTCCTGCCTATCACTCCAGTAAGGACTGCTCAGCAGAGGTCTTCCCAGATCTGGAGAGTGTATCGAGCAGTCAAGGTCTGCTGCATACTTACTGCCTTGTACTGGCACCCAACCAGAACCTGTGGTGCTCACAGCTGCTGCACCTTTTCTGCCTGCAGCACATTCTGAATTAGCATGAACTGAAAATATTCATTTCACAGATGTTCAGCTTCAAATTCCACTGTTTGGAAGGCAGGGTCTATTAGAAAAAGAGCAGATTTTAAGGAAAGAGTCTTCCCATGGACAAGTGGAACTTTTCACTGAAGCTCTTACTTTGCTTGGGTTTTGGCGTAGTCTTTGACACAACAAAATGTCATTACCTGGAAAAGTTTATTTAGTTCATATTAATTGTTGCTCTGTGTGTCTTAGGTTATGCTTACATTTGCACTCAGTGTACTAGCCCTGAACTACCTACATCAGCCACAGTAGGATCTCAGCAGGGTCACTCACCTGTATCACAGCCCGTATATTAAACTTAGGATTGCTGTGGTGGTATGGTTACTGATACCCATAGTCTGTATTCTGAGCTTCTTGATGCCCTTCTGGTATAAAATCCTAAAATATCTGAAATAAATGGATTTTTGCCATTGATTTCAATGGAATTAAGATTTCACTTTTAGTTTTTGTTTTGCCTTTGGTGCAAGGCTACAAAATCTCAAAGTAGTCTGAAGATGTCTCTTTCCTTTCTGTTTCAGAGCATAAATTTTACTTTTACCTTCATCACCAGAACAGACATTACCAGGAGCTATCCTTTGGACAGAAGGAACATGAAAAGAACTGCAAAATTCTAGCTTGATGAATGCTTGCGAGGAATATTTTCAAATGTGTTTTTCCTCAAGGTTGCTGCTTCTGTGTGCAATGGTTGTTCATTTAATTCAGACAGCACCTGTCTCCGATCATTATTTTTTAAAGAGTTCTGGTAATCCATAAACTTAATCTAGAAAAGAAAACGTCCTGTTGCTAAAGTACTCTGGTAGAATCACTCTGCTGTTTTGATTCCTTACTAAGGTACGCACTGAAACGTTTTCTTTACTAGGCATATACAGTCTCTTCTGTGCCTTACTGTGGTCTCCTTCCTCCCTTATCCTAGTTTTGCAGACACCTTTTCTTTCACTGCTTCAGAATTTCCTTACTGTTCTTACAGTGAAAACTCCTCTAATATCAGCAGCTAATATGAGCAGCCTGGAGTTTAAGGCCAGGAGCAGAAATTCCAGAACTTCTTGTTGTTGCAGACTATGGGAAGTATCATGAAAACCACAGCTAACATGGTGCCCTTTTATTTAAGGCCCTGTCCCAGCTTGGATTGCGCCGCAGATGTATAGCCACATAATGCTGAACTTCCTCTGTGTATGGAGTTAAAAACGGTTTATGTGTGTCTTCTGCTGATGGCTTTTATAGTCTCCATCCATATACTACATGTGCTACTAAAATTGGCACTATTTCCCAGCTTTTTGATGGTGAATATTTGCCATGAAAAGGGCACTTTACTGCTCCAGAAATGAAAAATGCAGCCACAAATCCTCCCTTTCTCTTTTAACAAGGAATGCTGGTATGGAGCTGTTGACCTCTGCTTCCAGTGTTCCTTCTGCCTACTGGGGTGATCACTGGAGTTGGGATTTGGGTCTCTGTCTCAGCCATGGTGTCCTCAAAGGCAGTAGCCCACCTTCCTCTTCTCCTCTGGGACAACATGTCCAGCACCATCAGAGGAACAGAGGATCTTCTCTCACGAGTCTTCTTGAGTTCCTCTTATTTTCTCCCTGTCCTGTGGGAGAGGAGAGTGAGCGGGTTCTGGTTGGGTGCCAGTACAAGGCAGTAGGTGCGCAGCAGACCTTGACCGCTGTATACACTCTCCAGGTCTGAGAGGCCCTCTGCTGATCAGTCCTTACTGGAACGACAGGCAGGAACACAGCAGGAAGGCCACTCGGAGCAAAAGTGGCTGCAAATTTCTCAAAACATAAAATCAAGGCAGAGATCCAATTAAAGATGGGACTGAGCAAGCAGCTGTATGGGTGTTTGGCTGTTGGCCGGGGTCAACCCACTAAAATCATGGTGTGAATAGCACTGAGGTGCTATTGTATGGTATGTAGGTAATAAAAGACCCAACTTTATGTTTTTACTCGTTTGGGTTAAGGAGAAGTTTTTATGCCTTGGACTGTCTTCTGACTGAACTTATAATGAATTGCAAAAACTCATGGGAAAAAGAACAAAGGAAATCTTCTTCTTATATTTAGAACAGCAACCCTTCAGCTGTATTTCCATACATAATAAGATTCACTTACTCTGTTACTACCGAACTTTTAATTCTTAGAAGAGATACGTGGCTATGAGTAGAATATACTGTAATATATTACAAATGAGAATATTTTGATTCCTTACATTTATGAAACGTTCTGGTGTGCTCAAAAGTAGCAAAGTTTCTGCTGTTAAACCACTATGAGCTGGCCAAATCACTACTGGATACTGAAATAATTATACATATACACACACACATACACACACAATTTTCCAATGGAAGGTCTCTTCCCTGCAGCTGAGGGGGAAAAAAAAAGAAAAAAAAAAGAAAAAAAAGAAAAAGAAAAAAAGAAAAACAAAGATGTGAGAAGAAAATTTTCATGAGTTAAGCAGAGTTGTAAGACAATAAAATAAATTGTTTTCATCATATTTAGCAATTAGATGACAGTTTACTTAGAATTACTGAGACCAGAAAGGAGTTTTCCACCTGAGCAAAAAGCTGAATATTTATGTTCTTTTTTTAGAAATGCAGCACTCTCATAACTGCAAGTGCTGAACTGCACTTCACTGGTTACAGTCTGGGACATTGTGGGACAATTTCAGTGTAATGACTCATTTAGCTGTGACCTGTGATGGCTAAGGAACGGGCTCACCCTCCTTTTCTCCTCACCTTACACAGCATGTTGTAATCTACTACAGAAAGATGTGGTGGGCTGCTGGAAGCAGTAGTTAAGTCACTGCAGCTAAAATGACTTGAGATCAGCTATTAACACCCATTAAATTTCAGTGCTAAAGTTTGCAAATCTCTAAGAAGTAAGTGTCATAAGCACACAGACAAGCAATATTTCCTGATCTCTGAATGTAATTTTCCTTTCAACACTCCTACAGTCCTGGCATTTATAATGTTTCTTTTGGTATTGAAGTTGTGGATAGAAGAATGCAAGAACGTCTGTGCATATTTAAGATATTAAACCCAGATTATTTTAAAAAGTCAGCACTTAGGTATCATTAAAGATGAAAGAACTAATGAAGTGGTTTGCTTTTGGTGTTTCTGGTCATGAACTAATCATGCAACGTTTGCATTTCTCCTCTTAAGGATGGTGATTCTTTTACAAAGGGCAGAGGCAAAGTAATCCAATCATTTAAATATGGAATAATTTTATAGATTTACACTCTAATTTACATGTAGCTCAAGTTGAGTATTTGTGTTGGCTGAAATGATGGGTAATGCACTATATTAGCAAAAGCTTGGAAAAACAAAATGGCCCACCATCTTTCTCATCTGATACAGTAGCTCTCTTACGATGTTTTTTGAGAACTAGGGCATTTTTAAAAGTCATACCTCTAATAGAGTTGAAGCAGAAGTTATGTCTAAGTACGAAAACACAACAGCATCTGTTTCATTGAATCCAGCCAAGTACTGATTGCAGTTAATTCAGTTACACTGGCAGACTGATCCCTGACAGCTTTCAAACTCCACAAACAAAAAGCATTAACTTGTCTTCTGAAGCCTCTGTACTTGTCTGAAACCTGTTCTCTTGCCATTACCCAGGTGAGGGCCCCCCTCGATGTCTTACAGTGTCAGGAGGGCTGTGCTGGACCCACCTTTGTCCCCTAGGTGAAGCTGCAGGCACTGAGATCTTCAAAGAGGGTTCCGCAGTATGGGGGTTCCCCAATATGGGAGAAAGTGGGAGAGTCAGGATTTCCTAAAATTAATTCCCTTGACATCCAGAAATGCAAAGGAGTCTTTTCCTCAGGATGGTGTAAAGAGGTGACATCTCCTTCCGTAAGGAGAGTGTACACATAAGGAGGGTGTAATACTGTGTTGGGTTTGCGTGGCAAGGTTTTGGTGGCGGGGGGGGCTACAGGGGTGGCTTCTGTGAGAAGCTGCTAGAAGCTCCCCCTGTGTCTGATAGAGCCAATGCCAGCCGGCTCTAAGACGGGCCCGCCGCTGGCCAAGGCCAAGCCCATCAGCGCCTCTGTGATAACATATTTAAGAAGTAGAAAAACACTTAGATGGAGGGAGCTTTTGCAGCCGGAGAGAGGAGTGAGAAGATGTAAGAAACTCTGCAGACACCAAGGTCAGTGCAGATGGAGGGGGAGGAGGAGCTCCAGGCGCCGGAGCAGAGATCCCCCTGCAGCCCGTGGTGAAGGCCATGGTGAAGCAGGCTGTCCCCCTGCAGCCCATGGAGGAAGGATGAGGGGGTGTAGCGATTCCACCTGCAGCCCGTGGAGGACCCCACGCCGGAGCAGGTGGAGATACCTGAAGGAGGCTGCGGCCCGTGGGAAGCCCATGCTGGAGCAAGTTCCTGGCCGGACCGGTGGACCCGTGAAGAGGGGAGCCCACGCCAGGGCAGGTTTGCTGGCAGGACTTGTGACCCCGTGGGGGACCCCACGCTGGAGCAGTTTGCTCCTGAAGGTCTGCACCCCGTGAGAGGGACTCCATGCTGGAGCAGGGGAACGATGAGAGGAGTCCTCCCCCTGAGGATGAAGAAGCGGCAGAAACACCGTGAGATGAACTGACCGTAACCCCCATTCCCCGTCCCCCTGTGCCGCTGAGGGGGGGGAACGTTGAAAAGACTGTGGTGGGTTGAGCCTGACTGGGGCCAGGTGCCCACCAGAGCCGCTCTCTCACTCCCCTCATTCACTAGACAGGGGAGAAAAGGCATAATGAAATGCTTGCAGGTCGAGATAAGGACAGGGAGAGATCACTCACTAATTATCGTCACGAGCAAAACAGACCAAACTTAGAGAGGGAATTCATCTAATTTATTACTAGGCAAAACAGAGTAGAGGAATGAGAAAATAAAATCAACTCTTAAAACACTTCCCCCCACCCCTCCCATCTTCTCGGGCTCAACTTCACTCCCGGCTTCAACGTTCCCCCCCCTCAGCGGCACAGGGGGACGGGGAGTGGGGGTTACGGTCAGTTCATCTCACGGTGTTTCTGCCGCTTCTTCATCCTCAGGGGGAGGACTCCTCTCATCGTTCCCCTGCTCCAGCATGGAGTCCCTCTCACGGGGTGCAGACCTTCAGGAGCAAACTGCTCCAGCGTGGGGTCCCCCACGGGGTCACAAGTCCTGCCAGCAAACCTGCCCTGGCGTGGGCTCCCCTCTTCACGGGTCCACCGGTCCGGCCTGGAACTTGCTCCAGCGTGGGCTTCCCACGGGCCGCAGCCTCCTTCAGGTGCCTCCACCTGCTCCGGCGTGGGGTCCTCCACGGGCTGCAGGTGGAATCGCTACACCCCCTCATCCTTCCTCCATGGGCTGCAGGGGGACAGCCTGCTTCACCATGGCCTTCACCACGGGCTGCAGGGGGATCTCTGCTCCGGCGCCTGGAGCTCCTCCTCCCCCTCCTTCTGCACTGACCTTGGTGTCTGCAGAGTTTCTTACATCTTCTCACTCCTCTCTCCGGCTGCAAAAGCTCTCTCTCAGTGTTTTTCTACTTCTTAAATATGTTATCACAGAGGCGCTGATTGGCTTGGCCTTGGCCAGCGGCGGGCCCGTCTTGGAGCCGGCTGGCATTGGCTCTGTCAGACACAGGGGAAGCTTCTAGCAGCTTCTCACAGAAGCCACCCCTGTAGCCCCCCCGCTACCAAAACCCTGCCACGCAAACCCAACACAAATACTCTTTCCCTTCCCATCTCCATTGCTTTCTGCATAATCACCTGCTTTTCCTATCTGGAGGCCCAGGCACAAGCATATAAGAATACTTTTCATTTTCTTTGGCCTTGCTCCACCACTTCAAGTCCTTTTGCAAGTTTTATTGCCAAGCTCTCACTTGACTGATGTCTCTCTATCACTGTTCTTCCTGTATGAAATGTGTTCTTGTAGGAGTGGTTGGCAGGCACTGGGTGCCTGGATATCTCTGAATTGTTTGATACTAGTGGGTATTAAATGTAATTAATCTCCCTCCCTCCATCAACCTTTCCCTTTTACCCATCTAATCTCACTGGTGTTGTATTAGTGTAATTCAGTTACGCAGTCCCTGCTATGTATCTTTGTAAGCTGGTATCTGGATGAGGCACCATCAGAACGGGCTATTCGGTCAACCAGGAGACCACAGTGGGCAATCACTGTCCCTGGCCAGACAAACAGGCTATCTGCACATCTGCTGAACACTGATGCTAACAAAGGTTCAGTTTGCCCTAATCAGGATGCTAACTCTAAGGTTTCCCTAGCAACAGGAGCCGTAAGTCTGAGGAGACATCTTATTTCTACTAATCTTTTATTTCATTTTCAGTAGGTAATTGCAGGTAAATCCTCCAGCAGCTGTTCCAAAGCGGGATGAAGTGGTCAATACATTGACTTCTGCAGCCTGCAAATAGGAGTATATTAGGCAACGGTGTCAACAGACTTTTATCTGAGCCACTTAATCTGTATATTAATAAATATTATCTGAATAGGTAGGTGCTCTTTCTTTGCAAAATTATGACATACACCAGCAATGAAATATCAGTCTTTTCAATTACATGACTAAATAGAAGTACAGCTCACATTACTGAGGCTGAGGTATATTGTTTAGATAAGAGACCTGAAAATCAAATTCTTATCATGTGTCTCAGTAGCACTGTGGACTTCCCTATCACTCAAGTGGTTTCATCCCTGCTTCTATTAGCAGAAAGAACAAAAGGAAAAGAGCTATTTAATCCCCCTTTTCTTTCTTGCCAGCACTAGCTGAACAGCACCCTCAGTCTCTGAATGCTGTAAAAAATTTGAAAGGAGCAGTTAACGTTAGATGGGAGACTTACAGAACATTTGCAAACATCTGGCAATAATTGCAGGAGTGAGTAGTCATAAAGTAAAGCACAGCACTGCTCATTCCACATTAGATCAGCTCTCTGTCATGCAGTTGCTTTGCGAAGGGAGCACTTTACAATATCTGCACTGGCTCCAATTAGTTTCTTGGGAAGTGTCAGGTACAGATTGAAAGACTGTGTCTTGCTCTCTGGGTGATAGCAAGCAGTTGTGATTAGCAGCTGTGCTAGGGCTAAAAATCTTAACAGGCATGTGAAAAGTGGGTAGGAAATTTTTCCTGCGTTGTCCTTAGCGCTGGAACTCATGTTTCTTGCCAAGACTAACAAAGCTTGGCTTTGTCTGGGGGCTTTGACTTTGGTAAGGCAGAGGAAGCTTTCATGAGGAAATGACTTGAAAGACACATGATGGTCTGGTGTAAGCAGTCGTTACTTTTCAGAGTATTGAATAAGCATGTTCTTTTTTTTATGAGAGAGAGATTTGGTTTTGAAAAGGCAAATGAATTTTGATAGACTTGATACTTCTCTTATAATCTCATTTTGTAGATTTTTCCAAGGAGTAGAAGCCTTGGTGCAGTGATTTAAAAACTGAATCTAAAGACTGAGAGACAGAGAAGGAGGGGAAATCTTAGTATTCATCTTACCATTAACTGAAATGAGGAGTTTTTTCCAAAACTGATCTCTGCTAATTTAGTTAGCAAAAGACAAAAGAACAATTTTGCTTTATTGGTCACTGGCTTGCAATTAAGGATGAGTTTTGAACTTCCTGAATGCTGTTCAAGGGGATGGAGGAGGAGCAGGGGGAAGAGAAGAGAGGGCAGAGAGTAAAAGACACAGAGCTTGTATTTCTGATCAACATGGTCTTCCAGGAATAGAAGTAGCACATTTCAAGCTGCTTGCCGGTTGCTTTCAGCAGTGGGAGTCCCCTCTGGCATTTATGTCTCAAACATTCCCTTTGGCTGCTCAGCCTGAGACTTAATAAGTAAGGACACAAGCTACTAACAAAAGAAGAAATGTTCCACTTATTATTCATTCTTAGAGCAATACTTAGAGCACTTTCTTTGTTTGTTTAACACAGGTAAATGTAGTGCAGGCAAAGCCAAAATAGCAGATACATCAATCCCACCCGGAGAACATTTTTCATATAACTCTCAGGCATACACCCGGGTCCTTAGCATACCCAGGGAGCAGCTGCCTGGAGTCTCCCCTGCTAAGGATCCAGACAGTCTGTGTAGTTTGTCTGAAGCTGCCCAGACTTCCTCTACCCACCTTTTTTTTTTTTTCCCCCCTATACATTTGGATTCCCTCTACATATCTGCTTCCTGACCAACTTAAGCATCTAGAAAAACTATGCAAATCCAACCCATGGTTTTCTGTCAAAAAGCATAGAACAGAAAAGCATCATGCTGCAAAGAACATAAAAAAGTCATCTGGTCCTTTCCCCTATCCAAGACAGGATCAACTGCCATTTCTGACAGATCTTTCTCTAACTTGTTCCTGAAGTTCTCCAAGGATATCTATGTGGAAAACTCTCCAAATGATACATTATTTACCCTTATCATTTCCAAACTTTTCCTAGCATTTTGTATGAATTTTTTGATTGAAATGAAATCCATTATTCCCTAAACCTTCCATCACACAGGACCCTGTTTTACCTGTCAGTATCCTCTTCCAGGTCTCTCTTCTGGAGACTAAGAATTATTTAGGTCTGTCAACTATCAGGTCAGTCTTTCCAGTATCCAGTTTTCTAGACCTCTGATGACAGAATCACAGAATCACAGAGCAGTAGGGGTTGGAAAGGACCTCTGGAGATCATCTAGTCCAACCCCCCTGCTAGAGCAGGATCACCTAAAGCAGGTTGCACAGGATCGCGTCCAGGCAGGTTTTGAATATCTCCGGAGAAGGAGACTCCACAACCTCTCTGGGCAGCCTGTGCCAGTGCTCGGTCACCCTCACAGTTTTTCCTCATATTGAGATGGAACTTCCTGTGTTCCAGTTTGTGCCCGTTGCCCCTTGTCCTGTCACTGGGCACCACTGAAGAGAGTCTGACCCCATCCTCTTGAAATCTGCCCTTTAGATATTTATAAGTATTGATGAGATCCCCTCTCAGTCTTCTCTTCTCCAGGCTAACCAGACCCAGCTCTCTCAGCCTTTCCTCATACGAGAGATATTCCAGTCCCCTCATCATCCTCGTAACCCTGATCATTCTTGTTGCTCTCCTATGGCCACTCGGTCTACCTCATTCTTGAAGATCAGTGCCCAAACTCACAGTACTCTAAGTAGAATGGAAAAACAAGTCTCCATCAAGTTTTATTTTTCAGGGGTATTAAGAAGAAGCTTTCTCCTAGTTTCTTAAAATCATCTTTTTCTAGAGGATGCTCCAGCTGGAGTCCAGTGGGAAGCAGTCTACAGGGTCAACCTGCTCATAGAGCTTGGTCTGTGGGGCCCTCTGCAGAAACTAATAGACCCTGCAGGAGTCAGGTAGGCTGGCTAATGGTCCTTAACGTAGCCAGTGAAATTTGCAGTCTGTTATATATATCAGCAATGATGCCAGGCTATACTCATTTTACCGTGCCCTGCTTAATTGTGGTAGCTAGAGAGCTGTCTCAGTAAAAGCAGAGCAAATGCCCGTGATGGGCACAGTGAGGAGGCACAGGAGAGGGGAAGCCAAGCATATTCCTTGTTTCTGAGCGCTCCCAGGGACAGAACTGTGTACAGGAGAGCCTTTTCCTCAGGGCAGCTGGTCCTGCTTACAACCATGTGAAATTCAGGGACAAAATAGCTGGTCTGTCAAGAAATTTAGCCAGTGGAAGTGCAGGCAAGCAGCTACCAAAGGACCTTTGTACTCTCTAAGGTCATTGGTAGAGTCAGACTTTTCTCACAAAATTGTTTGTACATCCATGTCTCATTTGGGCAGAAAAGGGAAACATTCCAGTCTGAAGGAACAAAGACTTTATTTGATTTGCTGGTTGCCGTCTTGAAAGGCTCTTGTCAGCCTGACTTTTGCCTAGGGGAAGAGAATTGCCATGGTGTGAGGGTTCCAGGCAGATGGCTGGAAGCAAGCGCCAGGCTCAGCGCCTCCCCGTCAGCCCAGCTGTAACTCCCAGATTGGAAGGATCTCACGCTCTTTGCCTCTAGGTAGAAAACGTGAATGATAAGAGCCTGCCAGAAATGTCAGCTCCCAGCTGCACGACAATTCCTCCCCAACACAAATTTAAAATAAGAGTCAGGTAAAATTGGAAATTTTCAAAGAAATATTATCTGATGGGCAGTTATTAAAAGGACATCTTCCGCAGAAAAGAATAACACCCTTTCTATGCTGACAGGAAACTGCCAACCATTTCTACTCGCTGGTGCCTCAAAACCTTTCAGTTCTTTTCCAGATGCTCTTTTCTCATCAATGAGCTGTTGGCTCTGATTCCCTCTTGCGACCCCTCTCACAGCCTCTCCTATGAGCCTCACCCTGCTCACTGCGCCTGTCCATTTTCCCTGGACCGTTTCCCCTCTTGTCAGTGTCCCTCTGCTTTTCCAGCAAGAGAAAAAAGGGAGCAAACAGCAGAACTTACCAATCAGAGATATCTTGATATTAGTGTTTGCAAATGATAGCACTGCCAGCTTGGTGATGTCAGCTTTCATGTTTTTTTCTAAATTCTTTTACTCCATTCAGAGTTAAAATTTGTTAGGTCACATACTCCCATATTTATACAACATCTTGCATTTTGACATTTTGGCTTCAGCAGGAGTCTCTAAATCCACACGTAGCTGAACAGAGGGAAACCGGGCAGGGAAGGCAAGAAGAGGGAACTGTAAGGAAGCTGTAGCTGACCACTGCTTCTGTCCCGTCAGTATATGTGATTCCATAGCTGGTACAGTCACAGCTGCACAAGCTCTCCATCAACACACATTGGTACTGGATCTTGCTGCTCCTAGACAACATAATTCTATTAAAACCAACTTAACAGCCTTTTTTTTCTGAAATGGCTTGTCCTTTACCTCTGCCACGATCCATGGGAAGCACATTGCCAGCCCCCAGACCCGCTGGAGGTACAGTTCCTGGATAACCTCCCCACTGCCAGAACGTGCTCACTGCTAGGACATGGGGGTTCTTCCACCACAGCTACACTCTCCTGGGTACTCTGTCTTGCTTGGCTGCAACTTACTGCTAAAACCATGAGTAACCTGCTGTCTACTGACTGCATGTTACTGTTCACATCCATTAACAATTATTGATTGGCACTTAGGGAGATGCTGAACTCCCATGCCGTCCCGTCAGCTCACCAGAAACTCAGCTAACATAAGATACTATAGCATTCATCACCTGCACTGGTGCATCTGCCTGCTTTTTGCAATGCTTTCCAGTGCAAACACTCATAGGGTTGAACTCCTCTTTAACAGGCTGAGAAATAAAAAAACAAGTCCAATTACCCACCCTGCACGGTTGCAGGCGGAGCAGAGTGCCATACTTTTCCTTCAGATTCCCTCTAAATCTGCATCAGCTTCTCTGGGCCCCCTGCTGACATCTTCAGTAGGAGTTTTTAATGTGTGCACTGCAGGCCTCACCTTCTGTATTTCTACATCTGTATGTGTATTTATGTGAGGTCAAGTAACGTGACTTTCAGCTGGGGAGGCAAGTGCCAAACACAAATAGCGTGTTGGCCGGCTCTCGCTTGGGGGTCGGAGGGGTGAGCAAAGCCAGCGCACGAGCATCGTTTCCTTCCCCTATACATCCAGCTTCCTGCAAACAATCAACTGCAGAAGTCACCACTTTCTGCCAGCTAGCAGTACCCTGTTCCCAGTAATTGCAAAAGCCATTAATAAAAGAGGGGAGGGGGGGAAGCAAGACACAAAAGGGAATAAATACTGTACATAGCCAGAAGGTCTTTCTCTCCCACACATATGATTCACTGTTGTTCCTTGCCTCACATGGGAAAATGTTGTCCTGCTGAATATGTACCTTAAAGGCAACTCTGCCTCAGAGACATCACATATGCATATTGATAACATGCACTTTGTAGTGCCTAGAGATGTTTTTAACGAGGCTTGCTGAAATGTACCAACAACTTTTTCTCTTCTCCTTCTGTGTGCCACAGATGATTTTTAAATGTGTTTCCTGGTGGTCTTTATCCCCTGTGAGAAAGCAAAAGGATGGCACAGACAATAATTCAGGATGGCAGGAGAGGAGAGAAATGGCTTTCCATCCTTCCCAGTCGTGCAGGCTGGTGTGGGCCTGGGCACCCCAGTTCCCTTGACACCTCTACATAAGCTCTTGGGGTTTTCCACACAGCAACTAGAGACACACACCATCATAGCTTAACTAGAATATAGGGAGAAGGCCAGGAGAGAGGCCACTCTTCCAGCAGCGATGTGGGTGCAGAACACTCTGTGCAGGTCACCTCGTGGGACTCACACCCCATTAAACTCCACCTGCCTCGGCACCTCTGGTTAACCTTACTGCATGATTGGCAGAACTCAGGTGAAGCTTTCTTGTGATCTCAAGGTGGTGGGAAGAGCAGCGATATGTACACCGAGTCCTTCCAAGCCTAAGCTTCCAGTCTTGCTTTGTGTAGCTCTTTTTAACTAACACTATGCAATTAATATAATTTATTTTAAACAGCTGCCTCATAGTGTCATGAGCAATTAAAATAGAGATTCAGAGCCATTAAAAGCACAGCCACAGAAACACTGAAATCCTGTACACCTCTGTTGAATAACTGGTACTATTGTACCTATAAGATACCTTTGTGGTCCCTTCTTTCCACTGCAAAGTACCTATAGTTTTAACTCCACTGAATTCGTGCTCTGCAAAAGGATATTCAGATGCAGTGTCTGCTCCAAAGCCTGTGCCTCCAGAGAGCAAACCTGCAGCACCTACCATCACACTGCTGTGGATATTTGCTGCTCAAAGCTACTGAGAAAGGCATGCTTGGTGGCAGGCAGGCAGCAGGTCGCATCTGAAAACAGAGGGAGGATGACTTTCCTTGCCCCCAGGATCCCATTCAAAGGAGGGCAAATGCACAGCGCGATCCACACGCCTTAATGAGGAGCTAGCTGGGGGTGTGCTGCCAGTCATCACCGGTTGTGCTCCACAGGATTAATCGACCCCTTTGCATACCTAAAGCAAACAGTGTGTCTATGCAGCACCTGAAAGCATTATGTGAAGATACATGAGCGAGCTTTAAATAACTTTGTTTGGGCATTGGGATCAGCCATTTGCAGTGGGATAAATTCACCTGCTATGAGTCCAGCAGTGACTGTCCCCATCACCTGAGGTAGCTCATTAAAAACTTGTTGCTGCGTTGCTCCACGAGGGCAGCCAGGAAGAGATGGAGGAGAGGTGGAGGGACTGTGTGTGGCCTCATCTCTCCTCGTCAAGGGAGACAGTTACACTGGGTAATGCTAATGGGGTGCTATGAAGCCTCCACACTCCCTTATTTATCCACAGAAAATCTATATCCCACACATTTTCTTAAAGTCTTGGTCTATTCTTGCTTTTAACTGCTGAATCAATGCAGGTAGGGTGCTTTAAACATCTTACAAACAGCTGCTGTGATGGCTCATAGATTAAGATATAATTCCTGCTTGGTGGTGGAAATAAGAGAACTTGCTTACGGTGATAGTTCCAGAATTTAAATATAATGATCCACTCTTGCCTGAAACCCCTCTACTTTAATAAAATCAGTTACCATACATTCTTCAGCTTTGCATTGTGGGCATAACCAGATTTATCTGTCCATTATAGCAGGGTACTTTCTACTTATCTGAGAAATTTGGACTTCTGTAAGGCCTTTGACACAGTGCCTCACAACATCCTTCTCTCTAAATTGGAGAAATATGGATTTGATTGATGGACTATTTGGTGGATGAGGAATTGGTTAGATGGTCATAACCAGAGGGTAGTGGTCAATGACTCAATGTCCAGATGGAGACCAGTGATGAGTGGTGTTCCTCAGGGGTCTGTACTGGGACCAGTACTGTTTAATATCTTCATCAATGACACAGACAGTGGGATCGAGTGCACCCTCAGCAAGTCTGCAGGTGACACCAAGCTGAGTGGTGTGGTCAACACACCTGAACGGAAGGATGCCATCCAGAGGGACCTGGACAAGATCAAGTGGTAGGCCCATGTGAACCTCATGAGGTTCAGCAAGGCCAAGTGCAAGGTCCTGCACATGGATGGGGGCAACCCCCAGTATCAATACAAGCTGGGAGATGAAGGGATTGAGAGCAGTCCTGCGGAGAAGGACTTGGGGGTACTGGCAAATGAAAAGCTGGACACAAGCCGGCCATGTGCGCTCACAACCCAGAAAGCCAACCGTGTCCTGGGCTGCATCAAAACCAGCGTGACCAGCAGGTCAAGGGAGGTGATTCTGCCCTTCTACTCCGCTCTCATGAGACCCCACCTGGAGTACTGCGTCCAGCTCTGGGGTCCCCAGTACAAGAAAGACATGGAGCTCTTGGAGTGAGTCCAGAGAAGGCCCACAAAAATGATCAGAGGGATGGAACACCTCTCCTATGAGGACAGGCTGAGATAGTTGGGGTTGTTCAGCCTGGAGAAGAGAAGGCTCCAGGGAGACCTTATTGCAGCCTTTCAATACTTAAAGAGAGCTTATATGAAAGATGAGGGCTGACTTTTTTTGTAGGGCCTGTTGTGATAGGATGGGGCGTAATGGTTTTAAACTAGTTTTCAGACTAGGTATAAGGAAGAAATTTTTTTACAATGAGGGTGGTGAAACACTGGAACATGTTGCCCAGAGAGGTGGTAGATGCCCCATCCCTGGAAACATTCAAGGTCAGGCTGGACGGGGCTCTGAGCAACCTGATCTAGTTGAAGATGTCCCTGTTCATTGCAGGGGGGTTGGACTAGATGGCCTTTAACGGTCCCTTCCAACCCAAACTAGGTTATAATTCTATGAAATCTTCTTCATATTGAGCCAATTTAGAAATCTAGAAAATTTGAAATATAGTTTAAAATACTTCTGAAAGTATCCTTCCTTCCTTCCTTCCTTCCTTCCTTCCTTCCTTCCTTCCTTCCTTCTCTCCTTTGTCTCCTCTACAAAATTAAGAAATAGTTTCCTCTACTGAAATAAACTCTTGGATTTACATTTTATTGACATGTCACTGCAGATGACATTTTGCTTTCTAGGTATAACCAAATCCATAGAGTTCATTACATGTCCCTGCTCATTGCAGAGTGTTGGACCAGATGACCTTTAAAGGTCTGTTCCAACACAAACTATTTTATGATTCTAAAGGAAAGGAAATTTGTAGGTAACCTCAGATAAATTATCATAGTCAGCATCATGAATGAACATAGATCCATTATAATACAATTTTCACAGCAGAATGTCTTTGGGGGAAAGCAGATCCTTGCTTGAAATGAACAAGTGGAACACACACAGAGGGACATGCTCCAGCCTTCAATTGGTTGGGAAAGCACAGAGACTGCTTCTATTAAAAATAAAAAAATTAGATAATGATTAATCTGCAAAATTTGGTGAAGTTTGTGAGGCACTGTACCATCACACAGGTTTGATTACAGGAGACATCATCTTTCTGGGCCAAAACTCTGAATAACTGTGATGTTTTATAGAGAGAAGGATGCCCTGTGAATATTGACACAACCAAGGAGCTTCCTGGGAACCTGTCAGCAGTGTGAATGGTTGGGGAAGTGGAGCCAACACAGTGCTCCAGCACAACCACAATGCCCAAGTGTCCTCACTGTGTACTCCCCACCTTGGTATATTTTCAAGCTCCATTTGCCCCTAAATTTCCTCTGCTTTATTCTGCTTAAATTGTAGAGAATTACAAAGAATCATTTCCTCCATGATATTGTTAAGAGGAGATAGGTGCTCAGTTTCAATTTTGGATAAAGTCCTTTAGTAGACTATGTTTGCATATTCTGCAAAATATACTTCAACTCTTATAGAACATATTCATTTGAGTGTTATCCAGTATCAGCTCGTTTATATCCCTGCAGATATATGGAGAGTTTCCCAGCCTTGAAAGTAAAAATCAAGAGACTAGAATTGGCAGCTATTCGCACTCATTTGGGTGAGAGTTTTCCCTGTTCCTTGCACAGGTCTATATTGTTTTTATCCTTTTAGAATTCATTCTCTTATTTTGGGGACCGCTGGAGGGGAAGCTAAGGAAGAAAACCAGAAGCCTTAAGGTAATGACTCAAGTAAGAGTGTTCACACCTTCATTTTCTACGTATGTTAAAACAAAAAGGGAAGAATGAAGGCAGGCAAATGCAGTCTGAGAAAGTAGTAAATGCTGACAGAGAGCCACTGGCAGCAGAGGTGAGAGCGGGGTGATGAGCTTCCTCTCTGAGACACAGCCCTTTCCTTTCGCCACTGGGGTCACCAGTGGTCATTCACACAGGTCCGATCCCAGGGAAGGAGCGGTGAAGGGCTGTGCATGAAGCACGGCAACCCCAGGCAGCAGGTGTACAGGCAGGGTACAGGGGAGGGCAACTAAGAGGAGGAGAAGAAGATGAAGGAGTTTCATTGAGAAGGATGGGGAAGGTATGATGAAACGGAAGTAAAAAGAAGGTATTGTAAACCAAGGTCAGTGTTGGTAAAGAATCATAGAATCATAGAATCATAGAACCATAGACTAGTTTGGGTTGGAAGGGACCGTAAAAGGCCATCTAGTCCAACCCCCCTGCAATGAACAGGGACATCTTCAGCTAGATCAGGTTGCTCAGAGCCCCATCCAGCCTGACCTTGAATGTTTCCAGGGATGGGGCATCTACCACCTCTCTGGGCAACATGTTCCAGTGTTTCACCACCCTCATTGTAAAAAAATTTCTTCCTTATACCTAGTCTGAAAACTAGTTTAAAACCATTACGCCCCATCCTATCACAACAGGCCCTACAAAAAAAGTCAGCCCTCATCTTTCATATAAGCTCTCTTTAAGTATTGAAAGGCTGCAATAAGGTCTCCCTGGAGCCTTCTCTTCTCCAGGCTGAACAACCCCAACTATCTCAGCCTGTCCTCATAGGAGAGGTGTTCCATCCCTCTGATCATTTTTGTAGGCCTTCTCTGGACTCACTCCAAGAGCTCCATGTCTTTCTTGTACTGGGGACCCCAGAGCTGGATGCAATACTCCAGGTGGGGTCTCATGAGAGCGGAGTAGAAGGGCAGAATCACCTCCCTTGACCTGCTGGTCACGCTGGTTTTGATGCAGCCCAGGACACGGTTGGCTTTCTGGGTTGTGAGCGCACATGGCTGGCTTGTGTCCAGCTTTTCATTTGCCAGTACCCCCAAGTCCTTCTCCGCAGGACTGCTCTCAATCCCTTCATCTCCCAGCTTGTATTGATACTGGGGGTTGCCCCCATCCATGTGCAGGACCTTGCACTTGTGTGGTGGGTTGACCCTGGCTGGAGGCCAGGTGCCCACCAGAGCCGCTCTCTCACTCCCCTCATTCACTAGACAGGGGAGAAAAAGGCATAACGAAATGCTTGTGGGGCGAGATAAGGACAGGGAGAGATCACTCACTAATCATCGTCACGAGCAAAACAGACCGAACTTAGAGAGGGAATTCATCTAATTTATTACTAAACAAAACAGAGTAGAGGAATGAGAAATAAAATCAACTCTTAAAACACCTCCCCCCACCCCTCCCATCTTCCCGGGCTCAACTTCACTCCCGGCTTCAACCTTCCCCCCCCTCAGCGGCACAGGAGGACGGGGAGTGGGGGTTACGGTCAGTTCATCTCACGGTGTTTCTGCCGCTTCTTCATCCTCAGGGGGAGGACTCCTCTCATCGTTCCCCTGCTCCAGCATGGAGTCCCTCTCACGGGGTGCAGACCTTCAGGAGCAAGCTGCTCCAGCATGGGGTCCCCCACGGGGTCACAAGTCCTGCCAGCAAACCTGCCCCGGCATGGGCTCCCCTCTTCACGGGTCCACCGGTCCGGCCAGGAACTTGCTCCAGCATGGGCTTCCCACGGGCCACAGCCTCCTTCAGGTGCCTCCACCTGCTCCGGCGTGGGGTCCTCCACGGGCTGCAGGTGGAATCTCTACACCCCCTCATCCTTCCTCCATGGGCTGCAGGGGGACAGCCTGCTTCACCATGGTCTTCACCACGGGCTGCAGGGGGATCTCTGCTCCGGTGCCTGGAGCACCTCCTGCCCCTCCTTCTGCACTGACCTTGGTGTCTGCAGAGTTTCTTACATCTTCTCACTCCTCTCTCTGGCTGCAAAAGCTCCCCCTCTCTAAGTGTTTATCTTCTTCTTAAATATGTTATCACAGAGGCACTGATGGGCTTGGCCTTGGCCAGCGGCGGGCCCATATTGGAGCCGGCTGGCATTGGCTCTATCAGACACAGGGGAAGCTTCTAGCAGCTTCTCACAGAAGCCACCCCTGTAGCCCCCCCGCTACCAAAACCTTGCCACGCAAACCCAACACAACTTGGCCTTGCTGAACCTCATGAGGTTCACATGGGCCTACCACTTGATCTTGTCCAGGTCCCTCTGGATGGCATCCTTCCGTTCAGGTGTGTTGACCACACCACTCAGCTTGGTGTCACCTGCAGACTTGCTGAGGGTGCACTCGATCCCACTGTCTGTGTCATTGATGAAGATATTAAACAGTACTGGTCCCAATATGGACCCCTGAGGAACACCACTCATCACTGGTCTCCATCTACCATCTGGTCATTGATAGTTCCAGGTGATTATAAGCTAGCCATAAATTCAGTCTGGAAATTAAGAGACGTTTTCTGACTTTGAGAGCTGTAAGCTCTGGCACACCCTTCCAATTAGAGCAGCTATAGAAAAACCTCTTACCATAACGCTAAGAAAGATTGAGGCGTTCGGTAGAAAGCATTATGTTTTATGATTACCAGAGACAGTAAAGGACTGGGCCCTGTAGCCCACAAGATCCTTATTGTGTGAAGCATTTGTTTGCTGTATATCAAGCTGGGAGTATGTGAACAAACATCTCAAAGGCATAGAAACCTTTCTGTTCCTCCTAGAGCTTCCCCGCCAGCAGTCTCCTCCCCAGCACAAACCTTACTGTAAACAGGAAAATAAATGTGAGGCTTGAAGAACAAACAAGCACACACCAGGGGGAATGATGCTAAAAAGTGAAACTCTCAACTGCTTCTGTGCAGGTTAATAAGAATGGCTGGATTCTGATATCCTTGCTCCCCGTCTATCATAAAAAGCATTTCTTGTGACACAGAAAACTGTAACTTGGCGAGGGAAGCTGACTTAATTACAAAATTCCTGTCAAATCATCAAACAGAAAGTACAAAAGGAACATTTAAGGGCCATGCAACTGTGTTCCCAAGGGCTAGGTAGAAGTGGTGTAACTCCAGACAGCATCAACTTACACTCCTCATTTCTAAGGCAAGCAGGGCCAAGGTAATCGCCACATTTCGGATAGCTTTATCATAGGTTTTTTGCACCATTCCAGTGGGTTTTGGTTCAGCTGAAATCCAAAGTGAGCCTCCAGGTGGGTTTCTAGTTTCTAAAGACTATTTTTGCCTTTTGGTAGCAAATATCATCAGTCTTCGCATCAATAATCAGAGGTATTGGAACTGCCTGATTATTATATTATCGTAATGAAGGACAGATTTTAGGAAGATTCTGCAGCAGAATGAGCTGCAGCAGAAGCTGCCTGATTGACAGAAAAAGCGTTTCAACTGTTTTCTTATTTGATTTTTTATGTTAAGGTGAATGGGCACGCTGAAGTAAATACAAAAGGCAATGAACCAGAGGGAAAGTAGAAACACAAACACATTGCAGTCAGAAATACCAGGGTGTGCGTGCATGGCTCCTGGGCACCATTATGAACCTGCACCCCAGGATGATGGGTCATCCCAGGAATAGTCTGTGCTCGGAGCATGCAGTGTCATCGGAGAGGACTCGCACATACCACCATGTGGTGCCAGTTTTTATTCTGATGGAGAAGCCAGGAGCCTGGCAGGGGAATGCATTTATTTTCCTCAGGCACATGAGTTTGGATCAGTTTTGGAACTGGAAACTTGAAGTGGTCAGAATATATCGGGTCTCTAAGGCTGACCAGGAAATTGGGAAGGATGCCTCTTTTATTTGACAGTGCCAACCACTGCAGTAAAAGGCATTAATGCCACAGTCTCAGGGAATTCTGTGTGCTTCTAAACATTCAATGAGCAGAGGGCCAATATTAAATAAGCAAGAATGATGTGGCTGTTCTGATCCGAAAGATGTGAAAGGATGAGCTATATGAGTACCAGAATACTCCAACTATGATTTTGTGGGTTGGAAAATGCCATGAGACTGGGAGCATCCTCAGTGATCAGAGGAGGAGAGTCCTGCTGGGAATGCAGGGGGGCTGCAGGAGTGCTGCACTGCAGCAGGGGCTCCAAGGTGGTGAAGGGGGGAGGTTTGAGAAGTAACAAGGCAAAACATCGGAGGAGAACAAGGTACCAGAAGCAGAGGCAGAGGAAGCCATGGGAACACAATCTTCAAAACAGGTTCTGTTCTAATGATAGAATGTTTACAAAATAATGACAATACTTTAGTCATCCTCTTACTCAAAATGCTGTAGCAATACAGACGAACATATGCAGAGCCTGGCTTGCAACAGAGCCAGCACAGAAACATTCAGTCAACAAACTTGATGTTATCTGTTAAATGCAGTGCCTTTAACTAACAATCCTCTTTCACTTTACATACACCTTGGTATGAAAGCCATACATGTCATCAACAAACGCTAAACCTGATGACGTTTAGCCTCTCTTTTAGTTTTGTTCACTATCTCATCTTCTTTGGAAGATAGGACACTGCTTGATGCTCTGGACTTGAAGCTTCAAGTCTATTTTCTAAACATGCCACAGCATACAGAGTTACTATTTTCTTCCCGTGTCTCATTTTCAGGGAAAATTAAAATGAGAAAAACAAAAAAATCAAGACAACCCCTGTGTCCCTTCGCAACACCATTGTATGAAACTGAGAGAGAAAGCAACTGGTGTTGCCATAAGAGGGCACACTGCAGCTGCAAGCTTCACCACAGCCCAGCGAATCTCTCCCAGGAATGAGAAGTGCCTCTGAGACTGTACAGTGATTGTGTACTGAAGAAGGTGTAGGAGGTTTTCTGTTAAGTTTCCCAAACTTTTGTTTGTCTGCTGGCTTCTCCATCGCCACCCTGCCTCTCACCCTTGCAGTCTTTCTTTGGATTGCTTTGAAGGGAAAGTGTCAAAACTTGAGGAACCATTGTGCTTAAAATTAGTATTTCTGGCCACAGTTTTAATGAATCTGTAATTTCTCTTGCTTAGTGTGTTACATCCAAGGAGCACACAACACTGCTTTGGAGAGTGTACCGTAGCAAGTGAGTAAAAGAGAGCGGGTACATGCAAAGGAATCCTATCTTGGGGTGAAGAGACGTAGAAATCTCAGAGTATACCACCGGAGCTGTGTCAGCAGCATTTTTGCAATGAGTCCCAGGCCTTATATTGCTAAAAAGATTCTGACACTATTAGTATCAGGAGTGCAGACAAAAATAAGAAAAGTGATCAATGAGCTGCAGGGATCAATGTGTAAATCAAGAACAGCAGGTGTTCTTTGGTTAAAACCGTATTAACAAAACCCCACACTATTTGAAGGCCACAAACTTACTGGATAGAGAGAAACTATCCAGCTATGTAGAAATAGAGTATAGGAAAATAAGCAGAGGCTACTACAAATGTACTCCTGACTTTCAGAGCAAGAACAGCAAAGTTCTTTTGCAGGTAGGGTGGAAAAGTATTAATACATGAACTGTGGGAAACAATCTGTCCCTGACAGAGGGGTACTTTGGATGTACTCAGCATTTTTTTCCTTACTTGTGACTATGATAAAGGAAGAGATTAAGGATAAATTACCTTTGTGTTCAAATAGTACTTAGCATAATGATACAGGATAACTTATTTTTTTGCAACTGCAAGCCCAAACACATTCTGTGTCATTCCCTTTCCTTTTTTAAAAAGTCTGGAGACGAACCAAATTCTCATGTGTGTCCACAACATACACATTGAACTTACAGTAAAAGTTCAATCTATTGGAAAATTTATTGTGTCAGTGAGGCATTTCAGAAACTTGAAGAGAATCTCCTGCAGCTCACACTTGGTTTGATGTGATCCTTGTTTTCCTGGCTGCCTCTGCACTGTTTTATGTTCCCTCTGCTCCCCAGGGCTGTTTGTTTTATCACCTTTCTAGCCAATAACCCTCTAGTTTGAGTGCCAGGCTTCTGGGACAGAGATCATTCTTTGTTATACCTCCACACTTTTTAGCACAGTGAAGCCCTGACCTCCAGGTTATCATACTATGGTTAACTCCTAGTAATCATAATCTGACCTGCTGGTACAGAACTGCATGCAATAAAAAGTGATAAACATCTATGTCAAGGAGCAAAACTCACAGCCTTCCTAAATAACTTAACAACGCTATTACCACATCTCTGATTGCTAGAAATGCCACAACTCCTGTATATTGTTGTCAGCCTGGTTATTGTCAAGAAGATGAAATTTTCCACTTGCAGATATTATGGCACTAGTGTTATATACCAGGGGTCCCCTAAAAATACTTGGACAACACTTGCTGCTTTCAGACATCGCATGCTCTTAGCACACACTGCATGTTGCTTTTCTATCCAGCTAACTGTGGGAATGGTCAGACACCCTCTTGAAGAAGAGTCTAAGAGTTATTGGTCATCACTGGCACGTTGTCCCTCTGCTACCTCCTGAGCAAAGCTCCTAGGACTGATCACATGAACGATCTTCAAACATATCAGTGCAAACTCTGTCAGCTTGGTATAAATAATTGTCATAGACCGCTTAACTAAGGTTACTTTCCACTGAGGAGCACTCACTTGCTCTTTTCCAGGTTCTGTGGGAGATGGGTAATCTGAAAAGCGAAGGAACAGGGTAGTGGTACCCGGATCTATTCCCACTAGATCTCTGCAAACATGTCCCACTATCTGCTGAAGTCCCTTAGTAGCAGTTGCCACTCCTATGAGTACTGGAACTATTTCAGTCTTTGGCACAGCAAGTGCACTCAACAGCAGCACACGCTAAGGGAAATGACTTAAAACCAGTTGCCTGAAACTCATGCAGGTGAGCATAGTCTGTGCCTCTCCTTGTGAGAAGGTCAGTCATTGAAAACACGCGTGTTGACAATTTCTTCTCAAGGTCCCACAACCTTTGCCTGTGTTGATGACAGAGGAAAGGACTTGCAGACTGTTGGGTCCACAGCCCTGACACCTCGATTCAAGAGGTTTGCTTCTTCCATGGAGTTCAGCTGCTTTACGGAGCACACTTCAATTGGCTAACCTCAGTTCTGGTAACAAGGACTTCAGGCACATCATCTTGTCATTTGAATAATTTATTTTTGCTGTCATTGGACAAGATACCGACTTATCCTCGCAGCACAACATTACAGCTTTGTTTTCATACATTAGTTTTCCAGCAGAAAAAGGAGAACTCATTTCTTAACAGAGATTAGAACAATTTATTGCTGCCTCTGGGACCATGAGCTCATCGTCGAGTTGGCCTTACTAATTAACAACATAAACTCCTGCCTCCCATATGAAATAGGTTTGCAACTGGATTTTGACAGAAGCTCTGAGGGTCATGTAAGGAATGTTCTGAGGGACTCCTTGGGATGATAAATTGCAGAAAAAGTACTAAAATACAGTGCAATTCCTAATGTGAAACACAATGTGAGATATCATTTGCTGTGAAATGTCTTTTGAAGTGTCTACTTTCATGCTTTTTATTTCACCATCTATTTTTAAAACAAATTTTATTCTTAACACAAACATTTTTCCCATAGTCTCTTTGAATTTATGTTAGCAGGGTCATGCTGCACAGAACACACCACCACCACCGCTGCTGCAGCATCTCAGGCAATTTATGTTAACCATTATCTGAGACAGCTTCCAAGCCACCTGAGGCCACCTCCTGTTACGCAGTCCAAGACTTCTCATATCAACAGATCTAGCCCCATCCAGAGGTTTTTTGAGCTCCCTGCATTGCTGCGAGAAGAATGACCACCCTAATCCCCTGACAGCGTTTAATCCCTGAGTCATTCCCAGTGGAGATACTTCACCTGCTTCATTTGCTACAGAATCACAGCATCATTAAAAGGAAAGGGCTAATGAAAATGTATAACATCGTAGGTACTCATAAATTGTTTGATTATCAGCCTGCGTGTATTCTTTAAACTCTGGAGTCTCAGATCATAATGTTTCCAGCTCTCACAGTCGTAACAGATGAGCACGAGGTCTAAAAAAACCAGACAAGCAAAATGTTTTTAATTTAAAACTCATCTGACTTTAGAAACAAAATATCGTGATTCTGACTTCTACCACACAAATGGTAATATTTTTGGAATTGGCACACCAGTTATTCTAAAGATTTCCCAATGTTATCACAAATCTGGTCCTTCTTGTCTTGTTTTCACCAAATAGCACAAACCAAACGCAACCAAACCTAACCTTCCCCCTATTTAATAGCAGCTATATGGCCCCCCTGGGTACTCATTAACGATCTCCTCCTTGTGGGTCTGGGGTAGCCAAAGAATATCAGACCACCCACTGCAGCCTTCTCAGTCAGGAGAGCTGTCAGTAGAGAGCGTGGGGAAGGGAGCTCTGTCTCATCAGCTAAAAAGCCACGACACCTCTAGCTGAGCAGGCTTTGTACAGCCCTGCTACTGCCATTAAGGAGAGACGGGAGGCACAGCCGCAGTGTAAATTTATATGATCAAGATGGTACTTTTGGCACTACCCTTCCTTTAGGTTTGTGTGTCTGCGGAAGAAAAATAGCTGACCTACAGAGATCTCATGCCTGGGTTATACAGACGTTTTTTAGGCATCAACCTCACTAGTAGAGTTTGGTCTGTAAAAAAGAAATTTAAAATATCCCTGTTGCTGTTTTTGTCAATGGATTATCATTACCACAGGCGCTCCAATCAAATGGAAGGATCTACACACAAAAAGAAAAAGAAAGAAAAAAAGTCTCTGTATTAGATAGTTCAGTTGATGTTCTGAAGGACAGGATCTGGTAAGATCTACAGCCATGGTTAGAAATGAACTGACTGATCTTCAGGACTTCATGACCTGGTTTGCCTTCAAGAAGGTACAAAGCAGACAGGAGAAAACCATCATGTTTCAGCAAAAGCAAGTTGTATTATGTTTACTCAGTGTAGGTGTAACAATTTGGTACTTACAGAGGGCATTTGTAGCTTTGTGTTAAATCAAACCACAAGGAAAATGCTGTCAGTGTAACAACCATGAGAGCAGACAAGGCTTTCCCTTTTCTGACTTATCTGCAGAATAAACACTTTATGTTGGCTGGAGAAATGTTAACACTCGTAAGAGGGAAAATACCAATGTTTAGAACAGAAGACCAGGAGTCAGGCTGCCCGTGGTGTCTTCCTGGTTAAAGTTTACTATTAAATCTGTGGGGTAAGCACAACATTTCAAGATTGCTTAACCATTTGTAATATATGCATATATAATTTATACACACACATATAAGTGTATATAAGTATAAACATATAAAAATATATATAACCCAAATATTATATATAAAATATAAATATATAAATATTATACATCTATATAAGCATATAGAAAAGTAATTGTAAAAATAGTTTTAACCATTTCCTAGAACTGCAGGACTCAGTTTTTGAAAGCTGCTTTAGCTATAGGATTTCCTTCTGGGAACTGGAAAGCTTGCTGTTATTTAGGTCCTGCTACCACATCCTGTCTTGAAGGTGGAGGTAAGAACTCTGTTTGCATGACTCTACAGGACTGTCTGAGGAGCAGCCCAGAGCAACATGGCTCATTTCTTGATTTGTCAAGTGCTTGTCCCCTTCTCTGCCTGCCCTTAGCTTGCATCCTCATCGACTCTGGCCATGCATGACCCTATATCTATTTTTCCACTGTTGCATTAAACCCATAAATGAGTTCAGACACATGAAGTCCGGCTTGCTCTGAATCTTCTGCTTATGGAGACATTCTGAAGGGAAAGCACCTCTGGTCTTGGTGATGGCAAAAGAACCTTCAAATATTTAGGTAGACATATCCTCTGAGCTGATTCAGTCCCAAACAATACAAAGCAATTTTTTTTGTGCGTGACTTGGGAGCCATTTCCCCAGGGCTGAAGGATATGATGTGGATTTCTCATCTTCTCCCTGCAAAGCTGGAATTTAGTATTTAGGTTTTCACCTCATGTTGTTAGGATTATACATTTCTCAGTTAACTCTGAAACCTATGGATGTTTCACTGCTGAATAAAGCTTGTGTGTGCAGGGGTGTAAAATGGCAACTTTTCAGGCTCCAGCACCTGAGGCTCCATCTATGCCATATGCCATATATAACTGCCAGAATGTGAGTTTTCTCCCTTTACACAGTGTTTACATGTAGTCGACACAAAAACCTTTGGCCCCTCAAACGCTGAAAATGAGACACAAATGGAAGGGAATGTAAGAATCACGAACATTATTTAGGCAATTGTCTCAAAGATGGAGGTTTTAATGATAAATTCTAAATATTTAGCAAAATGTTGAGAAAATTTATAAAAAAGGTCTGGAGTCAGAAGAAAAAACTAGGTCCATCATGAAATAAAGTTCATGGAAACTGTGTGTGTTTTATTATGAAAAATACCATCTGAAGTGAAAATGAAGAGTTTGAATCAGAAAGTGAGATGCTTGGAGCTTCATTGTAAAAACCTCAGTAGTCTCCATAGGGTCTTAAACCCATTGAAGGGACAGCTGTCTATGCAGGAAATATAGACAAATGGAGACCATGTGATGGAGGGTGTCGTCAGATCCTGCAGAGCAAAGACATCAAACAAACAGTAAAGTTAAAGCATCCTCAAGTGACATTCTTTGACAAAGGAAAAAAAAAAAACCAGTATAAAGGATAGTGAAAGGCTTTGCTGGATGAGAAAATGAATTGTTCTAATTAATCCCGCAAAACATTTGAGGATTCAAGATGTAGAAAACATAAAATATGGTGTGGGCATCCTGAAAGAAACAGCCCTGTAAGAGGAAAGAAGATCAAATTCTGTGCCCCTCTCCAAAAAAAAAAACCCCAAAACCCCAAACAAAAAACCCCACCCCAAACAAAACAAAACCCCCAAGCCCCCAAACGAACACACAAAGCAATTTTTCTAACTGGGGAGAGAATAAAATCATTTTGCTTTGACCTTTTCCTCACCATTCAGACACAATAGCAATAGCTGCTGTATATAAACCTTAGATGCTCTTCAGCTGCACTCAACCACAGGATATTTATGTTTACTCAGAAAGGCTAGTGGTAAAAGAAGTTGGGGGATATTTTATTTACACAGTGATAAATTAACCTATGGATCGCTTCTCTAAGGGTAGCTCTAGGAATGACGAGGATGCAGAAAGATCCAGATGGACTTTTTGACCTCCTTTGCTAAAGCTCCCTCCATGGTATTTGCTGGGCTTTTTCATAGATAAAAGGTTGGAGGACACAAAGCTTTATTCTTGCATTTTCGTCTTGAGGCTAGAGAAGCTTCTGCATTTATGGCCTAGCAATGTTTGCCTCCAGTAAATCTGAAGTATGCTGGGCAGCTGTGGAAGGAGAGAGAAAAACAAAAAAGCCTTGTGTCTGAAACATTTGTGTTTGTGTGCATCCTACCCTGTACAGCTGGTCTGACTCAGCTCTGAGAAGATGCTGTGCAGCTGTTTCTCTGGAGCAATACCTGTGGGCAAACAGCAGCAGAGTCCAACTTCTGTGTACATCTTCCCAATCTCCAGAGTTCATTTTGTCCCTACCCTGTCATCTTTAATCATGAAGCATTAAGCTTTTTCCTACTGGATGTTCATGTGCATATGTTCAGAACTTACAGGGCCAATCGACCATTGTTCCAGTTTTCCTGTTGATGTTTTCTTGCAAATCAGAGCCCAGGGACCTGCCACAAGCCCAAGTCCCATCTTTTCAAAATCGATTACTTCTTTGCTGGACACTGTTTACTCTACTGCAATTGTCTAAGACTGGGTTTGGCTGGTGCAACCCGACTTCATCTCTTCTGTGAAGCTAAGGCAGGATTTTGCCTGTGTACTGTGCAGCTCTGGCAAGTCAAAGCAGACGAGAAGCCCTCCTCTAGGACAACTCTGCTGATGCCTAGAGAAAGTGGTCCCAAGTGGCAGTAGCAGCTTGAAGAAGCTCAGAGAAGGAGGGTCTAGAGACTAAACCATCTCATTCCAGCTCTGATGAGCTCATTCAGCTGGAAAGGCAGGCAATAAAGCAAAACACAGCAAAATAAGCATGCATTCCTGTCTGAAGATGGGACCACTAGGCAGCGAGGCACTGAGATACCAAGCAAACAGAAACGATTAAGCACTGGAACAGAATAGTGGAGATATCACTGGCATTATCAAAGGAATTTTTTGAGGAAAAATGAATGAATCTCCAGTGCCCTGAGATCTGCTATTCCAAAGTAAAGCAACAATGGCTTTACTAGGGGCAAATTGTGCCTGACAAAATTGGTGACCTTCTATGATGGGGTTACAGCGTCCGTGGATAAGGGAAGGGGAACTGGCAGATGAAGTGGCCAGGCCACTCTCCATCATATTTGAGAAGTCCTGGCAGTCTGGTGAAGTTCCTGCCGACTGGAAGAGGGGGAACATAACCCCCATTTTTTAAGAAGGGTAAAAAGGAAGACCCAGGGAACTCCAGGACAGTCAGTCTCACCTCCGTGCCTGGCAAGATCATGGAGCAGACCCTCCTGGAGACTATGCTCAGGCACATGGAAAACAAGGAGGTGATTGGTGACAGCCAACACGGCTTCAGTAAGGGCAAATCATGCCTGACAAACTTGGTGGCCTTCTATGATGGGGTTACAGCATCGGTGGACAAGGGAAGGGCAACTGACGTCATCTACCTGGACTTGTGCAAGGCATTTGACACTGTCCCGCATGACATCCTTGTTTCTAAATTGGAGAGACATGGATTCGATGGATGGACCACTTGGTGGATAAGGAATTGGCTGGATGGTCGCACTCAAAGAGTTGTGGGCAACGGCTCAATGTCCAAGTGGAGAACGGTGATGAGTGGCGTCCCTCAGGCATCGGTACTGGGACTGGCACTGTTCAACATCTTTGTCGTTGACATGGACAATGGGATCGAGTGCACCCTCAGCAAGTCTGCAGGTGACACCAAGCTGAGTGGTGTGGTCAACACACCTGAATGGAAGGATGCCATCCAGAGGGACCTGGACAAGATCAAGAGGTAGGCCCATGTGAACCTCATGAGGTTCAGCAAGGCCAAGTGCAAGGTCCTGCATGTGGGTCGGCGCAATCCCAAGCACAGCTATAGGCTGGGCGAGGAATGGATAGAAAGCAGCCCCACAGAGAAGGACTTGGGGGTACTGGCAAATGAAAAGCTGGACACAAGCCGGCCATGTGCGCTCAGAACCCAGAAAGCCAACCATGTCCTGGGCTGCATCAAAACCAGCGTGACCAGCAGGTCAAGGGAGGTGATCCTGCCCCTCTGCTCTGCTCTTGTGAGACCCCACCTGGAGTACGTCCAGCTCTGGGGTCCCCAGTACAGGAGAGACATCGAGCAGTTGGACAGAGTCCAGAGGAGGGCCATGAAGCTGATCAGAGGGCTGGAGCACCTCTCCTATGAGGACAGGCTGAGATAGTTGGGGTTGTTCAGCCTGCAGAAGAGAAGGCTCCGGGGAGATCTAATTGTGGCTTTCCAGTACCTGAAGGGGCCTACAGGAAAGCTGGAGAGGGACTGTTTATCAGGGAGTGTAGTGACAGGACAAGGGGTAATGGGTTTAAGCTGAAGGAGGGTCGATTTAGATTAGATGTTAGAAAGAAATTCTTTACTGTGAGAGTGGTGAGGCACTGGAACAGGTTGCCCAGAGATGTTGTGGAGGCCCCATCCCTGGAAGTGTTCAAGGCCAGGTTGGATGGGGCTTTGGGCAATGTGGTCTAGTGGAGGGTGTCCCTGCCTGCAGCAGGGGGGTTGGAACTAGATGATCTTTGAGGTCCCTTCCAACCCTAACCATTCTGTGATTCTATGATTCTATGATTCTAATCCCCACAGAATACATGGAGGTAACCCTGAGGTAGAGTGGGATAATAGTAAAATATTTCTCATGCTAGAAGGTTCCAAAATGGTTAAGGTAATAAATTTTTAAATGGCTCAAGTGTGGAAGAAAAAGCCTTATGGCAAATGAACCTTGAAAGGAAGAGCAGCAGAACCCAACTGGCTCCATGGTAGTAGGAGACAGCCATGACCCCTCTTCAAGCTGAAAGCCATATGGCTCAGAAATAAGTGGAAATAAATGATGGAGCCATCAGGATCCCAGTGGGGCACGCAGCGATCTCAAATGGCAGCTGGTTTTACCCACTGATGTTGTCCACCACTAGGAAGGAGTAAAGCCTGTGCAAAGTTGTGCATCTCTGTGCAGCTTTCACACACAGGTGTGTGCACATATAGAGTCTATTAATACAAACTTTTAGACATATTATGAATGCCAGAGCTTTTTATGAAGATTCATATCAAAAGAGAAGTAGAGGTAAAACATTTTATGAAGGCCATTGCTGTGAGTGGAGAAGAGCAGTTGGGAACTCTGTGTGCCACACACACCCACAGACAGCCTCCGCCTCTCACCATCACACAGGGCAAGGTGAGAGAAATAATATAAGCTCCTTTCATCTTTCAAAAGGACCTTGTGATAGCTTTTTTAGCTAGATTATTCCACAGTCTTTGTACTTGTAAGGATTGCTTTTCTAATGAAGTAAGAAAGGTCAAAAGAAATTAATAGCCAAGATAACAGTTATCAGTCTGATATAAATAAAGCAGCTTATAACACTTGCAACACACCACAATCTGCAACAGATAAAGGAGTCTAAAGCCAAAGGAGGGTTCAAAAGGAAGCTGATATTGGGAATATCTACACTCTAAGTTCTCTTTTTAAGCAGATGACTGAGCCACAGTTGCTGTTTGCAGTTGTTGCTGCTGAAGCCGGTGTTGCCCCTGAAGCTTAGAGTAAGGACATCACTCACTCAGCATGGCTCAGCCTCTCCCATTCGATGGCTCAGATATGATCCACAAGCCTACATGCATGTCCTCATACAACAGGGACCACGTTTTTGTCCTGTAAGTGATACCACAGTGCCAGAAACCACTGGGTAAGAAAGATGTACACTACAAAGATCTCCCTTGCCCGCACCGTTGCTTTCCTGTTCTTCCCAGGACCCTTCTTCATCTTACCTCTGCATCACAACTTGTTTGTCTTTCTAATTACCCAGACACCTAGATTCCTGTTTGATGAGTATCTCAAAATGTTGAATTGGCTCCTGCTTTACGTGATTGTGTCCCCAAAATAATTTTATTAGTTCTGCCTAAATTCCCTTGGGAACCTGTTTCAGTAAGATGCAGATCACGTGTGTATAGGCCACGCACACATACACCCCCTTAAGCCTCTTGAGATGTGCCGCTGGAGCTTGGCTATGAAGAAGCTGGAGGCAAGAACCAAACCTCTGCAAGGGGTCAGCTTCAGTTGTGAGTCTCCTCTCAACTCTTCCTGCTGATTAGATGGGTGATGGGTTTTCATATTATAATTTTCAGGATCCTAATTTACGTCCATGAATGTCATATGTGTCTTAAGAGCTAAACTTTGCATTCCAAGCAAGGAGCCAGACAACCAGAAATGTAATTGCTACAGGACCTGATTTCCATTGCTGAAGTTCCTCATGGGAGCTTGGTCTCACAAGCCATGCTTTAGTCAAAGGACTCTGCAGTGTCAGTGTCATTTCTATCGCTTTTCAGATCCACTAATCCTATGAGTTTTATAAGCATCTGGCAAAATAGGTGATGTACATATACCAGCATAATTTTTCCTCCAATTGGTTTAGCTCGTTTCTATAAAGATATTAAACCTCTTTCACAATCACTTCTCTTCACTGATGAATATTTTTTCACAGTAAATCATTCATTATCAGTTGCACATACTTCCATCTCCCTCTTTGACATGTTTTATTGGCTGGATTGGGATTTTTTCCTTATGTCTTAGTCCTGAGCTTTAGAATCATTAAACATTTCCAGTGACCACATGATGCCTTTTTTTTTTTTTAAACAGATGATAATTTATTTGCAACAGTAGTGTGAGATACAGTAGAATACAAGTTGGAACCAGATAATCATGTATTATTTTATAGTGTATTTTTCAGTAGATTATTCCAAATGTTACATATGGAAATTTTAAGTCCTATAACATTAGTTCTGATATCATGGTGACTAAGCATTTCAGCAATAAGCAGTCTTGTGGAAAAATCCATGTACATAGTTTGCTTTACCTCATTTGTCCTAAATTACAGAGACTGCATCAGTATGATTTAGATCAAGTAAGTGGGTAACAAATAGTTCAGTCTATATTTGCATCTTGTCTATTTAGTAAGTCCTTGAGAAACTCAGATACACACAGGTTGATTTGAGATACAAAAAATTGTGCACGGTGTTTTCATTTCTCAGCTTGGAAAGAAAAGTTCACAATGTAAATGCTCACATATTTTATTTAGATCAAAAATACTGGATGGAGTATAATTTCCTGAATGTTACACAGACTGCAGATAAAATGTTGCAGAGCACAGCAGCAACTGCTCTGCCACCAAGCACTAGAAAGGTGGAAATCTGAAGGCCATCTAGCTTTCTAAACAGATACTAATTACTAATAATCAGAAATGAAACAGATTTTTAAAAGCTCATACGCAAATACATGTGACAAGGCTAAACGCTGCATGAGATGAGTCTTGCTCCTACTTCCATTGAATGAATGAAAAATACAGCTCCCAAACACTTCAACAGAGGAAGGGTTATGATGGCAATTCAAATGCTGCAGGGTTTCTTTTTTTTTTTTTTTTCTTGAAAGTAGTTAGAATTTGGCTGATAAACTCCTCAGAGTTCATGCAACCCAAAAGGTATTTGTATGCCTCAGTGTAACCACCCTTAGCTTCCATCCTTTCTTTTCTGAAATCCAGTCATTAAGTATTTTGAATGTGTTTGTTAAAGTGCAAATATAGCATTAGAAACAATCGTGCCATCATGGGGGAGTGAGAGACTCATCCATGGTTTTTTTAGGACCCCAGAATGATGACATGCCCGGCAGACTTCCTGTGATATCCATTCACCATCATAAACAAAAGACATTTACCATGTCCAACCCCATCCAATAAATACTTTAAGGAGACACCAAGTTATGTTATGAGGTGCAATTTACAGTTGAAGGCCTTTAGAACAGAAATCTCACTCAAACAGCATTAAAGTAGGTATTTTTAAATCATACTAAGGCAAAAGTATTTCCAATTCATAAAAAGGTCATGCTAGTCTATTATTTAACCAAATGTGACTATTGTACAGCGATGATACCACTGCAAAACAACTTAGAGAAGCACATATCCCTGCAGGTCAAAGCTAAATCGAGTCCTAAGGGATGCTGAAGAGTGACGTTCCCTTACATGAATGGTGATCTCTTGCGGTGGGGCAGAACCATCTGTGATGAAGGCCACTCCTAAGGACTTACTTTAGGGTAGGTCATAAACCTCAAGTTGAAAGCACCTCCTTCCAGAATTAAATATCTTGCTAAAGGACTCTGATTTTGGAAGCAACACAGGGAAGTTCATGAGAGAAGCCGTCAGGGCCCAGAAAAGCTCAGGATTATTTCCACTGTAGTCAATGACAAACTCATCCATGTGTCTCATTCTGCAGGAGCAGGAGCAGACCTACCATATCTTGCTTTCCTACTAACGTCCAATGCATGGCAACATCCTTTACTGTCTTAGTGGTCTCTATTTTAGCTTTCCTTCTTTCTCCTAATCTTTGCAGGATCCTCAGTATCTTATCTCTAATACTTCAGTGAGGAGTTCTGCTGGGACTGGTTCTGAGTCTTTGCACACTTCATTAATACAGACTGTTTCCAGAAAAAAAATCCTCCTAACTGAGGAGGGTGGTGCTACGCTTGCGTTATGCTCACCTCAGCAGCAGGATCAGGCTGGCTGAGGAAAATATGTATCAAGCCGTTTGTATAAAGGACCCTTAAGCATTAAACAAATCACAGCTTCTTATTTAAATAACACAGTACCATGCAAAATTCACAAATTAAGAGCTTCTAAGGAGTGTCTTTAAATACAAAAATGCAAACCTTTGTTTAAAAATCCACCAGTGCTATATGTATTACTCTTTTCTTTACCTGTTTAAGCCATGCAAAAGGTTTAATCAAAGCATCCCTTTAACAAACACAGAATTTGAAGGGGGGAAAGAAAGGGAAAAAAAGCCAGAACAAATGTCTAGACAGAAAAAACCCCTCAAGTTTTGATCTTTCTCACTGAGACTATCATGGAATTTATCCATCTGAGGGGTCTAAACACCACACCTGTGTTGCCCTTCCCCAGGAGACTTAGTCCTTTTGGTGGGAAGGAGCTCTTATCTGTGATTTGACATTGTCCCTTGCAGGTCCCTAACCACGCTCATGCCCTTGAACTGCGATGCTGTCGCTGTGTTGAGGCACTGCTAAGGACAATTACCAGCTATTTTACGAGACTCAACAGGCAGCCGCTTCTGTGATGCTGCAGCAGGTATGGGATGGGGCCGGTGTCTGGTGAGAGGGCTCACACGTCGGGAGCGGGGCTGTCGCTGGGTCACCCAAGGAAGCCCTGTCCTGCGCCCATGTATGCCACATGCTGTGCCTGGGGGCGTGCAGGGAAGAGATCGTGGTCCAACTGCAAATGCACGGAGGAGTCATGAATCTCATGCTCAACGCAGGAAGCCTGCGTGATACTCTAACATGGTTTAAGACCAGAAAAGTGTGAAACTAGGGAAATGAGTACGGCAGGACATGCTGGGACTATGCAGTGCTGTGAGCTGGGATAGCAGAATTGCCTTTGGATCATAGTGCACAGATTTGAGTGTAGCAGTGGTTTATGATCTCATTAGAAACATCTAATTCCCTGTAATAAAGATCGCATGTAGAGTATGTCAAAGAGCAGACAAGGCTATTACAGCCCACAGTCAGGACTAATGCTTTTTTTCCCCTCTTATTGCTAAATAGGCAGGAGTAGCTTTTCAATTTCAAAATAAAAACTATACAATTACAATTACAGTAATAATACCATGCTCCTCACTGCTCTGCAGCTGCATATTGTAAAACTCAAAGCCACTGATCAGAAACAAAAGCAGTAAGTCAGCAACAGCTTTACAGAAATGTTCTGCTGGGGTGATTATGTCTGTCAAAGTACTTCTATAAAGGAAAGACTGATTACTAAACATATTTCATGTCCCTTTCCCCCTAAAAAATGCTGCAAGTGCTTGCATCTTTTCCTAACAACAGATAAAGAGACCTTTGCCGGAGATGTAATTAAGACTATATGAACACTGGAACAAGCATGGATCCTGTTCAAATAGTTAGGCATCTGTTACAACAAAAAACCAGAAGCAGTCATATTTTTATGATCAGTTATAAAAAAATATTTCCCAATCAGTGTTTCAATACAGTTAAAAGTTAAAAACCCTCTACATTACTAATAAATTAAAACCCCCATATCTCCAACCATCTTGTAAGAAAGCAGGTAAGTAATTTAAACCTTTAGTTTACATAAATTAGCACAGAAATGTGTATTTGAACAAGTGCACTGAAAACAGATATGCCTTCTTTTCTTCAGATATCTCTTATTTGAGTTATTAAGTAACAGGAAAGCCTTTATATTCTTTGCATGACCTTGAGAGTCTGCTAACACTAAATGGTCAATAGTCAAACCCCAGGAGAATGTTTCACCAGATAGACAATGGCAAGAGGGAGCATGAAGTACAGTCAAATGCTTTGCAGCTTTATTACAGTAGACTTCAACATTCAATTTCAGCGTATTTACTCCTGGGAAGGGATGAAGGTAATATATTTATACTGCAAATCACATGAGTGAAATTTGATGGGCTGATTTTTTTTTTTTTAAAAATCTATTAAAGTATCACTTTTTCAGAGGTAGTTTGCAAGGCAGTAGTGACATACATGAGTGGAAACAGTATCCTTTTGCTTGACTGTGGATAAAACTCTTAAATACTGTTGGTGCTGTCCCTGAACCTCACAGAGAACGCTTAATGGATAAGATGTTCTAATCGGAGCTGACAACAGCCAATTAAATGTCAGAAGAACAATCTGATAAGTAGGTCTTCATGTCTATAGGCATTTCCTGATACGTCTTAACTGTCAATCTGAATGTTAAACATCTCTATCTTCATCTCATTATTGACTGATTTATTAAAGAAGAATGCTTCCATCTATTTTTTTGACTTTGGGATTTTTCCAGAAAGAAGGAAAGGAAAATAGTATTAATAACTCTTAATCTGGAATAATAGATGGGGAAAGTCCTAATATTCCAACTGAGCAGGCATATGGTTTGATGACACCACTACCACACATCTGCCCGCACCATACCTGTTAAGAAATGGTAGATGCTCAGTTTAGAGGAGATCTGTTTCTTTAATAGGTGGAAGGATATCTGTGGACAGGTTAGCAGGCTGCTCTCTGCTTTCAGTGCTTCTTGCTAGTCATACAGAAGACAACACCTCGCTGGATGGATCTCTTCCCTTCTTGTCCTCACCCCTGTCGATATCAATCACATGAACTATGCCAGGCTTCAGGATCAGGTCATCGGTCTCTACGTGGCTCCTGTTATCATCCACCTCAATGTATTTCCCTTTGGATGGCTGGGTAGCCTTACTGAAGACATCTTTAAAACGGCGCTTGAGTTCAACATCTGGGCAATAGACATACTCATAAAGAGCACCAGCAAGGACTGCTCCTATTATTGGTCCCACCCAATATACCTGCAAAAAGAGGTGGAAAAAAGACAGGCATTAAGCTCTAGAGCAAATAAAGACGCCAGGGTCTCAGAGAAAAGCATGTCACTACAGACTTCACCCAGAAAACTTTCTGCGAAATACCCATGCCCAATCATTCAAACCAAGTCTGCTTTCCAGAAATGTGTGGTCACATAGTTCCCTGGCTTTCATGAACTGGGATGAAATCTGCCATCATACCAGTTTATTAGGCAGAGAAGTGTAACTACCATAGGTTTCACAGATGGTGACCTGGAGATCAGCAATTAAGTGACTGCTCTAAAAAATCACGTATGAAGTTGGTCAAAAGGCAGTCTCTTAGGTGGTTAACGGCATTAGTCCTTTATCATGGTTTTTTTTCTTTTCTGCCTGCTCCCAGTCTCTCTCTCTCTCTCACATGTATTTCAACCCCTTCAGAAATTCTCCCTAGTCACCTTGAGTCCAGTCATCAAAACCACCTCGCATCCGTGGGTGCAGCTGTTCCCTAAAAACTCCTCTTGTGCCAGCGTTTAGGAAGTCGCCAGCCAGTGGAGCCCACAGAGCAAAGAAGAGAGACCTACACTGACATGTCAGTGAGGTACGGTTACTACTTTCCCGATGCCTGAAAAAGATTTCAGTCTGTATGTCTGGTTACCAACCTTCTCAAGCAGACCAGCTGAGCGGCAGCAAAGCTATGGACATCTCCCATGGACAGCCACACAGGCATCCTCTCTGGCTGCCCTACCTTCTGTTAATAGAAAGCAGCTTTCCCCCCCCCTTCTTTATGGGAGATTTAACTTACTTTTTTAAACTTTGTCCAATAACAAAAAAGTACAGGTGGTTCATCATCCTTAGTTAGATCAACCATAGCTATAACACTTCTTGAGAAAAAACAAAAAAGGCCACAGATCCTGTCGGAGTCATGTATGACTTGTCAAATACAGCTCTGTAGTCACATACAACGTACAGCTGCTCTGTCATAGCTTTGCTTTTAAACTAGCAGGGGTACGATGACTGAGAAGCAGGCCCACATCTTTGAAGAGAAACAGTTTTATCAAGTTTTATTGAGCCATTTCTTTCCAAGAGCCCTCCTCTAAATTTTCGTCACTTACTGTCAGCTGTAAACAACACATATGGAGTGTCTGCAAGATGACACACAAAATAAACAATAACGCAGAAAACTGATTTCTCATTTTCACCCAAGGTGACAACAAACTTTTAAGGAAACAAAACCTTTCCTAGCATACACACGAACAGTTCTACTTCACTGTTTCAGACTCCCATTTCCAAAATAATCCAAATCTGTCTTCTGATCCTGCAGAAACCAACAAGCAGCTACCTGATTATCTAATTTGGGCAAGCAAATACAACTGACAGACACAACTTTGTAGGGTACCTATCTATTTCAGCATGACAGGCAGCAGTTGTGTAACATTAGTAGGTGCAGAAGCCCACGGGCTTCTGTCAATGGCATGCCAATGTCACTGCACTGGAGAAGACACCATCCTTCCAAGTGACCAGGACCGTAGCTAGGCTTTTCCTACAAGTTTCTCCATGGTACATTCGTTTATTGTTTACCGCTTTAGTTATAAATTACAGGCTCCCTCAGAGTATGGAAAATTAATCTTGTGAAAAACTACAGCAGTTTTTCGTATGAACAAGCCATTCTCTGGTAACTGGGTAAATCTGCCTCAATAGGGTAACTCTTGGGAACAAAGTTACACATGGTATCGTGTTTGCAGAATTGGAGCCTTAGGGCCTGAAGACAATGCCATTTCTGGTATTAGCTGCAGTGGGAGCAATGTGGGCTTCATACTTTAAAAATCAAGAAAATCCCTATATACACTCAATATGCAGCTCTTACAGTTAGCATTGAAACTGTCCCTAGAAGTGCTTTCCCTGTCTTTAATTAGGTGAGGCTGAGCTGCAATCCATCTCTCCTTTATAAAATGCAAATTGGTTTTTAATAAGTTTAATAGTGGGATGCTATGGAAAATGACTGCATCATTCACAATCCGTTTATCAAATTGTTTCCTGCGCAAACACTCCTAGTTAAGCCGACGCTTTCAAATTGAAGCAGGTAACATCTGGTCTGGTCTGCAAAGACCAGACTGCAACCCCTTCATCTCTCACTGCGGGCATTTGCGGAGGCAGGTTCTCCCCAGGGAACCAGATCA
Source organism: Grus americana (assembly GCF_028858705.1). Lineage (NCBI taxonomy): Eukaryota > Metazoa > Chordata > Aves > Gruiformes > Gruidae > Grus > Grus americana. The sequence goes on along the minus strand of NC_072853.1, from coordinate 50,167,844 downwards.
CAGAGGGTCTCTGCTCTCATTTTATACGTCTGCCCCAGTTTGCCGCAGAACCAGGTGAAACGTGAAGCCGACAGAATTACTTCCATAACTTCTCACCAGCGTGACTGGGGGGTTTGGAATCTGCCTTGGAGGATTTTTCTTTCTAGCAGTTCAATTCTTCTTTCGGTCTCACTGGATTGCTTTTTTATTTTTACCTTTTTGTATGATTTCCTTTCTACCCCAGCTACTACCTCCACAAAACGGCCCCCAAATAGCAAGACGCTATTCCAATGTGCTGCATACTGCACCGCAGTCCTAGGTGAGGAGCATAACTGTACCTAAGTTTGTGGCAGGTCAGTGCCTGCCTTCCTCAGTGATGGTCTCTATGGGTCGTACTGGGATAGATAACTAACAGCAAATGATGTATGAAAAACCCTGATAGCTGTTTGTCACTACGGTGAAGGAAGCATGAAAGCAGAGTTACCCATTGGTTCTCCCATCTCCCCATGATGACAGCAGGTCCAAATGATCGAGCAGGGTTCATACTGGCACCGGTGTAATTGATCTAAAACAGACACAAAATGCTACCTGTTATTAAATCTTGAAGGTTCCATTTCTGCTGGTCCTTGTACTATGGGGACACCCTGTTTTTGCATGGCTTCTGATCTTGACAGCAAGTATTGTCACTCTCCCAAGTCTTACCGCAAAATTAACAAAACCTCTGATGCAACACCCTGTCCAAGGGGACCCTCCTCCTACTCCAAAGGGTTTTGGTGTGGATCCATGAAGAATATAGCAGCTATATAGCTATAGCAGCTATAAAGGTCACAGAACTTTCCATTTACTTCTGAAATAGTCATAAAGGGACAAAAGGGGCTTATTTTTTAAAGAGTAGCCATTAACTTACAGCAAATAAATGTCCAATTGCAACAGAAAATCCAATTGCTAAAGCTACTGAACCAGTGACATCACTTCGTTTTGAATCACAGCTGGCAAAAATAGTAAAAACCAGCTGGAATGTAATTATCAACTCCACCAGGAGTCCATGGCCAGCGGAAAGATCCCTGTGTACCTGGAAGAAGGGAAAGAAACACCGGAGATGAAACAAAGGTGATTTCATAAATCAGAAAGCCACCACATACATTAATTGTATTTCAATGAAAGGTATTTCTAAATGGTACACAGTGAAAGATAACAATGAAATTTAGAGATATGGGTTCCCCCAACACTTTCCCTCTCCCCTTTTTTCAAAAAAAATTTTTTTTTTGAGAGCCATGGAAAACTACTGCTGGACTGAGAACAGAAGGCTTAAAAGTAACATCCAACAAGAACTTCAAAGTTAGACTGCAGAAGTATAGTTTATTTTTACACAGGGATTTGCAAATGCTGCACTTCCCCTTCACCATTTTTTTTTCTTGGGATCACTGTAATTTACTATTCAATTATAAATTCATTAATTAGCCCTGACTTAATTAATTTAAATTTCAATTAAAAATTAAGCAGTGTGCGGCTCAAGTGCATTTTTAATAAGTCCTGCAACAGGGCTAACTGATGGCATTCCTTATTAGTTTAGAACAAAGCTGAAATCTAAGCCACAATCTGTTTCAAAAGTATGTCATTTTAAATTGATGTTTTTTCAATCCCCATCATAATGGTATAGAATTAATTTCCCCCTCCCCAGCCCATATAAAAATGGCATTTCACGCATATATTATTTAAATTTTGTATGCAAATTAACATTACCTGCTGTCATCAGATTTGGAGAAGTTCTAGGAAAGAGAACTTCTATAAAAAGAACAGCTATAGATATTACATTGCATAAACCCATCATAAGGAGAGCTTTAAGCCCTGTCTAGATGTTGTAAATAAACCAGCAAGCTCTTAAAATCTCTACTTGAGCTCTCCTTATTCTGCGTGACACTGATTATATTTTCTCAGGCTCTAAGCTAGTCTAGTTCAAGAGCCGGAGGAGAAGTGATTACCGCAGTGACTCCCAGGCCTCCCACCACGCTTGGTGGTGTGACGAGGTAAAGGATGCCTGCGCCCACGATGGCTCCCAGGCACTGGGCAAGAATGTAGAAGACTGACTTGGCGAGGCTGATCTTCCTCGTGCAGACCATTGCCACGGTCACAGCAGGATTAATGTGGCCTCCGCTGATGTGCCCAAAGCACTGCACCATGGTTGCAATGCTGAGTCCAAAGCAGAGGGAGATAAGGACCATGTCTACAGGCAGGGGCTTCTCTGCTCCACCCCAGTTGATCGTGGAGCCGAGGCTAAGGAGGACAAAAATGAGCATGGCCAAAAATTCTGCCGAAACGGCTTTCCAGAAGGGCTGAGTCCAGACTCCTTTAAACGCCACCATGATGTTCTCACACTTACACAGACGTCCACACTTACTGAAAAGGAAAACAAAGCTTCATCAGAAGTCACTGAATAAGCCTTATGCTCTCCTGTTAGGGGGTCGCTATCCAGCAGAATTCAGAGAGAAGGCGGCAATGCTGAGTATCCTTGGGCTGGGACAACCACAGACTGCACTCTCTGGGCAGACTGCCCTTAACCCATGGACAGTGTTTGAGCGTCTGCAGGACAAAAGGTGATTAATCGCCCCTTGTGATAAGTCTGTCTGTACAGCTTCAGTTCACAAAAAGTAACCTCTCTACCTTTTGAAATAAGTGAGTGTGAAAATAAGTGTATTCTTCTACACTACCTAGCCTCTACACTTAGAGTCTGTAAAGCCTACCACTTCCAGTGGCCTGTTGACCATCATACTCATTAAATCACTATCTTCTTTTTCTAAGCAAATCTATACTTATCACAAAGCAGGTATGATAGTTCAATAAAAACCAATATATTAGTCAAACCCTAATGGTTTTGATAACAGTGTAGACTTGGGAGGTTGCCCTGGGAGCTGTAAGAGAAAGTCTATTTGTTTGAACACTCACACAAAACAATATTTCAATTTATATTTATGCAACGAGCAGTTTCTTCACCGTGAATGTAAGGTAAAAATTGAATTCAGCCAGGAGAATAGATGCAATCCTGAATTCTGACCTTTAAAGTACTCACGCAATCAATAAAGTGCTTTCTTTTAGACTAAAGGTGCCAAGTAAGCTGTGGAATAGAGCAATATTTTCTGTATGTGTTGTGTGTAGAATTCTGTGTGGCAAAGGAAGAAGTGTCTTGATTTTCCTCTGTCTGGAGATGCTATTTATTAGTCTACACTGTGTTCCTGATGACTTACAATTTTGCTAGATGTTCAGATACCTATGAAAGTGGGTCACCAAAGAAAAGTTATTTGTGGTATTAATAAATTAGGAGAATGAGCCAAAAGGGAAGCATTTTAATGAGTTTCTAAGGAATGCTAACAAGATTCTTCTCTAAAAACAAAAGCAAAAAAAAAATCCAACCCCTTCAAAAAGTAGAAAACAAAGAATATTCAGCTGCTACATTTGGGAACAGAATTTCAAGTGGAAGATGGATGAATTTATGCTCAGTTATTTAAGGTAACTGAGCAACAATGCATATTTAATACCACTTACATCAGAAAGAAGCATAAAAAGCATGTCTGCCCTTTTCAAGTTATTGCAAGAGGAATGGCCCATGAATTTCTTAGCAGTTGCAGTGAGTTAGGGAAAGGCAATTTAATCCTGTGACTGGAGCAAATAATTTGTTTCCCTGTCTCATTTCTTATGCTAATTTACTGTATATTTTGGATAGGTCATTTGAACTCTATCTCAGTTCTCTAGACTCTCAGATGAGAACAAGAATTACATTATCTCCTGAAAATGGCTGTCGTAAAGTGCTTGTGAAGTGATCTGAGAGACTTGAGTGGGACTTGCTCTGCTAGAGAAGAATTGAAGCCAGAACCTCAAAAGAGAAAAAAATAACCCCAAAATCTGATTTTGGGTTAAACTCGAGACAAATAGAAAGATGTTTTTGTAAGATCTCATATTAACAGTTAATGACCAACTACCTAGACTAGACCTTTTGTTCCAAATGGCTCCAAAATCATTGCCTCCCCCAATGATGAAGCTCACAGGTATTTGGTCATCCTTACCTTTGAACCCTGTGCCCAGATTACCACTGAAACCTAAAGGCTTACCTCTGACACCCTTACTACTTCCTCACTAATACTTTATTTTAGTGGCCTAAGACAGGTGCTATATCCATACTGAAAAAAGCTCATTTTCCCACGGAATGAACCAGGTGAACATTTCATATAGGGATGAAGCATATCCTGAAGCCCATGGAAAAGAAACCTGGATGCACAGGCAAGGGAAGCAGCACTATTTCACCCTTTCACCCTCAGCTCAGTTGGGATGCAACCTGGATTTCCCTAAGCAAAATGCAAGCCCTGGTGTTATATTCCGGACTTCTGCAAAATTTCCAACTACCAAGGGCACTATGAGGGGAATTTAGGTTTTTGGAGTATGGGAAAGAGGGGTATGGCGACTTCTGACTTCTTTGCCCGAGTGTGCCTGACCATGTCTTTCTGTATGCAGAGAATAGTGAGATCTGCAAATTAATTACATGCCTTCATCCTGTAAAAGTGGACAGAAAGGGGTGTTTGTATTTGGTATCAAAATCATGCAGTTAGCTTCCCTCTAGTTGTGGAACTTCTTGGAAGAACACATTAAGAGTGAGCGTGTGTGCGCATGCATGCACGTGTGCAAGAGAGAGACACGGAGGGTCTTGAAGATCACACCTTCTACTGAACTGCTGATGGGCCTGTCTAGAAGGAGGCCACCACTTATGAAGGCCAGATCTCATACTGCTTCTCCAGCTGAGACCATGCTCAAACACTTCAGTCAATATTATTTACAGCCCTGAAAATGCAAGAATGCTGCATGCAAGTCAAAAGCATAAATGAAACACAGAAGCTTGCTCATCGACATAAAGAAAGTTTCTGTTCTTCTAAAACAGCATGCTACATGGAAAAAAAATCAAAATGGTAGAACTACACTGTCAGCCATACTTTGATAGTTAATGATCTAAACATCTGTTTTTAATGCACACATGTTTTTCTGAAGCAGCCTGGTTTTCTATGATTTCAACACCCAGCAAAATGCCCAGCTGTCATGGCCAAATTTTTCTTTCGAACGGCACACCTTTCTTCCCCACAGCAAAAAAACCCTACGAATGTTAATAAAAGCTTAATACTGCCTTTGAGCCCCAAATCCAGGTTTTCACTTAAATGCAAAGGCTATCAGCAACTTAGAAATCAACACCATCTCCAACATCCACTATTTTTTTCAGCATGCAGTTAATTTAAAGGTTTGAGATGAGACAGAGAGTGAGTGATGGATGGTTGTGCCGGTCTGAAGCCAAAATGTGAATTTCCAGCAGCTAAGATTTGCCATCAAAGTTGCAAAACAATTTTTTTTGGAGTAGTTGTTGTTCATGGTTGCCTTAGATAAATATAAAACACAGCAGAAAAACAGAAACACACTTACATGTTATGATCACACATTAATTTCACATGCAGTCACACTTGAAATTCTCTGGTCTGGACTACAAGATTAAACAGTGGATTGTGTCTGACAGGATGCAAGGTGGGTTTTTACAGGTCACATTGCCATCAGGACTGCAGACATGATTATGGCTTCAAAGCCATAACATATAATGTTTATGTTATAAATAATAACAAAGGCTTCAGTACCGAAGTTGAACAGTATTTTTAAAACTCTTCTAACTAATATCACTTCAAGGAGCAGAGCAAACAGCCCGGACTTGGGCTTGCAGCCAGCCACTCAACATGACACCACTGTCGCACAGAAGTTTTGTGCGTGCGGCAGCTATTTACAGTTGCATCTCCGCAGCAAACCCACATACTCCCCGACCTGTGCTGGCACAGCCGGCGGTAGCTCAAATGGACGTTAGGCACCGGCTTGCCAGCTTGGGGGGAGAAGGGGGACAGGCCGCTGTTGCAAAACAAATACACTATCGCAGGGCTTGCTTTTAACCATTTTGCCTCATTTTCCAATGTGATGTTGAATGAGCGACTGACATGGCTATCTACAGGAGGTGGGAAGGGGAGGCATGGGAGCCCAGTACCGCAGCCGTATGGCTGTGCAGGAGCTGCGCGTTCTGCACATGCATCCCTGTCGCGAGACCACAAGTGGCAAAAAAAGTTTTAGGAAAAGGAGGGAGGTTTGCAACCCTCTGCCCCCCATTGCACCTCCAGTGTTAAAACCCAAGGACGACTGAAAGGCTCCGATAGTACCTTCGGGGAGAGGGAACGGTGGGGCTGCTCGGCGCCTGGGAGCTATCCCTTGGTGCAAAACACGGGGGAAAGGCAGCTCCCGCACCCCCGAGCCCCCCGCCAGCGCAGCGAGGGCGACCCTGCTGCGCACTCCTCCCGGGGCCGGACAACCAGGGGTTCCCCGCGGGCGCGGAGAGGGGGGTCTCCTCCCGCAGCCGCATCGCTCTCCCCTCCCCTCTTCCCCAAGTTTTCCCATAAAATCATCTTCGCTTTGGGTGGGCCACCCCCTCCCTCCTTCTCTCCCTCTCTCCCTCCCTCCGCGCCCCGCGGAGGGCCGCGCACTCACCCGCGGCGCGGAGCGGCCGCTCCGTCGCTCATGCCTCCCCGGCGGGCGCGGAGCCGCGGCAGCGCGGGCGGGGGGTGAGCGGCGCTCGGCGGGGTGGGCTCGGGGCGCGGGGCGGGGGGGTGGCACGGCTCCCAACCATGCGGCCGGCCAGCGCCGCGCTGCCCAGCCGCGATCCCCTACCTGCTGCTCCGTGCGGGGCGAAGGGTACTTGAGAAAGTGCCGCCGGAGCACCGGCTGCCGGTCATTTGCGATCATGTGAATATGCAGATTAATTCAGGGGGTTCGCGGCTGCTTGTTAAAAGAAGGAGCTGCGGCCGAAGCGAACTCGCTGTGCTTCTGCAGCGGGGGCTGCACAGCACGGGGAAGGACTCCAAGGTTTCTCAGTTTCTTCTCTGCCATGCACTGTATTGAAAGAAAGAAGAAAAAAAACAGTCTAAGCAACTCTGCAGCCAGGGAGCTTTATCCATCTGAAATGCCCATTAGTACCTTACTAGAACTCTACTGATTATAAAAGAGGCAAAGGGGTTTTATTTGTTGGAAGTTACTAAATTCAACAGTTTTGCCTGGTGTGGAAAGCCAGTGGAAGCCACTGAAAAGAACTGTTGAAATTAGACCATGATGCTGTTGAGCTAATTCACTGTATACAGGTTCTTCTCAAGGTGGGGACCATCTGAATTTGATCGACAGCATCATAGTCTAATTTTCATGCTGTATTTCAGCATGAAAACTGTCCAATGAAAAAACAGCCCTTCATGTAATAAGCAAAACCCAAAGTTGCCTAAGTTTCCAGATACAATTATTTCGTTATAGAATGTTTGAAGAAGACAGGGGTGAAAATGGAACAAAGTATCTAGAAAATCCCTTTCTTCAGTGGCTTAGACCTTTGCAGGCAGTAAAAGAATCTGTGGATAAGTTATATAGAAAATGTTTTAAGGGACACGTTCAAGTGTTAAATGAGGTTAAAATAGCACGCACAGGGAAACTCCATCTACTGCCATCCATCCATGCAGCAACAGAGAAAGAATCAAAGTTTGGCATGATGATCAGCCAGCCTGTATGGGGACCAGATATCTGTACCAGATAATCCCTCTGACCATTAGAAAACAGTGCAAGATCTGAAGAACTACTTTGGGCATGGAAACCATGGACAGAAAGTCCTCTCTTAGTTTCTGCTAGGAGACTGTAGGCAAAAATTTACACCAGCGAAAAGCAAGTGTAATGTATAACACTATCAATTCAGGATGCCCTGGAAAAAATTGTACACACAGCAATAAAAAAAGTCATGCCCGTGTGTTAAGTACTTACCGATCACAGTTTATGGTAAATGCAGGTGATCATAAAGTACAAATGTAGGTGTTTCTCTCACGTTCGCCTGCTTTTCCCCTAAAGCCATGTCATAAAGGATAGCAACAGACATTCACAATTTGATGGCAAAAGAACAGCTGGCTGGATGTTTGCCTGCCTTGTTTTCAAGCTTTGCTTCATTTGCTTAGGTCTTGAGCTTAGTCAAGAGGGGGTGCAGTCATCATTACACAGCTCTGCTCTTTCGTTTGGTGTGTTTGGTTTTTCAATCTATGCCCTCCACAGCCTGCCACAGTGATTCTAGAAACTTCAAGTCCTAACACTGTTTTATTGACACATAAGCCCATCGCATGCTTCATATACTCACAGATAAACTTATTCTGTCAAGGCTGCAGGAGGAGTTTCTCACAGTGAAAGGATTTCAGTTAGGTTATTCCTCTGTATAAAGGGGTTTTTACCCCTATTCCCTTTTTCCCCTCTGTCAGGAATTACTGTACAAACAGCTTTTTAGTGTTCTGTTTCAAACACCCGTGGCTTCCCTTAATGTGGCTTGAATGTGCCACATCTTTTTGCACCTGCATTTGGCGAAGTCATTATCTGATTATTTCAGCCTTTTATGCCACGACTACTTCTGTCATACAAATCCTTTCCTCTGTTATTCCAAAAGCAACAAAAGGCATCCATACAAACCTCAAATTTCTTTCCAGTTTTGGAGCTGGCTGTTTGAAATCAGGGCTGAGTTTGCTTTCATAGCTTTGCCCTGACAACACACTTGCTTTTTGGTGCCTTGTGGACTCCGGTCCCGTAGCCCATTTGTTTGTTCACAAACAAAATTCACTAAGCAAACCCAATAATTGCTTTTCCTTTTCTTTCAGATAGCATATATCCGCTCTTTTTGATCTGCAGAGCAGATCACTGCCACATGGAGAAGCTAGAACATTAATAGCTTCTGTCACTGCTACCATTCTTACTGTGATAGATCTTCTGGAGGATTAGACAAATGTTGTGGCCACATGAACAGAGAAAGGCAATGCTTCAGGCACAAACCTGGAGCAAACTGCACTGTGCCAGCTCTGATCAAACAAACAGGCTATGTTCTGTTGAAAGCACGGAAGTCAAGGAAGGCATATCTCGAGATGGCACTGAAAAACAGAGAAAAGTTGCCTCAGTTTGTCCAGGGACAAATTTGTCAATGTTGGGAGTTGGGACCACATAGGTTCTTTTATTTTTTTATCTTATGTATTTTCATCTTTATAAAACCTGGGTTAACTCCTGTTTTACTTCTGCCCAAGGATGAAATATTCCTCCTGCTGCTGTGCCTAACACAGTTAAGGAAATAACTTACAAAAGAATATGTATAAAAAATTTAAAAACGGTGTTAAAGCTCAATCCATGTTTGGGGGGGGGAGAAATGTGCAGTGGAATCTTGCTATGCCTCTGTTTCTCCTTCACTGAACATTAAATCTGAGTTTCTACAGTCATTTTTAGGGCATCATGAATTAAAGATCTCTGTAGGAACGTAAGCCATGGTGAGAAGATGCTGCAACACGTAGGACACATGCCCGTTCTGAACAAGGAGTTCCCAGACAGTTGAAGCGTGCTGGATCTGGGATTTCAGTTTGGTCTGTTAAGGGAGAAGAAGGCACACTGCCAAAGTTGGAGAGGAATGTGCAAACAGCTAATTCCAGCTAAAACAATACGAGGGAGAGAGGCAGAAAGAGTCCCAGCCCGAGATTCTGTCACCTCACTGAGTCGCAGTGTGGGAAGCGTCCCTTCGCTCCTATGGCGAGTGTCATGGATATGTATCCTGGGCAACTCTGTCAGACTGTGGGGTTTGTCAGACGTGACTGAAGCAGAGGAAAGAAAGACCAAAATCCAAAAAAAGGACATAGTTTAGAAGCACTGTGTGCTTTCTCAGTGCTTTAGTCCTCTACCACTTGTAGCCAGCAGATCTGGACTGCTCTCCCTTACATTGCTGTTGTTAAGCTCCTCAGCTCGCTCAGCTCCTCTCTCAGCCTCACTTCAGGCTTTCAGTTTCCAAAAGCAATGAGGTTTACATGCATGCGCGCTCTCTCTTCCCTTCTCTTTCCCTGGTGTTCCTGCCCTTTCCAACAGATGTTGAACCCACCAGCCAGTTTCAGCTACAGCTGGTGGAAGATCAGAAATCCCAAAGATGTTTTGGCTCCTGCCAGCCCCACGAGTGTGAATGGCTGCAGGTAAGCACAGCTAAAGGGACGCTCGCTGCCACTGGCAGGAGAGGCTCCAGGATGATTTTCAGAAGTGCCTGAGTGATGGAGGGATTTAGCTGCTGTTTTCAAAGTGGTGCAGACTCCTAGGAGACTAAATTCCTTTGACCTTCCTTGGCTCCTGTTGACAAGAGCATTTGAGAGCAGGCTGTAGGCCTTTCAGAAACCATTGATGCTTGTAGAAACTCTCAGACTTTCTTTTCTGACTGACTGAAAGTTTCATTCTGTTGCCACTAATAAATCCCCCTCCCCTCATCAATTTATATTTCATAAGTTTGGGTTAAGCTTTGTCTACTAAAAGGATCTTACATAAAACACCGCTTACTGAAATGTGATCTTTGCACATTTCTGAAGTTTTAATTTTCCTGCCGTGTAATCTTGTTACTTAGGTCATTCATTTTGTCACGCCTTGGTATCAGTCTGGTCCAGGTTTGGCTGCAGGGCTATGTTCTCCTGACATTTAGAACAAGAATTCCCTGGGAAATCAGTCAAGAGATTTGACATTGCTGCTGGCCAAGCTCCAGCGGGTTTAGTTTTACTCTCCTTCTCTATTTATTGTGGAATCTGTCTGTCCACAAGCTGCACATTGAGTTCCATGCTAGAGAAGGAGAACTGAAAGGGACAAAATGGCCATTCATTTGGGGGATTCATTCAGGCTTTTCAGAAACGTTTTACAAGAAGCTGTGCACTTAGATGACTGCTGAGCTTCCTTAGCCCTGCTCTATTACCTCCCTCACGAGACAATTTGGATTGACTGCTTTTTCTTTGCTCTCTCCCCCATCTCAATAGGCAGCAATTACAGTTGGAAAAGCAAAATTAAGATCTAGGTAGTACAGGAACCACCTGGAGGCTTTTCATCTTCAGAAAGAGTTCAATTTAAACATGGCATGGAGAAGTCCTTTGCTGGGAATACGGAAAAAAAAAAGTCATTTTTCTCCCCTCCTGCCACAAACTGCCGCAACTCCTATTGCAAAAGCTGCATCGGTGGCAGAGGCAGCCAGGATTTGATGAACTGGAGAGGAGGAGCAGGAAAGCAGCCCTGGTCACTCATGGAGGGTGCAGGAGAGTTGGGAGAAGAATCCCAGGTCAACTGGAAATGGGGGACAGAAGTAGGTCCCTTATGGAGGCGGGGAGGGCAGTGACATGCAGCAGCACAGGACAGGGTGCAGGAGGCTCTGCATGTGCTGGGAGGGAAAAACAGCCCAACGTGCTGGTGGTCTGTGTGCTGAGGGTTGTGTAGTCATAGCCAGAGAGGCCAAAGAGATTTGTCTAGCTTTGCTACGTGAGACACTGAAATTCAGTTAAGCACTCAGATTTTATCAGTCACAGAAAATGTAGTACTCCATATATACCACCGTTGTATGCTCAACATCCAGCCATGCTTTCCTCACCAATCTGAGTTGCTCTCCCTTACAGTCCTGCTGCTGTTTCTGAGCTCCTCAGCTCCAAATGCTCAGCCTCTTCCCTCACCCTCCTTCCTAGAGAAGGAAGCTCAGTCAAAGAATCATGGAGTTTAAGACTAGATGGAAACATAACATTTTCTTGTTAACTTTATATATCGTAGACCATTACACTTTACCTCGTTACAGGACAAGAGGAAATGGCATCAAGTTGCGCCAAATTTCTTAACCAAAAGGGTTGTCAATCATTGGAACAGGCTGCCCATGGAAGTGGTTGAGTCACCATCCCTGGAGGTATTTAAAAGACACATAGATGTGGTGCTTAGGGACATGGTTTAGTGGTGGACTTGGCAGTGTTAGGTTAATGGTTGGACTTGATGATCTTAAAGGTCTTTTCCAACCAAAACTATTCTGTGATTCTATGATACATTTCGTGAGTTCAGTAACTTATATTTGTTAAATATATTTTACAAAAACCATACTTGCTTGATTTGAAAACACATGGGATAGAAAATCCACCCATTCCCTTGGTAGCTTATTCCCCAGTCTGATATTTTTCAGCACCAAAAATGGTCTTTGTCTATAAACTGAGTTTGTATGAATTCATCTGCCATGTTGTGGTTCTTCTTATGCTGTTCTCTCCCAGATTAAAAAGCCTCTTGTACTTCTGCTGTCTCCCCACGAGGATGCTTACATAATGGGAACAAGTCATCTCTTCATCATCCTTTTGATAAGCTAAGCAGACTGAGCTCTCCAAGTGTCTCACTCTCAAGAAATTTCTCTTTTCTTTTGAGTTCTTGTTTGTGTCTTCACCACTTTTCCAACATGCTTTTTAAAATGCATTTTTAATATTGGACTCCCAGCAGGCATATTCTGAAGTAAAAGCGTTTCTTGTAGCACACACAGGAATTGAATTAGCCATTCTTACCGCAGCATCACATTGAGGAAACATTCTTCCTTCCTTCTCCATAATAACTCCTCAGGCCTTCTCGGGATGTAGCCCCCATTCTGTAGATAAGTCTTGTTTCACTCCGAGACATGAAATTTTGCAGACGTTCTGTCTGACAGGGATCACGCTAGAGAACAAACCAGTCTGCTGTGTTTGGCCATCCTTTTCCCAACCTACTAATTTAAGTCATGTTCAAACTACACTGGCAGTGGCTCTATATTTACTTCCAGATTTATTCGCTGAGGAAAACCCTGAAGCACATGAGGCCTCACAGCAATCCCTTCAGATCCCTGCCAACTGCTGCCATGATTAGTCCATACTTTCAGAGATCTGTCAACCAAGTCTGAATCCATTGACCGCTCCATGGCTAACGTATGGTGGTAACGCTTTAAACAAATGTCACTCGGTATTGTGGTAAAGCCTCTAGCAACACTCAAACACATTGCTCCATACAGCTACCTCTGTCAACCAATGTGTAATTAAAAAAATTAAATCTGTCCTGTGTTGGTAGTGGTTTTCTTTCTTTTCTTTTCTTTTCTTTTCTTTTCTTTTCTTTTCTTTTCTTTTCTTTTCTTTTCTTTTCATTCTTTTCTTTTCTTTTCTTTTTCTTTTCCTTTTCTTTTCCTTTTCTTTTCCTTTTCTTTTCTTTTGTCTTTTCTTTTCTTTTCTCTTTCTTTTCTTTTCTTTTCTTTTCTTTTCTTTTCTTTTCTTTTCTTTTCTTTTCTTTTCTTTTCTTTTCTTTTCTTTTCTTTTCTTTTCTTTTCTTTTCTTTTCTTTTCTTTTCTTTTCTTTTCTTTTCTTTTCTTTCCCCAAGTTTGAGCCTCAATAGCAGGGTATATTTGACACGTGCCCCCATGCTAGGGATTTGTTCTTTGTCCAAGCCATCTGCTGTATGTAATATAATGATAATATATATAATACATATGTAGCTGCACATTCATAGGATTTATATACCTAGTGGAAATGTATGCCATGGATGGGCTTATGCAGCATGTTCTGAGAAAGACAGTTTTGCTTCAGATCATTCAGGCTATCTTTGTAGATTACAGTAGTAACTGTCTTCTTAATACTATGTATTTTACAGGGGTTTTCTTCCGTCTCAAGATTAATACCTTCTAAAAGCTAAAACCTCGGGCCATACAAGTGAAGGTGTTGATCTTTTTTCTATGCAAAGGTTCATCTTTCTTTGAACTAACTGAAAAGCAGGGTCTGACTATGAATATTTACAAGTTCAAGCTCTTTTGTCCATAAGCTTCTAAAGAAAATCTGACAGCATGTTTTTTTCTCAAAAATCCTTTGTAGAACATCAGCTTCATTTCTGACAGTTTTTCATGTTTACAGCTTGAAAAAAAAATTAGATGAAGCCTAACAACTTGTGATACCAGTGCCACCTTTTTACTGGACTAGGAGAAAGGTTTTAAACTCAGAAATGGCATTTGGCGTTATTCAGTCTCTTATGGCAGAAGCTGTACTGCTTTGGAGATTCTTGTGTTGGCTCAATTGTCAACAAAGATAATAGAGATTAATACAAAGAAACAAACACTTCTTGCTGCCATCTTCAGCTTTACTGATAACAGCTTATAGCCACTGCACGGATGGACGGACAGTTGTTTGGTGAACATATGAGAACTGATCAGTTAGCAATGTTTTGTCTTCAGCTACTGAACTCCAGCGAGCATGTTCTGGGAGCACATGCAGCCATAGATAACACTCTTTTGAAGCCAATAGCTCTACTCCAGTATTTGCCCATGTTGGCACCCCTCCAGGGATGGAGGGTGAGTGGCGGATGCAATCTGCAAAGACTGGATGAAATCAAGCACAGGGCCAGAGGGCTCTCCTACTTTACGCTACTTTCACATCTCGTGTTTCTTTCTATGCAACATTTTCTAATCTAACCTCCACGACTGCCTTCTGTGGGCACTTATAGATTGGCAAACTGCTCCTTTGCAAAGCCAACTGAAGGAAAAGCAGCTGTGAGCTGTGTGAATAATTAAAAACAATGCCAAAAGGCATTTATTCCAAAAGACTTTTGGGATAATAAATATTATTGTGACTTGTTTGCAGACTTATTAATACAGAGCAACTAGTCTGAGACCATTCCTCATTGCTTACCTCTTTAGACTCATCAGTCTTCTCTTTTCCTTCATCCATGCTTTACATAGACTGTAAATAGCCTTGCTACAGGTTGCTGTTTACAGTGGATTTTGTGAGTTTCGTGGAGAGAACTATTTTTGTTAGGACAGGTATTGTATTAAATTACTGTTTAAAAAGGAGGCAGATATGGCTAATCATACCTCTTCAAAGATACAAGCCAAAAAAGTCTGATCCCTGTTAAAAACAGATCTACCTTTATAAGAATGCATGCAGAGAAAAGGAAATTTCTGAGAGGTTTACAGTTTCACATGTCCCCTTTTGTATAAGTGAAACATCTACAATACACGTCTGATTTTCAGTTTCACCCTGCATGAGCACACTTTTCTTACCAGCAGCGTGGCAGAACCAACATGCCAGTGAAAGGGATTCTTTTCAGCTACACGCCTCACCAGCTCTGTTATTGGCGAGGTCCCTGCCATGGCATGGTGGTGTGAGCGGGGGCAGAAAGCCACCCAGCCTTGTCTTCAAGGTTGCAGGGTGGAGTCTGCAGAATGGGCTCGTCGAAGATCATGTTTGATTTCTAAACTGAACCTATTTGGTATGAAAGGCACAGAAGGGCACTTCCGTGGACTCCTGCTGTCCAGTGTCAGGAACTTAAAAGGTCACCCTGAGTCCAACTGCATTGTCTCAAAGAGCTGACAGGGTACCTGAGAAATTGTAGATATTTCCAAGTTTCCAAAACCATGAAGAGGTACAAAATACATGTAAAATCCTAGTAGCCAAGAAAGCTTTCCCTTCCCTCCCCTTCCCTCCCCTTCAATTTAGTCTACTTTATGTTATTATTTTTTTTTTTTTACTTTTATTTTTTACTCACGTGAGGATGCTGAAGTGGAACAAAAAGGGGAAAATAATCACCTGAGTTACAGGCAAGTGTAATTTATTGGGAAAATGGAGAACTTAAGTCAAGTCACATGCAGAAAACAAAGTGAATGTAAAGCAACAGGGATCATAGTGTAGATGACCAAATATCAAACAATTAGAAAAATGTGTCAGAGATTTCTATTGTGATCCAGAGCAAGGAATTTTTAGACACGAGTCTGCCCTGATTAAACAATGAATAAATAAACCACACATATTTGCCATATTTCCTTACTGTTTCTTTGTGTGTAGAAGATACTGAAAGTCTTAGACCATTTCAGAAGTTTGGGCACACCGTTGATTCACTTGGGTTTTGCAATGAGGCCAAAAAGAAAAAGGGAAAAAAAAAAAAAAAGAAAAAGAGCCTGGGAAACCCTATAACCGTCCAGTCTCAGTGGTTTTGTTACTGCGCCAAAATAAGGGGTCAGGGCATAATAGCACTAGAAAAGCTCACTTGCTGTAGATTTTACATAACAAGTTCCCAGCTTCTCTCATTCAGCCTGTGCCTCGTTCTGCAACCAGGCCAGCAGAGAGAGCAGATTTCAGCTATAAGGATGTCAGTGGGAGATCTTGTTTTCCTTTGGTAAATTGCAATAAATTAAAGAAATGCCTAGGTACTTGGGGGGGAGGGGGGTGGAAAGCAAAACTGAAAATGCTAAAAAGAATCTCTCAAAATGTCCTGAAATATTCTCTCTTCTTCTCCACGGCTTGCTCAGAAAGGTATGGGTTTGGCAAAGTAGCCTCTGCTGCTTCCAGTTAAAGTATGTTTAGGGATATTTTTTTATGCTAAAAAGCTGTTAGGCACCATTTCCTAAGAACTGGGTTCTTCAGCCACACTTAGGAGTCTCCCTTAAGGCCAACCTGCTTTTCAGAGGTGGCCCTTGCAGCTTCTATTGATGTGCCTACCAGCAACGGTTCCTCAGCCAAAAAGTTTTGCCTGCTTCCTCCAACTGCCGACTTGCAGATTGAGTACTCCAATGTATGTCAGCTTAAGCTGGAAATGTCAGTGTCAGCATCACTTTACAGTAAAGCAAGGCAGAAAATAAGTTGTGAGCCAGATTCTGCCTGGTAACAGCACCTCCATTAGGGGAGTTTCTGTGGGGAGAGGCAGCGCAGTGTCCTGGACCCTCTGAACCCACTCGGCTGGAGACAGCCAGAAAGAGTCAGGGAGAAATGGGAGAAAGGAATTTGTTGGCAGCATGGCTGAGACACATAACAATTTCGTCTAACTTTGGTTCTGTGTTTGTGTTTTCCCTGCTATTCAGAAGGACCTGCAGGGATCACGAGGATTTTGAGAAACATCATCGTCCCTCGGAGCTAAGTTTTTGCTGTGGTGTAGTCTTAGGGTACTTTCATAAGAGATACAATAGCAAGGCAGCAATTTCTTAATGTGCACTGTCACCTCCAGCCACAATTAACATTTCCCCTTCTCATTAGAGGTTTTCCCTCTGTCCCTTTTCTGTTTTTCTTTCTTTTTTTTTCTTTTTTTCTTTTTTTTTCTTTTTTCTTTTTTTTTTTTTTCTTTTTAAGAGAGTAGCAGAAGTCACAGCAAAGGTGATAGCTGGTGTCTATAGCTTGGAGTGCATTATAAGTGCTCATAACATACCTTCTTGAAAGCAGAGAGATGCTGCAAACTCTTTCCTACTTCCCTGCACCCTCCCCGCGCACCCCCCCACCCCAAGTTCCCCACCAAGGAACCTCTTCCCAAAAACCTGTAGCCATACCCATGATCGGAAGCAGGTGCAGGTGCCCAAACTGCAGACCCATAGACCTGGCAGTATCCTGTCCTGGGCAAGCTAATGAAGCAAAAAACAAAACCTGTGCAAGAGTTAGATGTGCAGTCCCTCCAAGTAGCTTAGGTTCATTTGGAATAAGGTTGTGACTCTGCAACATGCTAATAAAACATTTACGTGCCTATACGGCACACAATAACTTTGCATATACAATGTTACCATATTCATTCTCTGCTATAGCCAGAGATGACAAAAGAATTAATCTAAGTTCTATCTACACATCCCAAGCCAACAGATGGGAACTCACTTTCATCAGAGAGTGTATATCTTAAAGTCAAATGCAGGACTTAAGCTAAGTAGCTCCCACTACCATTGTTGAGAAACAGTTGGCTGAATGTTATGAGAGTCACATATATACATTGTGTGTGTACACATGCATTTGTAAAACATGTGCATGCATTTATATATGCATTTGTGAAAGTTTGTAGGGAGGGAGCTTCTATGTAGTTGAACTCAGCTCTCTGGACACGTTTCTCAAATGAATTGTAACTCATTATAGAATCATAGAATCATGGAATGGTTGGGATTGGAAGGGACCTTAAAAATCATTTAGTTCCAACCCCCCTGCTGCGGGCAGGGACACCCTCCACTAGACCACATTGCCCAAAGCCCCATCCAACCTGGTCTTAAACACTTCCAGGGATGGGGCATCCGCAACCTCTCTGGGCAACCTGTTCCAGTGCCTCACCACTCTCACAGTAAAGAATTTCTTTCTAACATCTAATCTAAATCGACCCTCCTTCAGCTTAAACCCATTACCCCTTGTCCTGTCACTACACTCCCTGATAAACAGTCCCTCACCAGCTTTCCTGTAGGCCACCTTCAGGTACTGGAAAGCCACAGTTAGATCTCCCCGGAGCCTTCTCTTCTCCAGGCTGAACAACCCCAACTCTCTCAGCCTGTCCTCACAGGAGAGGTGCTCCAGCCCTCTGATCAGCTTCGTGGCCTCCTCTGGACTCTGTCCAACAGCTCCATGTCTCTCCTGTACTGGGGCCCCCATAGCTGGACACAGTACTCCAGGTGGGGTCTCACAAGAGCAAAGTAGAGGGGCAGGATCACCTCCCTCGACCTGCTGGTCACGCTTCTTTTGATGCAGCCCAGGACACGGTTGGCTTTCTGGGCTGCAAGCGCACACTGCCGGCTCATGTTGAGCTTCTCATCAATCAATACCCCCAAGTCCTTCTCCTCAGGGCTGCTTTCAATCCATTCCTCCCCCAGCCTATAGTCGTGCTTGGGATTGCGCCGACCCACATGCAGGACCTTGCACTTGGCCTTGTTGAACTTCATGCAGTTCGCACAGGCCCACCTCTCCAGCCTGTCAAGGTCCCTCTGGATGGCATCCCTTCCCTCCAGCATGTCGACCACACCACACAGCCTGGTGTCGTCGGCAACCTTGCTGAGGGTGCGCTCAATCCCACTGTCCATGTCGCCGACAAAGATGTTAAACAGTGCCGGTCCCAGTACCGACCCCTGAGGAACACCACTCATCGCTGTTCTCCACTTGGACATTGAGCCGTTGCCCACAACTCTTTGAGTGCGACCATCCAGCCAATTCCTTATCCACCAAGTGGTCCATCCATCGAATCCATGTCTCTCCAATTTAGAAACAAGGATGTCGTGCGGGACAGTGTCAAATGCCTTGCACAAGTCCAGGTAGATGACGTCAGTTGCCCTTCCCTTATCCACCGATGCTGTAACCCCATCATAGAAGGCCACCAAGTTTGTCAGGCATGATTTGCCCTTAGTGAAGCCATGTTGGCTGTCACCAATCACCTCCTTGTTTTCCATGTGCCTGAGCATAGTCTCCAGGAGGGTCTGCTCCATGATCTTGCCAGGCACGGAGGTGAGACTGACCGGCCTGTAGTTCCCCAGGTCTTCCTTTTTTCCCTTCTTAAAAATGGGGGTTATGTTCCCCCTCTTCCAGTTGGCGGGAACTTTGCCAGACTGCCAGGACTTCTCAAATATGATGGAGAGTGGCCTGGCCACTTCATCTGCCAGTTCCCTCAAGTCCCGTGGATGCATCTCATCAGGTCCCATGGACTTGTGCACCTTCAGGTTCCTTAGATATTCTCGAACCTGATCTTCTCATACAGCAGGTGGTTCTGCATTCTCCCAGTCCCTGCCTTCTGTGACCTGGGCAGTGTGGCTCAAGCATTTGCCAGTGAAGACTGAGGCAAAGAAGTCGTTGAGTACCTCAGCCTTCTCCATATCCTGGGTCACCAGTTTGCCCGTTTTATTCTGGAGGGGACCCACATTTTCCCTCATCCTCCTTTTATCACTGACATACCTATAGAAGCTTTTCTTGTTGTCCTTGACATCCCTGGCCAGACTAATTTCTATCAGGGCTTCGGCTTTCCTAACCTGCTCCCTGGCTGCTCAGACGGTTTCTCTGTATTCCTCCCAGGCTACCTGCCCTTGCTTCCACCCTCTGTAGGCTTCCTTTTTTTGTTTGACTTTGCCCAGGAGCTCCTTGTTCATCCATGGGGGCCTCTTGGTGTTTTTTGCCTGACTTCCTTTTGGTTGGGATGCATCACTCCTGAGCTTGGAGGAGATGACCCTTTATTATTCGTAAAACTTAAAAATCTGTCTCTCTCTGTGTCTGCTTTTATCAAGAATGAGATAATTCAACAGGCAGGTGCTAGTCTGCCTGCATCCAGTTTTTACACTGAAAATAACTAGCTTGGGAAAATTAAACCTTTAGCATTTAATATCCTACTGACATGTATTTACAATCTAGTGAGTGTTGATTTACATCTCTGTGTGCTGAAATGCCCAGATAAACCTGCTCTGCTTCTACACCTTATGTCTCAGAATGCTGTTTCTTGAATGCAAACTATACGGGACACTTCAAATTTGCAGATCTTGGGAAATGAGCAGTACTGGGAGGTTCTGCGGAAACTGTGGTTTCTGGAAGGAATTTGAGAAAAACAACCCTTAGATAGGAGGAATATCTAGATGACAAGGACAAGACAGATATGTGTGCACAGATGGTGACTGACAGTACCATACTCTCAGGCAGGCTTATTAGTGCAGCCTCAGTGCCATGATAACATAGATGTGCTGGACTGGAGCTGGCTTACACTTGACAGCTGAGAGCGAACCGGCAATTAGTCTCACCCATTTGTGCTGACGTACTTAAAGAGGGCGGGAAATTGTATGTGAGAAGACAGAGGAAAGGAAGCAACAGTTATACATACTAAAAAAAAATTATGGTCGTGGCCTTGAGAGTTTCCCCTTTCCTTTTGTACGGACTCTTTCTCCTCTCTCAGGGTTGTTAATCACACCAATTTCTGAAGACAAATAGAAGAAAGCAACATAATGTATATCAATACAGTCTCCATGCCATTAGTAACCTCCACAGAGCCATAGAAAAAGTGGCTATGTTAGTAGGAGATAAAGCCTGAGAGTCTGTAGCAGCCAGGTAAACTGGAGGCAGGTAAACAAGGTAAACCAGGTAAACTGGTAAACAAGGGGTGGCAGGACCTCAGGAAGGTCTGGGGGAACAGGGCCCTGGGTACTGGGTTGTACAGTCCTGGTGTTTGGGAAAAGGCAGGAGTTTGCACACGTGGATGGGATCCACTGCTTCTGCAGAACTCTCTAGTTGAGCATCACTCTATTTAGGGCTGCTGCACCAAAATAAAATAGCTTCTCTTTATTTGGGCTCAGAATAAAATGAGACAGCAAGATTCTCACCCTGTCTCTGTCTGCTCTCCTCTGTACAAAAGGAACCGGAGGGGCACTTTCCCCTGGTCAGACAACCTGGCACTGGTTTTATGCTGAGGCAGTGCCTGGGCAGGCTTGACAGATGCACAGTGTTTTGAAACAGAGCGTGCATTCTTAGGGCTGCCAACTGCCCAGAACAGAACTGAATGATGCACTTCTCAGCTGGAACAAAGCTGGGAAGTCCCCGGCTTCCTCCAAGCCACTGGAAGTAAAATATAAAGAAAGGCCCTGAACATCCTATGAGTTAAATTTCATACTAATACCTAATTTCTAACCACAGCTACTTATCCACATAGTTCAATGATTTAAGGAGAAGGCACATGGTATAATTACCTTCCATTTACAGGACCACTTTACCAGTGGGAAAACTGAGGCAGGGAGCAGTTCATGTTTGTCCAACAAGTCCACAAAGTTACAGAATTTGGAGGAAGATCCAGGTATCTGAAGTCCAAGTCTGTTACTCCATCCACAAGCAGAGCTACATCTAACATACAAGAAACCTGTGGGACTCACTGCAATTAGCTACAGCACCAAGAGCTTGACATTTCTCCCGCAAAATAGGTATTTTTATAAATACCAAATTTAATCTAAGATAGTCTCATTAAATTAAATAATATGACTGTTTCCTCCACCCACCCACATATACATATTTCAGAAGGCAAATCAATGCCAGGTGTCTGGGGCTATGAGCAGATTCCCTTGGCTGAGTCAGTGAGTTACACCCCCAAGTACTCTGTCCCTGCCCTGCCCTCTGAACTGTAAATTATTCGGTTGATACAGGACAGGTGCATCTGTATTTTTTATGAAGTATAATAATTTATGGTCTGATTTTGGACATTAGGTTCTGAGGCCAAATTCATTTAGTTCTGAAAGCATCACAGCAGGTTATATACAGCTGATAAACTGGTATTAACATTATAGTTAAAAAGACTTATCTGATGTATTGTTAGCCCGAAGGCACATACAACACTTTTTATATATAACCTACATATACAATACAAAGCTCTAGTAAAATATTTTCCTCTCGGACTTTTGCAAAGTGTCATATTGTAATTTTCATTTAAATTTAAACTACATTTAAAATTAAAGTGGTGATCTCCAATGACATATCACCAAGATAGAACAGCCCGAGGCAGGAGTAGCTCCAATAAATTTGGCCTTTTGGGGGAGTTACACCAGAGGACATTTCAAGAGGAAGTGCCACGTTTAATTGCGCTGTGGCTGCACACCTCTGACTTCCAGCAAGCAACAGTTTACCAGCAGTTTTAGAAGAGATGGGAGTAATGGCTGTGTCTGGGCTTTGCAAGCCAAATCCTACATGGAAAGAGGAAACTGCCTTATGTAGGCAAATAGATCAGAATTTGAGAATGCACACCTATGCAGTTTATTTATTATTTTAATTTATTTTTATTTATTGATTTAGAATATTTTTACTTTATTATTGAATAAAATACTTTAATTTTATTTGATACTGATCCATTTTAGAAGAAAGGCAAATATGGAACACTATTTTCCAAAAATCAAGTTTTTGTTTCAGGAGAGAAGCACAACTGTCTGGTGTTTGGAAGAGACAAATGAGCCAAGGGAGCGCTCTCCTCCCGCTCCAGCCCTCCCACGGACTCGCTGTAATGCCTTTACAGCACATTTGACTTGCCCTGACAACCGACCTGCATTAGAGAAGTGCTTAGAGATCTTCAAATGAAGAAATGTTCATAACTAAAAAGCATTTACTGTAATGAAGCCCCTCAAAAGAGGCTCTGCATGCTGCAGCTGATCTTTAGTGTAAGTGTAATTGCACCGAATGTTGTGGAATGTATTTTCATTCCTCTTCTGCATACGTTCAATATCATTTTCTGAGTAAAACAAACATCTGTGCACAGCTGTGCAGGTGGGATTTTACACTAGTTACAGTGGATGACCTTCGAGTTTTGTTTTTGCCTAGCAGTCTTACAAAATATAAGCCAAGTTACAACCCAACCTCACACTTTGACCTTTTAAAATTTACTTTTAAAAATAGAGGTTATCTTTTATGCTGCAAATTATGCCTTTATCTCTTATAATCCCATAAGTCAGATATCACAGTCCCACTTCAATTATGCTAAACTCTTATGTTAATTTTAAATCATGTAACTTAATTCCTGGCAAAGCAAGCTGGTGATTTTCAAAATGTGGTTAATGAGGCAAAATACAATCTAGATTCTGCTACTGAGATCATCTGAATCCCTTAGGTCACTGAAGATGACTATGGAGAGGCTGCTCTTTACAAAAGTCTGCGTTAGATTTTCAAAAAATGAATTTTTAAGTGCAGTTAGGGGCTATGAAATTTGAAGTTGAGCATACAAAGAAGTTAAATTACTTTCACTAGAGCCATAGAACAACAGTGCGGCTAAAACAATTACGCTTCTGTGCACACACTCGCTTTAAAGGCCTTAAGTAGTGTCCTCCCCTTATAAATCACAAATGCCAACCGTACCAGATTTTTCAAGACGACAATCCAGGGACTTGATGTCTATGTCCATGGATGCATGCAAATCAATGTCATTTTCTCTCTCATTTGCAGAAGCCAAACATTTGCTAATAACTTCTTTCACCCCCCCTTGACTCGAACAATAGCTTTATCTAAGACCAGTTAGTAGATGAAATCTTATGAGACTGTACAGCTTTTTCAATACAATTACAATCCCCCGCAAATCTCTTTCCCTGATCAGCTAGGCTGAAAGTTTGTCACTGAAGAAAGCTCAAGGTGAAGCTTAAGTTCTTCAGAGACTTTGTCATTTACTACTATTTATTTCTCTGAATTAATGAATGCATACAAAACTCATGTACAAATTGGCCTCCATTCTTCATTAGCATGTTAAACTTTTTTCCCTCACATGTTTTTTGGAAAATATTGGTACATGAGCCTTTTTTTTTGGTCTGTAAATTAACAATTAATTAATACACATCCACAACAGACAAGACAAAGCAAATATATAGACATCCAAAAGTTGGATATTTATTTTTTATTTAACACCTTCAGTGGCCTCCCTACAAGGCAAGAGTGATTCATTCAGGATTTGAGGTGGGAATCAATACTTACAGAAGCAGAGGATCTAGAGAGCTCTGCTGCATCTGTGGAAAAGATGCTTTTTACACCAAGGTCAAATCCAAGTGAAATCTAAGGCAGTCTTCACATGAGTTAGGAGGTTGGATGGCACAAAATCAAAACTCTGGCAGGAGCTGCTCTTTAATGTCCTAATGCATAGTCCTAAAGCAACAGTCATGAAAGTGCATGGCCAAACGAAAAAAAAAAATCATGCTGGGTAAAGACACATGGGAGCTCAATAAGAGCCATTAACCAGCATGGTGCACAGCACTGGAGTGGCAGCGTACTGGTGTCCAGCATGACAGTGGCTGCGAGGAAACACTGCTCCAACATGGTGCCCCGGGGGCTGAGCCCTTGGCCGTGGGGCAGCTGCGCTCCCCAGGGTGCCCTGGGCAGAGGGGTGCAGATCTGGTGCTCCCTGCTCTTGGGCAGAGCCTGCAGGAAAATCGGGAGAAATTTCTGCCAGGGAAGGTGGGAGTCAGACACCATCTTGAGTCTAAAGGGGAAGATTTAGAGACACATTGTTCACCAGAGGAAAGGCATGCATTGGGGCAGTTCAACGGCTGGATATCCTGTTGCAAACACCTGTGGGTCCATCTAGGCACAGCAGCAGCTCACACAAGTAACTGTGCGTGTTTACCTGTCCAAGGCATCCCTGCACCCGCTCGTTGGTGCTGAACACCTGCACTTCTCCACACCTCATGGTGATGATGGCTTGTGGGCTTTTTCCTTCTCCTCCTCTTTGCTCCATGGCCCCAGGGAACAGGCTGGCTTTGGCTACGGGTGCTGCTAGTCACCTACAGCACCACCTCTGACTTGGGCTGCCCAGTATGCTTTTCCCTTTTCCCCTTGGAGCGGCTCGTTCTGCTGAAAGGAGGTGTGCAGAGCCTGCTCGGTCACACACTGGTACTACAGAGGCTGGAGGTGGCTTTTTTCCTCTCCTGAGAGGAAAACTGAGGGAGAAACGAGCAGCGAGGGTACATAGGAAATGGTCTCTCCTTTCAGCAGGGACCCATAATTACTCCTGTGGAAGGACTGTGGAAGCGGTACATTTGCCTGAGATGAGGGAAAGGACAGCAATAGCGCTAGTCATGAACAGTGGTTTCCTGTCAGTGTGTTTCCTTATTCTACAAATTGCTATATCAAGATGCTGGAGTAAGATGCCCTAAACCACTCCAGGAAGCAAAGAATAGGCGTCATCTTTATTTTGGAAGGACATAGGGATTTCTCCCTATCCATTTTGCAGAGATTTCTCCTCCTCCTGGGACACCCTGGCCACCCACACTACAACACCATGTGCAACTGCAGATTGCATGTGTTGGTCAGACAGCACTTGAGGGAGGAGAGGGAAGAGGAGGAGAGAAGGTACCTTTTCCTTTTATAACCAGGACTGTGGGACTCTGGACACAACTGCCTCTAGGACAAATCACCAGTACTCATCCCACCACATAACCCCTGGGGTTTGCTGGCTGCTGAAAAGGCAGGAAAGACAGAAAAACACAGGTGACTTCAGGAAGCTCTGGGGACAAAACCAGTTCATGGGTTTGGGAGGCAATGGGCATACATACCTTCTGCGTAACAAATTGCTGGGAGCTGGGCTAGTGATTGGACACTGGCAGGCCAAGAGTGGTCACAGCAGTTGCAATGAAGATGCTTCTCAGTGCAGACCTTATAATGTCCCGTAGCTACCACCCTAAGACTTTTCCCTGTCACCAAAGATGAAGACCATCTTGAATATTGGGACCACAATATGCATCATGTGGTTGACTTCATCATAAATTAAAATCTTAATTTTAATGTATGTGGCAAGTCTCTGAAAGAAGGGTCATGCTTGTCAACTCTAGTACATCAACCAAAACAGAGTAGTGGACCATGACCTTAGATTGCAAGTTTAACCAAACTTACTCTGCTCAACAGTTGAGCTGCCGTGTTATTTGTAGATTTATGCATTTGTATTCAAAAGCATTCTTCAATAAAAACCAATCAGGTCTAAAACCAGCTACAGTCTAATGGTAATCAAACAACCAAGCCTTGCAACTGAGAACGCTGCAAACATTTTAGAAAATTAGCCAATGTTTCTTTATTAATAAGTGACAGAAAATAAAAAATACATTCAAAAATAGTTTCAAAAACAATTTCTAAAGCAGACACACCAAAAGAGAATCACGCTACTCTGAATGCTTTTTTCTTAAACCTTTAAAAGAACATTAGGTAAGCTAATGCAACAGCTGGCTGCGCTACCACTTCCACAGTATAATCCATAATGGTAAAAGCAGCTCTTTCTGGCATTTTAGTGCAATTTATGCTGTTTACAGGTCTTTTTTTGCACATTCTCCTATAATTTAATGTCAGTTGATGTCACTCTAGCTTATAAAATCCCCACTAAGTCAAGACAACTCCACTTAGCAGTAACTTTGTTTCCTTTCAGGGCTAATATCAAAGTAGTTGTTTTGAATCCCAAAATGATAAATATCTAACAGAAGCCTGAAGCTATTCTGGTGCTATACAATTGGTGATGTATAATTGAACATTAAGTAATCCAAGTAATAGAAGTCATAGGTCAGCTGTCTCTCCTCCTTAGACAATTCCTTTAAGTATTGCCTCACTACTTCTGCACTTGTTCTCTCATCAGAGGAATGTCTGTCTTTGAATTTAGGAAACTTCAGCTCAGCTGGAGCACCTACCAGCTGCAAAAAGTAATTGGCGTCTTCTTCCAGGGTTTCAAACTTTCCTATAAAATCATAGTTGATGAGGCAGGGATAGCAGAGCTTACTGACTTGTTCCCAATGAATGTCCATTCCTACTGGGCGATGGGAATCTAACAAATATTGGATGAACTCCTTGAACTTAACTCCTGATCCTGTTTTCAATGCCTCTTCATTTGCGTTTTGTCTATACTTCTTAATTATTGCCTTCCCAAATACTGGATGGTAATAGCTGTTTGGATGTTCAAACTTATCCCTGAAGGCAGATACCAGTCTTTCCATAGGATCACGTACAAATATAGTCTTGGTGTATGTGTTCAAGCGTGTGTATATCCCTTTTAGGTCATAACTGTCCAGTTTCCTTAGATGCTTTCCATAGTGCACATCATCATGGGAAATGTTGTGTGCTGAAGCAGCGAGTCCATTGAGCACCATGAGGACCCTTTTCCAATTGGAGCAGCCTGCTTTCGGCACTTCGCAGTACAGGACCTTGTGCCTGTCCTCCACATAAATTCTTGACACCAGGTGCACGAGGTGGGTTTGCAGCTTCTTTCTGCTGTTGTATTTCTTACAGAAGTCACGCAGGAAGGACCTGCGCTTTTCCTGGGCGCTATCCGCATTCTTCCACTTGCCACCCTTGACGAACGTCTTGTTTAAAGGGTGCAGTGCAGGAGGTAAATATACCCCTCTGAACCGGCTGAGAGGGGACTCACTCATCTTCTGCTGGTCAGACAGCTGGCTCACCAAGGAGGCAGCCACCACACCGAAAGGGTCAGCTTTGTCCCACCAGTGCCTCCCACCTGACATGGCCATCTTGTGCTTCCTGAGGCCAGGAGGAGTGCTCCTGCTCCACGCTGCTCTCCTCGGCGTCCCTGGAGGTGGGAGCATGAAATCCTGCAAACATGGAAAGGAGCAGAGCTTACAACACAGCAAAAGCCCAGCCCATTCACACTGCAACAGCAGCAAGGATGGTGGTGCCTGCTCACGACCAAGCTGCATTTAGTACTACAAAGTCTCTTTTGAACTACCTGATTGATACATCTCATTTATCAACAAGCTAGGCTAATTACTTTAATACATGCTTCTAAAGCTTACCTGTTAGCATACAGTACGTCTTCCTACAGAAATAAATAGCTTCAGCCACACCTTTTGAGAAATCAGAAGAGGTTCACACAGGGAGGCTGACAGTCCTGGTAGGGGTGGCCAGGTGCTTCTCTCTACCGAACACACTTTCCCCTGCCACAGCAGTGGTTGAGTTGCACGGCCGCTAACAGCTCTCCAGACCGCACTGGCACAGTCACACTAAGAGCTGCTGGATCCGCTTCCACCGCTGTGCCTTGGAGCAGGCCTTGTCCCACAGGGGTGGTAGGGGACAAACCCAGGGCTCCTGGATAGCTGGCATCAGTGGGTTTGAGCAGGGTGTAGTGACATAAAATCCTCCCTCCAGAAAGGTCCTATTCCTGTCCCCCTACAGAGAGATCATGGAAGTGGGATGCACCGGACTGCCTGCACATACAGGTGTTTGCCACACAGATGCCTGCACCTGAGCTAGCTGCTTTCCCAGCTGATAAGGCAAAACTGGTGCCTTTAGAGCCTATTCCATCCGACTTATTTAAACATCAACATTAATGACATCAACTAACTAAACATCAACTAGTGACCCCGCAAAGAATGTGAAAAGATGAGACTTTCCTCCCAAACATCTCTTTTAATGTCCCAGCCACCGTGCAATCCACAAGCTGCAGAAACGGCAAAGCTCGGATCTGCGTTTTGCCATCAAATTTTTCAGGGTCTTGTATCACACAAGTTGACCGAAGAGTTTCTTGCAGTATAAGGTATTTGTGTTCTCTCATTCCTGAGTAGGATTCTCATATGTTTACTAAGGCTTGTAGATTTTTTCTCCTGTTAGTAGACAAGCCTGCTGCATTGAGACATCTATACAGCTGCCTATTTTCATTACACTTCTGGAGAGGGGCGGGGATGCTGGTCAACAGGTTTTTAAACATCCTGTTGCAAATACCAGGTAGCCATGTGGTTAGATGGACACACATGCACAGACTGCCTGACTGCTTTCATAAGTCTAACTTTTTTGGAAATCTACATAAAAAGACTCTTCTGCCATAAACTGATTAAACATTTACTGGAAAGTTGATTTGTGGACTGGCTGACCATAAATATGGGTTTGGGGGGATGGCAAAGTTCATAGGCCGACTCAAATAAGGCTGTTAAAAATTCAGAGGAATAATGTAAGAAATGGTAATGCATGGAACACAATTTGAGTTCCAGTTTGAAATAAAGCCTACGGAAAAACAAGTAGTTCGAAGAAAAATTAGCTTATCTTGTAGTGTAATAATTTCCAATGACAAAAACAAAACAGGGGGATCAGGCTATTCTGTATTGCTGCAAACCACTGACAATCAGGTCTTTGTTTTCACTGAACTGAGTAAAATGATTTTTGTATTGGTGAAAGCAAACAAAAGATCAGAGCCATGCAGGACTTGTACATCTGTGAGAGAGAGCAGGTCAGTGTTTTCAGAGATGCAATAGGATACTTGAATTCTTTCAGTTTGTTGTGGTCAATTATTCTAATACAATTTGTTTTTTTAAATTCTGTTGTCTAATATTTCATTCTCTAAAACAAATGAAACATATGTGCCTACAGATTTATCCCTTCTGCCCTAGGAGAGAAAGAATTCTGGAGCATAGTTAGTGTGTAATAACAGAAGGTAGTTAAAACAGGGGATGACTATTAGCCTAACGGGAATTTCGGCATCACAGTGAATGGCAACTTACAAGTGCTATTGCAGAACCACAGACTTACAAATAAATGAAATGCTTTGACCTTAAAAGAAAAACTTGGATCCCGAAAAGGTGAAAATTAAAAATGTGAGCTAGACAGAAATCAACCACACAATACCAGGCTCAACAGAAGTAGTTATATTACACTGCTAAAGTAACCAAAGATTGTAAACTCATCAGTGCGGCTCTGGGGAATTTTATGATTTACAAGACAGTCTCCAGTGATATGTGACTGTACTGGTGTCCCCCAATGCAGAAAAAATTCAAGAGAGGGCAACAGTACCTCACAACTTCCTATGGTATGTAATCTGAATTTAGCAGTCTATTTCAGGAGATATTTCAGTGCAGAGACACTTAAACCATTTGAATTTCAAACTAAAGCCACTAAAATGAGCCCTACACTTCAGAGGGGAAGTTCATCCTTCTGAATTCAGCCTGCCATCCTGAACTAGTGGAAGATGCCTCGGTTCCACCAGGCCAGGAGGGAAAAGGACAGACTGAAAGGTGTGTGGTCTTGATTTTGTTACATGTCAAACAGTCTGCCTGGGATCCAGGACCAACCTCGGGGAATAACCCATGGAGATACCAGAAGAAGAATCCATTTCAGTCTCAGAAACTGTGAATCCAGCTGTAGGAACCACTACTGAAGGATTTTTCATGGGATTAAAGACTTCAGAGAAGGATGGGCAGAAGTATTCAGAGAAATCTCAGGTAACACCCTAAAGGAACAACATATGCACAGTGGGAGTCACTTGAAAGGGGCTCCCTCCAAGCGAGATCAGGCAAAAGAAGAAAGAATCTATCAGGAAAAAAAAGCCCCAAACAAAAGGAGAAAAAAAAAAAGACCTAGGGGAAAAACAGTGACACGGGAAGTTCTGAGGACAAAAAAATTATCTAAATATGTAAAATACTATTAGTTGCTTCCCCTCTCCACTTCGCCTTGTCATTGAGACACATATCCCGTAGTGAATACAACAGTATTGGCTAATAAATGTTATTATAAGCTCCATGAGGGATAGTGCTTGCAGTAAATGCTGGCTGTAGTATCTAAGAATGGGAACGGATAGTGATAATTTTCAAAAGCATAAATGGCTGTTACACTGACATGGAAGTTTTCCAACTCAAAAGAAAAAAGAAAAAAGAAAAAAGAGAGAGATCAAACATTCCTATATATTTGCCTGAGTAACTAGGTTAGTAGCTAGTAAAGGTGAGATGAATGAAGGGATGAATCCAGCCTTTTGATGAAAAATGTTTAACTAGAAATTTTTCTTGGGAAACTAACGGAAATTTTTAAATAGATAGTGTCATATTTCTTAAGCAAAACTACCTGACAGTCTGGCATATTTAGCTGCTACCACTCTTATATGCATGAGAGAGCTAAAAGCCACACACTCTGAAAGGATTTTAATGTTTTACAATACTAGGCTTACACAAAGTGAGGTGCCTTCTTTGGCTTCCTCTTGGTGCCAGTGACTTTTCAATGCCCATTTTCTGACACTTAAAAGATCTGAACAACTCCACGTTATGTTGATTTTATTCACAGTGGGTACAGGAAAAGAAGAAACTTGCAAAAGCAATAAACATTTTTTAAAAAACCCTTGTCCATTATACGTACGTTCCTAACAGTCCACCCCACAAGCTGCTGAGCACCATTATTTTGGAAAACACCTGAACATATACCAACAAGAGGCAGCACACAGGTAATCCCATATCAGTCGCTAACTCTGGATCCAGGTCTTCCCATGCAAACAGTCCTTACCAAACTCTCTGAGCCAAGTGTCCAAGTGCAGGGATGTCCATTCATGGCTTTCCAAAGAGCTGCTAAGTTTGGGAAAGCTGCCTGGCATGGGAGATGAACTCCATGGTCACCTTGGACAGACACAAGACTGTCCTTGAGCCATGCTGACAATCTTGTGTACATTGCATCCAAGAATTAAAATCCAGTGAAGTGTTGCACCTTTACCAGTAATTATGCAGAGTGCCTTGTTCTCCATTTGCATTAACACATTTGAAAGGAAGTTAAGAAATGGCCACGAGTCCAATTTAGAAGAGTATGCACATTGCCTCTGTCTCCCTTTAGCTAGGCAGGAACTGAAGTCAGATTTAAAAATTAGTTTAAATGCAAGGAAAAAAGGAATTTAACAGAGTGTTAGTGTGGTATTTGGGTACTGGCAGGCAACTCAGTGAAGCTGCTGAAACAAAAGGCATTTTGAAGTCATTAATGGGTT
The DNA here is from genome assembly GCF_028858705.1 of Grus americana. Classification (NCBI taxonomy): domain Eukaryota; kingdom Metazoa; phylum Chordata; class Aves; order Gruiformes; family Gruidae; genus Grus; species Grus americana. The sequence continues at coordinate 50,136,074 of NC_072853.1, read as the reverse complement.
CATTGATCTTTTTTGACATTTTTATTGCTGGAGATTCCCTGCTCCTCCCCATCTACAAAAGGATTTCTCTTCACTGTAAAAATAAGTAGCCAATACCTTCTTCCACACGCATTGAAGCTGTCCTTTCCTTTAATACCTTCACAATCCACTGGAGTAGAAGAGATTGACTACTGCCAAGAATGGTTAAAACTCATCCAATTATGCTTTGTGGTGGTTTTACAATGCACAGGTGGGATCTCATCTAGACAGTTTGCAATTAGAGCAACCTACCATGCAAAAAAATAATGATGTATCAGAAAGGATGATATTCCAGGGCTGATTTACAAAGATTGAACGGCCTGCAGTGCAGACAGTGCTGTGTTTCCTAAATGCTTTAGTGCTGGATCTTCATTTTTACTAACAAGAATAATAAAACTAAGCGAGTCTAACAGAAAATGTAGGACAAAGAATAGTAGAGGAAAGAAATATTCTGTTTTATCATGCTTTTCTGTGCTGCCAAATTACTACATTAGTATTAGTAATGTATGGTTTGGTTCTCAACATCTAGCTAATATCTCTTCTGTCCTAAAACACATTTCCTGAAATAGTCCTCTAAGATGCTTCTTAGGAACAACTGCATAAATCACCTGGGAGCCTACTGTGCTCTGCTTTTTACTGTGGAGTGCCCTGAGGACCCTCTCAGAACTATTATACTAAATAGTTAATATAGGTGCTCTGCAAAGACATGGATATTCAAAGATGATAAAAAACTTCATTCCTTAAGACAAGAACTGGCTGAAACATTTTTTTTTTTTTCAGATGAAACTTATGAAAAACAATTATTTAGAAGTACAGAGCATTTGTGTTTTCTGATCAACCCAGGCAGGGGTTCTGCAGTCCATACTTATGGAAACTTACCCACGAGAAGAAGCAAAGGCCCCCCAGCGATGAAATGACGGCAGTTTGAAATACATGCTTGGAGTATATGGTATCTTCACTTACATCCCAGTCTTTTGGTACTAGACGTGTTCAGCAGTGCCAAAGTTCAGCATGAACTGAGAGCACTAGATACTTTACTTCACCATATAAATGTATTTCTTTATGTTGCTTCTTACATGGGGATTGTATTATAATGACCACATAATTTCAAGACCTTACTTGTTTACCTAGGATCTCTCTGTAGAAAACAGAGAAACGCTCTTCTGAGGCAAGGTTCGTATTCTGACTCACTCTCTGATTCTATATTGATCAGAGAACACATGGAGATCAGTCTCTCAATTTAGGTATTTAGATGAAGGCAGCTTGAATACTGGAGGGCTGCAAAGCAAACATCCTCTTACTGGGATTGTAGGTACGTGTGTCTTTGAAAAGGTAATATATAGTTTCAGCCTAAACCTCATTTGCTTAAAATATCAAATTCTTCACATAATTGGGCACAGTTAGAAAGATTTTTTCAGCAGAGGTCCACGATTGTGGCAGATGTCTCAGAATTAGTATGTAGTTGAAATATGATGAAAAGTTTGCATTACTCCCATTGTCAGCAAGCCACTGAAGCCTGAAGCTATTACTACCTCACTTTAGCTACAAAAACATGCAGAACTATACTTACACATGTATGTGCAAGTTTTCTTAAGCGCGCCAGAAGGAGGGATTATCCTTAACTTTTTTGTGCTAGAAGACTATTTGCAAAACATAATTCGGAATGGCCAGACTCCTCTACTACTATGCTACCTGAGCTAACACCTAAATACGCTCACAACTCATATCATAGCAGCTGTGTAGTGTAATGTTGGTGAGCTAAACAAATCCCGACAGGACTTCCCATGGAGAGACTATCCAGGCTGGCCACAAGTGACAGGAAATATTTGCTGATGAGGTGCTTCACCTTCTGTGCAGTGGAGATAAACCTCTTGATTCATCACTCGTGCTTAAAACAGATAGGCACCACTAACCCCTCACCTCCCAGTGGAGTCATGAATTTTTGGCTTATCTAATTTATTCAGGGCAAATCACCACTGCTGCATTCCTCACAAACCAGAGCTGACATATGTATTCCTTGTGAACACTGCAAATTTAGCGGTGGTACTTCTGTCAGAGATACCTTGTGGCTTATACACAATTCCATTATGGAAAAGAAAGAATGAAACAACTGTGCTATGAACTTTCATAGTTCCTTCTGCTCCTAAAGTTCTCAAAAAACCCCACAAAATAGCAGCAAGCTTATCTTTCCTCTGGATTAAGATCTAGGAATATTTTGTATGTGGAGCCATCAGTCCTGCAACGCAAAACCTTACTATAACAGACACCACATTTTCCTATCGATCGGATACGTATCCCTAAAGCACATGTGCTTGTACCAAGCATGTGTAACATTACTAAACAAGTTGGGGGAAAAAAAGAAAAAGGAAAAGACTACATGAGGTGCTCAGAGCTTACTGCAGAGACTGAGAGGCAAACTTTACAGTTGGTAGCTGAAATACAATTAGGTTCAAGGGAGATACTTGTGAACACCAAGCCAGACACAAATGAGAATAACCGATCATAGTAAGAAAAAAAATACTGCAGGTAAATTTTAATTAACAGATACCAGTCATTTTAAATACTGCTTCTCAAAACAGAGCTTTGTGAATCAGTGACTATTGTCCCTTGAGTCTGTTAGCAGAAAGTTCAGCATCTCGATGCAGGGTGACTTGGAGTTATGACAAGGGCACAAAGTGAGTGAAGGAGGGCAGAGGGAAAGAGATTTATTTTTTTTACACGGTGTGGCCAAGTGTCAGTAAATGAACTGGTGTGGAAGAGAGCACGAATCCAGAGCTGGTTTTGGAGAAGAACAACCCAGGCGTACAGGCAATGGGGAAAGTGAAGAGGCCCAATGGGGTAAGATAAACAGTAACATTATCAGGATTACAGTAGCAGTCCCGTTCCCATTTAATAAGGGGACAGGAGGAACCGATTTGTCTCTGCCTGCGACCCTCACAGATACAAAACTCCTGGCTTTGCAGAGGGCTCCCCTCCTCTCCCTGCCACCTCCCTTCGTCTACAGAAAGCACGGTGTCACCCACACTAATGAGGCAAGACAGTCTGCGCGAGCCACTTCCACAAGCTGATTCATATGGTCAGCAACTTGGATGAAGAAAATTAATCTCTAATTTTACTTGCCAATTCTTGTTCAAAACTGGAATTAACTCCCTCCTGTTTCTGCCCTCACAGTCAAAACATTTGGTTTCTCCAAAACATGCTCAGAATGAGAAGAATAAGAAAAATCAAGGCACAGTTAATAGAAAAAGTACCAATAAAGATGCTATTATTATCAGAAACGAAGTAACATGTAAGTTTGCATGACAGATTTAAGATTCACCAAGACAACTGCAACCAAGTATTGAAAATAAAAACAAGCACCCCACTCCCTTATTACTAATAAAGAAATCATTGTCAAGGTTGATCGATGGTAATGATAAATTGGCTTCTGGCTAGTGCAATGCTGATGCTGCTTCTCTAGCTTTCTGACAACAGTTTCACGGGGCTGGTTCTTTGCAGCATAACTTACAGACTTGTAAATAAGCACAGAGCCACTGCAGCCCAGACAGCTTGTGCTTGGACAGAGTCTGCAGCCAGTTTGCACAGAGTGCTTGTCTCTAGATGTGTAGCTAAGATGTACTGTCAACAAAAGGCAACTTTCAGATCGTGGACCATTTAACATTTGGCCATATTTAGCCTAAACTCCTTGCTACGCAGTCACACTTGTTTTAGGTACAGGTAAATGAGTATGTTCAAACAGCATTTAATTCTGAGCTCAGCCTTTCTTCTCTTTGTAAACTCTGTTAATAAAACCTAAGTCAGCCACTGCAGTCAGTGGTCAAAAATCTTCATCAGCACTCACTCTTATTTCTGTACAGAACAATGTCATAGCAAAGAAGCTTAAACAACCTGAAATTCAAAATGGACTCAAACTAGGCACGCAATACTCATTTTATGAAGAATAACATTAGAAAAAGACTCTCAGGTTCCACTGGCTGTTAGGTTTACTGTATGTATCATCTGAAGATGACACTTTCAGGGAATCTCTGTATATTACATATTGGTCTCTTATTTGAGTTCATTAAATAATGTTAACATGCCTATGTAAAGCACAGAAGCAAGTCGAATAACCTAAACAGTTCCTTCTGTTGACAAATGCAATTCTCAAAATCATTACTTTCGAGTGCATGGTAATTCATATGCACAGTCATTTTATGAAGAAGAAAATAAATAACGCCTCTTGCAAGTTCACAACTCAAGCCAGGCAGCATTTTTGAGCACATTTCATATTTTAAACAACATCTATTTTCCTCTCTAAAGACAAGGGCTGATGCTTGAGGCTAGATGCCAACATGTTTTTATCCAGAGGTATCAGGGACCATGTCTTGGCACCTGCTCATCAACACCCACCCTGCACAGGGGATACCCGGTCCCCATTGCCCCGTCTGCATGGGTGGACATATCTTCTGGGGAGGGTGAACTAACTGCTGGGCATTAACCCTGGAGGTTAATTAACCCTGCATGCTGGGACTGAAACGCTGGCTCCCCTCTTCCAGGGAGTGCTGTAACCACCAGACATCAGAGGAGCCTCTCTCTCTCTCTCCCCAGTTCACTTTTATATACAGGAGGGATGAAAGATGCGTCTTACAGGTAGTTGCACAGAAGTTGTAGGCTTGAATCTGCTTGGGCAGAGGAAGAAAATTAACCTGGACTTCCTTATTTCCGGGAATCACTGACTTAGTTTTCACAGATATCCCAACATCACATTAAGAAGACCACATGGCATACCCATACCTCATGCAGTCCAATCTGGCAGGTATGAGGTTTCCTGGCAAGATGGCTGTTTCTGGGTTTCCACCACAATGAGATAATAAGTGCCTGGGCTGGGTCAGTCCTGCCAACACTGGGGCACACCTGTACCTGCAGAGGAACAAGCTTACAAGGCTCAGCTGCTTCCTCTGGGAGGTCACGAATGCACAGAGGTTGTTGCAGATCTGGACTTGAACTGAATTTAGGCACTTCAGTTTCCTTCCAAACCTGCCCCCCCAACTACAGTGAAGATATATAGACACCTAAATAGTTGCTTAGATGTTTGTTCTGAGTAGCCAAATGCAGAGCTTGGATGGTCATTAAGATATTTGGAATAAAAAGGGCGCAAAGATCATGTGTTATATGGGGAAACAACATCATCCGAAGCCCAAAAGTCTTCAAGTTGGGTACCAAATCCTTTAAAAGAAATTACTTCAGCTGCAAACATTAAGCTACAAACCAGCTGTTCAACAAGATGGTTTTACAAGTGGCAAACACAAGTGGTAGCCTAGTTTTGGAGGGGTTTCAATCACGTTTCCCCATCCCATCTCTCCCTGGCCAGCACTTCTAGTTCCTGCCCGTACCAACCGGCAGCAGTGGGCAAAGTGGTGGCTCACCACCTGCATTCGTGCTCGCCGGCCAGCCAGCCCTTGGTCCTCTCCTGAAATGGGTACAGGTCTGGGATACCACACACTGCCTTTTCCCCAGCCAGGACAAAACTTCCCCTCTGAGCAGCCACCACCCTTTACATCGCTGAGTTCTTCTCTTACAGCTATGTCAAAGCTGGCTAAAATCATCCCCGGCTTCAAACGTTATTGCAGGAGGACTGAGAGGGAGATGGCCTGGCAGCGTGACTGGACAGGTCTCCCTAGGGCACCCAGGGCATTTACAATCGGTGAAATGTAAAAATGAAGATGATAAACTCCTTCCCCACAAACCCCACCATTCCCTTTGAGAAGAAAGGCCTGTAATGTAATGCTGTGCTTCTGCATACACGGCAGTATTTCTCACATTAGTGGCTGTGGCAAAATCCACAGGGATTTTTTTTGCCAGTAAACAGAATCCATTTCTATCTTGTCTGCAGGTAAACACACGTATCTTCCAGCATAAATGAGACATCTTGCTCTTTTAGAAATAGTAAGAAAAGTTTCAAATCAAACTAGGTTCAGCTGAAGAATATTAATGTATATTCAGGCATGAAGAATTCAATTTCCCCCAAATTGCTTTGGAAGACACAGTAAGATCTCTAGAGGTCTCGAAGCATTTTCCCCTGAATTAAATGCTAATTGTGATTGAAAGTAGATGACTTTATTGGTAAATAAAAAATAAATAGAAATGTATAATGCACTCTGGGTCGGCAATCTCTCAAATCTGTGTTTGTCTATATTCATACACTTTTAAACAAATTCATGTGTTCAACTTTACAAAAAATATTAATACTTGAGAATTGATTGCATTCATAAATTACTGTGGGACAAAATAGGCTGTGAATTTACAAAGGGGATTATCCACTGCACACTCCCTCCTCACACTGACTGAAAAGTAGCATACCGTATTTCCACTGAAGGGGGCTAACTCGTGTTTATCATAGGTGAAAGAAAATACCCTAGTTTATTCTGTAGCAGGGTTTTGTTTTTTTTTTTTTTTGTAAGCTACCCACTTAGTATGCATTACTCTGCAAGCAGTGCCACAGATGATCGGTGTGCCATCCAAACACTCACTAGTTCAAGCACAATCCCTCCTTGAAGCAGAGGAATAATGAGAAAGAACGGCACTGTGGTTAAGGGTAGGCACACCGGCCAGAACCACAGTGTTTGATTTTATAACTTTGAGCAAATCCCTTGACCTTCACACTTCATTTTTCCATGTCTGCAAAACAAGGAAAGATAATAATTGCCTACCCCATGTGAATATTGTGATTCCTAATTTCTGATTAACACTGATACAAAATCCTTGCCATTTTACAGAGAGAGAAGGGACACTCGGAAATCTGAGAATGAGGATTGCAACCCAACTTCCCAGCCTGTACTGCCCTTCATTGCTCAAACCTCACACCCTTTCTTTCAATACTTCTATCAAACATCCAGTTGTTTTAGTCTGTGGCATACTCCAATGCTTGTTTTTTCACAAGAAGAATCATTCTTCATAAAGTTGAATTCACACACTGCATGTATGTTCCTGTCTATACAGCCTGAGAACTGGTTTCCTCCGAAAGGATGCTGAAAAGGTTCTCATAATAATAATAATAATAATAATAATAATAATAATAATAATAATAATAATAAAAGTGTCTGCTGTTCTTATTTGAATAATACTTCGTCCTGTATTTTTCTGAGATTCATCATCTTGGTATTATATATTATTCAATCAGTGAAGGACTGTTATGTTACCTGAACTTGGTAACAGGGCGCAGAGGATGGTATCAGGAACAGCCCTGATCAGCCTGGAAGAAAGCAAATGTTATGTATAGGGCAAACCTGAACATTTTTTCCTGTCTGATTTTCCTATCTGATCAGATATCACATAATGAATGGAAAATTAATTTTTCAAATGTGCAATTTCTGCTTACTGGTAAACAAAATGTGCAGGGGCAGCAGGAGGGATCTCATAGTCAACCAGACAGGGCTTAGAGGTGCCCACCTCAAGCATATGCATGTAAACAAGTGAGTACTCACAGGACAGCACGATGGGGGAAGCTCTCATACCTTCTCTGGGAAACCACTGGGGGCCCCTCGACAGTGCCTGTACACTATTGCACGCTGGACAGGGAGCAAACAGGAGGAATTAGAGGTCTGTGTGCAGTCTCACTGGGATCAGAGATGTGGTGGGACAGCTCACAGTACTGGAGAGCTGCCATGGATGGACACAGGCTCTTCAGGAAGGGCAGGCTGGGACAGAAAGGCAGGGAGTCACTCTTTCAGTCAGGGAGCAGTGGGGATGTACGGAGCTCTGCCTTTGCACAGATGAGAGTCAGTGGAGAGCATGTGAGTCATGACTAGAGGACGTACCAACATGACTAACACTGTGGTGGATGTCTGTGACAGAGCCCTTGATCAGGAAGAAGTAGTAGATGAGGTCTTCTGCAGACAACTGGAAGAAGCCTCATGTTTGCAGACTCTGGTCTTCACAAGGATATTTAACCACCCCAGTATCTGCTGGAGGAGCAGCAGAACAGGGCATAAGCAATCCAGGTTTGGGGAGCGGATTGATGACAAATTCCTAATGAAAGTGATCCAAGAGCCAACAATGAGAGGTTGCCTGCTGGACCTCACACCTACAAACATGGAAGGACTGGTCAGAGATACAAAGATCAGGGTGATGGCAGTTCCATGAGAAGGCAGAGTTCAGAATATCGAAAAGAGGAAACAATGCAAAAAGCAGGATCACAATGCTTCAGGAGAGCAGACTTTTGGGGTGTTCAGGGACCTGCTTAGAGAAAATTCATGGCATATAGCCCTAGAGAGGAGAGAGGTCCAGGACATCTAGGTGAAGTTCAAGGATCTCCTCCTCCAAACTCAAGAATGGTTCATCCCCATGAGGAGGAAATCAAGAAAAGGTAGCAGGGGTCTGCACACGTGAAAAAGGAGCTTCTGAAAAAAAAGATAACTTTATAAAAAGGAAGCATACAAGAGATGGAAGCTGTGACAGGTTACTTGGGGTGATACAGAGACACTGTCTGATCATGCAGGAATGGGGTTAGGAAAGCCAAAACCCACATGGGAGGGATGTGAAAGACAACAAAAAAGGCTTCTACAGCAAAAGAAAGACTAGCAAAAATATGGGCCCACTGCTGAATTGGTTAGGGACTGGGTGACAGATGACATGGAAAAGGCTGAGTATCTTGATGCCTTCATTGCCTTGGTCTTTACTAGTAAGACTGGCATTCAACAACCCCATGCCCCTGAGACCTATGGGAAAGTCTGGAGCAAGGAAGGCTTCCCCTGGTGGAAGAGGATCAGGTGAGGGAATATTTAAACAACCTGGACATAAACAAGTCCATAGGACCTGATAGGATGCGCCCATGAGTGCTGAGGGAGCTGGAGAATGTCACGGTGAATCTATTCTTGATTATCTTTGAAAGGTCGTAGTGATGGGGGAAGTTCCTGAGGACTGGAAGAAAGCAAATGTCACTCCTGTCTTCAAGGTGGGCTAGTAGGAGCATCAAGGAAACTACAGCCTGGTCACCTCGACCTCAATTCCTGGGAGCATGATGGAGCAGGGGATTATTCCTCCCCAGGTGCATTTCACTTTCCCAAACTTCATGAGGTTCCTGTTTGTCCATTTCTCCACCCTGTTGAGGTCCCTTCTGAACAGTGGCACACCCATCTGGTATCTCAACTACTTATCCCAGTTTTGTATCCTCTGACAACTTGCTGAGGGTACACTCCGTCCCATCACCCTGGTATGTAATGAAGAAGTTAAACAGTATTTTATTTAGCTGTGACCTCTGGGGTACTCCACTGGTGACTGGCCTCCAGCTGGACTTCGTGCTGCATAGCTATCCGAAGGGGAAATCATGCCTGACCAGTCTGATAGCCCTCTACAGTGAGATGACTGGCTTAGTGGGCGAGGGGAGAGTACTGGATGTTGTTTATCTCAAACTTAGTAAGGTTTTTGGCACTGGTTCCCATAACATCCTCATGAAGTACAGGCTAGAAAAGCATTCAGTGAGTTGGACTGAAAACTGGCTGAACTGCTTAGGCTCAAATGGCTGTGCACAAAATCCACCTGGAGGCCAATCACTAGTGCCCCAGGGTCAATGGTGGGTCCAAAGCTGTCTCACATCTTTGTTACTGACCTGGATGATGGGACAGAGAGTACCCTCACCAAGTTTGCAGACAATACAGAACTGGAAGGAGTGGCTGACACACCAGAGGGTTATACTGCCATTCAGAGGGACCGCAACGGACTTGAGAAATGGGTAAACTAGAACTTCATAAAATTTGACAGAGGGGAATGAAGTGTCCTGCACCTGGGGAAGAACAACCTCAGGCACCAGTACAGGCTGGGGGCTGGGCAGCTGGAAAGCAGCTTTGTAAGTAGGAAAGGACCTGGGGGTCCTGGAGAACAGGCTGAGTGTGAGCCAGCAAGGTGCCCTCATGGCAAAAAAAGCCAACAGCCTCCTGGGCTGCTTTAGGCAGAGCATTTCCATGCCTCTGAGAGGCACTGGGCAAAACCACGTGTAGGAGTATACATTAAGACCACAACACAGACAAATCTGAGTGGTAAGGATGAAACATAAAGGATTGCCTTCAGACACGTTTTGATTGGCGGTCTGTAATGTGTTTTTTTTAGCCAAGACTGTTACACAGTTAGAAGCACAAGGTTTGTTCTTGTTTCCTTGCATTTCCCTTCACAGTAGTTAACACGCTACAGCTAACCAGGCTGTACACTGGTGCCAGGATTTACCCTGAAGTTGCAAAGGTAGTTAAAAACAGGTATTGAAAAGCAGAGTGCATACCATGGCTGAATGTCTCTGCTCAGAGTGGTAAATAATCACTGCTGTTAAACAAACATGCATACCTATATACGTAAATGACAAAAAAGGTGCTCAAGGAAAACCAGCAATGCCTTATGATCGAAGGGAACAAGAGCCAGTGAAGAGCCTAGTCAAAGGTTTCTGGAAGCAGATACTACCTTAGTGTTTTATCTATGTCATATTTCACCAAACTTTGCTTAGGCTTTAGAAAGAGCTAAGAACCACACAGAAACAACCGTGGTCTTCGAAGATGTGAGAGGTCCTAGATACCCACAGACAGTGAGGGGTTTACCTAGCAGGAGATCACTAGGACAGCAGCTTTATCATTTCCCCATCCCCTCTCAGTTTCACTCACCTCTCAACAAGACATTTCCTGCTCTTTACCCCTTTGCACTCCTGCTCCTGTCAAGTTGTAACACATTCATCTTCTGCAGAGCCACTTCTCCCTCACTTAAATTTCTGGCAGCCAGTTGAACTCAGTGTTGTTGTGCTGACTTAAAGGGGACTGCAGGATCTTAAGCCAGATAAGTATCTTATCCTGCATATAAAATTTCAAGTTCAGTATTGAAAATAAACAGAATCCTTCTATGGGAGATACTCCATTTGGATCGACCCCAGTACAAATATATTTATTGAAGTAATTTTACTACAAATCAAATGTGCAGTGCCTCTGCAATTCTGTCCTAAATTATAGATTTGAAAATGAAACTGATTTCTAAGTTGAAACATTATTCCATATCTTGGAAGTCCAAAGGAAGGCTGTATGGAAAGGGGCATCACCAGTTTCACTAGTATCCATTTAAAAGTGCATGTCTGCCATTTGTCCCCAAATCAACTTTTTACAGCTTTGTTTAGATACACCCTCCACATATCAAGACAATGCAATTTTACTGCAAAATCAGATATTCTTAAGTTAACTTGCAGAGAGACACAACAGGTGAGCAATGCGAGGAGGGCAAGGCAGTGGCATACAGGAAAAGACTAAGACTGGATACACACAGTATGGCACCTAATCCACCTTTTGCAACTGTGACGAATGTCCTTTTTATCACAATACACTCTTCCTCAGAAAAGGGCAATATCATCCACAGAGCTGGTTTTGTCACACAGAAAGTGTGCAGAATTAGGTCTCCAATCAGCCATTCACAGCCCTGTCAATGTAGCCTCAAGTCGTGCTTTAAAAATACAACTGCCCCCCCTTCTGGCCAATAAGGACTCCCAAAAGTGGTTTTGCAAGACATTTCAGGCTAATGCCTGAATTTAAAATGCAGTTTAGTTTATAAAAGTTAATGAGATGTGTTTTAGGATATAAACTCTCCGTCAAAGCACAGAACTTCCATTAAGTTTCAAAAGATTTCTACACTTACTTAGAAAAAGTATCGCTTATGTGATGCCATATTTTGGGCTAAATGTGTTCACCCATCAATTTCTCAATATAATGGGAAGGTTGTAACAATTCTCGATATTATTTGGTGTCACAGGACCGAGCTTCCAGACCTGCAAGGGCTTACTTGGTGAGGATCGGTGCCAGCTGAGGCCACTGAAAGCGACACGGTGACACCCGTGCCGTGCTCTGCCACGACAGGGAAATGCTGTTAGCCCCAAACCAGGCTGCCTCAGGCGGTCAGTCCTCCATCTAGATGATCAATTCAGAGATAACAGTGTCATAATGACACCAATGCCTCAATTTGTAGATTGGATGGAAGACTACTTAAGGGAGGGCAATTGTTGGAATACAAATATTTTGATGACCACTTTTAAGTGACTTCTCAAAATAAATCCCACAAACAACCTAGTACCCATTTATATGCCATCTGGATAACAGCATTCAGTAAGAGGACAAGAAGCCAAGAATGAGAAGCAGCACAATGCTTCTGTACAGGTCAGGTCCTTTCAATCCGGAAGAGCATGTAATTTAGGAAAGTAAACTCTGGGTTTCCTCCTCTCTTTCTAGTTAGGGGAAATTTTTTTTTTCAGTATAGTTCCTATATACTTTTCCTGATGCTGAAATGCTAAATTGCAATATACAAAGGTTTTTATCTTCTAAATAATTACTCCTAACTGATACCCTAAAGACAAGACAGAAAACAACTCCACAAGCAACGTCACAGTTTAGTGACATTGAAAATTTATAGCAGAAATGAAAACCTAAGCAACGTTGAAAGACACCATTTACATGTGTGTGTACATATTTCATATCAATAGCTTTGTTTTTTTTCAAAAGGAATACTAGCAGCCAGGAGACATTTTACCTTTTCCTTAAAAAAAAAAAAAAAAAAAAGAGTGTAATTCTGTGCTAAAAATTTGATACAAATGAACAAATTACCTTTAAGCTTTGTCCTCACCACCAACACATTAAGAAGTATATGAACTAAATTGCTTAAATGGCAAATCTTAGGTTTAAATCAAAATGATGGCTGCTCTTGTGAATTTGACACATTTGCAGAGCCAGGCAGTTGTCTGATATTTTGGTCCTTAGCACACCTGTGTAGTTAATATTAGCCTGTCCTGTGAAGTTCTCTCCCTTTAATTGCTACAATTCTTCTACATGAAAAATTAAGTAACAAAATGTATGAAAGTGTCAAAATACCTGATTAATTATCTGTTGTTGCAATTTTTCTCCAGACTCTGAAAGAGAAAGAAAATAATTAGTTTGTACATAGTTTAATGAATATGATCGTGTACATACAGAACAAAACCCAGTGAATTCAGCAAAAAAATAATCAAACCTTATAACCAAGAAAAAGTATTTAACATGTATGAATGACTTAAAACTTCAAAATGGAAATCCATCTAAAGTAAAAGAAACATGAGCCCATCTTAATCAAGATGTGATAAAAATATTGAGATAGGTAGCCAATCTTGCTAACTTGGAACCCCAGAAGAAATTACAACATTTAAAGTGAAGACAACAAATTTCAAATATGTGCTATGAAGCATCTTAATGTTGTGAGATGTGGTGCTGCATGTATACGTGCCTGAGAGACTGGTAGCATCCAGCTCAGGATTTGACCATTGGAGAAGAAAAGCAGCTTCTGCCATTACCCGAAAATAAAATTACGTGCCTGTGTCAAGACTGAGGTTAGGCACCAGCTGGCTCAAGGAAGAAATTCTATCCTGATAATATCCATCAAGTGGCAAGTTGAATTATGGTCTTGCTTCCTTATTCTGGCCTTCTTCTGCAGTGTCCTTCAGCATGCTCCTGAAGATACGATCAAAGCCTAGACAGAACATTGCTTTTCTACAGCCGTCTGGCACACTAGCAGCAATGACACCTCAAACTTATTCTTTCCTTTTAGAGCAAAAGGCACAGTAATTTTCCCTCATTTACTCTTTCCATGCACTAGTTGTCAAAAGGGCAGCTGGTATCAATTACCCTCCCTTTGCTACTGGAGACCATTGACATGTATTGGGGAAAGTCATGAATTTCACACTTACCTATCCAGCTAGGCTACATGAACCCAGAGGGGTTTTTTTTAAAAGTAATAATGATAGGAGACTGTTTACAGCCTGTCAGTATCACTATTAACCGTCAGTGTAGCCTGCCCAGCATGGGTGCCACCTCCAGCACTGGAACTGATACTCCATTTCAACAGAATTTTTTCATACTGATATGTGTGGCACAAGATAGATTTTTTTAAAACTAGGTGAAAACATTTTAAGTGTTAAAATACAGTTAAAAGACTCTGTTAACTAAAGGATTTTACCTACTTGTCCCTGAGAATACTCTTCTTCAAGGAAAGCATTATAGATAATTCAGATAAAGATAATCACTTTAGGCTATATTAGAAGATTGTCTCTCATGATAATTATTTCCTGCATGCTTGTGTTGTGGTTTTATTTGGAAATATAAAAATGATGCATTTTGGCTAAAAAAAAATACCCCAACTATCATGTAGGGGGAACTTCTTAAAATGTATTCCCTTGTTCACAGAGTTAATCTTTGGGAGAAATAGAATTTATTCTTGTAACTAATATTTTAACCAAATAGATTGTTGGTAATGGAAGATTAAAGGAGCATGTGTTTTTAGCATTCTCTAATGATATACAAGTTGCTAGGAAAGCAGAGTGTTTGAAATCTCTGGTTAGATCAACATTGTTTTGCTCAAAGGTTTGTGGACTTTGAATACTGATGCTTTCCTGTTTCCCAGTACATTTGTTTTTAGGCTATTTTGATTCACTTTAAAGGAATTTTAATAACTTTCTGTTGACAGCGTGGACAGCTGGTCTTGAGAATTAGTGAAAATTCACTTGCTGACTGAGGAAGGAAGTGACATCAATGAGTTTCTAAAGTCAGCCCAGGGGGAAAAGTGCGCTCCGCCAGAGTAGCCTTTCATGCCATTGTATTTCCAGTGATGCCTCGAGATGCAAATTGCATTATCAATCAAACTTGTGGTTTCTACCTCAGACAAATATAAAAAATGAACAGAAAGACTGGGAAAGACCTTTGTGGCCATTCCTGACACTGCTAAGGAAAAGGTGAAGAAGAATTTATGGTACTTCTTTCCTCGTTCGCTCTTGGTTCTTTCTTTTGGTGATTTAACGACTGTAGTATCAAGGAAAAAGCAGTTGCAGAAGTGTCTATGTGATATACCACTAATGATGACATGGGTTAAACAGGACAGAGATTGACTAGGCTGTTAAGGATAGAAGAGAGATCAAATTCAAGGTCACCAGCAAATTGAATACTGTGTTCTCCATTTATTCGCTAGATGATCCTTGTCCTCATCACAGAACAACTATGTGAATTTGGTGTAGTCAGCAGTTGTGCTCAGAAGAGGCCAAGGTCTGTAATAACAGGGGTGCTGCAAATTAGGGTGGAAATACATTGGCACCATTATATGGGGAAGCCTGCAAGGTCCAGGTGAGTACTGTGCTTTCGTTTTAGGAGAAAAGCTACAAAAAATCCCCAGTGAAAACACATGAACACATGAAAACCCACTTTTTTTTCTTAGTCTGAATAGAATAGTCTCTTATTTCCCTCTTCCTCACCGCTAACAGATCATCATTAAGTTAAAACCAGAGATTCTTTCAAAACCAGCAACTGTCAAATAAAATGTCCCTCCAGAATTCAACTTTACAAAAGAAATTTTAAAGGGCATGAGAATGTCACACAGTGACAACACCTACAGCACTGAAAGGGGGTTCAGTTTCCAGCTGGTGACTAACAGCAGGGCAGTAGAAGGCTTTGTCTTCGAAAGTAACCAGAATTTTGTTTGTCCTGCCTTTTTATCCCCTTCTCTTTAAATCCACAGAATTCTCTTACAGTGACTAGTCACTAATCTGTGTTTTATTTATGGTACCCTCAATTTCGAGAAGAAAGTTTCTGTTTAGGTGCCTTGTGATCACTTGTGGTGACCATCAGCATTCACTAGAGAGATTCAAGAAGCACCACTAGAGAGGACGCTCTAAATTCAAAGGACATGAGGCAACGGGACACCGATAAAACCAGAACTGTCAGAACACGTCAGCCAGTCCCACAGGCAACACCCGCGTTAGTCCCATGAAATGCAGGTAATTCTTGAGGCTTGCCAGAAGTTTCATTACTGGTAGACCTACATATGCTAAATTCAAAATTTATGACAGTTTTTCCAGAGCCACTGCAATGATGTAGCAGCTTATGCAAGATGAATGGCTGCATGAACATCAAACTAACTGGGAAATTTATTGCCATCTGGAAATTTATATGAAAGCTGCCCAGCAGGTAGCTGGTGTAGTCCAAGAGACACATCTTCTGCAACTCAGACTGCACGTGAATGGCTTGTTCTTCTCCTATATTTCTCCTGAAATTTCTTTTTTCTACCTGTCATCCAGCAAACTGTTCCCAAATGGGCTCAGTAGTGCCATCTGACCAGCCTTGAAAACTCAAGCAAATCAAAAGGACTTAATCATAGACAGCTACGCTTCACCGATACTTTGAATCAAAAGATATATTTATCAGTACGAATGACAATTCTTACTTGCTGCGGCTCTGCTCTCCTGCCGCTCTAACTGAGGCTAAACTGGTGCAACTGGATTCAAATGATGTTTCTGCATCAGGACTGGAGAAAAAGACCTCTCCAAATCATTTTTAGTGATTTTCTTTTGTCTCTCCAGTTGCAAAAAGTGAAAAACAATACCTTTATGTGGTTTTGGATGGTTGAGATAAATGGCCTTCTCGGGTTGACCTCAAGCTATATCGCTTTAGAAAAACAAAAATTATAGCAAACACTCTTTAAAAGATTTCTCTGTATTTTCATACACCAGTTAGTATACTAATTCCTGTTTCCAGGGCAAGGTGTGGGGTTTTTTTATTTTTTGGCTTCCCTGTTCTTTTTATAAGGACGATTACCTTACTGAGAGGAATAATGTATGTTTTCTAATGTAGCTGACCACTGCAAGACGTGCCATAATTGATGCTGTCACGAGGAGCTGCAACATTGATTCCTCAGCCTTGTGCACAAAACCTACACAAAGAACAACACGTAATTATGCACACTATGCCCTGCTTACCTCCATACAAAGGAATGTGATATTTGTGCAGGTTTACAGATTAATCTGCTGTAATTCCTTTTAATGTTAAACTACTTCCAGCTCAAATATAATTAAGATCACCAGGTACAAAAGATTCAGATTGGAAATATGAGTACACTCCAACAGAACAAATAACAGCTTGATGCTGTTTCTTATGTTCAAGTGGTTGGATACAGTAAGGATTTTGACAGCATGTTTGTTCCCTAAGTATGTAGCAAAAGAAAAAAAAGGTTTAATTTCAAAAGGCAAAAGACTACTACTGCATTTAATTAGACTGTAAAATCCCTTAAATACAAAGATCTGCCAATTTATGTGACGTGACTGCTACAAGTCCTAGCAACAAGCAATTTCTTTTTGTCCCCTCCCAAAAATCAAATCCCAATTTATACTTTAAGCAACCATCATCAACATCAATAAAATGAAAGCTTTGGAATAAAAAGTTTGTTTCCTTAAGTCTTCAGATAATCCTACTAATATTTGTGCCATGGCAGCAAGGCAGGGGACAAACAGAAATTCTGGGTCTGTCTCCCTGTTCCCAGGTGTCTGAGGGTTTCCAAGCAGGCTGAGAAAAGCGGGGAGAATCCCAGGGGGCAGAGGGGACCCTCAGCCTTGCTGTGAATCAGCCACAGGCATAGTCTGAAACAGCCATATTCACTTAACTGTAAGTGGGAATGGCACTACTAAGAAATCAGTTTTGAAGAGGGAATTCGATATTCTAATATCAGCTGAATTTTGTTTTCCCAGTTCGTGACAGAAACACTAACAGCTTTGGATTTTACTTTGTTTTTATAGACCTAAATAAAAACATATGCAACCTATTCAGTTATGATCCACCCCACTTTCATTACTCCTTTCCTAACCTACCAGAGCAGATTCTGAGAAGTGAAAGGAAACCAAAGTACTCGTTCGTGACAAACTTCTGCAGCAATTTCCCATGGCACCAGAGCCTGAGGAAGAAACACTCAGATTTGTTTTGCGGACTTATAACTGAGAAGGTGCGACACTAACAGATTATCTTCTGTGAACGCCTGTAACTTGGCACACAAAGATTAAAATATTTAGGACAGAACCATACATTTCCTATAAATTATCGGCACAGTCTCTGAGATCTGTAGGCAATACAGCTCCTGCAGATGTGCATAGCATTTTCCTCCTCCTCACAAGGAATTCAGAAAACTGGAACTGCTCATTTACAGCATTGCCTTCAAAACCTAGTTTAGCTTACTTTTGCACCTCTGTGATAATTATGCAACTGAATATGATTACAGTGGCCTAAAATGTATTAATCACATCTTCACGGTATTGCATAATCCTTCTCAGTTGTCACAACGCCAGCTCATAAGTTGCCCTGGCAGTAGTAAACATAAAAAGAAACCCAAGTTGATACTGATTGAAGCAAATGAAGGAAAGTTGGCCATCTCAAACCACTGAAACTCTCACAGCATTCCAAGGTCTCCCTAGCTAATTTTTCGTGATTACTTTTGATATGAAAACAGACCTTTAATTGTCAGTGTCTAATAAGGATGCAGAACTGTTCCCTGGGAGGTTCAAAGGACCCTGGGAAAACTAAACATTTACAAAAGCGCAAGTAGCCAAATGTCTTATGTTGATTAACATACACCATTCAGTTTCCACCTAACGAAGTCCTAACAAGAAGAAACCCCAAAGGAAAAAAAAAAAAGTAACAGGACTGACAGAGTAACATTAGTCTTAATAGGACTGAGGGCCCTCATTCATTAATTCTGTTGTGCATAAAAAGGAGGGGGGAGTGTGATTCATCTCCATTCCTGGACCAAATTCTGCAATGACTAACATTGTGTAACTGTACTTACAGCGAGATGTTAGAATTTATTAAGAATCTGAAGTTTTACCTGCCCTCTGCCTCATCAGAATTGGTAAATGTTTTCAATGACACAGAATTGCCAGGATGCCCACTAACACAATTAGTAGGCAGGCTTGTTTGCCAGTTTTCTTCTAGAAGCTTGTGCCTCATATCTGGGAAAAGGGAAAGCAAAAAATTGTCACCTTTTTCCTTTAAGGATGGAAGATTTGAGATAATGGAAACATGCCAGACAGCATATTTGGTTTTAACATCAACACAATATTGATATCATGGTTTGGATGGTTTCCAGCTAAATGTCATGTATATTTTCAATGCCTGTTTGGCATTCATCCTGTATCCAACAACAAGGACAGTTTGTTTCAATTTTAGTTTACAGCTCACTATGCAACTGCTTTGAAATGCTTTTCCCTTTCATCCAACTACTTCACAACTTTTTCAGATTCCTGCTCTCTTAAGGAACTGAAAGGAGCAAATCATGGATTCCTACTCATTTGCAATTAGGTGGGCAAAGATGAGTTAATTATGGCTTATCAGATGCATTTCCTCAAACTCTGTCACAATGTGATCCAAATCCTAAGGTAGAAACTACCTCAGTTCTCACAACTGCAAGGGCAACTGCTTTTTCATTTGAAATCACATGGACCGCCAGCCTCCACTTTCACGTTGCTGGTTGTGTATGGTGCTTTATATTATGATCATTGAGAGGATAGGTCACATCATCTGTTAAAACGCCTTTTCAACTACGCTCCAGTGTCAGGCTCAATTGCTTATCCACAAAATAGGTTTCTGGGCTTTGACACAAAAGCAGCTGTTTCCACCCATCAGCTGGTCCACTGCAGTTTCCTATATCAAGGTTATTAGTATGTGTTAAATGAGGGATGGTTGCCCCTGATTTTTTTCCACTGATGGAAAACCATCTGGTGTTTACTCTAAGAACAGCACGGTAAGAGCTGTCGTGATGGAAAAGACCATGGAGAGCAGCGAGAGCTTGAATCTACATACGCATACCCCACACAGAAATAAAGACGTGGACGTACAGCTATCTCTAATATACTAGTCTTAGGCAGTTGAAGCTTTGTGTTGCACTCACAGTAGGGCTGAAACATTGCAGTAGTTTGGCTTCGGTTTTGGCTCCTGGTCCATATTAAGAACATATGGTTTCCCCCACCCAGACGAGGAATGTGACTGCAGTTGAAATTTGCAGTCAGATTAGCCATGTTAGGGCAAAGCCACATGGTGTCATGGTCATCCAATCTGGCTGTTGGTCATTCACTTTTAGTGAAGATGAGTTGATATCCAGCTCTAAAGCACACTATGCCTGTATAATTAGAATACCCTGGAAATGGCATGTGAAGATGAAGCCACCAGTACCAGCGGGAAGCAGCACACAAGCTCCTACAGGGTTTTGCCCACAGAACCTTGTTTTGACTCACCTGCTAGGACAACTGCACCACAAACAGCTGAGCTACAAAGCTTCTCTGGTGTGAATCAGAAGCAGTGGTGTGCAAGATGAGCATGCAGCAAGCCCAAACAGGGGTGGAAAAATCCAGCTTCTCGGTGCTAATTACAAAGTAGAGTCCCACAGCAAAGTCTCCATGGGAAGCCTTAGTCTACGATTTCTGTAGTTCAGAAATCAAAAGGAGATGAATTGTCTATACAACATAAGGCCAGGAAGTGACCAGTGGTGGTGAGAGCAAATATTCTTTCAATTTACTACTCATTCTGAGTTATGCCTACATAAAAAAACCCGTACTTGTTTGAATCTGCCGTGTTTCTTTGTTAAGGTCTAAATGTACCACTCTAAGGCATACTCTTAGCACACTGGCCTCAAATAACTTCTTTGAAATTGTTCCATTTGGAAGTAAAATATTCCCCAGTGAGAATATGACACTCAGAAAGACACCGCTCATGTTTACAAGGAAGATTACGTGCACAAGAACCTGCAATTAATCCACTTGTAAAGAACAGAGGGGAAAAGGAAAAGGTAAAATGGGAGGCCTTTGAAATAGAACCTTAACACCTGGAAAACTCAAAAAATTCTCTAAACAGGATAATTTTACAAGGAAAGAAAACTAGGAGGAGAAAGACAAGGAGAAAAAAGCTAGAACATAACCTTTCCTAATACATGGCTCGAATTAAGATTCGTAAGATTCAAAACAAAAAACCTACAGCAATCAGTTGCTGCAGGGTGTACAAATTTATCTACATTTTGTATAACTAGAGTATGACCTTTTGCGACCAACTCTTGTGCTTGAATTCAGCTGTAGTTATTGGGAGTCATTTGTAAAAGGTCATCCATGACTGAGAATATAATATGAATCCAAGATGCACAAGGGTTCAGGTTTGTGCTACTCAAAAGAAATTGGGGACAGAGAAGGGGGGTGGGAAACTCAGCCACTGCTACAGATACGGTTCTCAAATAGATTTGGATAGTTTGACAAGAGTAATTGAAGTAGTCAACTTCTGATATGTGAGTTATTAGAAAATACACAGTCTTGTTATAAAGGGGGCCTACAAGAAATCTGGAGAGGGACTGTTTAGAAGGGCATGTGGTGATAGGACAAGGGGCAATGGCCTTAAACTGCAGGAGAGTAGATTTAGATTAGATATAAGGAAGAAATTCTTTACTGTGAGGGTGGTGAGGCACTGGAACAGGTTGCCTGAAGAAGTTGTGGATGCCCCATCCCTGGAAGTGTTCAAGGCCAGGTTGGATGGGGCTTTGGGCAACCTGGTCTAGTGGAGGGTGTCCCTGCTAATGGCAGGGGGCTTGGAACTAGATGATCTTTGAGGTCCCTTCCAACCCAAACCATTCTATGATTCTATGAAATAATCTATATCTGTCTTTCTGCATACACAATTTTAGTACTAGGGTTTTTGTAGTTTTTTTTCAGAACAATACTAAATGGGTGATATTTTAAGGATCTCCTTAAAAGAAGAGTCTATAATGACGTACAAGCAATCCTCAACAAGAAAACCTCAGTAGACATATAAAAACATTTTAGTCATGTTCTCTGAACGTGTTTTGGAACATCAGAAAATTCAAACTGTATCATTCATACTGAAAAGGTAGTTTACTAAGAAAAAAAAAAAAACACAATTTATGGGTAGAATTAAAAGAAAATTCGTGTAAGACAGAACTGACCGTAGTTATCTAATCAAGATCTTATGAGACCACCTCCTCAAAAATCCAAAATTAACTCTGTAGGCCATTCTGCAAAGAATTCACCACCACTGTATGACACCATGTTTAAGCTTTTGCCAAAAAAAAAAAAAAAAAAAAAAAATCTTGTAGGCCTGATGTCTTTAAAGCCAAACCTGCAGCTCAAGCTTGTAATCTGTCCTACCACTACCTTTGGTTAGCTGAGTAGCAACGGAGTGTGTATTGCACATACTGTGGCTAATTGCAACGTCCTCCTTTCCCGCAGGTGAAACACCCTGATGCTCCAAGCCTCACAAACAGCACCATACTCTGCTTTGGCAGGAGCCTTTTGCTTTCTTTAGAAATACCTGTTGCACCTCCCTCCACGTGGCATCCTTGCTATGCCAACTTGGATATTGGCAGTGCTCAAAAGTGGAAACGGCAGGGGTTATGAAGCAAATCATTGTGAGAACTGAACTCACATATGTTACTGAAAACATGGTTAAATATTTCCTTTTAATTAAACAGAGAGAGAAAATAACAGCAGTAATGTGGTATCCAGTACCCAGAAACAGCAAAGTACCCCAATGCCAAAAGCATAAATGATGCACTGTATCAATTTGATCACTCAGGTAAAGCATAAAGTAGATGTTCTCAGGTACAGTGCACCTTTTTCATGCACAGAAGGTAAACTGTCAAATGGGCTTTAAAGCCACACCTGCAGGTTTTGTACACAAGCATTTTCAGCCCACAAAATACACTGCTGCTGCTGGCAAAGGACCATATGTATGTACCTAGGTACATACCTAGCTGGTACCTAGGTACAATCTGCATCCATAAAATGTGCAGGTGCAGTTTTATGGATATCTACGAGAAGAACGTGACCATATAGCACACAACTAATATTTACCTGGCAGCCTTCAGACAACAAGCTAAGTAACCTTCCCATAGGACGTACCGTGCCAGGCACAACAAGGGGAGGCAAAATTTTACAGCTGAAGTCGTAGCCATGTTCACAAATGGCAGACTGGTTTAAGAGAAGTCTACCCAGTCCTGGTTCGCAAATTGTGGGTGGGTACTATTACTGGTAGTGATGATACCACCCCAAACTGAGGGCAAGATTAATGTCTCTTCTGCAAAGGTGAAAAAGGAATTCTGAGAGAGTCCTTAGCACCAAGTGATTCAAAATATTTTTTATATGACTGAAAAAACCCTACCTTGTTTATTCTTCCCCAGCGAACTGTATTCTTTTTCAGGCATTAAAAAATAATCCTGCATGCCTGACATGAATCAGCATGTGAATTACTGACCAAGTTAGTTTCAGCAAGTACTAAGCAACATAGTCATAATATGGTGCCTTTACTTCTATGTAAAATACTAATGTCTACTGAACTGAGCACTCAGGATGGGACATTTCTGTGTTCTTCTCACAGGAGAACAGTCAATATTGTATCTGATTATCAACACAACTTATTATTTGCTTCTTGCTAACTGCAGGGACAAGGTCTTCACATATTTCCACAGATTAAGGGGAAAAAGCATATTTCTATTCAGCTTAGTATTAGTATTTATTTATAATGGATGCAATTGTTTGCATGAAATCTAATTAAAGAATGTGAAAAGAAACACAAAGGAAATATGGAAAAATTCAGCTTAGAAAGTATTTTGGACTAAAGCCACACCAATTGCTATTACTTAAATAATTAGTGAAGAGTAAAAAACCCAATTTGACAGGACTGAATTTCCTGCCTTCTGAGGGACCTAAAAAAGAAAATGTGATAATTGAGCATCCACCCCCCACAACGTTTGGGCATCACTAACATATTGACCTATCGCTATAATTACAGTGATTTGTGTACTTTGGACTGTTTACAATATAAAGGCTAGGACCAATTATTGCAAGTATATGAGAAGCAAATCTTCAGAAAATTAATTTTACATCTTGATGTTGCTGGCAGGGAGTGAAAGGAGTGGCCAGCATTTTTAAATGGCTGGTTAATTAGATGTACAGCCAGAGACTCTGGAATAGCAGAGCTACAAACAGCTCAGAAACATGTTTGTATGAACAGAAGAAGTCTCAGTAATGTCCTTACTTTCAACAACACTTTTTGTCATCTTAGATTACATATAACTGGCTCCCAGGATCACAGAAAAAAATGGAAACACCGCTGCTTGCTACTGTATAGCACCAACTTAAGTTAAACATAGTAACAAACCCACTGGCATAGTGGCAGCTAGGCTTACAGATCACAGGAGAAAGCCACGCAGACACAAAGAAAATAAGAGGGGGGGGAAGGGTTGAGGGAGCTTCTAGCAGCTTCTCACAGAAGCCACCCCTGTAGCCCCCCTGCTACCAAAACCTTGCCACACAAACCCAACACATTAAGAAATCCCACAATTTTTAATTCTTGTTTCTGAGAAGAGAACAGACCACTTCTATTAATGCAACATGGACTCCTTTTTCTTTGCTGGAAGACAAACGGCATCATGCAACCACCTACTCATACTCAACACCCAAATAATCTCAGCGAAAAATACCACTTTAGACAAGCTACAGACACACAATTTTTCTCAGGGTTTGGTGCCATGATTGGCTTAAGCTGCTCAATGCCTGGCAAAAATGGACAGCCCAGCTCTTGACTCAGCATGGTGACACAGTCCTCCTCTTCCTCCCTTGTGCCAGCACGAGCACAGCTGCATCGCGTGGTCAAGACACATCACAGTCCTGATTCAGTAAAAATTCTCACCCCACTAACAGGCTGATTTGCATCCATATCAGCTCAGATCAGCCACGTCAGCCATGCAGATGGAGACAGATGTGTGGCTGGGAATAAGAGTGGGGACAAGGAGACATCCCCTTCTGGGGAAACTCACATGTGGATCAGGATAAACCTGCTGTAAATCCGCATCCTCAGAGCCCTCAGCTGCTCAGCTGCTACTGAACCATCAGCACCAGAATATCAAGATCTGTCACAAATGACTGAATAGCTCAGATGAGCAACAATAACAAGTTTCTTGACTGCCTGCTATTTTCTTCTGGGGCTTGCATTGTACAGGACTCCATTTTTTTTTTAATGCTCAGATACATTGTCTATTTGGCTTTTCAAAAGGTATTTGATAACATCTCTCACAAGATTCCTTAAGGAAACTTAACAGGCACAGAATTAGAGGGAACATCTTTGCATGGATTTATAAAAGAAACTGTTTGAAAGATAGGAAACAGAGTATAGGAATATGAAAGAGAATAGCCAATTCCCACTGTGGAAGAAAGTCACCAGTGGAATTCTGCTCCCTCATGTTGAGGGCCCATGCTCTTCGACATGTTCTAAAAATCATGAGAGAAAGGGACTAAACAGGAAGATGACAACATTTGCCAATGATATTAATTTATTTGGGGTAGAAATGATGGAGGCTAAAGAACTTTTTACAAGAGTAAGTTGGTAATAAAATAACATGTGAAGTGCAATTTATGCAAAGTGATGCTTGGAAACTTTTAGGGGAAAACTTTTCATTTAAACTCAAAAGTGAAACTCTGAGCTGAGTTCTGAGCTCATTGCTACTCAGGAATGAGATCTTGGAGTGGTAAAACTTCTGCACAAACATTATCTCTGTTAGAGAAAGAGAATTGAAGACTAGAGGAAAAACAAAAAACCCATTGTGTTACTATATATACACACACTTGCATCTTAAATATTATCTGCGATTCTGATCCTTCCACTCCTGTGAAGAACTGGAGAACAAAGGAGGGTAAGGCATTGGACTGATAGACTGGCTTACAAGGAGCAACAGCTACCAAACCTGGCAAAGCAATGATCCAGAGGAGATATGATAGAGATCTGTAAAATCAGAAGTGACGTGGAAGGGGTGAATCAGAAGTGACTGTTTGCTGCCTCTTCTAACAGAAGGCCAGGGGCATCAGATGAAGCAGGCAGATGGCAGGTTCAAAACAAACATGAGGAAGCAGCTCTCCACGCAACTGGGAAAGGAAACTCAGGAACTCTTCGCCAGGGGATGTTACGGCTGCTAAAACTTTACATGGATTCAGGGGACAACTGAACAAGCTGAGAGACGGGAAATCCTTTGGGGATTGATAAGCAAACAGAAGCTACCTCTGGCACAGGAAGTCCCTGAAACACAAACTGCTGGAGTTTGCAAAGTCACGTGAGGAGGTTTCACTTTGCTGCTAGGATATTGAGCAAGACGGAGCTCTGGCCTGATCCAGCATTGCTGCTGCTGTGTGCAACACAGGACACTAAAAAAACAGGCACCAGTTTAAAATACTTCAGGGTCTGGACACCCTCAGTAAGTAGGCCCAGCACAGCTTACTGACGTGGCACTGGTGGCAGGCAGGCAAGGGAAGAGTAAAGCTGTGTTCTTTGTCTCACACTGCTCTGAACAGTGGGGGTACACCAGACAAACGGTGAAATCATTCTCAGTTCTTGACTCCTGGGCATGCAAAGTGTTTACTATGTTGTTTTCCACCACTTGGATCCTCTGCACATGTAAAAGCTGTCTTCTGGTCACACCAAGGACCCCTAAACACCGGCAGTGCTGAGCAGTGAAGCAGCCTGTTTATACCTAAGCTCCTCCACGTGTCACCAGTGAAATGTTTCCCCCTTGCTTGTTGTGCTTTCGGGGACCACGCTAGAGGGACGTCTCAGAGCAATGCTCTGTTCTGATCCTACAGTTTTGTTGTTGGAGCACATGTGGGAGACCTTAAACATGGGAGGGCATGTTTCCCTCCTTTGCCAATGGGGCACAGCGATGTCCTGCTCTGGGGGATGCCCTACCAACCAGGGTGTCCTCCATAGGATGGCGTTGACCTGATACACACACCTCCACTCACAGGAGACTGACCAGTACTTAGATAAATTTCCAAGGAAGAGGAAGAAGAGACTTGCTGAATATGAAAAGTATTAGGCTCTGTGCACAATGCTTTGGGATAAATGAACATAATGACCTCAGTGACTTCCAAAGTTACCTAGAAAGTGTACTGAGAGCAAGGGATTGACCTGCTGTATCCTGAGGCACACGCTAACAGCAGACCATTCTTCCACACCACAGGCTAGAAATGCTAAGTGTTTAGGAGGTATTACAGGAATTTTTTACCACCTGTCAATTAGCTGGTTTTCTGTTTTTGCTCCCTTGGAATTGCACAAAAATCACTAGAGAAAAACAAATGAGCCTTTTTTAGAACTGAGCTGTGTTGGATTTTTCTTCATAAAGCAGATATTAATTTAAAAAATACAAATAGCCCAACAGCCATTAAAATGAACTCTTAAGCACAATTTCTAATTATACTGCATTGATTAAATACAATTATATTTTAATTAAGTTTTGTTCATATAGTAGTCCTCCTATGGTTTTTATCCTCCTAGAGGAGGAAATTAATCTCTTCTAGAGACTTGTTTTCATGGCAAATAATGCTTATCACTTCATTTATTTTAAAAGTGAAAAACAAAATCTGCACAAAACACTGAATATGTCAGTTGTGTCCAGCAAAGTCAGCTGTCAGCTTTAAAGTTCACCCGCATGGACACCCCGAAGTCAATGCCTGCGGTACTTTCATTGTTGATTCCTTAAGTCCTACCAGGATGCCCACTTTTACCAGTTTAAGATGTTACAACTCCAACTGCTGAGTTGCGTTAACAGAGTTTGTGAGCACTCCCAGTCTATTTTGATGTAAAATCAGGTTACCTACAATCACAGCTGAAGACCAGCCAAGTGATTTGCCCAGTACCAGCGCAACAGAGAAGATATCCTGAACGTTAGCACCTACTGCCCTCTACCTGCTTCACTTAAAATGCATAAGGAGCAAAACCAGAGAAAACTTCACTTTCCAATTTTTAAAATTCTCAGCCTTATAATTAAGCTGGTCAAAACCACTCTGATTATAATGATTTCTAATCTATTTCTTTTTTATTACAAGAGTAAGAAGTGTTATTTCCCTCTAGGTTGCAAGCGACACAAGGGAATGCCATTACAAAATGTGCAGATATTTCTCTCTTGCATAATTTTATCCTGTTTTCATAAAACCTAATTGTAAATTTCCCTTAACTTCCAGTGGGACTGTGAATTCAGATGTCCACTTTATCTTTCCAGGAAATGCGGTGGGAGCGGCACTGCAGTGAAGTTCATCATGACAGATAGAGAAAAAAGAATTTCACCTTGTAAATCTTTGTCCTGCAATAAGATCTGTGCACTGAAACACTTATACAGGCCATCTGAGAACCTGGCACAGGCTACAGAAGGGCAGACCCCGATGCCTGCACAGATAAGACTGCACCATAAAGGACAAGTTTCCTATAAGTCGTAGCACATAGCCACCACCATAAACTGGGACTCAGAAAAAGTTTGTCTGCATAGATTTGACCTGCCATCCAGCCTAAGTGATGCTTCTGTAATCCACAGGTACCATGTCTGACTTGCACATTAAATTCTATATTCACCCAAGAGAATTGTTTGAAATTCCTTAGCTATAAAAAATTGACAGGCAATCTTTTCTCTTGATTTTTGTTAGAGGGTACACATATGCACTAACCTCTGGACTTTAATGTGGCTTCCCTCGGAGCTACAGAATAGAAAGTATTGCCATGTCCATGTGGAGGGGCAGAAGAAAGGCGCTCAGAGAGCCAGACCTGACCTCAAATCCATGCACGCAAAGGCTATGCCGTAGCTGTGGGTATGCATGTCCATTAATCACGAGCAATGGTTCTAAACCAGAAAAGATACAGGAAATCATGGCAATCGATCTGTTACAATTTCATTATCCCACCTGCAGGTCTTCCAAAATGCACCACGGTAACATTCCCTCCACGTAAGGCAGGAGATACAGCCAAATATAAATGCTCACTTAAATATTCAGCTACTTGCACCTGTGTTTTCAAAACTGTCTAGATTTCCACGCTGTCTAGATTTTAATATGCTTTCCAACAAAGATGCACTACAACCGCATGCCATGCTTGCTGAAAGTATGTGTAAACTAATACTTGCATTCTGCACGCCTCAGCATTAAGCTGGCCTGGCAGACACAGTCCCTGAGTGCCGCCTTTACTCTCTGTGATTGGCAGTAACAGCCAGAAAAAAATAAAAATACAGTAAATCCCACCTGCTTGGAACACCCCTTGGTTCACTCTCCAGCCCACTGTGATTGTTTATCCATCAGAGGGGTATGGAGAAAAGAGGTCCCATGGCAAATTCTCACAGCCATGCAGCCGGTAGGTAAAAACGCATTATTTCTCAACACAAAGACAGCTTTACAGGTGTACCAGGAGCTGTCAATATGTCCGGGTGCGGCCAGGCTGCCAGCGAACCTTAAGCATCCCATCGGAAGATCACTGGGGTGCACTGGAGTCCAGCAAAACAAGCCACGGGAGCATAATGAATCTAGGTGGCATCCAACAGAGTATCAAGTATTTTAAACCCTTTTATAAAAGTGCACTCCACTTGGTATCTTAGGTGCTTCATGGTTGGTATGTGTAAATGAGGGCTCTGTTTTTGTTTGTTTTAACAACGGGAGGTTTTGCATTTGGAAAATTGTAGCAGATATTTTGATACTCGAGGAATGTATCTGTGTTTGTGATTATTCCCCCCCCACTGCTAAATATGATAATTTGTTACACTTCAGGTTTTATTAATTAAATTAATACTAATTGAGCAGCTTTTTAGTATATTTTTAGCCCAAGTGGTTTTTGCACTAAATCCTGTACACTGCAGCCTCTCCTTAGCCTTCCCTCTTTATCCTCTGTCCCAGAGGAAATGTTTCACTGCCCTGAAATTCTTCTGTGTTTGCAGATATTTATGGCTATATATGCATACTCTTGAATCAATAATAATAATTTTAAAAAACCCAACAGATATTTTTACAAGATATTTTAAAGAAAGCAGCTTTTACAAAAGAACCCCTAACCCAACCACGGCTAATTTTGTGTGACTAAGTGCCCCCTAGTGACAAGTCCAACTCCAAATCACTTTCACAGCCACTTCCAAGCCTTACACAGTTTTGGTTCTCAGTATCTCAAACATCTTTTTTGTTTTATTGAGTGTTTCAGTTTGTTTTGTTTAAAGAAAACGAAGCAAAACAGCCAACCGTACTCTATGTAAAAAGAAAATAAAAATAAAAATCACTGCATTAGCCTAAAATCAGTCTCCTTTATTGAAACATGACTCCAAATGCTTCAATCTTTTCCTGCAGAGGTAGCAGCAAAGCCAATGTGAATATTCCTGTAACTCGAGATGCACAGTCAGCTCTGTGATGAGTTGTTTACATTGCACAACATCCCAGGAGCTGACACCCTTCTGTTGCTTCTAAGAGCTGTCTGCCCCTGAGCAGCGATGCTGCAAAAGTAGATGACAGAATTAACTCTGGGCCAGCCCTGCAACCCTTGCCTCTTGTTACAAATCCCTCACCCCACACTGAAGCCCACCTCAAATCAGACATTCCTTCACCAGAACAGCACATCCATGTGATGGAGCAAACATGTCTAAAGGGTGTGCGTGTAGCTTCATCTGGTCAGTTATCTTCTCCAAAGATGTAAGTGGAAACCACGTACTTAGGGAAGCTTGGCTTACAAGTGAGCTCTTAGAAAACAAAAAACACCTTCAAAAGCAAAACAAAATTTTTTTTTGTCCCTCAAACATTTTAAGGTTGTGAAATTAGTTTAATCCCAGAAAAGATACCAATGTCTTTACTTTGTACTGCTACTCATTAAGATGAAAGCTGAAGATTCAAACTATTGTTAATACAGAAGAAAACACGCTGCAGATCTGGGATCAGATCTGTAGATGCCACTTCAAAACTATCCATTGCTCTTCTGTAAATAGGAATTCTCCCTTTATTTCAAATGTTGGCTTTGGCTTTTTAATGTGGAGAATCTCACACTGACAATTACACTTCAGTTTGCAAAACAGCTCTGGGTCATTTTTTAAAAGACCAACAACTAATTTAAGTAATACTGTTGTCTGCTATGCACTTTTTTAAAAAGACTATGTTACTTCAGTGAAAACATATTTTTTGTCTCCACATTTAATGAGCATGAATTATATTTCCCAGTTTTTCTAATGAAGTAATAACCTTACCACATTCATTTTCTTTGCTACACTCACTCTGTTTGCACTATTATAATCAATGATGTTAGCCTGTGTGCTCACAAGTTATTGTAACACTGGGGTTTTAGTCAAAAGTACTCCTATATTCCTCTGGAACATTAAATTCAAGGCTTAAGATGCAGCTTTTCAGTAAGCAATTTCTTACAGAAGATAAAGAACAGCACATAAAACAAAAAAGACATGGCAAAAGAGACAAATTGTTCAAATGCAGACAACATAAAAATGCACTGAAGTAAGTTCAAATCTCCTAAGGAAATTTTGCTTCCTTAACAAACACCAATACTAAGATGCTCTAAATTGCAAATTGACCTTTCAAATTACTGTCAAAAAAGGTACAGCTTTTTTGTTAGTACCTGTTCCCAAGTTTTAGCAGAGCACTTACATTGCTGTCTCTCTGTTCGCATTCAATATTGGCTAATATTGGTTAGAATCGACATATAATACCAAGGACTGTAAATGCAGCCTAGCTATCTACCCAGGGAAAGGAATAAACCACCCTTTAGTATTTTCTCAATCATGACAGAAAAATCCAGTGCCGCCTTAAGGCTAATAAATGTAGACAAGAAACATGCTACTCTTACACTTTCATGAGACAAAGCTCTGCAGTTCAGTGTCTGTAGAAATTTCTTCTGAACATATTAAAATGATCTTAGGGCTCTACAGAAACCCTGCTCATAAAACAAAAAAGCTAGCATAGTTAAAATTAATACATCATAAATAAAACATGCATTTCAGTATATATTAAGTGACAGGTCTCAGAAACTCCACCACCATGCACACGTTCACAAAGCAGCAAGAACGCACGCAATTCATTAAACCCACTCAAGTGTACTAGTTCTTCCTGGCATTATTCATAATTGAAACATTTCAATTTTAGTTAACAGAAAAAACCCACTAATTTAAAAGTAAAACAAGGAAATTAGTTCTGTGTTTCTGGATTACAATCCCATAGTGCCTTCAACTAGCCACATTTAGCCTCAGGGGGTTTAATTAAAAAAAGGTAGGTTTTTTTTAAAAAAAAAAAAAAAAAGAGGCAATGTAGCCCACTCAAACAGAAACTTCTGCAGACACAGACATCTTAAATATTTTTCCCAGTATGCCATACAAAGCCAGGCAGAAAAACAATTTTAAAAGTCTCAACTTATATTTTAACTATATACCTTGAAAATGTCATTCCTTAAATAGGAATGCTCTTAAATAGGCATAAAGAACAGACTCTCCCACAGATGAACTTCAGGTCAGGTCCTCACAAGGGAAAATCCACTGCTTGTAGCAAAAAGCAGAGTAAGAGCAGTGTATCCCGCAGGATTTACTACTGGGGTGACAGATGACAGGATGGAGGTGACAGTCTCCCCTCCTTATTCACCTGCTTTAACCACAAAAACTCCCTGCCAAGCACCTCATCTGGACAGCCTGCACAAAAGGAGACAAAGCACCCTGAATGGATTGGTTTATTACAATGGCAGTTAATGGATGAGGTTTAGATCTCCTATCTCAGATCTCCTATCTCAATATTCAGAAGTCAGAGGCGCGCACATCACAAGACCCGACCCGAGTCCACCGTTACTTGGCATTTCATCTGATTTGACTTCGCTCACAGACACGAGCGCAGACAAAGCGCTTTTCCCTATTCTTGGTCTGTTTTAGTGGCTCACTGGGGCTCCACAGTGCTGTCCTCGGACACAGACTTACCCTCTGAAATGGAAAACATCACACCAAGATATGACCCCATGCGAAACACGGGCACGCTCTGAGAGGCTGGACTCTGTAATGCCCATAAGTCTCGTCTCACTGTGTATGTTATAGCAGCGCCCAGGGCACCCACACCTTGTAGGCAGAGCTGCCTTCACCTTTCCTAAAGCCCTGCCACATTTCAGTGCCGTTCCCAGAAACAACAACAACTTTCCTCCACGCTGTGCCCTCCAAAGAACAAGGATAAAAATCTGTTTTTAAAAAAGTTATTCTGAAATCGCATTAGAGTTTTACCTAAGTGGAACTGGGAAAGACCTGGGGGAAGGGACCACAAATTTTTGCTTTATTCCTGCATTCTTCCCTTGCAATCGGCTTTTGGTTACGTGCTGGAGACCAGATAACTACACTCAGCAGATTTTCTGTCTGTCCTCATGTGGCCCATTATTGTTGGGCAAACAAGCAACCAAATTATGTCCTGCTTGTATAAAATCATGTGAAAGCTATTCCAGCGCGACACCAGATGCAGGGGGAGACCATTATTCTGGGCTACAGCTGATGAATTCCTGAACCGTAGCTCTGCATTGTTTTTGTTCCTTTTTTTTATACCTTCACAAAAGGTAAGAAAAACCCCAGCAAGTTCCTTCTGAAGATCCCAATTTCCCTAAAAATCCAGTCTAGTTTCTTTATCACCTCTTCTCTGTAAATTAATATTTTCATGGTTGGTACAGTGAAGCAAGAGCTGTACACACTTTTTTACTTGCATGATAAAGAACTGATTTTACCTGAAAGTGGGGTTGTAGTGACACTTAATCTCATCAGGCACATGGGGCCAGAAAAAAACCCCATAGTTACAGTATTAAACAATTCCAGCTTTTAAATTTTGGAAAATTAATTATTATTATTATCCCTTAATACAACAACATCAGTAAATATTTACCAAAATGTCTACAAGCCTTTTTGAGTTTTCATTTGGGAGAATAAATCGTTCTGAAAAACAAACCGGCTAAAATAGTTATCATGCCATTGTTTAAATAGCTCCCACCACAAATCAAACTGTGCTGACAAGCCTACACATGCCCAAGTCCAGGCTGGCGTAAATCAAGAAGTCAGGTGAAAGTCATTCTATTCATTTAATAGTCAGACAATATAAAAAAGGAGACAAAACCCTATACTCTTAAATTTTGCTCTGTCTCTCCATAAAACCATCCTCATGAATTCAAATGGCAAGCAGCTTGCCACTGGAAAGCCGGGTAAGTATCCAAGTGCCATGACTACAACACACCAGCAAGGGGAGTAGTAACACTTTGAGAACCTCTGTCTTCCGCGATGGTAAACTACACATAAACGTAATAATGTATAGAATATTGATGCCGGGCTGTATAGACAGTGGAAGCGACATTTATTCTACTGAAAGACTAAGAAATTAAAAAAAAAAAAAAACAAACCCCACAGTCTTGCAATGCTATTTGTTTTTGAGAAGGTGGAAGCACACATACGCACTCTCGGATCAGCCCAATACGCCACCCTACATAAAACCCAGGGCAGCAAGATAAAATCCTCTGAAATCTGAGACTGTTCTCTCTAATATTTCTGCTTTTAAACAGCGATGACTATATATTCCTATGGGAAGGAGAGACATTTTCTAGCTTCCTAAGAAAACAAACGTGTGGCACCGCTGGAGCTGCTGGGTAGGCGGGCTGAGACATTCTCAAGCCTGGCTTGCAACCCCTGCTAAGGAAAGCAGAAGGTGAAATTTCTTAAAGCAGGCTTTCACTTCTGGATTTCTTAGTTGGGGCAGATAAAATAAATTCTTCTATCAAAGTGCCAGTTCAGTTATAACCACTGCCAGCAGGCTGGCCTTTTAAACGCTTGCTGCCTCTTTGCTCTATCATGCCCACTCTTCCCTTTCAATGCTATACTACTACAAGGTGTAGACACCTCTGAGCGGTGGCATTGCCCAACACAACTACCGCCCAGCCGCGGCGGAGCAGAGGACCTCAGGTCCCAAGCAGGGGAATGCTGCACAAGAGAAGCAAAGCTGAGAAGGATAGCTGCTGCCTGCACCCGGTTCATCGCTGCAGCCGAGGTTCCCACATTCCTCATACTTTTTCTATAGCACTGTGAGATTTTTAGACAGAGGAACACCCCTCCCTCCAAAATGCTGCAACTTTGTAACAACTACTACCCAAGTAGGTAACCAAGGCATTTAATCAACTCGTAAATACCCAAGTGTGAAGACATCCTAAGTACTAATCATGAAATTACTATGCATGACAAAACTCAGAATAGTGTTTTGCTGTAATTGTGCATAATTTAACTCAAAAAAGCAAGAGGAGTTATATTTGGATACAGAAGAAAGAGGTCAATTTGACGAGGGGGAAAAAGGCTGTCATTTTCACTAGTCTGATAAAAAAAAGTCTTCATCCAGAATATGAATTTTAGGATGTTGCTTCTCCAATGCGATCCCAGTGGGACAAGCCATGAACAAGGAGACATCGAATAGGAGAACCAGTGTTCCAGAGCCATGTTTTTAACAAAAGAAATCTCCTCTGTTACCTTAAAGTACACTTATAAATTGCTGTGTTTCAGCCATTAGAGGCAGACAGAGACCTGTATCTTACAATCCCAGAGTACAGCTGTTACAATAAAGCAAGATAAAGTTTTCCTTACTTCTGATAAGAAGGAATGGAAATATTAAACAAAAAAACCCCAGATGGTCTCAGCAATTTCCTAATGATTTCCTAACGATTCTGAACAATAGTATCAGCAAACTGCCTAATTTTGAGTTTGTAAGTGGATGTTCAGGGGGTCAACTCCAGGCCTGGTTTGGACAGCATCTTGTTTTTTCTCAAAGGGAGAAGATGTGGGACACGGGGTGGCATCTGTCCTTGACACACCGCAACTGAGTTGGGAGAGGCTACGTGACCTACCCGGAGTCTCCCAGCACAGGTCCTCAGCTACCCAGACATGAAGTCTCTTCTGGCCGAGGGGCTGTTCAGCTACGCAAGACTGTGTATGAATTGCCAAGACCAGATGAAGGCATGTGTGGGCAGAGGAGTCTGAAGGTCTGCCCACCCCTGTCAGGTCAGCCTGTGTCCTCCTGAACTTTGTTAACAGGGCACCAGCCATGAAGAGTCACGGGCCTCATCCTGCAGCACTCAAATGCAGACTTTGCCCTCCTTCTGTACCCTTCCCTTCATTAATGCCAACCCAAAACACAAAGACATCCAATCCCCTTACGTGGCAGAAAGCCAGCAGAGAAAAATGAGCTGGTGTCCAACCTCAGGATTTGCGTGACAGAGAAGGGAGGGAAACCTCAGCATGATCCACTGCATGGGTCCAAGCAGCCTAACCAATGCTCTGACACTAATCTGAGGATATAAACTCCTTGGGGCATAATTTTTGGGCCAAAAGTAGAAAGAATGAGAAAACTGATGTCCTAATATCAGGAGTAAGTGCCTTTTCCAAGTAACCAAGCTCAAAAAGGGTGCAGAGAGCACAGAAGCTATTGTAAGAAAGTGTCTTGATGCTAATACAAACGGTCCTGGTTTCTTTCAAATAGACTCTAGCACTTGACCTTTAATGCATACCTTTCCAAGAAAATATTCTTATTAAATCACAATCAAAATTCCTTTGGATTTATTTAAAATAGGACAAGTAAATTGCATTAGCATAAATGAATTTCCATCTTAAGAGGCAGACTCCTTGATAGGTAGTTTTCAATGCACATAGATTGCAAAAATATGAGGATGGCTTTAAAGATCAGTTTCCAAACTTGCCTAGATTGCAGCTGGGTTGGTAACTCTTCTAAACATAGTAAAATGGATGTATTTTTCCACTGAAGGCGTACACTTTTTCAGCTTTTGGAGACTAAAATGTAATTCATTGATTTTGAAGACCTCTGGAAAAATAATCCATTTTGGTTTATTTGGAAAAGGTAGTAACAGGATATCTTTTCAAGAAAGAAGCATTTGTAAATACAAAGTTCTCTATGTAGGCATGATATACACCACAGATCTGCCTAAGAACTCACCTGCAGCCTATATAGACCTTGTTCAAAATCTAAAATAGATCCCATAATATTTATGTAACCACAAAAGATTTGGTTTTTTCCCCTGAAAGGATAATGGCTTTAGACATTGTGCTAAGTGATTGTACCTGCGGATCAACAGCCCCATCATAGACAACCCACTTCCTTTTGCAAATACCAATTTGGACCCTCTGGCCATGGCCCTTGCTGGGTCAGCCCAGCACAGACAACCCCAGGCATCCCCACACCCCTGGATGAAACACCGGGCGGAACTCCAGATCCAAATCTGCTAATCCTTCTTTTTGCCCATTTCTATCTTCCCAATTTTCAGTCTCTGTATCACAAACAGGCTCATGGTGACCCAGTTTTCCTTGTGTTGTTATTCTTCTTCCCTATGTAAGTAAGCCTGAAAGCATAATTTAATTTGCAAGAAGAGAACAAATACTCAAACCCATAAAAAAAAGACAGGACGCTGGACAGAAATGCTCTGGGATGAAGCTATAACATGAAAATGAGCACAGCCAAGGCCGACTTTTCGTCCTTCCATGATCATAAGAAGAAAGACTCCTCTCTTTCTGAGCCTCCTAGCTCTGGAGTTTGCATATACATGCCTTATCTTCCTCCTTCCTCTTAAAGGCAGCAGAAAATTTTGTCTCTCATCTCCTTCTCATCTGCTAGACAAAAATCCAGATTCAATGTCTTCATTTATTTTAAAAAATAATGTATTATGTTCCTAATTATCAGTTACCTTGAGAGCCAAGAAACACTTTTCCTATCCTGGAAAATATTTGGGTTTTTCAAAAACTTTTCTGCTCCAAATCAGGAAGAATAGTCTGAGATTACAATGATTTTATAATGAAAAAGTACTTATTACTAGCTGAAACTTCCAAATAATTTCAAAACATTTTATCCCTTTTTCTTAGGCGGCGGACTCTGACAAATTCAGATTAACTAAGAAACGATCCTTTTATTCAGTAGATGTCAAAACAATAATGTCAACACAGTTCTCCAAAGAAATGAATTTAAATAGAAAATTCATCTGAAACTTTCTTTCCCACACACTGTTTCACAGTTACACTGAATCAGCATTTCTTTCTGAAGGAGCATATTCTCTCAGAAAGATCCCTGACTTGCTCTAAGGCTCTGTGCTTATTTCTGTTTAAGCAACAGGAGAATCAAGACCTGAGGAGATGTTTTCCTACAGTCAGTACCGTAACCCTGCTCCTCGGGATCCAGCTGCCTCTGATCCCAGGCCCTGGGCTGGCACGGCACAGCTCTGCTACCTTGGCTCGGATTTCTGAGCAAACCGCTAAGTTGTGGTGCGGGGATGTGAGCAAGCAGGCGGGCTAGAGCCCCGCAAGGTAAGAATGGCGAAACTGCCGGCAGAGGTACGGTTATCGAGCTGAGGATGGATGCTGCTACAGGATTCAAGAGGAGAAACACTGACATGAAAAGGTTTAAAGTACTTAGGGGAGTGGAAGAAAAATACAGCATCTTATCTGCTTCTTTCTCTTCTCTAATTTCCTGAACTAATGAGTGTTTAAAAAGAAAATGCGCAACACAGACAACTAAACTGACTGTAGTGAAAGCTCAATTATAATCCAAAGTACTAGTTCATCTGTATATTAACTCATTTCCCATTGCTAAAGCAGATATTCACAATATATAAATGTATAAAACAGTATTTAGTATTAGCCTCAAATAATCTTTTGGTATCATACTTAATTTTTTAGCTTCATGCTTCTATGTATCAAGGGTCTAATCTTACCTGATTATTCTCATTTTACGGAATTATTTATCCTATATCCTCATTTCATAGCTTGGAATGAATTATGGTAAATCTGTACATCTAGTGGCTTCCTGATAAAACATATTTTCCAATATTATTTTTAAGCACTTACACTACAGCGTGGCTAGGGGCACTGTGTGACAGATGCTATGGAATCACCGAACATTTGACGATTACTGCATTAATTTTATCAGAAGTGTTATACATATCCACGTGGGCTTGTTAGTGACTGTATTACTGCCTAAGTGGTTAGAGGAGATGCGTTACCGCAGAAACAAGTGATCAGTGGAGGTTGGGGATACTGATACCAGAAAGAACAGGTTCTACACCATACCCAGAGTCATCTACAACAAGGACATGCATTATTTAATATGTATTAATTAATTCTTCCACTGCAGAAGACAGGTGACCTACTCTTGACTAAGCTTACCCATAGGCTATTTATAACATGTTTTCTCTTTTCTGAATAAACTCTTTTTTGCTTTAGGAAAGCCTACTGGTATGCCACGTAAACCTGTCATTTCCAAACTTGGTTTAATATAAGGGAAGATGGAGCAAGGCAGGCAAATGGGTTGACTACCACCACACAACCCAGGTCATAAGACATCTAGATATAGCCGGGAGAGCAGAGTTTGTGGGGTTGAATTGGAGATGCTGCTTCTGGCCAGGGCTCTGCAGCATATTCTGCAAGGAAGGAGATACCTCAAGGGTGTCCAGGGAATGAGGCACCTTCCAGATGACCAAAAGCAGATCAGGTGAAAGGTGTACACCAGAGCCATGACACTCATCAGGCTGTGGCCCTACACTGGGCTTGGCTCTGCACTAACATGAAAAATTATTCCATTTGCTCTCATAGCTCTAGTTCAAGAAATGATTGTTCTTCTGTTGGATGTTCTGACCTCTCATTTAATAGCCAAGACCGAAATGAACACAGCCAGTTCCTTTTACTTAACTGAACTGGGAGGACTTTTTCCAAAGCACTTTCAAGAAAACAGGTAGCCCACATTGATCACTACTGGTGGTATGCCACTACTCCAGCTGATTTCAAATAGCATCTCATTCACAAGCCTCTCTAGCCTTAACAAGATAAAGAACTAGCCTATGCATTAATATATACATTATTTTCTTCAGAAACTATAAATACAGACACCATTTGCTGAGCAGCCCCATAGACAACACACTGCAGTACCAAATTTGTAAGAGACGGTATTCAAAATTCAAAAGGATGCAAGGGTTAAATGTAGCACAGGACCACATCAGTCACACCCCACTGTTGGTATGACAGTGGATAATAACTGGCTTAATAACCATGAAAAAATAAAGCAAAATGTTCATGCTAATTTATTGGATTAGACACCAAGTTGTTTGCATTACAAAGTCATCGAACAACTGCTTGTAATGATGCCAATGTAAATTATCACAAAACAAATCATTTGTTTCACAATCTAAATTGTAGAAGTGTACGGAACTACCGGATATACTTCGAATACAAAACAGTTGTCACTGTCTGCCAGTCTTTCAAAGTAATTATTTAGTTTCCTTGTGGCATTATGGTGATGCGTAATCTATATGCAATTCACATATTTTAGTATTCTAATTGTATTTTCTTCCTTTTTCTAAATTCAAGCTATACACAAAACTAAAGCTATATTTTCACATATGATTAATTTCATAATCATTTTGTTAAGTCTGCTCCAACTCAACCTAAAAGATGTGGAGGAAAACAGTTTTGTTTTTCTTTTACTTTAGATTTAGATTTAAGACGACAAGCGGCAGCAGCGTGAGACACATATAATAGGGCTTAATTACATCTCATACAGGCTTAATTACAAGAAGTGGCAGAAAGAACCTGCAACATTTCATCACTAGAGAAAAGTTATCAACTCTGTTTCCCAAACTTTCAGTACGGAAGTGCTATTAATTGCTTACTGCCTGCATACAAGATTCATATTGCTATTCAGGCTGATATCCATATCACAACTGCCACAAAAATGGATAGCAAAGTTGCTTTGATTAATTTTGTAATAATAAACCTAGAATTTCCTCAAGATGCTTAGGGAATTGAAAGCCTGCATTTACAAGTTCAGATTTCTGCAGCAACTGGTTTGCCCTTTTCTCTTCTTAAACTCAGGCTAAAATATTGCTATTGCTATGTCCTTTGATATCCTTGTTTAATTCCCAATGCACAGACAATATAGTCTATATGCCAACTTAAGTAAAACAGTCATTTCAGAACTAGTTGAAATACATAATTTATCCACAGAGGAAACTTTAAACAAGCTGGTTTCTGGGCACAGAAACTGAGGAGAAATAATAAAAAAAAAATTCCACAGTATCCCATACGACGATTTTAAGAAATTTTTTATTGCCAATTTCAATTTTCCATTATTTCACGAGACATCAATTGCAGTTGCACACATTTATTTAGGTGCAAGTGATAACCTTTCATTACAACCCAGGAGGGACACATTTAGGTGGAAAAAGCCAGTACTGTGTTGATTATTGCATCACTGACAGCTTCTCACAGGCTTTTGTTTAGAGCACTTATAACACACCATTCTGTGTTCACCTTATGTTATGCATTATGCGATTTATAAGGGAATTATTAGCTATTGCCTAATAATATTTTGAAGATATAAACAAGTTGCAGAAAAATTGAAATCATTATTTTAACACTCGGTGGCAATCTGTCAAAACCCCCCATTTTTCCAGCAGTGCTGATTTTAACAAGAAAAGCACTTTTCAGTGAATATAACCTGACAAAAGAATTGAGAGCAGGCCTAATCCATTCCTGCCTGCTTTGATGGTATTTAGTACTGGATCGTTTTGTAGACATTCTGCTACATTATTGTTAACATCTTTGAGCAACAGCACTCCAAAACTGGTTATTCAGCCCAAGCTATTTCCTGGTCATTCTTCATAACGCAGACAAACACTTTTGCCGTGCTGCAGGGAGCGTGTAGAAAATACTAACTATGTGCTGACATTTTCCCTTTCATTCCACATCTTCAAGAAAGGAGGTGTAGACACCAGAGGAAGAGGACCAAATTACCTGGCCCTGCTATAGGGTGTCACACCTTGTAGCACGAGACGTGATAAGGAGGACAGGATGGTTTGGGGGTAAGAGGTGGGGTGGGGGCAACACTTGCTATATAGGACGCTGTTGGCCAGCTATCTGGGGGTTAGACCTGTGGACAAAGACTACAGA
Source organism: Grus americana (assembly GCF_028858705.1). Lineage (NCBI taxonomy): Eukaryota > Metazoa > Chordata > Aves > Gruiformes > Gruidae > Grus > Grus americana. Next base: position 50,094,467 of record NC_072853.1, on the reverse strand, counting down.
GACAGAAGTTATTCACACCATCTTCCTTCACTCAACACGATTTATTGCTTTTTTCCTAGTGCAGAATGGGATGTCTCAAGCAGCAAAGCTTTAAGTAACTCTCTTTAGGAAGCTGTTCAGTAACTTGTGAAACATCCCTGACAGAAAACTAAACTCCCTTTCATTTAAGGATTCCTGGAACACAGCTGAACACTGCTGCTACTCCTCAATCACCCAATTGTTTAATCCACTATTCACTACACCTTTCTATGGCCATCAGCATTAGTAGCAAGTTCAGTCCCTCCTCAGAAAAAAGGAAAAAGTGTTCTTTAGCTTCCTTACTTCTAAGGTCTGAGCATTTCTAATAAATATGTGATTTTGTCTTCTGCCCAGGGCTAGTCCCAGTAGGTGCCAATATTTTACTCATCTGCCTCATTGGCATTTTTGATAAGGGGGGAAATCAACAGCATGCTGAAAAGATGCTGTAATGAAGATGTTAAAGAATAATAACTTGGGCTTAAATCCTGACTCCTGCAGAGCCTCATTAGTACAATTCACCCTGTCTCAATTCATCACCATTCATCACTGCTCATTATTTACAGTTCTTCAACTCATCTACAGTCTGTGTGACCATGTTTCTATGCAAGTCAACATGTATCAGTTATTTGTGTATGCTTTGATGAGATAGTATCAAAAGGTTTACTAAAATGCACATATTATATCACTTGCCTTTCATCTGCTTATTTTGTAATCTTATCACAAAAGTAAAAAAGCAATCTGGCTAGAATTTATCCTTTCTAAGCCTATTTGTCTTATTGCTTACAGTTCCATTATTAAAGCTGAGGAAAATAATCTTCTTTACTCCACCTCTCAATGCATTTATCATTTGCTTGCTTTTTATGGTTCCAATTTCACTAGCTCTTCCAGTTATAGTCACAAAACACTCTCAAAAATGGACCCTGCCATGGGAAAAGAGACAACTGTACAATGGGGATACAGTTTGTGGAAAGAAGCCCAGAAATAGAAGCCAAGGTATAGCAAATTTTGTTCCTAAATCTGCCTCCTCTGACCTTAATAAACTGCATGTGCTAAAACTCAGTTCTGCAGCAAGGAGTACAAATCAACCAGCCAGAGCACTTCAGCACTCCCTTCACTTTAACCACATGAAAAGTCCCTCTTGACTTCAGGGTCTACTCAAGTGTCACAAGCTAAGCACAAGGTTCACAGAAGGAAAAAATCAACTACAGTGAATCACAAGCCTCATTTATTAGGTCTGAGGGCCTGCCTCCTGCAGATGGAGGAAGCAAGAATACAAAACATGGATGTTGGTGCCGCTGAGGATCTTCGAGCTCTGCACAAGCCAGTTCTTCTCACGCCTTTTTCTGTTATGCCTCCTGACCAGCATTCAGCCATATTCCTCATTCTCTTTATGTGTTGTTGGGTTCTTGAGCTTTGTTGTTGACATTCCTTGAGAGGACCTGTTGTGTGACCTCCCTGTTTTACTCTCCCCTTGCTACTAAGTTCACATGTACACAATCCCCCTCTGCACCTGCAATTGGCAGAAATGGTTTGAGATGTTATCCTCTACACTGTAGACCAAGTAGACGTTCTTCAGTCACCAAAAAAGATCAAAAGAAAAGGAATTGGGGGCCTCTGTTTTAAATAGGCACGTCAACTTTGCCCACTGAACCTGTACTCAATCAAATGGAGCTGATAGTTAAGAACTGTATTTTTAATATGTCATTTTGCAAGTCCCAATAGACTTGAAGACTTACTGAGTACAGCTCGAGCACTTTTCCCTAAGTATACTTTCCTTGAGCCAAAGTAAGTCTTCCCAGCAAAAACCCCCAAATCCAGCCCAGTAGTCCAGAACACCACCTATCCACCACTACCACACTATAGTAATATGCTGATGCTTCTCAAATGGCCAAGGAAAAATAAAGAAAATAAATCAATTGTTACAAACTGAAAGGGTAACACCTGCCAATTCAGTTTCACATGAAAAAAATAGCTTCTCCTCTTGGCAGTGGAAGGATGCTGTTGTTGAAGGCCAGTTAGAGAATCTCTGACTAGGAGCTGGATTTTCAGCAACAAGAACAAATGACTGGAAGTGTTCAGCAAAAGAAATATGTGAAGACAGTTGGGGAGGGAAGAGGAGATAGAAGACTGAAGAGATGAAGTCAAAAGAGATCTGACTCTTAATATTAAGACAGTAAAAAAATCATGATATTAAAAATGATCATGATAGATACTGATCTAGAAGAAAATACACCAAATAAAAGGGAATACAGTGCAGGAACATTTGAAATCAAGGCATAATAATGCAAATGCCGATGAACAAGCAGTGACAAAAGGAACAGCAGTGTTCAGTCTGAACTGGATGCAGAAGCAATTTGAACCACTGTATTTGCGTTCTCCCTCTTTTCTGTTTTGGTTTTTTTTTTTCCCTTTCCTTTTATTAAATAAACCACTTCTGCTTACTCTAAGGAAAAAGAAACAAACATTCAACATTTCAGACATCTACGAAACTGAAAACTCCGCAAGGCCATCCAGAAACACTGTGGGTATGTTGAACAGGATTCAGTGAACAAAATGGATTTGCTCAGACTTCTATGAATGTCATTGACCTCCACAAGAATGAAAATATTAAGATTAATGATTGCATCATAAGTGTTACACCATCAAATAGATCCAGTGGACCCTTGAATAGATATAAGGAAACGAGCAGCTCTGTCTCCTGCTACTTCAGACACATGGAATGTGGGGTCATGCTACCCAGTAACATGCAATTTAGGAAGTGGATCTCCTGGCTGGTGCAATACCTTCTCAACAGCATAGGGATCCCAAGGCTATTTTGCAACACAGCGGTGAAACACAGGGACACCTGTTTCATGGATGGAAGTACAGAACACTTCAGTGCTAGCCAGAGATACACATGCTAAGGTGTTTTGGCAGCTGAGGTAGAGGGCAGAGAGGGGCAAGGAACACACGCGTGCTCTGAGAATGTAAAAAAAAAAAAAAAATCCCACTCAAAATTCCCCTCTACATTTCTCAGCCAAATAAGTCTCCTCACCCTTTTCAGTTCTGTAAGAAAAAAGACCTACAACTATGATCCACACAGAAAGGCAGAAAGGATGCGGCTTCACACACTTACCGCTTTGCCTCAAAATTCAGGTAAGATTTACAGCACTTTCAAAAAGAGGTTCCTATGAGGTGTCTCAGTTGAGTTACAAAAGAGACAGAGGCATTCCAGGTCTCACATGACTTCTGAAAATTTAGACTAGGTAATGTGTAATAAAGATGTAATTACTCTTTCATTAGAAATTAGTCAGGGGGCATAGAACTTAATTACAGTCTATTTCATTGAGATTATTGCAGCTACCTATTCAAATACAATAGGTTGTGAAGAACTGCACAGAAAAATTTTCTTATCTGGTTTTAGTCAACATGAAGCCATATGTAGTTTTTTTAAACACTAGTCATTTTTAATTTCAGAACCGTTTTGCTTGCGTAGGCTTACTATATTTCAGAGCTGCATTATACAACAAAATCTTACGCATTTGCAAAATTGTAGTGCACAGCTGTTTTGTTACTTGTGCTCCATCTTAAAATTGAATGGTTGGAAAATGAAGTTTGTCTGAAAACAATCACTTCTGATCTCATTTAAGTTTACAGAACCCCCTATGAAAGTCTCTCTTCTTTGAGCTGAAAATGTGATTTACCAGCAAAATAAATGCTGCCCTGAAACAGCAGTCCAGAAAGAATGGGGGATTTCAGTTTCCTTCTTTTCTTGTTTGGTGGTTTTCAACACAAAACCTACAAAGGTATGAAAGGGTAGAAGGCTCAAACAAACACAGCTGACATAAACTAGGTCAGTAAAGTTGGGAAACAGCTGCATGGATATCTTGCACTGACCAGAAGCCACAATTCTCAGAAAATAAATAATTACCTGAGATACAAGTCAAACTAGTTCTGTGAACAGCCTTTGCTCAACGCTGTTTTGAGAAAGTTAAAGCATCAAAAGTTGTTTGCATAACCGATAGGTTACAAGCTGAGATCTAAAGAGATTTCATTCAACAATACCAGAGAAATAAGGACACCTAAATTATGTCAGGTAATTTAGTGTCATAACTTGCAGTAATGTCCAAAAGAGGAGTCTCAGACCTTAAGAGTAAGGATGGTATTTGTTTGCTAATCAGGAATTCTTCTCTCTCTACTAATAAATGTTAGAGACCGTGTTAGAGAAATCCCTCAAAAATGATGGGTTTGGTGTTTGTTTAAATGAAGAAAGAACTAAGGATGTGCCTGTATGTCTGTGTCATCACCATGCGGTCAGCCCACCTTCTCACATACACTACACTGAATACCAGGCAACCAAATTAATGCCTGCCATGCAATAGGTAGCTGTAGGTGACTGATAAACAGATCAGTGGTTTCCAGTTCCATCCTCAAGAAGGCACAAGGAGGAATGCTAGGCAGCATTTAATAGTGTTTTGCCCCATCATTTAGTGCTCTGATGTAAATTGACAGTTACCAGCTGCAAGCCTGATGGTGACAAACCACGATGGTCCTGTCACACCTCCTGCTGCCCACTCCAGCTGCGATGGCTGAGGAGCTGCAGAGCCACTACGTGACACGTTCACAGGGGAGTAAGAGGAGATGTAGCAGGTGGTACGGGGGAGAGTACTGCTGTTGGTCTCAGCCAAGTCCCAAATGGATTCAGGTGAAGATTAAAAGGTGAAAGATGGAACATCAGTTAACCAAGGAAGGAGTACAAGATAAAACCATAGCTTTTTTTTTTTTTTTTTTTTGAGAAATCTTACAAAAGGAGTTTTCCAGCAAAGAACACTATCAGCTCTAACAGCGGTCAAATACTGGGGCCCAGCATGTTGCAGGAGGGCATTTCAGCTCATGAGGGCCAACCCTCTGGGGTATGAGGCAGAGATCCCCTGCTACACCCCTAAACCACCATAACACACCTACACCAACATCTCTGCGCAACAACTGGAGGTGGCAGCTGTTACAGAAAAAACCAGCAACTTTACTTAAATAGACCTAATTCCTAATTCCAGAGAACAATCGTATTTTGACAGTTGGCTACCAAATAGGAACAAAAAAGGAAGTTTCCTATTAAATGCAGAAAATCTTTATTTCAGCAATAAAACCTGGAATACCATTAGGCACTAAAGGATTAAACTGTATAAAGGAAAAATAAGTGAGGACTGAAATGATTGCTGGTAAATGTTAGCCCATAAAAATGCATCAAGACAGTTAGAAGGAGTACTGTCAACAGCTAACCTTTCATAGCATTTCCCTGCAACTTCTGTAATATACTGAAAGGTTCACTTTGCCATTGAGCACCAAATAGAAATATATACTACCCAATGAATTGGAAAAAACAACTCTACTGATTTCACACAGAAGAAAGTGCACAATCAGTATAATTAAGTAATTTGAAAATAGAAAAAAACCCAGGTTTTGCAGGTTTTGAAGTGCAGGACAGAAATCTGTGCTTCTGCATTGTAATAGGTTGTTTCTTCTCTAAAGGCAAATGTTTATGATTTTATGCCAGTCCATGGGATTGTCCCAAGATAACCAGATCTTATACATTCAGCACACAAATACATTACTACATTTTATTCCTATACAAACAGCAATTTCCCACTATTACAGAAAGAGCATACAATGAATCCCATATTCACCCTACTCCCACAGTGTCTCTTCTTTATATGGAATGAATACAAAATGGGAAAGAATTAAGCTTGTGGGGCCAACTCATATTCTAACACCTTTTGAGTGCTTGAAAAGTAAATATTTCCAATCTTTTATAAATATATAAAATTCAAATATATGTAGATAAAATTCTGATTCCTTTTATATATATACACACACAAAGTTTTAAGGAAAAGCTAAATAATGCAGTGTCATTTAACACTGAATGTCCATAGCAACTTCCCCTTCCTTTCTCTGCTAGAAAACTTTAATTATAAACTTAATGCCATGTCCAATGTTTTGTACATTTTTAAAGTACAGCACTCAGTACAAAAGTCCATTTCAGGCCTAAAACCACTGGTATGGTACTATAAAGCCATTAACTGTATATTAAATTATACTACATTTCACTTATACCACATTTCATTTTAGCTGTGATGGCCCAGTAATTACTACTGATTGTTTCTGATCTCCCACATATGAAAAAGCATGGCTGGTAAATTAGTGATGATAACCAATAATGAGAAGCAAGGGCATTTATACTTTCTTAGTACACCATTTAATTGTTATTAAAAAATCCATTATGCTGTGTATTTTACTCTGTAAGGCAGATCCAACCCATTAAATATATCTTTTATTTTTCTCCCCTTTTTTTAACAAAGATCACAAGATATTATCATATTATCTTTTCTCTCTCACTGCACTGCCAGGCTCTGTCCAACCAGTTCTGAATTTGCTTTCACTTTCAGACATTTATCTGCATACAGTTAGGTGAAAGGTATTATTAATCACATCCTGTTGCTAGGCTACCTAGAGATGTTCATTTAAGCTTAATGTTTCTCTTTGTTAAAAAGTGCCATGAGGAACAAGCAGATTTGAGACAAGAAAACTACCTTGGAGAAGCTGCTTTAAAAAAATAATCAGGACTCTCAGAATATGCATTAACAACAAATATAATTTAAAGAAACCCAGCATAGTCTACAGTTAGCAGCACATGGTGCATAGTACAGCTTCATTTGGAACGTGGACCTTTTGGATAACCGAGATGCACAATAAGAATTTAAATTGAGGTCCAATGTTCAGCCTCATAGCTGCTGGAAGAGCTGTAAAGACACTAGAATGTCTTTATTAGAAATAGTTCTGCAACGAGACCATTACTCAATATTTAGCAAAATGAACAGGAACATATTTACTACATATAATTTGAAGAAAAATACCATATGTACCTAAGTAAATTAGCATACTGTTTATAAGATTCTGGGTATAAGCTTATGTGAGGATTTACACCTCTGCATATAAATTCGTATTCATTCTATGCCTTTACTATATCGTAACACAAGATGCTCATTTCAGAAACACATTTCGTCGAGTAAAACAACTTGATGAAATCCCACCAGCAATACTCACCAGTCCATGTTCACCCACTGAGGGGTACCATGTAGACGTAGGCACTCACCCCTGCAGACATCCTACTCGCATATCTGCCACATCTAGGAAGAGTTACCAATGACTTGACAGGCAAAGTTCTGTGTAACAGCAGAGGTTAAGGAGCACAACAGTGGAATGCCATTTAAATGGCTCTTTTTACCTAGAGAGTAGCAGTCGTTCATCGGAATTGGAAAACATGATGCAAAATCCTAGCGCAGACAAGGCCATTCATAATTTTACTCGAAGATTGCAGGATGAAGTTCTCCAACTCTCTCAAGGTCTTTAATACAACCTGCTTCCCCATTTAGAAATCTGCAAAAGGCTCTGTCTATGTTACAGTTCAAATCACATTAGTGAACTGAAGCAAGACAGGCCACACACTTTCCCTTCCACTCCGCCCCAGCTTGTCTACACAGAATTAAAGGCAAGTTACACTGTGAAGCTGGTGTACATAGCTGAAATATAGCACCCTTACTCAAAGGACTGGCCTAAAATAAAAGACCCCACGTGAATAGCTTTCCAATAATTCTGGAGTACTGATACCCATTGTAATTCAAGTGGATGAGAATAAATCCCATCTCTGTAGGAGCCCTCTCCATCACTGAAGACAAAAAAGATCAGCTTTGAGAGTATTGGTATATATGCTCATCTGGAAATTTGTGTTGTAGCCCTTAAAAACATGTAAGCAGCAGCACACATTCAGTGCTGTGGGCACTCATAACAACCTAATTAATCCGTTCCACTGAAATGCAAAAATTCTGAATGTCAGTGTAGACTGGCAAATATTTTCTGTTTCTGGGGAAAGTAAGCCTTTTGCCTGCGAAGTTTTGCACTGAAAGCAAACACAGAGCTTTGACAAAGTGACAGTAACCAACACCACAGAGTTTCTACTACAGATTCCTGGCTTGGATACTGGTTATCACAGGAAACACACATGGGTGCAGATAGTACCATCAACACCATAATGAGAGTAGTCTTTACAGAATTAAGAAGCCAAAAATGACTGAGACCAGCAGTGACACTGGACCCTTTTTTTAACTCCTGCTACATAATGTGTTGGTGCCTTCCAAATAACTACTGAAAACAGTTCTCTTCCTGATTCTTTATGTGAAAAATGGATGGAAAATACTTCTGGAAGACATTACTGCAGTGCATTCATGTCTTGCCAAAAAACAGCACAAAAGTGTCTGTAGTATGGAATAGTAAGTGATTTTTCAGAGTTTCCTTTTTTAAAGAAATTACTTCCAATCAACTTTCATTTCTGCCCTAACTTTATAGGTGTAGAGAAGTTTGCAATCAGCATTTTCAGAAGTAGTAAGCACTGGATTCTTAAGGGTCTAAGTAGAGATTTTTTTAAAAAGTTGGGTTTATGTCATTTGGGTTTTGAAGTGTCTACTGGTTAGTTTAAAATGTAAGTAGAACTTCTTTCAACCAATATTCAATTCTGTTTATTCCTCAAGGAAAAAGAAAATGTTGTTGTCAAAAATGAACCTAAAAATCTGCAGGCACCCATTCTGGTCTAAGATTCCTAATAGTAGTCATGTTTTCCTACGAGAAGGCTGAAATGAAACCAAACAGGCAATGCAGGAGACTAAGCTAGTGCTGGTGATGTCATCATAAGATTTTTGACTGTTTGATCAAGGACAAATTACTTTGCCTTTAAGAGCAGCAAATATGAGGACAAGTCAGCTGAGAACTTGTCGTAATAGAAGCCTTCTCCCACTCATGTTTGGAGAGGTCCGAAACACAACCGCAGCTGCTCTCGCAGAATAAGCAGAGCCACAGCGAACAAAGCTAGGAAGAGAATGTCGGGGACATGACAGCATAAGCTCTGTAGTCTGGAGGGAAGAGAGCTTTAGAAACCATGGCCAGTTTACAGACACCTAAACTGAGCATCAAAAGCATCAGGCTGTTGTCTGGTTCACTGCACCTCTACTGTTGTCTTAGGCTATGTTTAGTGCCTAATGTTAGAGAGATATTCACATCATTCCATGGTCAAATTCTCAGGTGCAAATAGCATAAAAAAAAACTCAGAAAGAGGTAATACTTTTTACTTTGGATACTGACATTCAAAAATGTTGAATGAAAACATGCAACATCTGCACAAAGCTAAGACTGGCTGCCTGACACATACAGTGAAGAACTGCTGCTCTTCCACGCTGCAGAAGTGGCCAGAAGCCATGTCAGTTTAGGGAAAGAGAGTAGCTGATGTCCTGTTAAGTTGTTTTAGGAAAAGATGAAGAGGACGCAATACAGGCTCAGTAACTTATGATACAGTGGTTGTCTTGACCAGGGGATAAAAAAATTCTGGCAGTTCAAAAATCCTTCTGCTTGGTATACACAGAGATGGAGTAGCAATTTCAAAAGACTGAAATATTACACTAAAGTTGAATCATGCCTACCACATAGTTAGGGAAGTAGGGTAAGCCCTGAATTATTTCATGCTGCAGCAAGACTACTACTTCCATACAAATTACCTTTCTTGAAGCTAGCCCAAGGTGGCTCCAACACAATGAATTTCCTATTTGTGGGTGCAATTTAGAACATGGAGTAGTTGCCAAGTATCTAGTTCCAAACAACCTGGTTGTTGCTTTGCACCCTTCATATGTATTTAAATAAATTTTGCAGCCTGAAGTAACACAAATGTATACAAATCATAAGTGACTTAGCCCATATAAAAACTATTTTACATACAACTATATAAAGGTATCACTAGCCAGATTTAAAAAAATAAGTTAGATTTGGTTTTAAAAGTGGAACATGCCAACCTCAAAATGTTTTATTGATCAAACACTTTTATATACTGACACTGTACTAAAGTCATATTGATGAGGACCCGTACCTCTGGCATTGGTTTTTATGGTAAGTGTACCAGATAGCTATTCTATCAATGAAAAGCTATTTGGTTTAAAATCTTGAAAATATATTGTTCTGACACTACAACATTTTTCTGAAATTCATTCAAGGAAGAAGAGGTTCAGTTTCATTTAGAAGATCAAGCATTTCTTCAGAGAGAAAAACACCTAGAACAAATGTGGCACTGCTTTAAATTTACAGGACTATGCTTTCTGGTTTGGTAGTTCTGCTTTAATAATGCCCTGAAACCGTACAAACTCTGCATTGCTACCCAAGTTATTTTTCCCTTATACTTCAGATTTCAGGCACGTGGGGGAGGAAAAAAACCCCAACAACAAACAAACCAACAAAACACCCTTTCTTCATGAGATATAATTAGATAAAAGCCTTCATTTTGAACTTATCACAGTCATTTTTAATATAGGAAAAGTATACCAAAACATCCCACTTATAAGTGTTAAAAAGGATAGCTGTGTGTGTATAGTCTAGTTTTAGTTTTGAAGCTGGTAACAAATCCATTCTGGTAATTACATCTCACCAGAAGGAAAAAAAAATAATCTTATTATGCCTGGTGGTCTGATAACCACAGCTGCCACACTCATCGTGTGAAACATACCTCTCTACACGTCCTGATGCCTCAATCAAGAGCATAAATAAAAATTATGCCACAGCATGGCAAAAGCAGCATTAAAGTTCCAGGGCAAGAAAGTAGGAATGATGGAGTAATGTACTAACATTGACAAGATGCAGGAAAAAAGAAAAAAAGAAGCTTTTGTGAGACCACCACTAAGAAATATCCCACATCTGGTCTGGTAGCACGTAACAGGAACAAATATTGCATGCTTATGTATAACACAAGGAAACCCCTACAGTACAGATAACAAACAGACTGTTTAATTTAACACTCTCTTCCTAGGTTTCCATTCCCACCTTGTCTTTAGAGAAAACAACCTGATAGCTTACCCCTCCATTTGCCCTCTCCTTCCTTTCCTGAATTGCCTTGTCCATTGACTCCACCATATTGTACTTGATAGGTCAGCTGAGTTTTAAAAAGCCAAAGAACAATTCCATCTTCTTACCAGTACAGTGGGCAACTAGCCTGGATCCAGACTAAAACTTTAAAAAGTTTTACAATGCTAAGTTAGGGGCTGTTCTCCCACACCTCAGTAGCACTGTGCTTAATGGGTGGGAAGAGCTAAACATGGTGTGGTGGGTTCACCTTGGCTGGACACCAGGCGTCCACCAAGCTGCTCTATCACTCCCCTTCTCAGCAAAAAAGGGGACGGAGAAATAAGATGGAAAAAACCCCTCATGGTTCAAGATAAAGGCAGTTTAGTAAAGCAAAAGCAAAGGCTGCATGTGGAAGCAAAGGAAAACAAAAGATTTATTCTCTACTTCCAATCAGCAGAGCTTCACTATGCATGGCAGTTGCTCCGGAAGACAAGTATCATAAATAACGAATGTCCCCCCCTTCCTCCTCTTTTCTCTTAGTTTTTACTGCTGAGCAGACATCACATGGTATGGAATATCACTTTGGTCAGTTGGGGTCAGCTGTCCCGGCTGTCTCCCCTCCCAAGATCTTGGCCACCCCCAGCCTGCTGCTGAGGGGGAATGTTGGAGAGAGACAGCCTGGGTGGTCGGCGTGGGGCAGTGCAGCCCCAGCCCCAGCCCCAGCCCCAGCTGAGCACCCCGCGGCCGCTCACTCACCCCTTCCCTGGCAGGATGGGGAGGAGAACAGAAAAACAAAGGGAAAGCCTCAAGGGTTGGGGTAAGGACTGGTTACCGGGATGGCAAGGGAGAGGGAAACAATCAACAACAGTACTGATAACAGAATATATACAACAGGTGATAACACAAGGCAACTTACCAACCCAACAACCAACTGGACACTCAGCCCATCCCAGAGCCACACCAAACCCACCCCTCCCCAACTAACCCCCCTTTTATAGTGAGCATGACGTCACATGGTATGGAATAGCCCCCTGCCCAGCTTGGCTCACCTGTCCTGGCTCCTTGTGAAAATTAGCTCCATCCTAGCCAGAACCAGGACAGTGCTGTGCCAGCACTGCTCGGCAGCAGCCAAACCACCGGGGTGTTACCAACACCTGGCTGGTACCAATACACAGCACAGCACTGCGAGGGCTGCTGTGGGCAAAATCAACTCCATCTCAGCCAGACCCAATACACATGGCTTTTATTGGAAAGGATTTACTGGTTTGGAGAAAGGAATCTTAATACTTTGCATGCAGATTTTTATCTCATTCACTAAATTTAGGTTTCCTGCAACCGTACTTTCCTGTAGCTGTTGATAGCTGTCTCAGCAATAAGACATTAGGATGGCAGAGATAGAGATGACATGAGCACTTCAAAGAGTAGCTGCAGTGATACCCAAGTTGTTTTCCCAAGAAACACCAGTTTGTCAAGAGGCAGCACTGTCAAAGGGGCAAAAGATCGGAGTATACAAGAGACCTGGATCCTGTTGTGTTTATTAGCTGCTCTGCTTTAAGTGCTTGAAAAAAACTCAAAACAATTGCCGTCTGTCCCTTCTATTATTTGTATTTGGAACTGTGGCAGTATTTTAAATAGGTAGCATCCTGTTGTAAGGTACCCTAAATAAAGTACGCAGGGCAAATTCAGTGAAGAACACGTATGCTGCAGCCTCAGCATCCCCAAATACAATAAAGCAGTGAATGGTTTTCTCCCCAGCCAGAAGATAACTTCTTCACATCCCACAGTCCCTGACATGGGGAACCACACCAGTGAAGCACTGCTGTAGACATCTGTCACATGGAGTCTTCTGCAGCCCATGAACATTACAGTAACATATACAGCCCTCCAAAACTGCTCAATTTATGGCCAGTGGCTCCTCAAAAAAAGTATACCAATCAGATGTCTGTGAGAGTGATTTAAAGCTAATTGAAATTACTTTCTCTCCTAATGAGCAGCTGTTCTTCAAGAACCTAAACATATACACCTACTATTTCACCTGATGAGGTGATTAGTGAGTAATTGCCCTACTGCTGGTATTTTGAATGACCAGACTTGACTTGAAATTTCTACAGACTCAGCTATGTGGTACAAACCTCCTTATACTACCATGCTGAGCATACAGGTTTAGTGCTCGCTTCTACAATTTAATGTCCTACCTGCAAGTACTCAATTTTGTGCTAACATCTAGCGCGTTGAGGTTCTCCACATAAGAAATGATACCTTATTTTCACGACACCCTTCTCATCTCACAACTTACATTCCACTTTTTGCTGTTCAGCTAAGGGGCCGTTTGTTTCATGGACATCACCAAGGCATCTTTCTGACTTTGTTGCTTTTTATACTCCTCATTTAACCAATCAAACAAAATCTGCTTCCTGTAACAATGCATTCAGTGAAGTCCTTTCTTTGTGTGTTTAGGCTTTGTCTAAAAGATTCCCATTTCTCTTACAGTACACTTCAGGTCTTTTCCCTTCATTGTTTCCTCAGATATACAAAAGAGCCTCAACATCTCCTGTCTTGCTGGCTCTGTGCATGCAACTCAACATCTCAAAAAGTTCTAGGGTCCTGCAACAGGAGTAAGATTTCAGCTAATACCACAAGTTTATTTTCCAGAGCTACAGTCTATGCCCTTCTTACAGCAACTACCAGATGTCTTGGCATGCTCCAAGTTTGAGAAGTGGTTCTTTTCTTCTACCTTAATTGAAAATGAGTTCTCTCAAATACAGTTTGTCCTTCTCAACCTTTGTTATCTTCATTCCTCATGAAATATGTCTCCTCATCTGGAAAACTCATTCCACTTGAATTCCACTCTGGTTCCACCTGACAGCATCCCTCTGTACTTTCCATCCAAACAACCCCTGTTCCACTGGCTCCGGAGATCTGGCCTCGAGATACTGCATTTGAGCTCTGATGGCCATGTACTACTGTTCATACCAGAATAATTTCAGTCTGAACTGACGATTGCAATTTAAGCCACAAATATTTGTTATTAAGAAGCAAAGGACTGTAAAAGATTTTTTCTGCACAGTAAAATAAATGCAAAAAGATTTTTATCTCCGGAGTATTCTACAAGAATACAGGTTTTAGGACACGCTTTGAAACATGCTTTAGATTCAATTATTGTTAATTGCAAAACATGAAGGTCATAGTATGGACTATACATGTTCAAAATGTTTATTAAAGTAGCACTGATCACTAACTTAATTAATCATATCTGCAGTGCTATTTTTCTCCTGCTGCTTTCCTTCTCTCCATAGCTTTTCAGATTCACAGCACGTTTTTTTCAGTATTCCTCTCTAGCAATTCTATAATTCAGAGGAATGAGAATGCAGAAGGAGAAAAGGGTTTCAATTTTTCTAGGAAGTATTGGGCTATAGTAACATCCAACCATCAGTGCACCTATTAAGTGAAAAACATCAAAATAGGAGTCAGTCTGATTAAAAGTACCTTTTTAAGCAAATTTAAAGAATCAACGTCTATGTTGTTAATATCTTAAGGTAATGTTTGAAACTGCTGAAAATCAAATATGCCTGTTGTAGGTAGATGCTATCATCAGACTCCTATAGTATCCTGCAGATTCTTCCAAGCCAAGAGTTTTTACTGCTGCTATACAAAGAACTCAAACATCTAGAAGAAAAAAAAAAAAAAACACAAAAAAACCACACCTCTGAAAAATAAAGTACTGCAAAAAGACAACTATATAAATTATATATATAAATTAGAAGCAAACTTTCCAATATAGGCAGTCCCTTATAGACAATCAAAGTCGTGCCAATAAGTAAGACGGGGGGGCTGGGGGGAAACAAAACAAAGAAAAAACCTAACTGAACATCAAGAAAACCACCTATGATGCCATGAGTTAGCTGTTCCCCAGAAAGGGAAAGAGGTGTGCCACCATCTTCTAAAGGAAAGAAAGGGAGAAGACTTAAAATCCTGTTTATATTCTGAGGTTTCAACATCCAGCGAGGAATTTAGTGATCTAACAACTTTACATTCCATGTATAGGAAAACATGAACTTTGTTTTTTGCCTCTCAGGTTTCTTTTGAACACAGGGATGATTTTTAAGATGATTTAGATCTCAAATGCCATGGAAAGCTTGAATCACTACTAAGATGTTTTACCCAAATTATATATTTTTAAGGTGCCAAAATATTGAATGCACAAACTATTTATGTTTGGAGACACAAAAAGAGTAAGACTAGCACTTTAATTACATTGTTTCTATATACCCTCACACTTATGCTCCTCTGAAGTTGCAGAGAAGCTCAGTAACTCATGAAGAATGCACTATAATATAACAAAGCATCTGTGCTTGACTCCATTCCCATTTTTTGCTGTTTGGTTTTATAAGTAGTCACAAAAATACTTTACACTTCGTTATTTTCATAGCACCTATGAGCAAAGTGTACACTGTTGGTTTTTTTTTTTTAATGTCGGCTGACCAACTACTAAGCTACCAGAAGTTTAACCTTTAAATATTCAAAGTGTCTTCTTACATTCAAGTTCCTCCTGCTCCATATAAAAAGTAAGGGTGTGTGAGAACAAACCCTGCAATTACTAGCCAAAAGGAACAAAGCATATTTCTGTCTGCCAGCCTCTAACTCTTACATCACTTGCAATGCTTCCTAAGATCTATTTATTATAAAAAGTTAAAAGCAGGGCTGAAGCTATCTAACTCTTGATAAGGAATAAACACTTTTCTTCAGTAAGCATGACAAGATAATGAACTATACCCACTTGTATATAAAAATAGTAAAAATAAAACAAATCATTGAACAGATTTAAGTTATGGATGCACCAGATCAGAGAAAATAAACCACAAACATTTTGTGCTAAACCCATGCTGATTTGGAAAAAGAAGTCCAAAAAAGCTGGAAAAGGAAAAGAGTTATCCATATCTCATCTACTTAGAAAAAGATACTCTTTTCCCAGTACCCCAAAATCCTACTGCATATATAGGTTAAAAAGACAAGAAATAGTGTATAAAATAATGGTGTATATATATTAAAAAAACCTGGTGCCAAATGCAAGAGAAAATAAACAGCCCAGATATTTTTACTTTCTTATATTTCAAACAGCTAATGGATTCCTTGTCTTACCCAGAATTAAATACTCTTGCTGTTTGCCCATTTTCTGAATTAGGACAGTTAGTTTGTCTTTTCTTTCCCACTGTGGACTCAACATGTGCAAGACTTTAGACACATCGTTCCATTTAGTGACCCTGTTCATCTCTCACTATGTTCCTTTCCAAAATGAGAAGTGTGGGGATTACCTGCAGAAAACGCAGAGCTATTGAGGTCTGCCTGAACAAGCAAAAAAGCTGGGTTTGTATGAATGACTTCTCCACTTTGTCCACATGAGATGGAGCCATTTCCTAGGCTCGTAGTGCCCTTCTGTACTGTTACTCATTTGCGATGACAACACAGACCTTCAAAATTGTAAAATAGCTGTATATCTCTCAGATGCCTCAAGGCATCAAATGGCTGGTATTAGAAAGAGGTAGAACAATACTCAAAGCAATACCCTGCTCTACTTCTAATTAAGGTCTGTGTATGTAAATCCTCAGTATCATTTCATGCTCTGTAACTTCATGAGTAAACATACCCATGTAATGGTTTTTAGGTACAAATTTCTCTGGAATTTCAGTGCCCATGGGAAACAGGCATTAAAATCCATGGTTTCAGCTAGCAAGAAACCAATAGCCTGGAAGACCTTCCACCTTACATCACCAAGCTAACCAGATACAGAACTAGCATCCAAAGCAATAAAAGGAAATCAGCTTCAGAGGTCAAATACCATTTATTTTTAATTTAAGGACAGAATTAGTTGTCCTGTTCAAACAAAATTGCTGTTGCAACAGATAAGGTCGTTATGATGACAGTACTTTGGACAGCACAGGAGGATACATACAAATAGCCATGCTTTGTATTTTTGACCACTAGTAAGAACGTAGTTTTCCCCCAGTCTGATTATTGGTATAACTGGACTCCTTTTTCACTTTAGCTTATATTGTAAATATTTTCTTTGAAAGTATTTTTAGTACAAAAGAACATCCTAGCAATAAACCATTACAACATTTATATAAAAGGAGGAGGTAGTTTGAGGCTCTTGGGTGCAGATAAGCAAAGGAAGTTAAGGCGCTTAAGCTAACTTAATTTGCTTTATTTATTGGTGCCTATTGGTTCTGAATATTTTTCTTCTCCTACTTTAATATACCTTATTATATATAGCTGTTGGAATTAAAATTGTAAGAAAAGAACACTCTGCCTGAGGGATTGAAAGAGAAATGGGAAAACAAAAAGAAACAGTGCATCTGTCAAGCTCAGATAAAAAGAATACTCAAAGAATTATGGGTGCTAGTTTGGATATTGCACAGAAAATTTAACAACTTTGTCTTCAGAAGGTATATCTTTGATAATAAGAAGTACCTGTAGCCATGTCCAGTTGAGATGTTAACATGAATTATCTTCTCTACCGCTGCAAGGCACATTTTCCACCATCTTTGCTCCTTTAGAACAATCCTTCACTCAAGTTACCAGTTTACGGCCCAAGTATGTAGAAAACATGAACGAATCCATACATTTTTCTATATTAGACTCAAAAATCCCATAAAAAATACATCTATTTTGCTTTTTATAATGAAAGGTGACAACAAGGGAAATAGAACATGGTAAAAAAGTATTATATGCAGGAATATTTTGACTCTATTAGGACTTAATCTACCTGATGCAAAATGTTTAAATATTAACATTACCTCAGAAAAAATGTAAACATAAAATACAGATCTATGACATGTAAAGGATATATCAGGCTTATGAAAGAACTCTTTGTTAAACCACTGTGATCAACATTAATACCTTTAATATAAACAGCACTGAAACATCTTCCACCACCACTCCTTTGGAGGGAGTGGATGCTGAAATACAAAACTGTAACCTTTATATGTGTTTCCAGTTTAAATGGTTAGCGAACTATAAGTTGCATTTTACCCCTTCTTTTGGTCCTTAAATGTGTGAATACTCAAGTTATACACCACTGCCTTACAGATACTGACATGATATTTATTGAAAGTCTAATTGTGAAGCTATTAGATTGTGTTTTCATTAAATAATAAATAAAACATAATAATTTTTTAATTAAATATTTAATATTACTTGATATTTCAAACCAAAGAAATGCACAGTATGTTTGTTGAGGTTTTGGGTTGGGTTTTTTTTTTTAGTTTTTCTTTATTGGGCCAAATATATAAGGACATACAGAACCAGATAATTTGAGACTGTGAACAGAATTGGCTTCTAAATGCAGTAAACTAAATATTCATACTGACATACCAGTTACTGACAGTTCTTAAACTAGGATAAATAAGGAAGTATTTACACAATTCACATTTTATGCACCACCTGTCCACTTTGCAACCCCAGCTACTGAGCCTGTATACAGTGGCCATTATAATTTACAATAAATCTTTTTATCTGACTAGATAATACATTTTGATAAGATAAATGAATTGGTTATAAGAACTTTGTAAGCAAAGGAAGCAAAGCATAAATCTTGAGGAATGGCAAAACCCTATCTCAGGATTTAATTCATAATGACTCAGGTTTTCAGAGTTACTAAGAAGAAATGGAATAAACAGAATTTCATCTTGCTGTGAGGAATGTTCTCTTGCCTTTGTAAGGAAGGGTCTCAAAGCACACCAAACATGAAAAAACCTCCATTGAACTTAAGATGATACGCCCCTGTTAGTATGGGATCCAAATACCAGAGGAAACTTGCAAAGTAGGACCTGGCATCAACCCTGCTTTGTGGACAGGGAAGTGGGGCATAAGAGTTTTCAGTATTGTTGAAGGTTTCTTAAGAAATCTCTGGCAAGTTCAGAGAGAAGACATTATCTTTCACCTTATCTAGGACCTCGATTAAGAGATCACCCTTCCTCCTACAGGAAAGGGAGGTAAAGGAGTTTGATGCCGTAAATCTCTGAATTTGCTGTTTACCAGGTAAGCAAATCACATGCCAAGTGAAAGCCACCTACCTTCATAAACCAGAAAGAAGCTTCCTGAATGTATAATGGCTGAAAAAGGATGCAGGATACTATATAACCCTTCTTGCAGCATTTCATGTTGCAGATCTGTTTGGCATTATTTTTCCCCTCGTATATTCACAGAGGAGCATCTGCACTTTGTTGATTAGCACCTGAACTGATCTTTCAAAAGGAGCTTCAAAATATTAACTTGAATATACAAAGGGTTAACTAAGCTGAATAACCACAGAAGAACCTGGCAAACCTTTGCAGTTTTATATAACCTAGCAACATGAAACCCCTTTCTATTCTTGGCTAGATTTCCTTTGCACACCCTCTTTAAAATGTTTATATATAGAGAACACAAACTGTAGTACCCCTGGGGGTATTCACAAGGCTAATTTTAGGCAGAGGAAACGAGCCTCTTTCTAGACTGTCTCTTAAGCCCCTGGAAAGACAGCGGCTCCAGAGGAGATGTTCAGAAAAGGATAATTAAACTGGATTTGTAATTGCAACCAGGAAAAAAAAAAACCAACCAAACAACAAAAACCAAACCAAAAACAAAAACAAGAAAAAAAATGTTATTTTGAAATTTTAAACTAGTAACTCACCTGCACCTGCTCTCAACTCATTTTCAGCTTCACCCAGAAAAATGTTCCTGTTCCTCTCAGTCTGCCCATGCTCCAAACAACAAATACTACCAACTCTCTGGCCCAAGCTTAGTCCAAATCAGTGTGTGATACCAACCTCACTGCAGAAGAGACTGAGACCTGACGTTATCTTGGAGGGCAAAAGGAATCATCGTCCTTTCCACTAACTGCAGTGGTCAGGAAGATTAGCCTACTGACCCTAACATTTCTTTTCCAAACTGCCTCCTACACATCTTGTCTCCTTCTTTCTCCTATATTTCAAGATGCATGTGCCTAGACATAAGATGTAAATCATGATATGAAATCTCTTTACATCTTCCTTGATGAATCTCCATACACAATTTACAAAGCCTTCCATAAGTCCCCTTAGACCAATGCAAAACTTCTCCCTTATTCATGTGTCACCACCATGGTTTAACAGAGACATAGAAAATCTTGTCTTGATCTTCTGCAACTAAATTGGGGGTCAAAAGACTCCACAACCATAATCTACTAACGTCCCAGGCTAAAATACAACAGAAAAATCTCCATTTTTATTCTTTTAAATTAGGACCTGTAAGAGGAACAGCATGTACCCAAACAGCAGCACCATCCACTGCAGGACTATTTACATCCAAGGGGCATCCAGGGACACTTGTTTTGGGATTCTGCAATCAAGGGCTGAAAGCATTCAGGTGTCTTGGTGGCAACAGCCACATCATGTTCAATACTATGTGGGAAACGTGTTACAATGCGTTATTGCTCAAATCCAAAATACCTCAAACTTTTCAGACCAAAAGTGAGCTAGGAAAATGGTCTTATTTGTTTAAAGGATGAAAAGCATAACACTGAAGTAAGCTGACATTATGCTCATTTCCATAAACCACTGCAACTACTGACTGACATTTTGCAATTTAAGCAAGAGAGGAGTCAAATTTATACTGGCATTTCTACTGTCAGGCAAAAAAGTACGAAGCATGCATAAACCTGCACTTCCATCTACCGCTTGTCACTGTATCAATGAAAAGCAAGTGCATATGTCACTTTCTCCTATCCATTTGCATTACATATATAGAAGGCACGATGGTCTGTATCTTCTCAAATACTGTCTTATATTTAGAAACTATCAGGTTAGAAGTCATCCTCAGAACAGTTGCCATGTGCTTAGGTGGCGGCTAGACTTTTTTTTTTTTAACTGAGCAAAGTGTTTGAGCTTCTTCAGCAGAGACTGAGCAATCTGAAATATATATTCTTGCATCTCTTAATTGGACAGTTACTAACAATAGACTTCTCGAGGAGTTCTTCCCCAAGAAACATTACTCTTGAAGAAAGATATATCTTTTTTTTTTTCAAACACTAGTTTTCTCCAAACAACAAATGCATAAAAGAAAGGAAAAATAGAGTAAGAGGGCTTATAGTACTTTCTGAAAGCTTTAAAATGTTTGATCAACTCTGCTTTGGAGATTATTTAATCTGTGAATGAATGTTGCCTTTTTCTTACTTTCAGGAATTGAATTAAAAAGGAATGCAACCTTTATCTAACAGTTCCAACAAATACAGCACAGTTTCTATCAGAAAATGTAACTTAGCAGAATTAAAATTAAACCCCTAGAAGTTCAATGAAGGATGGACAAAACTGATTTGTCTATCAGACTCGCCAACTCATGCTTCAATAAACTGCATAGGCAGACTTTGCTCACAAAATTCTGAGGTCTCTTAATCTCAAATCAAAACTTAATCAATTGCTGTTGCAAGGTCTCTTTATGAGAAATCATTCTTTAGAGGACAGACTGCAAAATATTTGCTAATAGTCTATGAAGTAGTGTAGCTAATTAAACAAAGTACATTTGTCAAATAAATTAAGTGATACATTATCATTTGCCTTCTCACTCTTAAATTCAAATACAGTAATCTATAATGCATCTCCAATATATCAGTATGAGTTTAAGGGGCCTTTGTTACAGCTAGTAAAAACCTCAATTACTCTTCTGAAGGGAAGTCTGATATTCTAATTTTTTTCCATTTTTGACAGGACACTGAATTTAAGCTACACGTCACATATTGCTTTGAATCGAATAGTTCCTTAAAAAGCAAACCCAGAGATGAAATAATGTAATTTTTATTTTTATTACATTTTTCTTTAAAATAATCAAGAAAGATACTCTATTTTTTATTTGTATTTAGTTTGTACTTTGCTAAAATTATATTTTCCAGTAAAAATAATTCTGAAAGATTTTCAGATAACCTTAACCTTAATTTAGTTAATCTTTATTCTTCTGGGATGCAAAGAAAAACCTATCCTTATACAATTCTAAAAAGGTCTTTACAATTTCATTTTCCAATTTTTTTTTTCCAAAGTGTAAACACTTGTCAGGAATATAAGTGAAAATTTTTATGAAAATTTTAATGAAAGATAATATAGTTACTTGCATCTATTTAGTGTCAAGCATAATTTCTCTGAGACAACTTCTTTGACCCACCTTTGGCTTGTGGGATTTTTTTTCTCCTTAAAAAATTTGTTGTTATTGGTGGTTAGCTAAGTTGCTTCTAATTAGTAAAGGTACTTTTTTCCATTCATGAATCCCTCACATCTGAAAATTTCATTCAACAGCGACCATTTGACGCTACCATCTCCTTCTTTGTTATTTGTCAGCTAAGACAAGAAAATTGAATTTTTGTCTGCTAAAGTTTAGGCAGCAGTTTCATAGCTAGAACACCCTCAGTTGCTGTCAGATGCTCAGTTTCTCTCAGCTGAAGAAGCGACTTGGCATACCTATACCCACTAATGACGGACAGCTCTTCTGAGATGGAATGGCAGCAGGTCAGTTCCTCTCAGCAGCCGAAAGGGCGATGGCAATAGCTTCACAAACACTGTTTAATCATTATTCTGTTCCCAAAGGTGTTACAGCTGATTGATACACTAAAATTTCATTCTAGATGGTGATAAAAAACCAAGCTATCCTACTATTCTATTTGCTATCCATACCCAGCAAATGTTTTGCCCAACTTAGACTGTCAGCTCCATTTCTAATCACTGTGCAAGCAACATTAAGCAAATGTGGCATTCAGAATGCTTGATGTTTTATATAAAAACCACAGAAATCCTCACTTATTTCTCTCCCTCTCAATCTTAGGCACTAAGAGATGCCTGTTTTTTCAAAAGCATGGAAAAATACCCATCTAATAAAAAACTAATCATTATTTCAGTCATGTTACTGACCTCATCGGCACTTCTACCTGTTATTCATTTTAAAAAAATGCTAATTTTCCTCTTATGGATAAAGTGCTTTATACCCATCCCCCTCTCCCCTTAAACATCTATCACATCTCTGACCTGCTCTTATCAAAATCTCTCTCCTTGAAAGACAGTTTATTTACACATGTGGGAAGTCAATCCCAGAACAGTCATGAGTACAGTTAAATAGATATCTCCCCCCCCCCCCCCTTTAAAAAAATAATTGGAAACCAGCATTCTCCAAGTTACTATCAATTATTTGATAGGTACAAAGCTGAAGTGATACAATCTGGCATTCCTGACTTACAGGTTTTTTTCTGGAGAAAAGCACAGAAAAGTACCAACAATGTAAAAATGTAGCCAGGATGTTCTGCTGAACCAATCACCCATTAGTTACTTTTTTATTTTATGATCAGAAAATTACATTCTCACTGGGACAGAAGGTGGAAAATCTGTTTTAGTGACCGATGATATTGGTCTGGTGAATATTTCCATAGAATTAAACAGCATCATAGGAAAAATGCTGCTAGGAGTCTCCAATACACTCAAGCTGGGTACTCCTCAATAGAGGAAACCCAGAGGAAAGGCATCAGTCAAGATGACATCGTACAAACTGATGGAAGAAGGAATTATCCAGGGCTACCAAACATATCTCCAATCCAGGAAACCTCTAAATTATAAATCACAAAAGGCAAAGAAAATTCTCTGAATTATTATTATAAACTTGCCTTATTTTTACATAGTCTACTCTAGGCACTGTTGCAGAAACAATATGCTAAGCTTGAGAAACCTTTGGACGTGAGCTGGTGGTGTAGTTCAGCCCCAGCTGAGCACCACGCAGCTGTCCCTGGTGGGATGGGGAGGAGAATGGGAAGACAAGGGCAAAGCCTTACGGGTTGGGGTAAGGACAGTTTACTGGGACGGCAGAGGGAGAGGGAAATAAAAACCACAGTACTGATAACAAAGTATATACAACAAGTGATAACACAAGGCAATTTACCAACCCAACCATTGACTGGACACTCAGCCTACACTTAGACCATCCAGAAGCCATGCTGAGCAACCCCTCTCCAACTAGCCCCCTTCTGTGGGGTGCATGACGTCACATGGTATGGAATACCTCTCTGGCCAGTTTGGCTCACCTGTCCTGGCTACTTGTGAAAACTAACTCCATCCTAGTCAAAACCAGGACACCTGGTTTAGTTTTCCTTCTCTGCCAAAGAAAATTGGCTTCATAAGCCACTGCTTGAGATACCTGCAGCCAGAGGTGACCTGATACAACTTAAGTGGTGGGGGGTGATCACCTTGCTACCGTAGTACCCTCTGCTTAGCTCAAGTACCATTTCTTATTGAAACTTACAGCTTTCAGGTTTGTACCAGTCTGAGTAGGAACCAACAGAGGAACACTGGTAAAGTACATCAAAGGAATTCCAACCACTCCAGCCAGCAAGTCAGCCTCATTGGGAGCCCAAGTGAAATGCCTCCACGCAAACCTAGCGTGGCGAACAAACAACAGGAGTTGGGAGACATGCGCATGCCTGCAGGGCTGTGATCTCATCAGGGAGATGTGGTGGGATGGCTCCTATGACTGGAGTGTTGTGATGGAAGGATACAGGCTCTTTAAGAAGGACGGGCAGGGGAGACAAGGAGGGGATGTGGGTCTCTATGTCAAAGAGCAGCTGGACTGCATGGAGCTCCATCTGGGGATGGATGAGGAGCTGACTGAGAGCTTATGGGTCAGGATTGAAGGGAGGGCAGGGACAGGTAACATTATAGTGGGGGTCATGTCAGGTTTGAAAATATCTAAGAAACCTGAAGGTGCACAAGTCCATGGGACCTGATGAGATGCATCCACGGGTCCTGAGGGAACTGGCGGATGAAGTGGCTAAGCCACCATCCATCATATTTGAGAAGTCGTGGCAGTTTGGTCAAGTTCCCACTGACTGGAAAAGGGGAAACATAAGCCCCATTTTAAAAAAGGAAAAAAGGAAGACCCAGGGAGCTACAGGACAGTCAGTCTCACCTCCATGCCTGGCAAGATCATGGAGCAGATCCTCCTGGAGACTATGCTCAGGCACGTGGAAAATAAGGAGGTGATTGGTGACAGCAAACACGGCTTCACTAAGGGCAAATCACGCCTGACAAACTTGGTGGCCTTCTATGATGTGGTTACAGCATTGGTGGATAAGGGAAGGGCAACTGACCTCATCTACCTGGACTTGTGCAAGGCATTTGAACTTGTCCCGCATGACATCCTTGTCTCTAAATTGGAGAGACATGGATTCGATGGATGGACCACTTGGTAGATAAGGAATTGGCTGGACGGTCGCACTCAAAGAGTTGTGGTCAACGGCTCAATGTCCAAGTGGAGAATGGTGATGAGTGGCGTTCCTCAGGGGTCAATATTGGGACCAGCACTGTTTAACATCTTAGTCAGTGACATGGACAGTGGGATTGAGTGCACCCTCAGCAAGGTTGCCGACGACACCAAGCTGTGTGATGCAGCTGACACACTGGAGGGAAGGGATGCCATCCAGAGGTACCTTGACAGGCTGGAGAGGTGGGCCCATGGAAACTGCATGAAGTTCAACAAGGCCAAGTGCAAGGTCCTGCACATACGATGGCACAGTCCCAAGTACAACTGCAGGCTGGGCGAGGAATGGATAGAAAGTGGCCCTGAGGAGAAGGACTTGGGGGTATTGATTGATGAGAAGCTCAACATGAGCCGGCAGTGTGCACTTGCAGCCCAGAAAGCCAACCGTGTCCTGGGCTGCATCAAAAGAAGTGTGACCGGCAGGTCAAGGGAGGTGATCCTGCCCCTCTACTTTGCTCTTGTGAGACCCCACCTGGAGTACTGCGTCCAGCTCTGGGGGCCCCAGTACAGGAGAGACATCGAGCTGTTGGAGCGAGTCCAGAGAAGGGCCACAAAGCTGATCAGAGGGCTGGAGCACCTCTCCTGTGAGGACAGGCTGAGAGAGTTGGGGTTGTTCAGCCTGGAGAAGAGAAGGCTCCAGGGAGACCTTATAGCAGCCTTCCAGTACCTGAAGGTGGCCTACAGGAAAGCTGGAGAGGGACTGTTTACAAGGGGACATAGTGATAGGACAAGGGGTAATGGTTTTAAACTAAAAGAGGGTAGATTGTACATCAGATATTAGAAAGAAATTCTTCACTGTGAAGGTGGTGAGACCCAGGAACAGGTTGCCCAGAGGGGTTGTGGATGCCCCAGCCCTGGAAGTGTTCAAGCCCAGGTTGGATGGGTCTTTGGGCAACCTGGTCTAGTGGAGGATGTCCCTGCTAATGGCAGGGGGCTTGGTACTAGATGATCTTTGAGGTCCCTTCCAACCCAAACCATTCTGTGATTCTATGCATGCCTCCCCTCCCTGGTATTCATGGCAGTCCAATATTTTAAGTCATTATGTCCTATAAATATTCCTCATTTAAAAGACTATCTATGTTCCACTTAATTAAACTGTCCTGTTCAGAAAAGACAACTCATAGGAGTCTGATTTAGGCTTTTTGTTTTTCTTGGATCCACTCAGTTTGTCAGTCTCGGGCATTTCCCATGCCCCCTCCACCCCAGGTCTGAATGTCACACCACCAAATCTATTTTACCTCCCTTTCAGGCTCTGCCTTCCCTCCCTTCCACCATTCCTCTTTCCCCAGCTCACAGCACCATTACAAGGCAGTGCCTCCACATACAAATGCTTACTGTTACTTTCCATTAGATGTTTAGACATCAGATTATGCCTCCTTCCCCCGCAACAAATATTTTGTTTTATTAGTAGCTGGAAAACATTCCTAGATAGGTGAAGTTTCAAGTGAACATTTTTGATGATAGAATATTTGACAGTACATGAAATGCAAACATATTTATTTGTTCAGTTTTATTGCTATTTATTTAAGAACAAAATGTGGCTCTCTGTAGCAATATCACTACCTGAAACATTACCTCTATGCCACAAATACTTGTTGCAGAAGCATATTATCACATCAGAGGAAAACAACAAAAGCCAGAGAAAAAGAATATTTAGAGAGAAGGCTAGGGACTTTGCAGGAATAGACACTTAAGCGCTTTCAATTGGTCAAACTTCAGTGTTCCTCACACAAAAAAAAATTCTTTGTTAATTCTGCTGATCACTTGTATGATCAGTAGAAGCATCATCATTCTCTGAAGCACAGACTTTTTTGGTACAGGGTGATCTTAACATGAGGAAAATATTTTTACTTCTCACCATAAAAAAAAAAGATGACACTCTTAAACATTCACCCAGCCTTCACGAACTGCAGCCACATTAGCTTCTTCCAGATATTTGGAGGGCAGGAAAAAGAAATAGCAGTGGGAACTGGAGTTCTGGAAAAACCTGAAATACCAGAAGTTTTCTCAAGGCAAAAACACAGTTTTGGCCAGGTTAGTCATAATGCACCTGCAAGATAAATTCTGCACTTCCCACCCTTCAGAATGGCTAACTGTGTGATGACAGCTTTCTTTTAATGGTGCCATTGGAATATGATTTAATGATAGAGAATTTAACTAATGATTGATGTGTGAGAAACAGCAGTCAAAGGCCAAAAACATTTTAGTGATGGGAACTGCCAAGAAACAGTTGGACCAAAGTAATATGTCATCATGAAAAACATTAACATGCACAATAAATATGTAATAGCATAAAGTAAGTTTAGCACATTCATCATAACAGAAGTCATAATAGAATAAGAATTAAATGACTGTAGCATCTGGCTTACCCTCCTTTCCTATCATCAAGGAGCAAGAGACTATTCACTTTCCTCTGCCATTTATGGAATCTCTCTCATTTTTCTATGGATTACCGCAAGTGGCAAACAGTAACTAAACACATTTGTTAGTGAACATGCCAACTCTAAGCAGCATATTATTGAGCATGCTGAACTAGCCTTTTTGATCCTTTCTTGGATCTTTGGCTCTTGCAGGGGAGATGAAATCAAGAAGGTGATGCTCTTGCTCTGGAGTTAGATATTCTGGCAGTCGTCTGACCCAGAGGAAATACCTGGTGTTCAGGCACAAGTGAATGCTGAAAAAATTGCAAAAATTTCCAAAATAAACAGATGACCTCCCAAGAAATTAATATGAATGGCTTAAGTGGATACTAGTCCACATGGGTTAGCCCATTTAAAATACCAAGATTAACCTCTAGCTTTGAAGAAAGTTGGTTATTTATTCGTACTGTGGCATTGCTCATCACAGACTAGTCTTTGCTTAAATTGACTCTCAACTGTCATTCAACTGTGTTTTATTTACAGCATATTAATGTTTGCCGCACGATATGCATATTTTGGTAGCTGGAGAGGTAAGGCTGAGTACTTGCCTAGAATACCTTGAACCCACCCATCAGTCATAGCATCTGACAGTTTTATCTGGGTTATATTTATATGTACATCAGTCCTAAACCTGATGTCAATAGAGTTTTCTTATATTGCATGATCAATCATAACTTAAGAGGTCGCACACCTCAGCTATTTGCAGATTAATTCTACCAGAAAGAAATTTCTGCTCAAAGGTTAAATAAATCATGAAGTATTTATACCTCACTGCAACTACCTCAGCCTACATAAGCCCAGTCTCATCTGCCTGTTCATCTTCAAAATAGACACACTGAAGTGAAAAATTGCAAGAGAAAAGAAGTAGGGTGAAATTAATTTTGCCATCTGTAAGAGGATAAAGCATATTTTTTAAAAAGATCCAAAAAGTACAATACTCATGTCTATATTATTTCTTACATTTCGCATATACTTTGTGTTGCCCCCCACCCAATCCAATGAAACTAATTTGAAAGTCAGGGGCAAAACCAGTGTTTTTTTCAGACATTTATCATCTGCCACCAGTCCCAAGACTGCAATAGCAAAACTTTGACATAAGATTGAACAGAGGAAGAAGAAAAATCATCAAATAGTTCTTGTAAAAATACATTTGTTTTACATTTTGTTGCTTCATTGGATATCATTTAATCAGGGGCCAGTCAGCCAACTCTCACTCTAATGATTTTGCTCCTACAAGTAATTTCTTTAGTGATTAGGACTCTATTCATATCAAATGAACTTTATTATTGCATTAATAATTCAGCAGCTCCCACAGCAAAAGAGTAAAAAAGAGAAAAACACATCCAAGTAAATTCCAGTCCCTCTACTAACCTTCCTGCCCCATTTCTTTCCCTCCCATCACAGAACATGACAGATTTGTTTCTTCCCCAGTGTCAGTATTTTATCTATTCGATGACCTCTTAGAGGACTGCTAATAGGTAGAAAAGGTTAGACATCTTGAGGATCTTACATTCCTATGGAAATTTCAGTTTCTAAGGAAAACAAATTTCTGTTGCCTTTATTAATAACTGTTCTGTGGAGCTACTCAGCTTGAGTGTTTCTAAATAGCTTATAAATCAAACTGAAGTTCATGAAAAGTCTTGATTCTTTGGCCCTACATCAAGAACATAGCTGAGATCTTTCTGGAAAGTGTACCATAATTCTTGACTGCAATTACAGAATCACCTTAAAGCAATGACATTTAATGAATTATGTATGTAACATGTTTAAAGTAACAAGCTGCATTTTATACACAATTCTGGTGTCATGACCTGTGTCAACAGATTATAACCCATTAGTTCTCAGTAGTGGAGAAGGCATTCTGCGCATTAATGAATCTTTAATGATAGCAAGAAGGAGCCAGAAACAAAGAAAAACAAAATAAAATTAATGCATCTACATGTGGCTTTTTTATTTATCTTGCCATGTTTCACTTGAAAAGTGTACTGTAATACTTTAATATACTGTAGTATGTTTTTTTGAATACAGTAATACTATTGCAGCACAGATTCCACTGCATTATTTGGCCACTAAATGTTTTTTCCAGGAATAAAAAAATATTTTTGCATAGGTTAGCAGGGCAAAAAGTTAAATTCTACTGATCCGGCTTTATTAAGCTTTTGCTAACTAAACCTCTCCTTCAGCTGCCACTGTTGTGAGTCCAAAGTCAGGTAAAATAAATTTGAAAAGTAACAGGACTTAGGGGTATTTGGTGGAAGAAACCAAAAGCTTCCGTGACTAGTAGTCATCCTTTAACAAAAGAGCTACAACTTTTCTTACTGCACTGTTGTCTCCAAAGCCCTCGGTAAAGGACAAATTTGGTGGCCTTTCCCCTGCCAGTCCCCATCAATAACAGTTTTTTGGCACTCTACTGACTGTTTGTGTCCTTCAAGAGCATGGACTTGATGTTGTGCCCCCTCCAGTAGAGTAGCTGACCCTCCCACAAAGTTTGCATAGTGCACACGCCACTCTATTTTAATTCCCACTGAAATGCTGCCAAGAGCGGCCACAGCAGACAGCTTCCCGAGCAAACAAGAACGGTGGGAATCACGCCACAACTCACAGCTATGCAGAGAAAACACCGTTTGCACATCACAGCAAGTGGGTCTCTTCACCGGAGATCCATGACCCCCATCCTAACCCAAGAAAGCAAGACCCTTGCTCACATTAAGGCTTGCACAGACATGTGTTTGGGAACCATCAACTGCTGCATGAGAGCAGGAACATAGTTTTCTTTTTGAATATAACATTGTCTTCTGTCTATACCATTCTCTGAAAACACAGTATGGTTACGCAAAGTCAAAGTAACCTCTCATGGCATACACCTCTGAACAACAGAGAAACTATGAAGTTTTGGCAACAAAAAGAATAATTCAGGAACAACTGTGTTTCTTTCTCTTCCCAGGGTGTGTCTGCTCTTTTTAAAAGTTTAAGCAAGAATATCAAGTATGATCAAAAAGTCAGAGAGAAAACTGTCTTTGAATACAATGTTTACTACATTTGTTATTTCCTATTAGACGTATTTTCTTTCCTTAATGGAGCTATTTTGTGGATGAATGGTGAAGCATCAGGCACTGATATTTTCGTTTGTATTTAATACAACTCAGTGCTTCCAGCTGCAGCTAACAGAACTCA
The DNA here is from genome assembly GCF_028858705.1 of Grus americana. Taxonomy (NCBI): domain Eukaryota; kingdom Metazoa; phylum Chordata; class Aves; order Gruiformes; family Gruidae; genus Grus; species Grus americana. The sequence goes on along the minus strand of NC_072853.1, from coordinate 50,063,649 downwards.
CGCACCACATCTCCCTAGTTGATCATAATCAAAACCAAAAATCCCCAAACTCTCTTTTCTCTTATAAATAATTTACCAAGAGGCAATGTGCACATACCTAGGGCACAACTGCACAACTCTAAATAACCCTGAGTTCACTTGAGCTGTTTCTAAGTGCATGTTTGTATTAAGCCTAGATGATATCTGTAGCAGAAAGTATTACAAACCTTTAACAGCTTCTTCCTCCATCTCTGCCCTTACGCACGTACATACAGTTGGGCAAGTTCTTCTACTGCTAGATTATAATTGGTACTGAAATGACCTGCTCCATTCCAATCACATTAAATATAAAATCAATTAACACCTCCTCTTCTTTCACCTGGCATTTGCTCACAGTGAAATTTAATATTGATTCTGATTATTCTTAACCTTAGGCTGCTGATCTTTAGCTACTTTTCTGGATGTTACCCAGTATCCATGACATGCAGAAGCTGTCCCCCAAGGTGCATGTCAAATTTTGTGGCTGTTAGGCCATCATCCATTACGTTCTAGGGCAATGAAATTCTTTGCCAGGAGACAAGTATCGCCTTGCTATCTCTGTTTCTCAAGAAACTCAATTTTCCATAGCCAATGACTTACTTTGAGTTCCGCCCCCCACATTGTCTGCTTGTATCACAGCAGGTTTCCTGCATGTGAACTGAACTCCTCACAACCACTACCTCAACATCAGTTCACCAGTTACCCCATATCCCACTCTTGCCATTCCAGGGCCTACTGTGCTGCAGCATCCCTGAGCCAAAAAAAAAAATTAAAAAATTATTAGTTTGGAAAGGGCTAGCTTTGACCAGGTACTGCATTTTTCTCTTAGAATACTACAGAACTGTAAACAGGAAAAATATTATTAAATAGGTGATGTAAAGTCTTGAATCTTCTTTGCTTAGCATCCTTAGTCACCTCAAAAAAAAAAAAAAAAAACCAAACCAACCAACCCCAAAAAACCCAGAAGATTTCTATCATTCCTCAGATATTTTGATAACTCATATAATTGTTGCTTGTAGATGGTGCTAAGCGTAGCTGCTACCAAGCCAGAGGATTAAGAGACAAACCCAGTACATAACTCAGCCTGATTTTGCTAGAGCTATGCACTGTGAATTTCTGCCAGGATCGTGTGTTAGAAAGCTGCATTGTCAATATAAACAAAATCATTTGAAACAACAAAGCTGTGAGGGACAAATTGTATTTGCTCGCAGGTACCACACAGGTTTAATAGAGGTCAATGGTAATCTTGGATATTGTTACCGTGGGGAGGCTCTCAATGTGGTAAGGAAACAATTGTTTTTGGTGGATACAAGCGGGACTGGAAGGACTGAGAGTTCCTAAAGAACTACTGTAGGGGATAGTATTTTCTAGGTTGCAAAGTTCTGTTGCCACTTGCTGCCAACTACAGCTTTCCGGGCAGTGCAGGACGCTGCTGCACATCTTTGCTAAATCAAGATCAAACCAATCAACATCCAAAGCAAATGGATGTGTGTGATATTTTATTCCCCATCAGTTTACATCAAATGAGACTCATACGTGCCTGGGAACGGTTTCATCTATATATAGGGCAATGCTTAAAATGCAGCATATTGTGCAGTTTTCTTGAGTAATGAATATTTACAGTTTTACAAAAAGAAGAGCCTTTAAGCTGATTTGGGCATTGACCCTGACTTTGGATAGAAATGAACAAACTTTGGAGGGTTTTTAGGTGGGTTTTTTTGTTGTTGTTGTTGTTTAAACATAGCATTTGATAGTACCCAACTAACTCTCCTTTCTGGCTGAAGACAGTAACATTCACCCCCACAGATATAGCCACAAGGCTCAAGGTTGGAGGAGCTGGGAAGGAAAACACTATATGCTGATGTGACATGAATCTTCTCAGTTTCAAACTGACAGTTATAAAATGCCTTCTACAGAAATATCATAAAAACGTAGAAACATTCTTTTTCTTTGAATATGTCATTAAAATAAATACAAAAAAAAAAAAAAATAAAGTGAGATGGTTGTCTGAGGCAGCAGGGACCCAAACTTGAAAGCCCTGCCAATCTCCATGCTGCCATGCAGTAATGATTATCCTTAAAAATAAAAAAAGAACCAAAAATAAAACCAGTTTTACCATGTTTAAAAAAGAAAAAAAATAAAGGAATTTTTCTTCTTCCTTTAACTTTTGCTCCAAGACATACATCCATCACATTTTTTCCAGCTAAGTCATACACATCATCTGTAGGGCATTAATCCCTTGAACACTGAAATGGCTCCCATTGCTTGTAACCTATCAGCCTTCTGATCTTTAAATGTTTATTTCACAAATATTGCAAGATGATCAAGAATTATCCCTAATTTATAGCAATAACCTGTTTACAGTAAACACCAAATGAGTAAAATGGAACCAAAAAGACAGAAACAAAAGCTCTTGAGACTGAACATCAGAACAAATCTTCCATATAAACTGATTCCCATGTATCCAAATAGCTGACTGTGGTGAGAAGATAGGTTTCTGTCTAAAATATTTCTCCTACCAGCAGTCCCTACTCCCACACAAAGAAGGGAAATAAAGAGGATACTAAAAGTAAATACACATGCATACCTATGTGTATATACACACACTAAAAACAAATACCAGAATTTCTAATTTAATTCCAGTAAGAAACTAAAGGTTTCCTTGGAATTTTGCAGAGACCACATCACATGCTCTAACAGAACTGTTTGTAATCAAGCAACATATCAAAGCAGTTCAACATCAGGCACAGAGGTAAGCAGCCTTAAACGTACTCCAGCAGCAACCACTTGCTATTCTGAAAATGCGCAGTGCACTTCAGTAAAATGGAACAAGTCAGGAACAGAGCAACTTTTACCCCAAAGTTTTTCTACTATTACTTCTAAACGGTGAGAGCTGACCTGCCAGGTGAAAATTACCTCTCCAGCCTTCTTGTTTTGTATCAGCTATACGTATGTCTTAAATAGTACTGCATCATACAATCAGTGCACTGAAGAGACAAGACTGCAGGGCTTCATTGCTTGAATGGTCAGCTTTTAAGGAAAAGACTTTCTGGAACTGAAGAAGTGCTATGAACTGAAAGTTATTAAAAGCAGCAACAGTGGTGGATAATAACTGAAAACTGACCACTTCACTCAATGACAGCACATCTGTTAGAAAATGAAACAAAAGTTGAATAACTCATATATCATGTAAAAAAAAAAGCATAGCTACTTAACAGAAATAATGATTGCTAAGGGCTCCGTGTAAAATCACATCTACAAACATCATCTAGATGTTCTGCTCCAAGGATCTGAATAACTGGAAAACAGTGTGAAGATTACCTGTACATATGTTATATCCAATTCAAAAGAGCATTTTGAAGACAGTGTGACTGACACTCAGCCTTCCTAGGAAAGAGGACACCCCACTTCATAAGTGTTCCAGTATCAAGCCAATAAACCCTCCAGCAGTAGTTACAATACAAATTCTGAAGTGAGTTCAGTTACATACCTACAGATATAAGAAAGTTACAGTAGTCTCTTTTGAAAGTCCTTTTTGAAAACAGGCAAAAAAGACTATGTTCAGGTGTCCTCAGTACAATTAAGATATGTACTACACCTTTCTACAAGGAGACCTCTTTGGTCTAGGAATGAACAAGGTTGGGTAGGTTGTCAAAAGCTTATACACAGTAATAAACGAAATGTCATCAGCTTCTGCTCAAACAGGTCATTGAATATGTAGCTGAGAGAAGCACCAAAAACCTCATCCCATGTAGTTTCTTTTACACCACTTGAACACAGAAGCTAACTGCCAAAGGATTAAAACATACCACTAACTCAGAAACACTCTTCCACAATATCCTCAAGAAAACAGTGTGGCAGAAATTTCTTATAAGAAAGAAGGATTTATAAAATTAGATGCAATTTAGTTATAGGAATCATAAAAGAAAAATGAATGAGATGCAAGATTGAGGGCTGCTAAACAGCCGGACCTAGGAAGAACATCCTCACAATCAGATAAATACAGTCTGAAAAGTTATATGCCTAAATGTATAATGCATGACATTTTAACTTCTTTTTCTTAAAGCTTCTGGGTTTTGCAACTGCTGAAGATAGGTTGAGACTCTACAATCACTAGCTCTGAAAATCATCATTTCTTATATTTAGCTTTTACTTGTGTTTTTAGGTCATTATGGTTTGACAAAGTATCAATCTCTACCTGTTTCTTAATAGCATTTTTTGTGCAAAGACAATTGGTGTCTCCCTACAGCTTGCAACCACTTAAAGGGGGGAAAAAAAGGAAATCCATTTTATGTTAAATGGTGAAATTCACCTAATAAAATCTTGTAATATTTCTGGGACTCCAACAGCTCTATAACTGCTCATCAAGCAGCATTTACTGAATCCTCATTCTTTTGTGCTTCAATCCAATAATGAGGTAGATTTAAAAAAAAAAATCAAAGAAACAAAACCACTTTCCACAGAGAAGACAACATGTTCTGACCAGAAGGGTAAAACCTAAACACACCCAGCCTCATTAGTAGTTGGGCATTGCAAACCGGGAAGACTTGCTTGCCGTACCAGTTGTGTTCTCCAGCAGAGTTAGCAAGACTCCCATAAACTACCCAGGACTTCAAAAGAAATATTTCAAGGTTACTAAAAGAACTAAATTATTCATGATTAATAACTGTTATTGAGCAGTGTCCTTTTCTCCTTTATTTACAAATCTGTTTTCTACGAATACATTAGTTCAGTGTATTTACTGAAGACTTTCTGGGAAAACTATGACTTCTGTCTAAACAGTTGCCTTTGCAATCATAGAATCACAGAATGGTTTGGGTTGGAAGGGACCTTAAAGATCATCCAGCTCCAAACCCCTGCCATGGGCAGGGACACCCTCCACTAGACCACGTTGTCCAAAGCCCCATCCAACCTGGCCTTGAACACTTCCAGGGATAGGGCATCCACAACTTCTTCAGGCAACCTGTTCCAGTGCCTTGCCACCCTCACAGTAAAGAATTTCTTCTGAATATCTAATCTAGATTTACACTCTTTCAGTTTAAAACAATTACCCCTTGTCCTATCACTACCTGCCTTTTCACGAAGTCTCAGATTTCTTGTAGGCCCCTTCAGGTACTGGAAGGCTGCTATAAGGTCTCCCTGGAGCCTTCTCTTCTGCAGGCTGAACAGCCCCAACTATCTCAGCCTGTCCTCATAGGAGAGGTGCTCCAGCCTCTGATCAGCTTTGTGGCCCTCCTCTGGACTCGTTCCAACAGCTCCATGGCCTTCTTATGTTGGGGACCCCAGAGCTGGATGCGGTCTTCCAGGTGGGGTCTCATGTGAGTGGAGTAGCATGGCAGGATCACCTCCCTCGACCTGCTGGTCACACTGGTTTTGATGCAGCCCAGGATATGGTTGGCTCTCTGGGCTGCAAGCTTACATTGCCAGGTCACGTCAAACTTTTCATCATCCAACACACCCGGTTCACGTGGGCCCACCTCTTAAGCCTGTCAAGGTCCCTCTGGATGGCATCCCCTCCCTCTGGTGTCTTGACCATACCACAGAGCTTGGTGTCATTGTCAAACTTGCTAAGAGTGCACTTGGTCCCACTGTCCATGTTGCTGACAAAGATGTTAAACAGCACCAGTCCCAATACTGATCCTTGTGGAACGCCACTCGTCACTGGTCTCCATCAATTACATATGAACTGTCCTTTAAGCAACATCAACGTTGCTCCCCTTAGGCAAGGTTTAAATAAAAATCAACCCACACAAACAGCAAAGACTAAATATTACCACGTGTATGCACACATCATTTGCTGTTTGGAGTGTCAAGATAAGGAAGAAGCTCACTCCATGGACTCAAAATATCTCTGCAGATTACCAAAGGACCCAAAAGATCCCCTTGGATTACTAAATCTGGTCAAGTGAGGAAAAAAGCCCTCCTGCTTACACCAAGTATTATGGATACAGCCTGGATGGCTACAGCAATAGCAGACTAAATTGAGAAAGCACATGCCAGTTCATGGAATTTCAAACTTTTCTTAAAATGGGATTTTTATCTGAATTTTTATTCTGATTCTTCACAAAAACAAGAGCTGTGGCCTGAGGAATGGGGGTGAGGTCTGTGTGATGAAGCTACTCAGGAGCTGGATGCACAAAACTACAGGAAAGCACACAGACTGCAGAAGGATGCCTGGGCACCCGCAGGCTACCTCAAAACTGGTGCCCTGCAAAGGTTGGAGAGGAGGGAGAAGAAAGCATGCAGAAAACCCCCAGTATCCTGCAGGTGAGATACAAAGCTGCTGGGTAAGAGAAGAGGCAGACTTTCTCACCCTCAGGAACCAGAAATCTAATGGAGGACAGAGAGAGTGCAGCTTTCTTCAAATTAATTAGTAGTCACACTGCAGTCCATGAAACACCAAAATAGTCTTTCAGAATCATGAATTTACTAGGCATACATCACCAAAAAAAAAAAAAAAATTACATAAGCTTTAAGAGGAGAAAAAAAACCCACAAAACACAACAAACCCCCCCCACAACAAGCCCAGCATACAGATCTATTCACAAAGATATTCTCAGATTTTATAGTAATCTGTCACACTAAATCATATCAGCCCCCCAAAAAAGAAGAGTTTTAAAGTAAAAAATTAGAATCCCTAACTTAAAAATCCAATTCACATCTACACATAGCAAGATTAAAATGCAACTGTCCTTTGCACTCCACATCCCCCTAATTCAGGTGATTCATGGTATAAAACTCAACATCAACTCTGGAAGACCCAGTAGTTTGCTTCCCCTGTACAAGATTAACAGTGTTGGAAATTACTAAGCATGTAATAAATAGTAACTGCTTTTTAATCAGTGGCACAATATTTGGTGCTTTCACTGAAGAATGCAAGACTGTATGGAGAACTGTCAAGTAAAGCTGTAGGATTTAGTTAAATTCACATCAGGCTTCATTTATATATATGAATTTATATATAAGTGAATATATTTATATGTGGAGAACTTGAATTGCTCCATATATATTATATTATCAATATTGATGTCAATGAACTTTTCAGCCAGATGAAGTCTCTCTGTGTTGACACTCACTCATGTTGGACTTTTCTTGACAAGTCTGTTCCCCTCTACTCCACTGAGGTCAACTGAAGACAGCCAACAGAAGGACTCTGCTACATCTAAGTAAGGATATATCATCCTGTCTTTATATGCTCCATGCACAGAGCAAAACCAAGAAACTCGCCTGTCCTCTCAGTCTGCTAATATCTCTGAAAAGCCATCAGAGAGGACCACCATGTAGTTAGCAGCTGTTTCTTAGACATCTCTAAATGAAAGATTTTCTCTTTTTTAAGGTATAGGGATGATGAACATGACTAAAAATAATCTGGAGTCCAAGCACAGTGGGAGGGAGCAGAAGACACGGCTGCGCTGAGAGGCGCATCCAGCTGCTGAGCCTGCAGGTGCATCTGAAGTAGACAGACAGGATGAAAGATTAGGGAACGTGTTCCTGGGCTGGATAAATTTGAGTGATGAGGGAAGTTTGCAAAAGTGAATCAGAAAAAAAACATGCTTAGATAAGATCAGGTCTAGAGGAAAATAAGACAAATGGGGGAAATCAAATCACAGTTGAGATCTCAGAGATGTGAGTAGAAAGAAGAGCCAAAAAGAGAGAAGAGATTCAAACTACGAAAGAAAAGTGGCATTAGGTCTAGCGTGAAAAATTATGAACAGCTAGAAAGGGAAAAGGTGGCAATGAGAATGGTGAGTGTGAAAGGAAATAGGCTGACTTTCATATAGGCTGACTAATAAGGAAATGGTAAATTACCATACAATTTTCCAGTTCCCCACAAAATCTAGATCTGATTGTGAACCGTTCACACCACAGCTAGGAGAGCTTGAGAAATAAATATAAACATTGCAAACAACAACTATCTCTTCCAGTACTTGTGATTTATAAAGGCTCCAAGTCAGAGGAATGGGCTGGTAAGTAGCAGCACCTCACTGGTGCGAAACAGATACTTTCCTAAACTCAAACACATCCAACTTTCCATCCTTCAGCAACCAAATGCAAACGCGAATGCTGTAGGTCTTGAGCAGGGCACCGTGGAAGATAAAAATAGTTCTGCCTACAACAAACACTTGTCTCTACAGGCTCATAGCACGGCAGTTGAGAAGCATGAGGCACACTTTCCATTTCTTAATAGAACATCAAATCACACGCTCAGCCACTTGCAGATTAAAACTAGCTGTCTTACAGCTGTGCGACTAGTGATACGATTAAAAGAGCACATAAAATCCTTGTGAAGATACTTGTCAATTTGGGATTCTCCAGACACAGCTCATGCCCCAAAAAGCCACAGTGCACAACACATGGCAATATGAAAAACACAGCAGAAGAGGGGGGAAAAAAAAAAAAAGGACAAAAAGAAAGAAGAGTGCAAAATGCCCACAACTAAATTGATGTATATTGTGAATATGCAAATATGTTTTATTTCGTATCGCCTCTTAAGCGGCATACGGGGGGGAACATTAGAGAATTGAGCTGCAGAAGGTTTAGAGGAGATACAGGTGTTTGAAATAAAAAAGAATGGCTCTCTACACATTAAATTGGAAGAAGAAGAGGCAAGAGCAGACACCAAAGAATGATTTTTCTCCATGCTCTTTCCTATGTGCATGACCTAGTGACTGTAGAGAATGCCAAAATTAATTTTTTTGGATCTTGCTGAAGTGCTGTCACAACAGCAGTCCAGTGAGATAAAAGGGCACTCAAAACTGCAGTCACGCTTTAAGCTCACTAACCATTCCGTTACTCTCTGATAGATTCCATTTATTATGGAAATGTTTTCACATGGAAATGGCTTATTTGTACAAGGAGAAGCCTCTCTCCTGAAGAAGATTATGGCAATACATCAAAGAAAACCCCAAAGAAAGCATCTGCTTGCCCAAAAGAACACAGTATGTTCTAATTCTCCTTTTACTGTATTTTTTCTGTTTCTTTTTAATGGTAGGTAGATACAGACAAAAGAAAGGAGTGGAAAAAACTGAGAGATAGCAACAAGGAGCACTTCAAGGAAAGAAAGGTTAATTACAGCACAAGAAAAGATGCGAGGAATGTGAAGAATGTCAGCAAGTAAACAAATCAATAATCTACAGTCATCATCTACATTCCTGAACTACCTTGGAAGCAAGGATATCTGCCCTTAACATTCTTGACAACAGTAGAGATTTTCAAGGAAGGCTTCCCCCACAGCGCGCTCTGTTTCTGCTGGTACCCCTGTGCCAACAGCCGATTACAAGGGAGCCTTTCCAAAGGGAGTCTGTACTACCTCTTTTAACAGTTTTGTTAATAAGAGCTTGTAAATACATTGGACCAGCCCACAAACATTAACAAGCCAAAATTAATGTTGTGATCATTGCATTTAGTTGAACAAAACCTCAAGGTCATTGTCAAACAATTGCAGGAATGATGTACTAGATTCCCCTCTCACCACTGCTCTCTAAACCACACCGGAGCCTAGCAGCTCATACGGAATAAAAGCGCCGATCAATAAAGCCAGAAGACTAATGTGGTTTTGCAGATGTATTTCTTCTCAATGGTATCAGCATACTATAAAGTAAGAGTTTTACAGAGGAAATGGAAGCTGAGCAAGAGAGACAAGAGGACATAAAAGTCAAGACTTCTTAACAAGTTGGGAACATTCCTATTGTTAATTGGGAAAAAAACCCTAAAACCCCAAACACACACACCCCCCAAACCCCAAACCAAAACAAGTATAAAATCAGGGATATGACACCAAGTAACATGCCACAACAGAAGTGGATCTGCAGTGCAAAACGGTGGGTGTTAATGACCTTACTGACATACACCCCATCCAGGTTTCAGGAGGGGTTTACAGACTAATTCTAGTCTGGTCCTGTGAACTGAGCATCCACTAGAGGTTGAGGTGAATAGTCTGTTTTAGTTTCATCCAAAAAGTTTAGTTTCACCTACATCACCCTGTGGTGCAAACTGAAATACGGTGAATTGGGAACAACATAAATTCAACTTGAAAGTGTAACCCTGAGCCAACGCTAATACAGATTTACCCAAAGTTGTAATATGACTCTGATGTTATATCTAAAAAAGGCTTGTAAGTCTAGTATCTAACCCTGTCTCAAACAAACAAACAAAAAAAAGATAGAATGATTCCACATGAGCATTGTTGCTTAGACACTCACTTTTGTCTACACAACATAGTAGTAATTCTCCAAAAATTGCTTTGCCACACAAAATCTAATGTACAAAACCCACAGAAAAAAATCAGCATACAGAATTATTTCTAAACTGGACTTGCTTGGCTTCACGCATGCACAATATGCTTTTGCAACACTTGCTTTTGCAAATGAAGCTGATACAATATGATTAAGTAGCTGGGGGCATCTTTTCATGTGACTCAAGAAATTTCTTAATGCTTATATGAAGTGTAGCAATTAAAACAAGTCTGGTTTTAATGCCACTCTGCTGCCAAACGGAAGGACTCCCCCCAACTGTCCACGTGTATTCAACAGACTTGACAATCATCTTTGAAGTAATGGATGCACTTACATTAAAAAAAAAGAAGAAAGAAAACCTACTGTACCTGTATGTTGTTCTTCAATCCAAGCTTGCAGATACATGAAGAGGAGTAGACCAGCTACTCCAAACATCAGTACAGACACAAAGACTTGTCTTAGGTTCATGACCCTATCAGAGGGCTACTTTTCAGTTTTCAGAAGGACACATGGCTCACTTTCCTGAAGTTTTCAGCGTGCCTGCGTGTTCTTCAGTAACGTTCCCTGAGACACTGACCTGGAATAACAAGAGATGGAGCTAGTTCTCATGTTACATTTTTATTGTTCACCAGAGACTGTGTAAACAGCATACTATATACAAGCTGGACCTCTTACAAGCTGTTAACTTCAATGCTTAGATTCGTGTTCATGACCTCGACAATCTTTCTACCCCTGGATGAGTTCCAAGCTGAAGCGTTTCTCAACGTGGCTGCAGAGACCGTTCCACCTCCACACTGCCAGCCTTCACTCACTGTCATAACGGAGGGAGGTGACACCCCAGACGAGACGCCCACGTGTCACACCAGTACACCACTGCCCACCAACCGTCACAGCTGAGAAGCTACAGCAGCAGCTGGAGGTCTGCCCAGGTGGCCGGATTGTTCCCCAATGCTACCAACCCCCTGAGATGGGCAACCCAGCGCCTGTGCTTCTGGACCACACAACCCTGTGTGTGTCCGAGGAAGGATGCCTGCAGTCACCCTCGCGACACAACAACTCCACTTGCAGTGCCTCGGCATTGGTTCAGCCCATGCTTTGAGGAGTCATGTTCTGATATTTACCCTCAAACATGAATCCAAGTATAGTTTTGCAGCGTTAACGAAGGTCATCATAAGACAATATCAGTAACACAGCAGAAAGTGAATTAATGGATCAACTTTTTACTCAGCTATTTTGCAACATGGGAAGGACTTGTCAAGAACCCAATTCTTGTCACTAAGTTCAATGGAAATGAGATCAAATGTAAAACCTTACCAAAAAGATTACTTTCTTGCACAGCAGAGAACCCAGAAAGAGGAAGTAATTTATCTGATACCCTGCACCTGCCACAAAGGGGCCATAAAATTCAGTTTATTAACAACAGAATGTAGAAGACACTGTGGATAATAAAAAAGGCAGCTCCTTAACCTGAATCAGAATGCATTCACTTTGAAAGCGTGTTACTAGAAGCTGAAGAGCAGCTGTTGAAACTGGCCTGCACAGCCAAAGAAAGAGTGTTAAAACTCAACACAATGGACACTCTTGTAAGTACATATCTGATAGAATTGTTTGGTAAACTACTGCAAAGAATGCAAAGAAAAACTCAAGCTTTTAAAGGAAGACAACCTACTGAAAAATATTTGAAAGAGAAATCTGTTAAAAGAACACAGCTAAAGTACCTGTGCATCCAAATAAACAGAAAAAGAAAATGTGGGCATTTAACAGTTATTCTGAAATGTGCAAGTAGTGCATGTTCCACAAGTTTGTGTTTTTAAACAACTCAGCACCATTACCTCTATAATTGCTGAGTTTCTAAAAACACACATACACATAAGGCTTAGCAGGAACTCCCATTAAAAATAGCTGTTGAATGAACAAAGTAACTACATTAGAAACAGACACGAGATTTCAAGAACAACAAAGCTGTTCAGAACTCTATGGATTTGTTTTCCAATTCTGTGCTGTTAAAAATATATACACTTCTCTGAAGCACAAACTTGCCTGCAGAAAATGTAAAACAGAGTTTAAATATTAATCATTTTATATGTAATTGTTCTGTAGAAGACCGATAGCTAGACATTAACAGAATGTAAATGTTCTGTCTGAAGTCTTTTTTGTATGGGTCATAAAGTATCTGGTTCAAACCTGGAACGCAGAAGGAAGGCGAGTAGGTGCTTTATTCCATCTAGTTCTTTCTGCCTTGATTCTGCAGATACGGAATTTCCTACGCTTTATATACATGTACCTGTTTGCGGCTATTGTGATGATTCACAGGACTGGAAGGAAGCAGTGAAGATTGGGCAAGACCAAAGAAAATGCTTGGGGAATTCTCTGTGAAATGCTTTTTCCAAGGGTGTGGGGTAGTGGAGCCTCCCTTCAGCCAGCTCTTCACTAGCTGTTATCACTTGTGCCTTTTCCTACAGTGCCCTCAGCATTCTCAGACTTGCAGTCTTCCTTATCTACACTAAAAGGTTTTCTTAGGTCTTTGCATCTAACTTCAATCCTGCAGCAAATGCGCTGTTTGCATGCCTTCAGAAATCAGTCTGCTGAAGAGACAGACGCTTCCCAGCATAAGCAACGCTTCAAGAACCATTAGTCAAAAGACCAACGAATACAAACCTTTTCTGTTTTCCCCCAGACAAAAGCTGTGTTGTTCATGTAACAGGACATCGACAGCATCTGGATTAGAAAAAAAAAAAAAAGAAAAAAAAAGAAAAAAGCCAAATAAATAAGGCATGAAGGTCTGAGTAAGTATCTTTGAAAGAAATTAATTAAATTGCAGGTACTAGAAAGCGGGGAATCAGTTTCTTTTGGAAAAGTTGTTTGGGATTCATAACTTCCTCTCTTATAATAAAAAAACAAGCAATCCAGACACACACAATGAACAGTGGCATGCTTCCAAATAAATAAGCCCGCTTTTGTGGTTTTGTCACTTGTTTCCATCTTTGACTACACAAAACTCTGGCATTTTCAGCCCTCCTTTCTGAAAACCAGCGTCCTTGAGTGGGCAAGAAAAGCTTTCTCAGGCCACATGGATGATGCTGAAAGCAAAGTATCCCACACCACATCTCCATGAGCATTTCTGACACGTGTAGGCTGGTACTGCTGCTCTCTCCAGCCACTTGCTCTCATCATCCCTGACTGCCCAGCTCTTGCCACCACCATGAAGGCTTACTCACCTGCACAGTAACACTCAGAAAGCTCATACAGCTAAAAACTGCTCCAGAAAGAAGGAATGGGGACCTTACTGCCAAAGGAAGTCAGGAAACATTGGTTTAATCAAACTACAGCCCGCAAAGGATTTACCCAAGGAATAGTGCTGATGTTTTTTCCTTTAGCAATATCAGCCATTGCATGCATCCGTGACACATGATGGCATAGGACACACAGTTGACCTTGCCCAAACATCATCACGGTTGCATGCAACACCATCTACAAGCCTGGCATCATCACCTTTCAGATGCACAGTAAAATCAGGAGCACTTCCAAGCAATTTAATCTGTGAATAATAAACCAGATGTTTTTCTACTAGGGTAGCTTCAGGTTTGAGTGGACAGAAGTTCCTAAAAGGAAACAGCAGTTCAAGGTGCTTTTATTTTTTTAAAACTACCAAACACACCATAAAGCAAATATACTCCACCATCACAGTCATTACAATTATCTTTGTATCAAGAGTTTTCATGCTGTTTGAAATTAGTTTAATTTATTTAAATTTAATTTATATGAAACTGTATTCTTTGTTTATGTGTTGGTTAAATTTTAAAATTAGTTTTAAACAAATGTAACATTAGTTTTAATTAAGACTATCTATTTTAGCACAGGCTAGACTCTAAATGCATCAAACCCATTCAAAATGTGAAGCTATTCTGCTACCTTATAAGATTTTTAAAGGCTTTTCAGCTTGAGTAAGTAGTTTAATTTATTTAACATAGTGATTTGTAACCCATATATGAAAAAATGATAGCGGCATTAAAAAAAGCCTGTGTCTGTGAGTCCTCTAGTAGAACTTGAAAAATGGCCACACAACACTGACAAATTTGCTCCTTTAGTATTAAAAAGCAATGGTCCTGGATAACAGTCTCTAGTGTCCTGGCAAAGAGGAAATACCTGCAAATATTCTTTAATCAAGATGAATGCTCTCTTGTGGCTGTGAAGGAAGAGCCAACAAGCAATTACTTTCAACCTAAGTGTTTTCAAAAGAGATTAGCTGTATCCAGACAGAGGTTCAGCATCCCTAGTTAAGCCGTAAATCTTTCTTTGCCCCAAGTCCTGAGCAACATGGCTCCACTGACCATCATGCTGGATAGGATGCTTGCTATGGGGAACCTAATGCAGCCTAAGAAACGGCTGTGTCTGTCTCACCTATGATGAACTTAATTCTTTCTTTAGCCCAAACTCACTCTCACCCTCATCTCTTTTGGAATTAGGGACCCCAATGTCCCAACCGTTTCAACTCAAGTCTTCACAGAAAGTGTCATAGTGACCTACGCACCCCAAAATTTCAAGTTCTTTTGAGTACTGGAGAGAAATTAGGACATATTGTACTTATCCATCATGGAGAAACAGTTAATCTGGCAGACAAAACCACTAGATGCCTTAGATGACAACACAGTGCTCTTTATGGCAAAAACTTAGAAATTTCACAAGTTTATAATAATTTGCTTCTGAGGCCAAATAATTTAATTCCATTGTCAAATTTAAGAGTTTCGGGAATCTACATTCCACTAATGTAAAATCCTTGAATTTTTCCCAGTGTGTTTTGGGTCCAGTTCAAAGAGGCACACTCCTATACTGGGCCAACACAAGCAATTGAAATAGCAGAGCCACCCAAAAATGGGGAAGATTGCATCTCCTGCTTTTGACGTGATTCCTCATTTCAGTACATCATCCGCTTTTCTCTTCCTGGCAAGCAAATACACTCGCAGCTGAGTAGAGGCACCTTCAGCACTGAGGTACCATTCCTGGCTTCTTCCTATTCCAGACAACACAAAACAAGGAGGGGGTGTCACCCTCTTTGTCCATGACCAGCTGGAATGCATGGAGCTCTGCCTGAGAATGGGTGAGGAGCTGACTGAGAGCTTATGGGTCAGGATGAAAGGGAGGGCAGGGACAGGGGACATCACAGCAGGGGTCTGCTACAGGCCACCCAGCCAGGAAGACCAAGCGGATGAGGCCCTCTATAGACAGATAGGAGCAGCCTCACGTTCACAAGCCCTGGTCCTCACGGGGGACCTCAACCACCCCAATACCTGTTGGAGGGACAACACAGCGGGACACAAGCAATCCAGGAGGTTCCTGGAATGCTTTGATGATAACTTCCCCCTCCAAGTGACAGAGGAGCTAACGAGGAGAGGTGCCATGCTGGACCTTGTTCTCACCAACAAGGAGTGACTGGAGGAGAATGTGAAGCTCGAGGGCAGCCTTGGCTGCAGTGACCACGAAATGGTGGAGATCAAGATCCTTAGGGCAGTGAGGAGGGTGCACAGCAAGATCACTACCCTGGACTTCAGGAGAGCAGACTTTGGCCTCTTCAGGGACCTGCTTGGTAGAACACCATGGGACAAAGCCCTGGAGGGAAGAGAGGCCCAGGATAGCTGGTTAGTATTCAAGGATCATCTCCTCCAAGCTCAGGAGCAATGCATCCCAACAAAGAAAAAGTCAGGCAAAAACACCCAGAGGCCTGCATGGATGAACAAGGAGCTCCTGGGCAAACTAAAACACAGAAAGGAAGCCTACATAGGGTGGAAGCAAGGGCAAGCAGCCTGGGAAGAATACAGAGAAATTGTCTGAGCAGCCAGGGAGCAGGTTAGGAAAGCTAAAGCCCTAGTAGAATTAAATCTGGCCAGGGACGCCAAGGGCAGCAAGAAAAGCTTCTATAGGTACGTCAGTGATCAAAGGAAGACTAGGGAAAATGTGGGCCCACTCTGGAAGGAAAGGGGAAACCTGGTTATCTGGGATATGGAGAAGGCTGAGGTACTCAATGACTTTTTGCCTCAGTCTTCGCTGCCAAGTGCTCTAGCCACACCGCCCAAGTCACAGAAGGCAAAGGCAGGGACTGGGACAATGAAGACCCACCCACTGTAGGGGAAGATCAGGTCTGAGACCATCTAGGGAACCTGAAGGTGCACAAGTCCATGGGACCTGATGAGATGCATCCACGGGTCCTGAGGGAACTGGCGGATGAAGTGGCTAATATCCATCATGTTTCAGAAGTTGTGGCAGCCCAGTGAAGCTCCCACTGACTGGAAAAGGGGAAACATAAGCCCCATTTTTAAAAAAGGAAAAAAGGAAGACCCAGGGGAGCTACAGGCCAGTCAGTCTCACCTCCGTGCCTGGCAAGATCATGGAGCAGACCCTCCTGGAAACTATGCTCAGGCACATGGAAAATAAGGAGGTGATTGGTGACAGCAAACACGGCTTCACTAAGGGCAAATCACGCCTGACAAACTTGGTGGCCTTCTATGATGGGGTTACAGCATCCGTGGACAAGGGAAGGGCAACTGACCTCATCTACCTGGACTTGTGCAAGGCATTTGAACTTGTCCCGCACGACATCCTTGTTTCTAAATTGGAGAGACATGGATTCGATGGATGGACCACTCGGTGGGTAAGGAATTGGCTGGATGGTCGCACTCAAAGAGTTGTGGTCAACGGCTCAATGTCCAAGTGGAGAACGGTGACGAGTGATGTTCCTCAGGGGTCAATATTGGGACCAGCACTGTTTAACATCTTAGTCAGTGACACGGACAGTGGGATTGAGTGCACCCTCAGCAAGTTTGCAAACAACACCAAGCTGTGTGGTGTGGTCGACATGCTGGAGGGAAGGGATGCCATCCAGAGGGACCTTGACAGGCTGGAGAGGTGGGCCCATGGAAACTGCATGAAGTTCAACAAGGCCAAGTGCAAGGTCCCTGCATGTGGGTTGGCGCATTCCCAAGCACAACTACAGGCTGGGTGAGGAATGGATAGAAAGCAGCCCCGAGGAGAAGGACTTGGGGGTGTTGGTGGATGAGAAGCTCAACATGACCCAGAACAGTGAGCCTGCAGCCCAGAAAGCTGGGCTGCATCAAAAGAAGCATGACCAGCAGGTCAAGGGAGGTGATTCTGCCCCTCTACTCCACTCTCATGAGACCCTACCTGGAGTACTGCGCCGAGCTCCGGGACCCCCAACATAAGGACATGGAGCTGCTGAAGCAAGTCCAGAGGAGGGCCACAAAGCTGATCAGAGTTGAAAGAGTGTAGATTTAGATTAGATATTTGGGAGAAATTTTTCTCTATGAGGATGGTGAGGCACTGGAACAGGTTGCCCAGAGAAGTTACAGATGCCCCATCCCTGGAAGTGTTCAAGGCCAGGTTGGATGGGGCTTTGGGCAACCTGTTCTAGTGGAGGGTGTCCCTGCCCATGGCAGGGGGGTTGGAATTAGATGGTCTTTAAGGCTGCTTCCAGTTCAAACCATTCTATGGTTCTATGATAAAACCAATGGCATCTGGTCACAGTATGTTTTGGTAACTTAAGATTTCCTTGCCACTGTTACCCTCACCATCACATAGTTTCAAAATCAAATATAATAACAAAACATTAGATTGCCCCGAACTATTTAGAAAGCTTTCTTTTTAATTCCCCTCCACCTGAAAACAAAGATGATCAAGATGAGTGGTTAGCTAACAGAATACTGATGAAAAAACCCCAACCAAACAGATGCTCTTTATAATTGTCAAAGAATTCATATTACTGTGGATTACCACAAATTCCTACCCGCTCAACATCTCCTTAGACACAACTGAATTAATGAAAGCAAAATGAGAAAAAGGACACAGAAAGCTACTGCAACCCCACACGTTTTTTTCCTTCCCTCCTTACCCCAAGAAGCAATACATTTTCTGACGCCTCCACTGGTGTATCACAGCAAGAAAATTTTGCACCGAGGAATGTCCTGCTGGACACTGGCCCAGGCTACTTCCAGCTCTGTCAGCGGAAGGAAGCAAGGATATCTTCTCAATTCAACATCCCCCCTCCTCCCTCACTTCTCTTCTGTTAGCTTGTGTCCTACTTCACGTGTAGGTGATCCTCCAGGATCGCCTTTCCACTGTCCACATCTCAACTTTCTGGCTTCACAACAACTAGCGCAAGGCACAGTTCCAGCTCTTAACAATGCCTGCACAGTTCCTCATATCAAGTAGTGTTACTCTTCGTTCTGGTTTATTGCAGTAGTTGCTAGGAATAAACACACACTTGCCATTTTCTCTCTCCAGCAAGTTACGCTGAGTATTATGTTTGGGTGAAGTCGAAGTCCTTACAGAAATTTGAATTAAGTTTGTAACCAGATCAAGATAACCAAACTTGGTGCTGCTAAATTTGTAGAAATAATAATAAATAAGTAAAAAAAACCCCAAACCACACACACATACACAAAAAAGAAGACAAAATTCCCATTATGCAGCCCTTCCTGTCCTTAGGAATCTACTGGGGGGTGGGGAAGGGATGGTTAACAATGTGACAGGCCTCATACAGACAGGGCAGTGCAGCGATGAGTTTCTTTCTCACCTCATTGCAGACAGTATTCCAGTATGTGGTGCCAGAGGGAAACACCCCACATCCAGGCCCACTGGTACATCAGTCCTGTGGACACCTCAGCAACTCCTTCACCTGAAGGGCTGCTTATAAGAAGGTTGTGTCAAAGTGTAACTGAAGACAACATCTGGCCTACACAACTTTTATCACTGGCAATAACTGAAGATTACTACCTACCGAGCTTGCAAATCAAATTAAGAGAATTTTGTTACAAAAATAATGAAATATTTGTATGAAATATGTAGGGATTTGTTTTCAAAGGAGAGCACTGTTTAAACAAAATGAACATCTTTCACTCACCCAGTGAAAATCCTGAAACAATAAAGCCCCTTAAAAAAAAAGAGCTTAAAAATGTAAAATTTCAAGAGCAATCAGGAAATTCCAAACATCAACATCACCACAGTAAATTCCCACCCAGCCAAGTTGTGCATATTTAACATTTTTCTACTTCACTCTCCCTTGTTACATAGCAGACCACAATGTTGTTATAGCAATTATGTTTTGTTATTAATGCACTTTATAGCATACAACATGTTTTACAAAAGTAATCATGTGGAAAAGAAAATATGGTTTGCATTTCATTTGGCCATTTTAATCTATTAAAGGCACTAGTTCCTCATTATCCTTTTAATATATTTCTAACAAAAACCCCCTCCTCTTAATGAAGCAATGGATATAAACAAGACTCATTTTAGAAAACAAGCATCTATTGGTTTGTAATTCCATTAAATCTTTCCATAGGAATTGTACCAGGTGACTGAAAGCAGTCCATAGCACCTGCGTTGCTTCTGAGAAGCAACACAAATACAACTGCTTACCTGGTCCTGCTCCTCAGCCATAAAGCCCATTGAACTTCAGACAATATTAGTTTAATCCACACGGCAACCCTCAGCCACTTGCAGTTCTAATACTTATGCTTTATAAAGAAACAAACAAAAGCTATACTTGTGTTAACAACAGATAAACGCGGATGTGTCCTACCCATGCGTATGCAGGTTAACACATCAGCCTCATGAAAAGTTTTGCTTGCTTAAAGAGAACAGAGAAGACACTCCAGCCGTACAGAAAAGATGGGTTTGGAACTTTACCAGTTTACCAGAATATTCAATACCAAGGGTTTCATTCTACAGCAGCAGGACATCTCATTTCAAAAAGGAAAAAGCATTATTATTCTTCATACCACCTCCCAGTCAGTATCGGAGCACCCTACTGCAGCTCAGCAAAGACAGGTTTGGCATGCTTAGCTCTTACCTGCCTGAAGCACTGAGCAGTCCCATGGAAGTCACCTGGATTTGGGGGAAGTTAAACAGAAACAGGGCTCACGAGACAGCAACTTGATGGCTCTCAATCTTCTAGCAGGATTGGAGGTGGACTTTCTTCCCCCTCTTAGGACAGGGGAGATTAGGAAAAGGAGTGTGTCAAAGCAAGATCTTCCTTTTTTTTAAATTGGTGAAATTACACGATCTTGTTTATTGACTGCAGTGAACCGAAGTGTTATCAGCATGCCAAGTAGACTTGCAGTCTGCCCCAATCATTCACTCTACTGCTTGAAAACGCACAGGCAATACTAGCCAATTTTTTTATTTTGGAGACGTGCCCTGAATGCCCGATTCCCGTTGCATGACGATGAGGGGGGGTATGGGGGGTGTGAGGAGTCAGCAGAAAAGTTGGTCGGTCTTGCGGAGCGCTGCCTCGCACGGTGCCGCAGCGGGGGGCTCAGCATTCCCCTCAACTTCTGGGAACGCTCCGGCGCCCTGGGCGCCCGAGACGAGTCGCAGCCCCCCTCTCCGAGCAGAGGCGACCCTCGGCGGCCGGTCCCAGGGGCGGGAGCCCCTCACCAACGACGCGCCGGGGAGAACGAAGCAGGGGCGGTCCGCGATAAACGTACCGGTGCGGCCACGCTACCTCCTCCCGCTCCCGCCGGTGAACCTCCCGGCGCCCCAAGGCTGGGCGGTGCCGTCGGAGCCGCTGCTTGCGGGGCCGGGGAGGAAATCCCGCAGCAAACCCACCCACCCGCCCGCCCCGAGTGGGGGCCCCGCCGCGCCGCGCCGCGCCGCGCCCGCCCCGCGGCAGCCGCTCACCTGCCCGCCGCTCCCGGGAAGCGCCTCTGCCGCGGCGGCGACACACAAACTTTCACCGCAAAACTTTGGGGCCGGGCGGGCTGGGGAGGGGCCCCCGCCCTGAACGGGAGCCCCCCTTCCCCCGGTGCCGGGCGGGTGGGTCCCCGCGGGAGCAGGTAAATACACAACGTTTGCTCGCCCGCCTGCCCCGCCGCCGCCGCGTCTGCAAAGCCCGTGTCATTGCGCGGAGAGCTGCACTCCGTTCCTGCCTCTGAGCGCCCCTGAGATTAAGCGCTTTGCTAACAGGTTTTGTTTGCCGTAACATATCTAGAGGTAGCCTCTTCCTGTGCTAGCAAATAAATGTGTCTAAGCTGCCAGGTAGAGCCAAGTCATAGCTGGAATTAGCTACTAAAACAGGTAGCGTCAAAACTTTATTGTTGTCTTTGGGAAACGGGATGACAGAGAAAAATATTTAATTAGTGCTTATTAGCGCTATAATGTGCCTTGCAAACATTATCAGCTTATTGTGACAATAGACCAAATATGTGGATAAATGACGTTATCTCTCTTAACTGGCACATTGCTTTGCTTACATTTCTTCAAGGAAGTCCTTGAAGAAATAGCTCTAGCTCTTGCTAAAATGGGGTAAGCACAGAGGAGTTCTGACTTTCCAGAGCTGTGCTCAAATCACTTCTACCCGGCGTTTCACTGCAGTTCTGTGTCCCTAGAATTACCCCAGCACTTTTGAAACGCCCCCTTGTCACTGCCCCATCACTCACGATGTAAGGCCTTTCTTGGAACAGCAGTAATGTAACGCTTCATGTTTTTACATCTTTTACCCTAACAGGTCTCAAATCATCTCTCACACTGTTACAGCCAGTGCATAGGGATCACTTCTCCAACCGGCAAAGCACAACCACTTCAGCATGAAGCTGAGCACCATCAACCAGCTGAAGATGGTGGTTCAGAGCAGACAGTAGAGAGCTGTGTGCTGCTCTGATTTCCAGGGGGGTTTAACTAAGCAGAATGTAATTACCCTGACCAGGGCTTAAACGTTGGGGATAACACATGTTCATTGAAAAGTGCTCCAGAATCTAAAGCAGTCACAGGCAGCCAAGACCTGTGCACAGGGGTGTTCCCTATGGGTTTCAGATCCAAGTGCTAAGCTATCCTGCTCCCGCTTAGTTTGAGTTGTGTGAGTACATACGGCCTCACCGTGGTGCTATAAATTTTCTCTCCTTTACCTCATTTAAGGATCTCCCTAGTCACAGTTCATTATAGAAGCTAGCAGCTCAGAGCAGACCCAGGGAGCAAAGATTTTTCCTTCTTTTCCTTTAAAGCCAACCATGGATCCACTTTTAAAGTTCTGGTGAGTAAAGACTATCCCTCACACCTGTAGCTTGTCTGGCTCTCTAGTAGAAGTAAAGAGGGAGGAAGGAGGGAGAGAAATAGGTTTAACAGCAGAATATGCCAGTTGCTTACTGTTTCACAAGAGTTGAGCACGTTTCCGCTTTCATACCCGGCAGGCATGTGATACTATGATAACCATATGCCCTAACAAAAAAATGCAGCCTCAGATTTAAATTACAGATCTATTAGTCCCCGATGGCCAGTGAGATTTTAGAGAAAAACAACATGCCTACTGAATTTTAGTTTCCTGAGGTAATACACTCAGAAGATTATAATGAAGGTCACTGAAGCTTCTAATAATGATATACAGATTAACCTTCTGAGTGTTGTAGATTTAATTTCACTCAATAAGTACATGCTGCAAACATATTTCTTCAGATTGATCTACTCTGGCTGTACCCATCAACTGATTAAAGTTATATATAACACTGAAAAGATCAGATGCCTTGATTTTTTTTTTATTCATTTAAAGGAATAAATTAATTGCTTTGGGAAAAAGCCAACTCTTGTTTTACAACTTCATAAAAAACCCCCATGCATCTAGCTTATATAATACTTGTTCCACCACAGGTTCTTCCAGTGCAGAGGGCATATTCCAGCTGTGGATTTAAGAATCTTTACAAGATTAAAAATTCAACATGCAGGTGAAATTAGACACCGGATTAGGAAGCTCATCAACTACGTAATTGTAATCAGCACCTTCTGAAGCCTGACATGTAGCAAAAAAGATATGAATTACGAAAGGGTGGCGGCAGTCTGTCTGTGTCAGCGGGGTTGGTACGGAGCCAGCGCCTGCATCAGAAACCCTATTCTTGGCAGGTTTCTGCACGTTTCCTATGACTTGTGGTAGACAAGCAGCTCAATGGTTAAAGTAGCAGCGTCATCTTCTGAAAGCAGTGAGGCAGCACCTGGGTGGTGATGCCTCCTTGCAGGAACAGGAGTCATCAGTGCAGTTAGAGAAGAAAGATAGCAGGTCATGAATTGGTACTGAAACCTGCCAAAAATTACAGGTCAATTCGCTGAAATAAAAATTCCTTTACAGTAAGACCAATTTAGGCTCTTTAAGCATGTTTTCTGTGCAGATTTTCAGCTGGGCTTAGCAGTGACAGCCATGGAGGAAAGTTTGGTGTGGAGAGTAGGTGCAGTTACCCACGCTCAGAACTTCTCATGTTCCTCTGTGGACTGCTAGTGCACACTCTGTAAGCCCCCTAAATCCCCGTGGGGGCTCAGGACTGCTCCCCCACGTGAGGTGGGACAGAACCCTCGTGACCTGTTAGGAAATCCCTTGCTCTTGCTGAACTTTCCACACAGCCCAGGTTTCCATTTGACATTTTTCAAAGTTTTACAGCAAAGCTAGCTCAGCCACCTACACAGATATACACATTTCAAGGAGTCAGAAGTCTGGAATCTTATGTTTAAAGAAAAATTTAATATGAAAACCATGACTCAAATAGCAGCTGTGACAAAACTGTGCCTGCTTGGCCTGATCCTTTTCCAAAGGGGAAGGATTAGACCTTCAGAAGTTTTTTTAGATTAGGCAAATTCATTCCAAGTGCCATTATCATTTACTGCAGTGGATTTAAGGGACAGGCCACACTGACACAGTTTCAGTGCTGTGTGTTGTATATCAATATAGAGCCGATTAGACAAACCTTTGGTGATTAAAAGCATTTTATC
This sequence comes from Grus americana, assembly GCF_028858705.1. Taxonomy (NCBI): domain Eukaryota; kingdom Metazoa; phylum Chordata; class Aves; order Gruiformes; family Gruidae; genus Grus; species Grus americana. Next base: position 50,039,638 of record NC_072853.1, on the reverse strand, counting down.
ATTATGAAGGTGTCTTTTGCTCCAGGGCATAAACCATTCAGCAAGTAGTTTCATTTTATTTCCTTGAGCTTTTTTAATTTTCAGCTAATTAGCTAGAAATACACCACCTACAATATGCTCCTTTTCTCAGTTAGGAGGCTAAAATTTGCCGCTACTATGCATTGCTATGGGGCATTTGCTTGTTTCTTTAAAAAACCTGCTAGGAACTTGGTATAAAATTCATTTGCTCAGTAACTGGCATGCTGGGGTAATTATCAAATCCTTTCTAAGCAAGTTGTGTGCTCATTCAAAAATATTAGGCAATTCAAAGTGTCTGTTGTTCTTCAGCTATTACAAAGTTTTGTTTTTAAGAAGTCTCTAAAACCAAACTCAACTTGACTTAAACACTTCAATGAGTTAACTGTGAAGCTATTTTATTCTAATGGGCTCCTGTCTCAAAAAATGGCCAAAAGAAAACAGTAGCTGCAATGTCTTTTTCTGGGGGTTCATGCATTATCTTACTCCAATTCTGCAATGTTCTTCAAATGGCAGTGACTACTCTGTCAAGTGCTGCAGGGCTGGAAAATGCCTCAGGATGTCCTGAAAATTGATTTTCTGAAAAAGTGAATTCATGCTGTATTTAAAAGGCCGGAGAGGGCTTCCAGTCACAAGTGTAAATGGGAAGGTTAAGATTAGCTCCCCTTCTCTCACTCCCTCTGCCCTAGCACTGGGTGAGCGGGATGTATGTATGTTTTCATGCTATCATATGATACAGTTACATCTTAGATCGAAGTATATCCAGTTTTGCAGGCTCCACGCATGGAGTTTTTCAAGACAAGACTGGATAAAGCCCTGAGCAACTTGGCTTGACCCCCTGGCTGACCCAGTCGTGTGCTGGAGGTGGGACTACACTGTGGTCCCATCCTATGTGAGTTATCCTACGCTGTCTTCCTGGATAGCCCATCCAAAAATCAGGAGGTCACACTTTCACCAAAAATGGCTCGTCTCACCCCAAAAATGAAATTTGAAGACTGCCACCCTACCACAGACTCACAGACCACAAATGAATGAACGAGGTCCTGGTTCATTCTCGTGGGAGACAGTTACTTTGGTGTTTCAGTTATTGGTAACATGGTGTTCACACAAAATTAATTGTGACTTTCTTCACTGTTTGATTTAAATGCTTTAGAGGCATTTGTAAAGATCCTGAAGAATATGTTCTTCAAGCTTGTCTTTCAACTTTGATTGAAGGAACGTTTGCAGATTGTCTCCATCCCTACTGTGGAGTCTGTATTTCTCAGCTATGGCTGACTGCTCTTAGGCATTACACAGACTGAAAAAAAACCCCAACTCACCAAAACCTCTTTTAGAGCAATTTTGCTATCTTTTACATAACTACTAAATGTCAGAGAAGTAAAATCTGAATATTGTGCTTTGGTCCCTACACATCCCCTGAATGTGAGACAAACAAAATTCTCTTACTCCCAACAGCACTCTTGATAATAGAAAGTTTTGCACTGATTCAACATCTGTTGACAAGCTGTCTATATAAATCGACAGAGAAATGAACTGATACATGAAACTGAGTGTGCCTCCAAAGTGATTCACAATCTGTTGAAACAAGACACTATACCATTAAATATGTAATTCCAGTGTTATGGTTCCCCTTCCATCCTAAAATACCTGGAATAAAAAGCAGAAATATGGTGACATGACAGTCTGGCAGGTGCCCTGAAGCACAGATAAAGGAGGATTGAATGAAATAAAATAGTATATAGTTCTTTTAGCCAGTGTCAGCATTGTACTACATGTTGAATGTTTGCATTGCTTATTAAGACCAGTGGACATATTTTGAAGCCATTCTGACAGCCTGAATTCAAACATTGAGCAAATTGTGACATTAGGGTATTCATATGTGCCTTGAGAAAAAAAGTTACTGAGAAATTCTAGGACAAATGAGGGTGGAAAGAAGAATAAAGACTAGGCAAACTGACAACTAGACACTTTATAGTAGGAGAGAGACAGAAAGAGAACTACAATTTTTTTATTATTTTTTAATTTTTTTTTTAAATATAGCGTGGGCATTAGTCCCAAGTGTTTGCTCATCATGTAATGTTTCATATATGGCCAAGTGTCAGTACTATCCTATGCACCTCCACAAGGTATTATTACAGGGGCACTCTAAGGAGAATGAGATCAACTATGCTATACTGGATGTAAGATGCATGCTGGCTAGCCTAAGATTTGGAAGCAATTTCACTGCTTATCACACACTTCCCTTTAGCTAGAAGTTGAGAAACATACAAAACAAAAGAGAGCTTTTGAGGGGACATAACCAAGAGGGGTCTATTATTGCCTGTTTTCTGCCAAAAATATTCTCACAGCTGGGTTTTTAGATGAAGATATTACACTGAGACAAAGATGATTGCTCTAGTGGGCCATCTTCTTTTAGCTATAAACTTTTAGTCTAATTACTATGCTAACGTAGCTAGATCTGTTGACAGTATTTGATGGAGTTGACCATCATGTGCTGCTGTTTTGCATGAGATCTAGCAGGATGGATAAAGCTGCACATCTCATTCTCTTACCCCTCCTCCTAGCCAGATCATTGTTTGGAATTATGTGTGCTCCTGGCTCTGGAAACATCCTCACATATTAAAAGCTCTTAGTTAAGACTGAGACACGAGATGGATTTGGGAGTCAGCAGCATGCATGGGCAATTAAACTCTGTATATTCATAATAGCATAATCAAGCTTTCCAAACACTGAAGCACATAGCTTTACACACTAAAAGGAAGAGTAGTCTGGGAAAACTAAATATGACTCTAACGTTGGACTGTTCAAAGAGGAGGAGATCTGGAAGAACTGTTTCAGCTCAGGCTGGGAACTAGGCTTGGAGCTATTCTGGAAACAGGGGTAATGGCAGAAAGTTCTCCAGCCGAGGGGATTTCCCTTCTGTCACATACCCACAGTGTATTTTCTGCCTTCTGGTGCCACTACTACAGAATGCTGTAGAAGAAAGTGCAAGTGAACACCGTGATGGAGCCCCAGGATCTTAAAATCCTAACACATCTCACAGGTTTTCTGCTAATTTCCTTTGGCTCAGCTCAACTGAATATAAACCATGCTCTCCAGAATTTGTCTTAATTGTCTCTAGTAATTAGGTTTCTCAGGAAGGTTTTTCTTTATTTTTAGGAAACTTTTCCTCATAACCAATCTAGTTTTCCCGCATTGGTTTCATGCCCTTTTCTTGTTCTTTTCCCAAAGGACACAGAATAGCTCACTACCTTCTTTGTGGTAACCTGTTACATGGTAAATCATTGCTTCCTACTAAGGAAACGATAACCCAGAGCAGATTGCTTCCTTAATAGGAAGCAATCATCCTTTACCCTACGTTTGAATGCTGCAATGAATTTATTTCATTCATGAATTCAGTGTAAGCCAGCTTCTTTCTGTTTCTGTCTCATTGTAACCTACTGAACAAAGGTGGTTTTCCCAATGATGCTTTAAATGACCCATTCTCCTGGCCAGGACTTTCTTTAGATTTGTGACTATTGAACTCACCTTTTCCGGATGGTATCGTAATTTCCCATCTCTCCACTTTTTAAATGAAATTTAAGAATACTTGGTAATTAACTTGGGACAGATTATGAACTTCCACAAGTGCACTCATGCAGGGCTTTCCTTGCTAGTTATTCCACTGTTATTCCACATCTGGAGAGGGGAGTATGATCTATCACCCCATCCATGAGAGAATCCAAAATAATTTTAGGGTTCATCTTTATGTAGGAAAAAATATATATGTGCACAATTAAGCACTTGCTAGCAATCAATGCAACAGTAGCATAATCTCAAGTGCCTTTCCTAGTACACACCTGATCTGGGCTTCACAAATGGAATGATTGTTTTTATTTTCAGGGTCTTTTAAAAAATGTGTGCTTAGGAATTTAATCAAATTTAATCAAATTTTGGAAATGGAAAAGTGTACATGTTTTTCTTACTTTGTAATTTTCAGGATTATGTTAATTACTATGGGAAAACAGCTAAAGAATGAACAAAGCAGCCTGTTATTCTTTTGTTTACTTTACAAATAAATGTTCTACTTCCTAATTACCCCTTTAAAACGAAATGCTTAGGTACAAAATATATTGTGTAGGAAAGCTTTACAGTCATCGTGGCAAATATTTGACAGCATTTGTAGAAATAAAGCACAGATAAAACTATTTATTGCATTGTTTATAAACTGCAAAGTTCTTGGTCAGTAGAGATTGAAGATTTTTTATTTGAATGTTAGAGAGGAGAAGCAAGCGCGAGAAACGTGGGCCCTGTACACACATAGCATCCTTAATCTAACATTTTTGTGTTGTCATTGACCACGTTTTCCAACTAGAGCTGTCTTAAACAACTTTTTGATCATATATGTTAAGGCCCACACATGTTTAAGGCTACACGCATACATGACATTGTGTACCCTTTTGATTTATAAATATATTTTTATGCTCCTTCGTTTCAAATTTTGCAGGTCAACTAAAAAGAGCTGAGCTTATGAAACCAATTGAAACTTCCAGCAGTGAATTAAAGTAGTAGGATTTTTTTGTTTATTTTCCTTAATCTCTTTCACAGACACCAAATTGGTGTTAGGCACACAGTTGCTGCTTGTGTCAGTGAAATAAGACCAACTGCCAAGCTGTGTGTTCAAAAGCAAATAAATGGAAATAATCAGGATTTTCAGGATCGTCTGCTGTAAAAAAAATCCCATATCTTAGATATCTCACAGGGAAACCATTATCAGCAAATCCCATTGACGCCCTGCTGTCAGAGGTCCATATGCCACACAGAACCAAATGCATTCTCTCACTGCAGTTTGGATTTATTAACCTAGAAGTCCAGAGCTCCACAACATGAAACTTGGCTCCTATTGTGTCCACAGCCTGGGCCACTCCAGAATTTTCACCTGTGATTGCTCTTCTCACATCCCAGGACTTGCAGAAAATTACTGCCACATGCTTTCTTCCAGGTGGAGTAACTAGCAAGCTGCTAGCTGCCAGCTGTGAAACCACAGATTTTATGGAGGACAGCCCCAAAGCCATCAGCAGGGACTAACAAGATGGAAAAATTCAGGCTCCAAGTGAATCACCAGTCTTACTATCACCAACTGCCCATTTACGGGGGGGGGGGGGGGAGAAAAGGAGGGAGAGGGGAGAGATGTTTTAGTAAAGGAATTAAATGATATTTAGCAAATGAGGTAGGGGCAGTTTGTCCTCAGATCATCTTTTCTTTCCAAGTGTCTGCAAACATGCTTTTAGAATATGTTTTTTTAATATAAGGGTAAGGTATTCTGTATAGAAGGTCAGAGCAAATGAGTTAGCAGCACTTGCTCAGGTCTCTTTGTCCCCAACAAGCGTATGCATAGTGCTATAACACTATTCTGGGGCTGCAGGCTATAGATATGATTTCCATTCTGCCACCCTACCAGCAAAATGGGGCCTCTTATTTAGCTACATCAGATCATGGTTTGCAATTGATGGATCAACTTCAAATAAATGTATGAAATTCACCTTATGACACAAATGTATCTTGTATTCAGCACCTGCCTTCATTGTGCTGCATTCTCTAGCAGCTGCCTGTAAAGATTACATTATATAGAAAAAGAGACTTCTAAGCCGTCAAAGAGAACTGAATGCAATCCTTTAAGGAGATGATGGTAGTATGAAACCTGGTCATTTTCAATAAATGAGTTACAACACCTTTCAGGTATTACACTTGCCCCTGAGCATCCTTTTTCATTTATGCATTGTTACGATCACACTTTCTGCTTCAATAACGTCTTTTTTCCCCCTGTTGTAGTGTTAGAAAGCCAGAACCGCCACCACTACCTCCATCACCACCACCTCCAAAAAATGGAATAATTTGACAGGAAAAGCTGCAATATCAACTACATGCAATTTAATATCTTCAAGTGTACTGATAAAATGAGTTCTCCATCCTTTTAATGTATAGTGGCTTTGGGTGTATGGGTAGGTTGCATATTCAGACAGAAGGGCTTTCTTCTTGTCAACAGGCCCACAAAGACTGATGCTTCATAACATGAAATTCTCCTCTAAATGAGAAAATGAAATATCCTGTATTCCAGAAATGCACACTTTTTCATTTGTGATTATATTAGTCACTGATCAGAGCAGGTCAACAAATTTCACATTTCTGATTTCCACTGGATGCAGCGATATTTGCATTTACACGTGGCTGTCGCGAACCTCCGGGGAATGCGCGTCACAGCAGAAGTAGCAGTTTACGGTGCTGTGAGATTGAGATCCTGTTGCCAACTTACAGCTTCTAATGGGCACAGGTAACACGTTTTGTTCTGGCATGTCCGTGCTGTCCTGCATGAGCATGAGTAACTGTCATGTTAATGCTGCCAAAAACTTTGGGTAGAGAGTCGTGAAGGTAATGGTGGCTGTGGCTCGCTCCCATCGCCCAACCCTCCTCTGTATTCATAGAGGCTGAGTCATTATTTCCACAGAAAGTCTGATAGCCAATGCAATTCCTTGCTTCTTCCCCTTCAAGCACATCTAGATCTTTATCTGTTTCTTCCGGGACTGTTTCTCAGAGGGAGTGTAAGTCCCGGTGATGTTATGATTATTCAGAAATTCCCTTTAGCTGTTGTCAGTCCCTTGCTCAAGTGGCAAAAGAGCAGCTCCTCCGGCTTTCTCCGACAAGACAGTGGCCAGCCAGGAAGCCGGTGAAAAAAGTCTAGGGCTTAGCACTACACGTAGCAATTAAATGCTACGTGCTTGGAGGAACTGCAAGGGAAAAGGTATTTTATGTGTAAATAGCTAACCCCAAACGTAGCCATACCTGTGTAAATCTGCAGGGACTCTTCTGAGGCAGCTCTAGAGTTGCCTCATTTAGCAGAGCCCCACGTAAGAAACGGGTGCATGCTCAGGAGGACGGAGTCTCTATCCGAAGGTTAAGGTACACAAAAACATTTCAGGAGCTTGAGGAAGAAAATTAGTGTGTGAACATGAAAACCTGAGGAAGGAATGAAGAAATTAATTATCAGACCAAGGGAAAAACAAAGAAGCATGAAGAAAAACAATTAGTAGTTGAAAATGCTCTTGAGTCCAGTAACCTTGGAGAATGCATTGAGCTAGTAATGGTGGTTGCTGTCACTTAAGGCAATTATTGGATATCATATAAACCTTTTTTCAAACCAAGACAGGATTGTTTATGTTTTAGGAAGCAGCCATCAATAGTGAAATTAAATATCTGAATGAATGCAGGAACATGTTCTAATAAAAAGTGAAGTAAGTAATCAGGGAAGATTATCAGTCTTGCCAGCCTGATATTTAGCAGTGATAAAAAAAGAAAGCCTGGTGCCAATGTACTTTCCTTTTTGCAAGCTGAGCCTATCTAGCATAATATTAAATGGCAGAGACTCATAAAGAGTTTAAGAGCTTCTCTGCAGGATGGAGCTGAAGACACGCACAAAACTGAGATTTACACTAGATTATTAAAATGGTTTATTCTTAATGCCAAACCAGGGCATCCTGGGATCAGCAATAACTTCCTGTGATTGCACAGACCAGTCTCTAGTCACGCAGTTGACCTGAATAGGAGACCGATGAGTTGCACAGAAGTGAGGCTTTATACTCTGGCCTAAAGGAAAGCAAGACTTGAGCAGCCCAGGACAGAAATGCAGGACCCACTTTCAACCCACCAATCTTTTTTTCCTTGTCCCCTGGGAACAAATGAATGACGGCACTCCCCAGCTACAAAATGTTGTCTCGGTCTGGAGGTCCTGGGTACAAATCCCCGTGCAGGCAGCCGAAAAGGAGGTCACCGCTTCCAATTACAACCTTACGCTGTACTCAGGATACAAATAACACCCAGCAATAGAGTATGGCTTCTGCCTGCTACTATAACTCAACAGATGGAGTAGCTGCTAAGCTTAGCTTGCGGGATTGAGAAATGGATTTTTTGTTTTATAAGCAAGACCATGTGCAGATGAACTGAGGATCGCCTACAGATCACAGAAATAAAATCTATTACTTAGCATTTTTTAGGTCAGCATACTGCCTGTCACTCTCTTCTCTCATCTCTTTCCCACTCATCTTATTCCAGAAAGTTGTTTGCTTGCTTTTCTCTTGTGTTCCAGAGCTGAACTTCAGCAGCTGAAATTAGTGGGCCTTGCTCTGAAAGCCTCCTCAATTTATTAATGCTCACCTTTGATGAGATGGCTTAAGACAGGTATCACAACATATTTGCATATAATTTCACATTGTTTTTCTGTGCTTTTATTGTAAATGGGATTTGTATTAAAAAACAAAAAACCCATAGAAGCTTGTGTCACAGTTTGTGTCAAAGCTTCACTGTGAAGCTTTAACGCAGACATCTGCTTGTCAAGACATTCTCCCTGAAATCTCAGAAGGTCATTTTAACAGCGTCGGAAGTTGCACACTTTGTCCTTAAGTTATAATGCCTTTCTTCAAACACCTAATTTTCTGCCATGAGATGATAACCATTTCAGCTACCATCTCCACACCTCTAAGACCATTATAGAACCTTATGCAGCTTTATTATAGACCGGGTTCCAAATCCCTGAAATACTAACAAAACAATTTTTATGAGATGACATCTTCAGACTAAATCTTTGTATTTACCTTAATGATTAGCATAAGTATTAAAGAGATCTGCCTAAGTGAATATTTCATTTGCATGAAGAAAGCTGTCTCTATCTGCTTCTTTGTTTTAAATTGACATTTTTCCTAAATTGATCAGAATGTTAAAATTGCTTATCACGAGTCAAATTTCCATGATTAAGGAAAAAAATTTAAGTACGTCTAGTGAGAGCCCCATGTGCACTGGGTAGAGACCCAAGGAGGGAGTGTAAGATCTAACTGATTAGTAATCTTAAAAGTATAAACCAGGTTGCCTTCTGAATGTAGCCATTGCAATTTATGATTTCTGCCAAACTATATATTGATTTCTTTGTCTTAAGAATCAGCAGCTTTCCCTGCTGATTGAATTCTAATTACTCACTGCATAGTTACATTGATTTTAACAGACTTCTTGACAATTTTGTACCAGGCTGGTTTCAAATTACATTTAATGAATTCGTCATGATTATCGATATAAAAACTTCCATTCTACAGCAACTTTAAAAAGAAAGAAACTGCTTTTCCCCACTTCTGCATAGGCCAACCTCACCCTCAGCTTACAGTGCGCTCACCCGGAGCGGTCAGCTGGCCTTAGGCTGCACTTCATGATGTCTCTGGGGAGAAAAGGCAGAAAAGAACAGTTGCGTTTGTTTGTCTGAACCCAATGATGAGTATGTCTCTAGCAAACTGTGATTAAATTGATTGTACGAGTTAGTTTTTTCAAATAAAAATTCAATCACTTTCCCTCTATTGCATCAAAGTAAAGAAAATCTTCCATCTGCACTGTCCAAAATACAAGTAATACATATTAAAGATAGGTAAGTCATACTGGTGCTGGTTGTATACTTGTGTAAGGGACACTTTATTTCGTGTATGGGGCAAAGTCCCCCACCAACAAACAGGCAATGTGTGAAGCACAGTAAGGACTAACACCAAACAGTTTAATTACAGATTTTTGATCTGTGCACTTTGGGAATATTTGGCTGCAGCCCACGCACGTGTGTCTGTGGGAGAGACACAGATCACACATCCAGGTGCTGCTTGTGCATTGTGGGTCCACCTTTACACCCTGAAGGCACGAGGCGCGGGTGATGGGCAGCGAGGTGCCCGTGTCAGCCACCTGGGGCTGTCCCCAGCCTCTCTGCCTGCTCCCATCGGTCCTCCCGCTTGCCCGCCCTGCACACGGGCACAGGCATTTGCATAAATCAATACCACAGCCTGGCTGGTTTACAGGTAACTTCAGGGAATCCTTTTCGGCCTCACGGCTTTATTTCCATTTACCTTGGGCAATGGCTCCCTACTCTTTTGAGTTATTGCTATATAAAGGAGCATTCAATATTCAGTCAGGCTGAAAGCTGCTGATTACATTCATCAGCTTTAATAAGATATGTGATTAGATCTTATTTTCTTGAATTATCTATAGATCAAAGATATGATCAATGGCAGCCTTTAAATATTTCCAAGTCAATATTTCTAGAGATGTTTTCATTCAAAAGTGTTTTACAACTGAAGGCCCAGATTCTACTTGCAGGCTTTCTTTAGACTTTGTTTTCTTCCTTTTGAAGTTTGTTATTTTGGGTACAGCAGTTCTGGTGCCAAATGTGGCTGAAGCAGTAGGATGTCTACAGGCCCAGACCATATCTGATGTTTTTATTATTGTGACTATATCTAAACTACCAGATGCAGTAGTACCCTGGAGTCCTGTTCCTGGATGCATCTCCCCTGTGATTTCAAGCTCATGTTGGGGTGAGGCATGGGCACGGCTGTGTCCGCTCCCACCACCATCGTTCCCATGGGAGGGAAGCGGGGTGTGCAGAGCCCAGCTGCAGTGTGCCCCCACCGCTCTGCCCTTGCCCCACGCCCCGAAAGGACCCGGCTCCTGCCCGGTGCCTGCTGCTCTTCCGAGATGGGCTTTTACTTGCTCTCTGCTGGAAGGAATGTGACTTCAGAGTATAATTTTCAGTGTAAGCGGTGGAATAGTGGTTGTGTTAGAGCAAAAAGAAATTAATAGAGAAAACCAATTAATTTAAAATCAGACAATGATTTTATAGCATATGCCTATTGTGCATTCAAAATCACCCACTTACTACACGTACCCATTCTGGAAGTGGCATACAGAAGTTTTACTGCAATACAAGGTTGTTTTCTAATGAGGAAATGAACAGTGAGTTAGCCTCCTTTAACTCTGCACGTAGAGAATTATTCCAGTAGGCAGGAGAATTTGATGCTTTTAGATGTTATTTTCTAAATTATAAAGCTTCCTGGGGAGATGAACTTTCTTACAGTCTCTGGCAAACTATCTGGTGATTACTCTGCTAAGAGTAGTAAATGATCTAAAAATATGTACATTATCTTTTGAAGAAGAAAGCAAATTAAAAGTTCTTTAAATCTGAGAGTTGACTGGTTTGTTCTCTGTTAGGATAAACACATCAAGTTAGGGTTTACTCTGAGCAGCCTAGCAGAAAACAATCTGCATAAATAGATGAAATTTTATCAGACAATGAATAAAAGATTCAAACAGAAAATTGGTTTTCTTTAGTTTCTATGAGGACTAAAAAGAACAAAATTACCGGGCTATTTCTTTCCCCTTAAAATCTTTTTATAGATAATGGTGAACAGATGATTCCGTCAAACTTCACTTGCATTGAATTTAAGACAAGATAATATCATCATCCATCTTCTTGATGAACCTCATCATTTTATCTTCAGTCTAAATCCAGGAGAAAAACTGAACAAGCCATGCTTCTACACATCTCTTCATTTAAAAATTACAGCTGAAGGTTAGAAAATGTTTAAGGTCAAACTTCTAAGCTACCATCTGGAGCTCATTTAAAAATTGCCAAGAACATCTGCCACTACCGCACATGCCTAAGACAAAACTTAGCCAACATCACCTTTTCTTTTAAGGACAAAATCCTAGAGTCACATGAGCATCGGCTGAGATGCTTTGCTGCCAGCAGTCAGAATTTCGTGCAAATTTAGTGCAGTTCGGCAACCAGTGGAGCCGTTAATAGATAAAGACAGTTTTGTAGTTTAGCACAGTGTTCACCATCTAAAAGCCCCGTCTCGCAAAGTAGTGTCATTTACAGCTTTGGAAGACACACCGAAAACGTTGCGGTGCGGGGTGGGAGTGCCTCCTGACTGATGAGGACTGAAATGCCGTCATGGGGTAGTCAATGTAAACTCCCATTGCTGCTGTTGGAGCCGCCCCTCTGCTGGGGCTGCGCTCAGATTGCTGAAGGCAGTACGTTTCAAAAGTGCTGTAAGTGCAATGTGAACGCAGACACTTAAGAGCTAAACAAAACACGTCCTCAGAGATGGGTATAATACGCTCTGAACTTTTATGACAAAACTGGAAGATATAAAAATCAGAGAAACACATGGCTTACAAAGTCTAACTCCTCAGATAGAGCTCCATGTCTTTATTCATATTTTAAGATATAGCAAATCCCACTGTCTATTAATTCCTTACATTGGGGAAGACATTTAGAGCTTTAATAATACTGTAAGGTGGCCATTCTTTGCTCACATACATGAATTCCTAGTAGCAAGAAGTAGATGATGCGAGATGAAGACCTGTATTACTAAACACAGGAGAAATGGTGTTTTTCATGGCCTGGATGGAAATTACCCCTCTAAATTATGGACATGACATATAAAATGTCTATTAGGATATGATGAAAAATTTTAACTAGAAGGAGATGTTTTACATGATTGCATCATTAATTTAGTGATTTGATCAGACAGGACAGACGCTTTCAGACATGCTTAGTGTATCAAATTTCTGTAGTTTGGTAAATGTCATGCATTGGATTATTTTCCATAGATGAAAATGTAATACAATATATTAAGTATTTAGTGATTCATCTAAGTACTTAGTGATTCAGCTGTACTACGTAATAACCAATATGTGCAATTCCAGATAATGCATATGTATATTAATAGGTATAATAAATAATTTTATTCCATTTACAGAACACTGAATCTGTATTTTAATGGTGTCTAGAAAGCAGAGAAAATTGAAATGATTGCTTTTGTTCATTTGAAAAGCTGTGAATGTGACTAAAATCCCCACATTGATTATAGATCAATTTACCTTTGAAACTGAAAAACAGGAGTTAAGCTCCATGTCTTGTTCTTGTAGAGGTTTTAAACTGCATTACATTTTGTATTTTAACAGATGGCAGAATTTAATCCTTATCAGAGGGATAGGAGTTATGTAGAAACTAGTAGTTGTCTTATGATGTGGAAAAGATTAATGAAAATATTTTGGTTTGCTTTGTTTTGTTTTTCTTTACTATAGCTAAACATATATCTACCAAAAGATTATCATCAAATTGGGTTTTTTACAGAATCTTTGTGTCTGTATGAAAATGAAGAGAAAGGTGCTTGCGGGCAAACCTCCAATCAAGCAACTATTTGTTTTCCCAAATTCAGAGCACCGTTACAAAATCCACAGCACAAAAAACATTGAATGTGATCTCCACCTGGGCTTATCTATCCAGTTCTGTTCAAGAACTCTAACCAGCAAAGGAACCTGTTACTTTGAATGTGTTTTTACATTTTTTTTTCTTGATATCTAGAAATTGTTTATCTTCAGTAGGATCTAAATATTTTCTTCGTTTTTGAAATGCCTGTAGTCTGCAAAGTCTGCTCACAGCTGAAACAGAATTTGTAAGCAGGCTGGCTATTATGGTGTGACTCTGAAAACACCTCCTCACCTGATCCAGATTAATTTAGCTTGTCACTGAATCCTCAGTCTGCTGAATCTTCCAGGAGTAACTTTTCTACATTATGAAAATTTAAAAAGATCTTCTACTTTTAAGAATGAATTGACAAGTGAAAAAAGTGATAGCTCTTTACAGAATACCCACAGATGTAAAGCAAAATGTCTCCAAAACTTTAATTACGGTAAAAGGACAGAGAATACTGTGATTAATGGTAAACTAGATTTATGAGATCAAACACTGAAAAGTTTGAAAAGCCAAGAAGTTAGGCTTGACAGACAAAGTTTACTGGATTTTGTTGTACGTTTTACATACTTTAAAATAGCAAAGAGAAATCATGTTTTATGTTTAGCATGGCGCAAGGGAAAGACAAGTCTGAGCAGAAACCTGCATGAGAGTTGTACGTAAGAATTCAGTCACATTCTTTTAAATAGAATTGGAGCGTTTTACTCAGTTATTTTAATTATTATTTTTTATTTTGCAAATAATGCCATAACTCTAACAAAGCTATAGGAATGGCTAAACCTATGCTTTGTTTATTGTTTGTAGTTGGTAAGAATGTGTATTTGCTGCCCATATTTGCTAAACTGGTTGGGTTTTTTTTTTTGTATTGTTGAAGATATGTAAAAATTAGTCACAATGTATTGTGTCAATGCATGTCTAATAGCAGCCAATGTTACCAGCTACTGCACAATGCCTTCTTTGTCCCTCTGCAAAATAGGGATGATAATACTGTTTACATTTACTTTATCTCAATGCAGTATCATGCTCCTTAATCACGTCCTACCAAGCAAACACACTTAAGCATTGGAAGTCCTTGAGGAAAAGGGGAGAAAAAGGAAAAGAAAAAGCAGGATAATCTGAAATCAAATTATATTGGAGGGTGGGGGAACTTTAAACCTGGGGCAAAGTAGTATCAGTTAGATGTTTTTGAAAGAAAAACATGATGTGGCCAATATTTTCCCTTTGCTTTATTGAAGATATTTATAGGTTTTAATAACCGCCAAGCCTCACACTCAGCATCTAAAGTTGCATGCGCTTTTGTGGTTATAATGCTGATAGTGCCATAAATACAACATTATGATACCTTAGTGGAAACAGATTTTTGTATGCTGCATGTCACTCAGGTGGTGCCCCCCTCCCACAGCCCTGCCTCTGGCCCTCTGTCACGCCCCTCTCCCCGCAGGTCTTCCTGGGCTGTCTGGCAGCAGTTTGGAGCTGCTCAACAAGTGACAAAATCATCTTCTTTTTTTCATTCTGCTTCTTGCTAGCCCAGCTACATCTCCTGGTACCACCAAAGGCAGACAGACATTTGAAGAAAAATGATGCAAAATCAGGGAGGGGATGAAAAGCCATGTTACGTACACCCTTCTGACTCGCAGCTGCTGAAAGCTGATGTTTCAGGGTATTCCTCTCCATCATTAGGCAGAGGCTATTGTGGAGATAATCCAGTTGTGTTGGGTTTGCGTGGCAAGGTTTTGGTAGTGGGGGGGCTACAGGGGTGGCTTCTGTGAGAAGCTGCTAGAAGCTCCCCCTGTGTCTGACAGAGCCAATGCCAGCCGGCTCTAAGACAGGCCCGCCGCTGGCCAAGGCCGAGCCAATCAGCGCCTCTGTGATAACATATTTAAGAAGAAGAAAAACACTTAGAGAGAGAGAGCTTTTGCAGCCGGAGAGAGGAGTGAGAAGATGTAAGAAACTCTGCAGACACCAAGGTCAGTGCAGAAGGAGGGGCAGGAGGTGCTCCAGGCGCCGGAGCAGAGATCCCCCTGCAGCCCCTGGTGAAGACCATGGTGAAGCAGGCTGTCCCCCTGCAGCCCATGGAGGAAGGATGAGGGGGTGTAGAGATTCCACCTGCAGCCCGTGGAGGACCCCACGCCGGAGCAGGTGGAGGCACCTGAAGGAGGCTGTGGCCCGTGGGAAGCCCATGCTGGAGCAAGTTCCTGGCCGAACTGGTGGACCCGTGCAGAGGGGAGCCCACGCCAGGGCAGGTTTGCTGGCAGGACTTGTGACCCCGTGGGGGACCCCACACTGGAGCAGTTTGCTCCTGAAGGTCTGCACCCCGTGAGAGGGACTCCATGCTGGAGCAGGGGAACGATGAGAGGAGTCCTCCCCCTGAGGATGAAGAAGCGGCAGAAACACTGTGAGATGAACTGACCGTAACCCCCACTCCCCATCCCCCTGGGCCGCTGAGGGGGGGAAGGTTGAAGCCAGGAGTGAAGTTGAGCCCAGGAAGATGGGAAGGGTGGGGGGAAGTGTTTTAAGAGTTGATTTTATTTTCTCATTCCTCTACTCTGTTTTGCCTAGTAATAAATCAGATGAATTCCCTCTCTAAGTTCGGTCTGTTTTGCTCGTGACAACAATTAGTGAGTGATCTCTCCCTGTCCTTATCTCGACCCACAAGCATTTCGTTATGCCTTTTTCTCCCCTGTCTAGTGAATGAGGGGAGTGAGAGAGCGGCTCTGGTGGGCACCTGGCCTCCAGCCAGGGTCAACCCACCACACCAGTTTGTAGTACGGTTCAGTTGGGCTGGGGAAAGAGGGAGCGGGGAGCAAAAAAGCATGGAAAAGGAACGAGGGAGTAATGGGCAAGAAGGGGAAGGTCAGAAGAAAATTGGAGATTGCAAGAAATAGGGGAAACCAGAAAATTAAGAGACTAAAAAGTAGGTTAAAGTGTCTGAGAAAAGGAGTTGGGAGGGAGGGAAGAGAAAGGAAGTACTGAAGGTTAGTTTGAAAGTTTGCTGATGCTGTCAAAAAATATGTAGTATCAGGAATTCCCCAGAACTCCCCAATTCTACAAACAGAAGAAGACAGGCAATGGCTGAAAGAGCTGGTCTTATTTTAATTAAATGTTTATTTAAGTCTAACATATTTGAAAATTATAATTGGTTTCCCCCAGCAATGCCCTTAACCAAGCCCCTTTCACAGAGGTCTTTGAAAAGCAGTCAACTCATGAAAAATCCCAGTTGGCAACTCTTTTTCCCTGAAAAAGAAGTTTACCGAAATCTTCAAAGGCCAGAATCTGGCATAGTTTTCTCTCGAGTAAAGTTAACTCTGCAAGTTGAAGCCCCGCTAGGAAGCACGACGTGCTCCAGCTAGCTGCAAGAGTGGTTGCTGCGTGCCCAGACCCACGAGCAGGAATGATCAGCCTTTCTGCCCATCTATCGGCCCAGCCATCGATACCTCAACTCATGGGACCTGTCTGTGTTAATGGAGCCTGTTTTTGTGAACAGCCCAGGTGGCAAACTGCAGCCATTCAGCAACTGAACTATGAGCAGCTGAACCATTTCTTCACTGTGGTTGGTAGCAGTACCAACACAGCTCTTCAGTGTAACCCGTCCCTGCTTGTGGACTGTTAAGTGTCCAGTTGTGGCACTACAGAGCGTGGTCTATAAGCAGGGGCATAATCCCACAGTAAGAACAAAATAAATGAGTTTGCATGAAGTTTCATTCTGCAAAAGCTGATCTGCTCCCACCGCCCTTCAGTGTCAGCGGAGATACCCTGCATTAGCCGATGAAAGACAAGATGCGGTAACCGTACACCTGAGAAGACTGTTGTCATTCAGAGACCGCAGAGCTAAGGCCTGGTTTCAATGGTTGTTTCTTGGACAAGACTTCTGCTGACTGTGATAAATTTTAATGTGTAAGAACAAATCTTTCAGAAGAAAGAATATCACATTCCTACTACTGTGCAATTAAAACCCACAGGGATATTTAGAGAAAATTAAAATTCATGTCCTTGCTGCAACACGTGTAAACATGTATGGGATGACTAGTTGCCTAAAACCTCAAATGGACAGCAAAAATTCTAAATATGGCTGTTGTTGGGAAACTATGGACCCAATGTTCTGAAAATCATACTCTTTTAATGTAGTGTAGGTAGGATACATTAATATTCACATCACACGATCTTTGTAATTCTGATATTAGAACAGACACAGAATAAAGGTCAATAGAAAGAAAAACCCAATAATGATGAAGTAAAAATGCATATGTATTCATATCTTTAGCAAACACACAATTGAGATTGCTGGGCATGTTTAGAGGAAGCCATTTTTCAGACAGAAAAATCAGTTTGAGAAAGAAAACTCTCATCAATACTTTATATACAGTTTCAGTGTGGAAAGAATTTCTGGTCAGAGTACATGTACAACCAATTATCCACTGGCTACAGTCCCCCCTGGGGAGGAGGAACAGAAAGGCTCATGTCCTTGCTGTAGCTCCTTTTGTCAAGGGACCTGAATCTCCGACTCCGAGGGGAGTGCCCGGACTCCTGGGCTGCAGTCGGAACCACTTTGAGGGCGACATTCAGAGTGGGACAGTGCCTTCCTCCAGCTCCTCCGCCCCGTGCTCCCTTCTCGCCCCCAGCCCAGCCCAAACAATGCTGGGTGATGGTGGCACTTGCCTGGGGTGCACGTGGGAATCTAAAAAGGGATGTGTCCCATGCTGCTGGCAGCTGCCGAAGAACTGGAAGAGCCCCCCGCCCCTCGGCAAGCCTCTCGGTTAGAAGCAGCCTCTCTCTCTCTCTATCACTCTTGGTGGTTGTTAACAGTCGAGGAGTTCAGAAGAGGAAATTGAGTTTTCCATTTCTGAAGAAAAATCAAATGAGTCCAAGACCTAGGCAGACACAAATATACCAAGTATAATTTTCTGATATCAATTTAATTGCATATTTCTTTCAAACTATATGACCACCCGGATGCAGTCACAACAATAACAACAGCAAATCAATGTTTGTGAGGAAATGCAGTTAAGTATTGAGATCTAATAATATGCTCTCTTGGAAGCAGCTGTAAAATTCTTTGTTTCCCTTTGCAAAGAGTGTTAAGAATACCAAGAACCAACAAGTGTCTAATATTATTCTTCCCCAGATGAAATGAAAAGATATTGATTTCTACAAAATAGATTCCCTAATATGTAACCACATTATTCTAAGTCTTGGAAGAATCATATACTTTTATTTCTGCTCTCTGCTGAAAACACTTGAATGAAATATTTTATCAAAAGAATCAAATAAAATGTTCTGTATGTTTCCTGAAAAGCCACCAAATATATAAATCACCTTTTCACATAGTGGACATATATGTTCCTAATTTTACCTTATATTTACTTGAATAAAAGGCATTTCTGAATACCAAAAGACATGGGTATGCAAGATTACTTCAGTCTCATTACAGCATGTCATGAGGTTGGATTTCAGAAGAGGATCTCCTTACCTCTTGCAAAGACCACTCATGCTACCTAGTTGAAATGGTGATTCTACTGCTTTAAGTCAGCACACATGACCACAGAAGAGATAAGGAATAGGGATGAATCAGGTACAAAGTACCTCCTTTTACTGGAGTGGTTTTGCACCTGACACTTATGGGTTACTCATTAGGTTAATCATTCCTTTCATTTCCTTGAAAAGGGAAAGCTTTACAAAGGTTTTAGAATTTTATTAGCAGTCTGTTAGTCAACTATGAGGTCTTTCATCACAGTTAATGGGACAAGAAGCAGAAATACCCCAAATACCACAGAAGAAGGATGATACTGGCATGTTTCCAGCCTCCTAGGTAGAGAAACTGTCAAAACACTAGATAACATTCTGAAATATTTTTCCAAGTGCAATCAGCCATTTGAGCCCTTGGACTCTTTTTTGGAGTCATTTGTCCATTATGATAAGCATATCAGGAAATCTATGGCTGTATCTAGCTATTTCTATATACACTGACTGAGATAAACCTTTCAGATTTAAGCATTTTAGATTTTAGAAATTTTCTTTACTCCTCTGTTTTTTCTTCTGTCTTTTCCTCAGAATGGACTGTCATCATTCAGATTTAATTGAGGCACAGGCTGTTCTAACTCATCAGCTGAAGTATCCTTCTTCAAGGGGCTTGGCCACGGAGACTACTGTTTCATAAATGTCTTCCATTTCCCAGCAGCTTTGCCTTGTCTCAAGCACTTGCATAATGGAAAAGGAAAGTCCCAGAAGTTACCAACTGCTCAATAAGGGACAAAGAACATTCCTGTGTCTGTTGTGGAACAATGTGAAAAAGCAAAGATGAGAAGCGTGTGTTATATTCATGGTTACCCAGGACAGCAAAAGAAGGAGGCAACCCCAAAAGTAAAAGAAAAAAAATGATCTGATTTGTGATGTTCATAATAACTAGATGGAAAAAACCCCCATATATTACAATTCAAGTTAAATAAAAGCCTGTTTCTGACTAATACTTTTGAGAATTTGTCCATGAGCACTTCATTATTTAAACAGCGTTCCTGTGGTACAGCCAAGTTTAGAAAGGATTTATTTAACATGCCATTACAGCAATTAGCCCCAGGGAAAGTTCAGCTTGCATATCCAGCTTCTAAATATGTCTTAAGTTTGTATTTATCAAGTGATTTTCCTTTCCCCCTTAGTCAGTATAAACTTTCCCTTTTTTCTTCGCCTCACAGGTCCTGTGAAGCTTTCAACCTGAGCTCTTTTCCGGGCACCCGGCGTGTCCCAGCTCCATTCCAGAGGCCCCTTCCACCTTTCCTCCCGAGGACACCGACACAATGCCTGTCCTCAGTAAGGTACATTTGTCCGGCCCCATGTGTCAGTTTGGATCATAACTGCAGGAGTTAGTAGATAAAGACAGGATGTTTAAGAGGCAGAAAGGAGATTCAGGACATGGAAATTCAATTTCTATCTCTGATGTGACTTGAAGCAAGTCATTTAGTCATTACCTGTATCTCAGCTCTCCAAATCTGCATGTGAATAGTAATAGTTTGTCTCCACCTTCCTTGTTCAGTTCATGGTGGATGAACTATCAATTGCAATGTTTATTTACAGCATGTAGCACATCTAGGGTCCAAGCTCACTTTAGGCCACCAGACACAAATTTTTCTCAAAAAGCTCTTTGAACCCTATGACTTTCATCAGACCTTCATGACAAAGTAAGAGTGACAGTCTGCATGGTGGAGGAAATGAGTTCTGGTGCCTGAAAAATTCTGGGTTTGAGTTTGCCAGGATATCATCTCAAAAAAAAAAAAAAAAAAAAGAAATTACAGTTTTAAACATTTTATTTTTATTCCTCAGGTTTTGGCTACATGTCAGAAGAATAAAGAAATGCATAAACATTCCAGGTTTACACTAGTGCTGACGTGGCAGTTGCCACTATGCACTGAAAGCCAGGAAACTTGGAGAAGTTATATCTCAAGTCACTCGTCTCCTGAATCCAAGACATGGCCTCTGTTGCCTGTACCCTTCTCTGGGTGACAAGGAGCAGGAGCAGCACTCGTCTCCCTCATCACAAATAACTCTGGGCCTCTTGGCTTCATTTTTGCTTTTCCTTTCCTACCATCCATGGCAGTGACCTTCCAGGTTCCCTAGGGAACAGGAAAGGAAAAAATTTCTTACAGCTTTCAGCTGAACGCAGCGTGTATCACCAACATCCCAATGCCATAATCCCACTTTCATCTGCCATCAGCAGACACGCATCTCGCAGTGCGTGTGGCAGGAACTTGCACTCTGTGCCCTGGGTGCCGTCTCCGACGTAGAGTGGGACCAGTTTCTGCTACCTTTCCAGCAGGATTTCCTGCTACATTCAATTGCACAGAGCAGACTTGCAAGGAAGCAGAATTAAGGTTGTCAGAGCAACTCTGAATCTACCAGTTTTTAACTCTACAAGTGAAATTAGGATCCTTTAACATTTTTTGATGAGCATGCATTTTATAGTCATAATGAACTGTGAGTGTTATGAAAGAAAAACAGTATCTCAGAGCCTCTGCTAGCAGTGAGACACTTAGGGAATGTCACTGCCTGAGTTAAAAGAGTAATGTTTCTTTGGTTTTTGCAATATACATGAAAAATCAACCTTTTTCACCATGCATGCTCTTTCTGCATACCACACTGAACACACATTCATTATACACCAGCTCTGAACAAAGCACAGTGAAGTCATTGTACAGCGATACCCATGGAACTTTTTTCTCAAGCATCAGCAGGATTGGCCAAACTCTGATTTGTTGGAGGCAAAAAACTCCATGTAGTTTCATTTTCTACCACTTACACTGTCTGTATCCTAAAAATGAACCAAAGTACAATAATACTTGTAGCAAATTATCTACAAATCCATAATTCCCTGACAGTTTCAACCACTGAACTTCTTTGTTAACAGTATTTTGACCCTTTTTCTTCAACAGTCTCAATAAATTAAAATCTGAATATTTCCCACTCTATTTCCCAGCATTATTTCCTTCACATTACATCCGAACTGTTCAGGATGAATAGCTATGGCAAGAAAAAGTTAGAGGAATTTCAAGGGCACCATGAACACTACCTAATGTACTGCTGCAGTTTAAGATTAACTGACATCAGCTTGACCCACTACTTGCCTAAAGGAAAATGGTCAGATATCATTTGGTAAAGTTTATGAGATGCCAAGTCCCACTGTGGTGCACGCGGGTTTTTAATTTGCTGTAATTTATGTCTGGAAGGCTCCCTGGGCGTACTGCTTTGTCACAAAAGTGACAGAGATTCAAACTTCAATCCTGTGATCTTTTTTTTTTTCCACTTTTCCCCAGTATCCTCTGGAATGAAAGGAATGTGATACAGAGAGAACAGCGCAAGTGTGATGAATAGTCTTCATGGGGCAATCATGAATAAAATAGAAATGAGTTACATAAGCACTTGGAGAGAAAATATATGCAACCACTCTCAACTACTTGCTTAGTTGCACAGAGCTTAGTAGGACACATGATTTAATGTAATTTTAAAATTATTTTAAATTTAATTCTATTAATTTTAAAAGAAAAATAATTCTATGAAATCTAGTTTGGAAAAAACCAAAAATTCTGCTCCCTGATCATAAATCTACACCACATTCGAAGCACTCATTTTAACAAATGTAATGAAGAAATATAGGAACAAAGTTCTCCTTGAAAAATAAATTAACACAAGCTTTTGAACCCCAACTAGCTTTGATCAAGAGCAAACTTCTATGTAATGTTAGGAAACCACTCATCTGTTTTAGTGGTAAAAGCTGTCTGGTTATAAAGAAAAACAATCACATCTGTTTTTCCCTCACTGAATTCCTGAAATTAATAGGGAATGGCATAGTGGCCGTGAGCGTTTCATAGTTTCTGGGGTGGAGGAGGAGGGATTATTTCTCACTGATTTCTACTGACCCCTTGTGGAAAGCTCAACTCAACAGCATTGCTGAAGAAGACTGGCTTCCTCATTGAAGGGACAGAGTCCACCTTGGGCAGGAAAAGTCTTAAGAGCTGAGTCTGACCATCTCAATGACCTCCTAGAAGCATGACATCTTAGGCTGTCAAGAGCCCAGAAGATGGCAAAAAATCAAAAGTTGCTTGTAGTCCATGATGGGAAGAGACCAGTCTACAAGCAACAGTACACCCTTCTTGGTATACAAGAAGTCTCTAATTCTGTAAGACAGGTTGTAGTGACATCCTAAACCATAAGGCTGAAATTCAAGTAATTTACTCTGGTCACCAAAAACACAGGATGAAATGAGAGGCTAATTTATGTAACACTTTGTTTGCACTAGTGGGGAATGCAATCGTCTATACAAATGTCTTTCCAAACTAAGTTCATTGCTGAGATGGACAATTATTCAAAGAAGGGCATTGGCAGTCTGTTGGGTAATTTAGTTTAGATTTCAGCCAGAAGGGAGACAAGATAAGCTATAAGAGGGATGGTTTCAGATATCCCAATTTTTAGCTTTTATAAAGTACATATTAAATCCAGCTGTAACACAAGAAGTTTAAAAAAGGTCATCAGGAAATAAAGATTTATTACAATATATGCTCACTCTCAAGTATTTATAAATGCTTTATAAGTTGCATGCTCACTACACAAACTTTCCTTCAATTGGGAACAAGCCAAGGTTCTTGCTGCTTCCATTTGTCCTCGCAACAGAGCCACTTGCAGAAGAAAAAAATAGTTAGGTGGAATATTAAAGAGCGTGTAGCAAAGGGTACAATTTGATTTTTACATAGATAAGATACGTCTGAATCTCACACAAACCATATACCTAGGAATTGTACTTTACAGATTTTGTCAGCTGTCAAAACATAATGAATAGCTGAAATATAGTTATTGTTTATTGATGAGAGGAAAAAAAACCCAACATAAGCAGTTCCAAATCTCATGTCATGTTTCTCTAGTCTGCAAAAATTAGAGGGCTGCTACCTTATCTGACATGCCTTCACTAGAGTTGGCGGTTAGTTATATTAGTTGGGAATCTGTTCCAGACTATTTAACACACGTGGAACCAATTCAATGGACTCAGTCAGTATTGCTGTTATTCTTCCCCTTCTTAAGAAAAAAAAATAACCAAAGGAATAGTTGGAACTAGGAATCAATGTTATATATGTTGGCTAAGCATACAATGTACTATATACGTAAACTCTTTTTCCATGTGTCTTTACTTGTTTTGTGTGCTTCCTGTAAAATTGCTTTAGGTTGTCCTGGAAGAGTAAAGGGGGAAGAATTTCAGTGAATATTTTAGGTCTCTTAAAACTGAACAAAAAAGACAACAAAAACTACCTTAGATGAAAAAAGCTAGTTATAAAATTTGAGAGCAGGTAAATGGAGCTTTTAAGCTTCAAAGTAATTGAGCAGCAAAAGCACCTAGGAAAACATATTTACTTTAGACCTAAATGAATCTGTCCCAAACTAAATCTCTCTGTCTTTCCATATTAAGGAATGTGGTCTTGAGAAGCATCTTTCAGCTTAACGTTTGTACATGGGGGTAACACACGATAGTCATGCCTGATGGGCCACCCACAGCACGCAGTGTGGAACTTGGACACTAAAAGAAACAGGGAAATTAGCAAGCCTAATTCTCCCCCCTCAGGTGTAGCAGAAATAAAAATAAAAGTGTGAGAAAATCATCCTGAGCAAAGTTTAATTGATCTTGGGACATTGCCCTGAAAAATTGCAGTTTTGATTTTTCCAATTGAAAAAAATGTTCCATTGGAAATTTCCCGATGGTTCCATGGATTCAGCAAAACAACCAAGCCATTCAAAAGGCAGATGAGCATTAAGCTTGGGATCTAATATTTTTCCCGTTTGAGACAGGCTTCAAAATCAGTCAATAAATACATCTTTTGAAATAAAAAAAACTCAGTTATGATCTCTACATTTTCATAAGTTTATCTTTAAAATATTTTTCTAATGTCTACAATGAAATTTGTCATCCAGTTTTCCCTTTTATATGTTTCATATACCAGTGCCACTTTAATATGCTTTGGGCCGCTTTTGGGAGGGGTGAGTTTTCTTTTCAGAACGGTTTAAATATCTGAACAGATGTAAAATTAGCCAATGCTGCACAGTATAACCAGTTGCATACTGCAGACACACTTGTCAGAAAATTCTAGTACGATATTTATCAGCTTTTAAATGAGAACACAACTATCAGCTTCAACTCAATCTAGGATAATGTAATGTTTACAGCTGAAGAATGACTGAATGCTTATACTTACAGAGGTGTTTGCTTTTAATGGCCACATTTTCCAGTCCCATGATACAACGGTATAAAAAAACTCTTTCTTTCGCTCGTATATGCTAGGTTATAACAACAATTATCATGATTTTTATATCTATACAATGCTGCCTACAAAATATTTAATACCTAAGCAGCTGGTGCACTGTGGCTGATGCTCACTAAATGAATACATGTTTTGTCTTGTGTTTCCCCCGTGTACTTGCATCCATCTGTTGTCTTGTGTCATTTTTGATTGAGGCCTAGAGGCACTACCACAAAACAAATAATGTCAATTTTGTTTCCATTATTGCGGGGCCAAGAACCCTACTTCCAGCCTGAGAACACTTTGGCGCTTGGTGCAAACACATATGCAAAGAGATGGTTTTTGTGCAGGTATAAAAACCCGCCGTGTAGTAGGACATGTTTAGAGTAGGAAAGTTTGCATGAGAAGTTTAAATTGGTATTCATTACAGGACAAATAACTTTATCAAGCTTGCAGTCTGAGTGAAAGCAGATTTACCAAGCTGGCAGGGGAAACTGTAGTTCCCCCTAATGAGCACTGTAAAGTGAAGCGTGTTCTCCGGGTCAAATGACAGGCGAGCATCTGTTTCACTTCACAGCCTCCCCGTCCTCGCTGCGCCTGCAACCTGCCCTCTTCCAAGACAAGAGCTTGCCAGCTCTGACCCAGAGGCACCGGGGGCCACGACGTGCTTGTGCTTAGCCCTCAGTTGTGTTGCACTGGCTGCTCCTCCTCGCTGTTGGGGGTAATCACTCTGTGTTACTCCAGCACAAGCCCATACAGCCGATCTCCATAAGTCTTTTTTAATATAGAGAAGGTAACATAAGGATAGTTCTCATCTGCAGGGCTGTTGCGAACAGTGGTGTTAGGGGTGGGGATGGCTTCTCATGGGGACGGCTTCTCATTTTCATCGACTACAGAGGGACACTGCCTGGTTAACTAAGTTGGTTAATCTAGGTGCTTGAAGTTGGCACCCAGAAACTCTTTAAATGTTTCAAGACAGCTATTGGGTCAGAATCAAACCATAAGTTTTGATGGCTTGCCTGCTCAGCCCTGGCATCACATGAGTACCTGCATTTGGATGGTGGATTTGTACACCCATACAACCGTAAGCACGTATAGTTATCTATACAGTCTTTCCATTCTGTATCACTCATGAAAATACATCAGTGAGGGTTACACGGCAGAGTGGTTGCTGGCAGGAAGAGAGGATTTCTGCAGACTGTGGAGTATCCAAAACAATTCAGCAACCTGAACCTCTGAAACCTGACCTGTCTGAAATCAAACACTCCTCTTTTCCTTTGAGACAGTGCCACGGAAGAAAGAGATAGAAGTGCGACTGATGACTGCAAGTTTGCAGGAGCCTCTGCTCCCATGTGTTTGCATAGCAAACTCGGTCTGCCACAGCGATCCAGCATGGACCCTTTGTTCAGGCAATATCTTCTAATGACAATACTAAACTGGGAGGAGTGGCTGATACACCAGAAGGCTGTGCTGCCATGCAGCGAGATCTGGACGGGCTAGAGAGTTAGGCAGAGAGGAACCATAAGAAATTCGACAAGGGCAACTGGAGGGTCCCGCACTTAAGGAAGAACAACCCCAGGCA
This sequence comes from Grus americana, assembly GCF_028858705.1. Taxonomy (NCBI): domain Eukaryota; kingdom Metazoa; phylum Chordata; class Aves; order Gruiformes; family Gruidae; genus Grus; species Grus americana. Next base: position 50,013,183 of record NC_072853.1, on the reverse strand, counting down.
CCAGTACAGGTTAGGGGTTGACCTGCTGGGAAGCAGCTCTGCAGAGAAGGACCTGGGAGTCCTGGTGGACAACAAGCTCTCCATGAGCCAGCAATGTGCCCTTGTGGCCAAGAAGGCCAATGGTATCCTGGGGTGCATTCAGAAGAGTGTGGCCGGCAGGTGGAGGGAGGTTATCCTCCCCCTCTACTCTGCCCTGGTGAGGCCACATCTGGAATATTGTGTCCAGTCCTGGGCTCCCTGGTTCAAGAAAGACAGGGAACTACTGGAGAGAGTCCAGCAGAGGGCTACAAGGATGATGAGGGGACTGGAATATCTTCTCGTATGAGGAAAGGCTGAGAGAGCTGGGTCTGGTTAGATTGAGAGGGGATTTTTATCAATGCTTATAAATATCTAAAGGGCAGATTTCAAGAGGAAGGGACCAGACTCTTCTCAGTGGTGCCCAGCAACAGGACAAGGGGCAATGGGCACAAACTGGAACACAGGATGTTCCATCTGAACATGAGGAAAAACTTCTTCACTGTGAGGGTGACCGAGCACTGGCACAGGCTGCCCAGAGAGGCTGTGGAGTCTCCTTCTCTGGAGATATTCAAAACCTGCCTGAACGCGATCCTGTGCAACCTCCTCTAGGTGATCCTGCTTTAACAGGGGGGTTGGACTAGGTGATCTCCAGAGATCCCTTCCAACCCCTACCATTCTGTGATTCTAGGTCTAAGCCTTGCTCACATTACCTATTTAAGCCCAAAGAATGATTCATGCAAAGGCCAGTGGGGTTTCATCCCAAATGTGAGTACTCTAGGACAGGTCTGTTGCCAGTCTCATAGTCTGTGAGCTTAATTTTCTTGAGAACCATCTTGGAGTTGTCTGTCTCTGCTGAGCAAACGGCTTCAGGGACAAAGAGCTGAATCCTGAATTGAGTGAAGTAGATTGTCCCTGACACCTCTGTCAGGACAAGTTTTTCTCAAGAGAAGGACATGATCTCTTTCTTTTGGAACCGCATAAGAAATCATTTAGTATGGCCATGTTTGACAACTAAAGCAAATACAGCAATATTCAACATCTTCAGTAACTTAGTATCGTGGAAATTTTTAGGCATGCAGTTAAAGCTGATGACCCATTTTCCATTCTCTTAAATCCCAAATAAGGCATATTAAATATTCATTTTTTTATCTGTTTGAGAGTGTATCTCTGAACTTTGAAGACCATTCCTCTTGAGGAGGAGAAAAGGGAGAAAGGGGAATTCCTTCATGTATTCAGAAGAAGATTTATTCTGTTTTGTATGATTGCTGGTATAGGAGTAATCCTTCCTCGAAGAAATGGCTGCGGGTCATATGTAGCAAAGTGGTCTAAAATATTAAATTCAATTGAGCAAGACAGATACAGCCCAGGTATGGAAATTTTGTGGGAGAAACTGATGAAACAACTGCTTGTTCACCTCTGTCCCCTTCTTTCTTACATAGCATGTCGGCATGCAATGGACCTCATGTTAGACTAACTGGTTATTGGGATGGAGTGATCTCGGAACAGATTTTGTTTTTCTTTGGTTCTGTTTTACTGGGCTGGTGGTGGAAACATTGACTCCTGATCATTACTTTTCTACCAATTAAATGTATTGAAAAGACTCTTAGAATCACGAGTGGTTTCTCACCTTTTCTTTTTTAATAATATTTTTTAATCTTTTTTTTCTTTTTTTCCTTTTTCTTTTAAAGGTCTAAGTAAATGAATAAATACATGCTCGATTAGCCCATATAGCAGAGGTGCTCCTCTGAGCTCTTCCTGCATCACTCCAGTGAGCCAAAGCCTGATGGTGACGCCAGATCTCAGTCCCTGATATTATTACTCCAATGGCATCTACCCCAATTAGGATCAGAGCCCCCATGTTCCAGGCACTGCACGCTACACATAAGAGATGTTTGCCATCCTCCAGAGCCTTCAGCCTAATATGAATAACAAACGAAGGCAAAGGCCGTTCTGCCATTCATCGGGGAAGCAGGCTCAGTGGTTGTGCTCTGTGGATCTTGTGTGAGAAGAGTCTGTGACTGCCTGCGTCGCTGGCCTTTGTCTGATCCCCAGAGCATGACTAAGAAAAGGGGAAAAAAGGTAGGAAGATGAAGGTAAAGTCAGTTACAAAATTGTGTATTTGATAGAAAGCTACATGGGGAGTAAAAACAAAATCATAAAATGACAGGACAAAAATGCAGTGGGAGTTAGGGAAAGATGAAAGAAGGAAGGAAATTGGATAACAATAGTGATCAGAAAGAATAAAGGCAAAGACAAATAATGACAAGCAAGAAAGAAAGAGGATTAGAGGTGAATGATGAAAGCTATGGAAATAAGGATGGTAGCTGCTATCAGAATTACAGGAAGTTATTTTATTTAAGATGTCATTGTTAGGAGTCAGGAAATGTATTTTTTTTAAAACCGAGACGATCCTGAGAAGAGGAAGATTTCAAGGCAAAAGGGACTTCGGGGAAATGTACAAAAGCAACTGAGAATATGTTTACTTGGCATGAGCTGCTGCTGGAGTTAGCTGAGAATGGCTTAGCTTGGTGTACTGGCAATGGCACAGCTTGTGCTAGCATAGACTTTCACATGGCCTGAGCAGTCCTGTTAAAAAGTAGGGGTTTATAAAGTGCTATTTGAAAATACTTTTAGGTGCTTTTGAAAATTTCATCTAAGCAGGGTCCACTGTCATGAGCTGTTGTAGTTACTTTCTTTTCAATTATTTAATAATGACAATTTCTGTACAGGATAAAAAGATCACACAACATTGCCAAGAACATCAGCAAACTTCCTTATGAATAGCTGATGCATGTAGAATAGCACAGGCTTGGGATTTTGTTCTACAGGCAGAATTTTGGGGAACAAGCGTTTGAAAATCCAGTTACCACATAAATACAGCTGTGAATGCTTTCACCCTCCCCACGCAGCTGAGTCTCTTCCCTGCATTGCAGCGGAAGCTCCTCACGATGGGCATACTGCTGAAACCCAGTACTTCCCAGAAACAGACATCAGTCCAGTCTCATTGATCTCTTGACAAGAGATCAGTGGGAGAGCGAGGAGAGAACGAGCCAAACACGGCAGCGGGGCCCCTGCCAGGCCAGGAGCCTCGGAATGCCATCAGGATGGAGCTCCGCCATGGCTGAACCTTTTCCAGCATCTCTGTGTCCCGAGGGTGAGGGGTGTTTGAGATCCCGCTGCTGTTCCGGGTCTGTTCCCAGCTGCCTGTGCTTAACAGTGTGAGTTTTACAGCACCCGGGCTCTGCGACTGTTCAAGAGTATCTCCTAATTCACCACCGGAAAGGACTAATTAAAGAGGTGTAAATCACAGTTGATGCACCAGCCATGCTAATTTAGAGAAGTCCCACCAAATGTTGTTTTTATATCCCACTGCTGAGTCCAGTAAAAACCACGTTTCTCTTGTTCCTTGTAATAGTGCTTTGCTCTCCCCAGAGAAGAATCCTCCTTAACTTAATAGCAGTACATGTGTAGTTAATAGCTGGAGTTTGTAAAGCTTGTAACACCTTGCTCTGCTTCCCTGAATGCCAAGGCACACTGAGTTTCTAAGTGGGATTGGTTGTCGTGGTTTAACCCGGCTGGCAGCGAAAACAACCACACAGTCGTTTGCTCACCACTCCCCTGCCCCAGTGGGATGGGGGAGATAGTAGGAAAAAAAAAAAAGTAAAACTTGGGGGTTGAGAAAAAGACAGTTTAATAGGACAGAAAAGGAAATAATAATAATAATAATAATAATAATAATAATAATAATAATAATAATAATAAAAACCATCAACCAACAAGTGAGGAACAGCATAATAATAATTATTATTAAAATTACAAAAATTATTATTAAAATTAAAAAACAAAACCAAAAAACAAGTGATGAACAGCATAATTTCTTGCCACCTGAAGTCAATGCTCCACAAGACCCTAAGCTGCCCTGCCTCCCAGCCCACCCCCCAGTTATATATAGAGCATGACATCATATGGTATGGAATATCCCTTTGGCCAGTCTGGGTCAGCTGTCTTGGCTGTGTCCCCTCCCAGCCTCTTGGCACCCCCCGCCTTCTCGTTGGCAGGGCAGTATGAGAAGCTGAGAAGTCCTTGACTGCTTGGCAACAACTAAAACATCAGTGTGTAACCAATATTACTCTCATCCTAAATCCAAAACACAGCACTATCTTCTACTACTTTCTTCTGCTAAGGAGAAAATTAACTCTATCCTTCCAAAACCAGGGCATTGGTTTACCACAATACCTCATAGTTATGCTGGTTAAAACAAGCTTAATTTCTCTGGGGCTTATATTTCATTGGATTCTTCATCATTCAGGCTGTTTGAGTGCCGTCAATTTATTATGAAGGTGAAATTATTCTGAAGATCTGACTCATCCAAAAGTGGTGTTAGGGATTTGGTAATTCACAGGGACTTATGGCACAGGAGAGCCATACATTTCTGTGACTAAAATGACACAATAGCAGAGATAATACCTGCAGATTTTTTTCAGCCAAAGCTCTTGCCTAGATCAGCTCACAGAATGAGGGATATCTGGCTACAAAGAGATCCATAAACAGTAACTATCAGAGCTGGGTGGAAAATGATAATTCCAGCTCTGGGAGGATTTCAATATTTGATGACTGCTTTCACACCAATTTAAAATGAAAGCTCAAAACGTCAAAGTTCTGCTTAGCCAGACTCCAAGCTCAGTTTAAAATCCTGGGCAGATGCAAACTGCTCCTGAAGCACCAAAAATTCTGAAATATAAACCCTGCTGATTAATTAATCTTTCATGTGAAAGATTTTCCCACCAGGAAGGAAAGGATTTCTGAGGCCAGGCTCTTTGAAGCCCAGAGCTGGCAGCCTGGCACGCACAGCTGGTGGCCAGCGGTGAAGACTCTACTCTCTCAACAATTTCTCTCAGTGAACTCCAAGCCTCCTTAAACTGGCTTGAGGACGATCCTGCCTCTGATGAAAGAAGCCTCTGTGAGCCATCACTGTTCAGAAGGAACTGTCTAGAAAATGTGTTCTTTTCCATTTAGAATCCAAAAAGGGTACAGAGAGTGCCATGTTTCATCAGCATAAATAATTAACTGCAGAAAGACATGTAATATTCATAGCTGAAAATCATTAAACAAAATAGGCTGGGAAAAAAATCTTAAACATGAAGCAATATTAATCATCTAGCCACAGATTCAGCTTAGAGCTTCCCTTTTGTTTAATTTAATTATTATTTTTTAAAATCTATTCACGGGCAGATGTTGCTCCACAAACCCACACAACTAATTCCCACATGTGACACAGTCAGCCTGAGGTTTAGCCTCTTGCAGTATTAATTAACATCATGAGGCACTGTTAATGATAGTGGACAAAGTGAAAATGAAGAATTTTCTGTGCTTGGCAAAATGGGGATCATAGAACCACAGACTAGTTTGGGTTGGAAAGGACCTTTACAGGCCATCTAGACTAACCCCCTGCAATGAGCAGGGACATCTTCAACTAGATCAGGTTGCTCAGAGCCCCGTCCAGCCTGACCTTGAATGTTTCCAGGGATGGGGCATCTACCACCTCTCTGGGCAACCTGTTCCAGTGCCTCACCACCCTCATCATAAAAAATGTCTTCCTTAGATCTAGTCTAAATCTATCCTCCTTTAGTTTAAATCCATTACGCCTTGCCCTATCAAAATAAGTCAAACCCCCACTGTTTTTCAAACAGCATTGTCTTCTCAGCTATATTGTATGCTCCCACATGTTTTAGTTCATGCAAGGTGAAAAAAAAATCCTCTCTAGGTTTTCTGTATCTTCAAGCATGCACAACAGGAGCCTCTCAGAACAGAGATGTTTAAAAGCAGAAAGGATCCCGGAAGTTTCATTAGGATTTCCTACCTGGAAGACAAGAAAATGCTTCCCTGTAAGAGCTGAGTTCATCTTGGCGAGCAGAGACATCCAGAGCTGTGCTGCTCCTCTCACTGAGAAGGTGATGCCAGGGCAAAGCCCATGAGCTGGCATTGTTCAGCTCATGGCCCGGAGAACAATCACACACAAATTAACCATGTCAGATCTCACTGAAGATCTCCTTGTCCTCCTGCTTTTCTGACATCCCTTCTCTCTTTCCTTCCCTTTTCCCCAGAAAACAGAACTCAGTCTGAAACTGGGCTCTCTGTGAGATGGCTACGGTTCTGACAAGTAGGAAGATAATCTATAAAATAAGACTTAAAAGTGCAAAGATGGACTAGTGGAAAAATCTCCACTGGGTGGAGATAAGAATGTCTGAATATTTACTCCTGTGGGGTCTGTGGCCTACTATCCTTCAGGAAACTACCAGAGCCTCAGTTTAAAGAAGAATGTTTTTTCCTCTGTTTTTTGTGGTTACCTTGGGTTTCTGGAATAACTGCAGCAATTCTTAGTCATGACCTGTCGTACCTTTTGTATTGCACTATGTTCTGAGCCAGTTCTGAAAGGCTTCGTTCACACAACTAGTCCCCGCAATGCTGAAGAGCCTGCGCAGAGGGAGAAGACACTGCACACCTGAGTTTTGAAGTGTAACCTACTTGAGGAAGAAGATATTGTTCTCTTAAAAGTTCATTGAGTGCTGCAGCCCTTTTAAGTACAAACATCCAACGCTTCTGAGCTGTACTTGTATTATTGTATTACTATATATACTTCACAAACTTAGGCTGGAGCCACAGACAGATCTTGGACCTTGCAGAAGCTGCTTCATGCAGCTACAAATACAGAAAAAGTGACTTAAAGCTACTCTGCTGGCAAAGGTGAACACTTCCCTGGGCCTTGAGTGTGGTCAAACATTTGTCAAACATGCCAAGGACTTAGGATGTTTTACAGTCCTTTGTCTTTTAGCACACGTCTGCTTTGGAAAGCAGGTGCAAAATCTACACAGTGAAGATTCTCTATTCACTCCCATTTCGTGGCTGTGTTTGTTATTTACAGACACTTCAAAAGACTGAAGGGGACTGCATGAAAACAAAATGGAATAAGGGCTTATGCACTTGCAGGTCATATACAGTTCTATAATGAAAGGCAAAAATCATATGAAATACCTACAGTTAGTATTTTTTTCTAGAAAACTGTCTGTGACAGTGAAGTGAGATATCTTTCTTCATTAGCTAGCTAAACATCATGCCCTCATGTTGAATATTTTATACTTCCATAGAGGAGTTACGAACACTTATATGCTTTTCTGTCCCATCTGGTTATTCAATCTTTAAAAATAAACAAGAAAATTTTTATTATCCTGTGGTGATTTACTGTACTGTGTTGGGACATCATCACTAAATTGTGTGGAAAAGGATTTTTTATTCTATTTTAAATAAACAAACAAACAAAAAATAACACAGTCTTAGAGGTCATCAGTGTCTCCATGGCAATTGTCAGATGTGTAAGCAGGTAGTCAATGAAAATTTCCAGTGAAATAATTTTGCTGTGGGTTTATAATTTTCTTCCCCTACTAATCCATTTGTTTGTCCAGCCTACTCTGTTGGGCTGCAGTCTCAGCTGAGCTGTGAGGTCTCTCGGGCAGACCGTGTGTGCGCACAGTGCCTAGTGTGATGTCCGCTTATCAATATCCTCAGCTCTCACTTAGAATAAATAGGTCAGCTAGTATGTTACGTGCATACCGGGATGGTGACCAGTGAAACCACAGTGTTAGTTTGCTGCTATAATATGATTTTAGGGCAATATTCCTACTATTGAGTAATATCAAACGTGAGAGGAAAATACTTTTCCTTGCTGGGAAAGAAAGGCAGCAAGGGCGGGCAGGTGTAGAGCTCTGGATGGCACTGTGTTTTGTAGACACAACAAGTTGGCAGAAATAGATGCATCAAATTTACTTGTGCTAAAACCTGATCAATTAATCTGGCATGAACTAGGCCTCTATTTCGACTATCAAGATCTGAGGGCATAATTACATGAGCCACAGCACTTGTAAGTATGTTCAATCCAGACATGAATTTATTAGAAAACAGGGCAAACACATTTGCATACTGAGTTCATATTTCTAGAGGAAGAAATCTATGTGCTATGTCAAAATAAGATTTTAAATGATCTAATATGAAATTTTGAAATGTAATGAATGATTTAATAACATCATCAGCATTAGCACAGATGGCTCACCATGTTGGTGCTTCACTCTGCCTTGTATAATGGGAATGGTTGAGAAATGCCACACGTCTCTATTACACGGTATTATCCTGGGTGCCAGCACAGTGTACCACTAAAGAAGTTCTAGTGCCAGAGCATGAAAGTTATCACTCACATTTCAACTGCAGAGGAAAAGTCTTGTTGATTTATAACAACCACTGAGTGGTTTAGAATAGGACAGAAGTGATCTTTGATCTTTTCTGGGAGTCATATGTTGCCTTAAAATCATATGAAGAAAAGTAGAGGCTCTTACTGAGTATTACTGCTATTTTTTTTTTTCTTTCTAAGGAGGGGAGGAAATTAACAATGAACTCTGAAGCTACTGGGTTGAACAGTAGCCTAACCCTAAAAGGTGAGTAATGTTTGGGTGCACCGCTACCTTTAGTGTGACTTAAGGTATCTTTGAAGGAATTTTTTTTTTTCAAATGATAACTAGACATTTTCTGAAATTTCTGAGATTTGCAGTTGCTAGCAATTGATGAGATAAGAACTGATGTGTATTTGAAAAAGAAAAAAGCCCCCAAAATGCTGGGTTTAAATCTCTGATTTGGTTAGCCATGCAGTCTTACAAACCAGCAGAACTTGTGCTTTGGGCAATAGGTAGGAAAAGGAGGAATGAGGATTGGTCACAGGAACAAAACTGTGAAGGTTCCTTAAGCCAGGACTGTCACCAAAATAAATGTTTGTTAAATTATACCCTTAAAATCTGATGGATAACAATCCAGGTAAACCATAGGACTCATTTAAGATCAGTTATTTTGTTACAAGAAGATGGGTAGCAAAGCTTCGGCTGCCTCAGATTAGGTACTAATTTGTCTTGGCAGTGCGAACTTGCTTTTTAGCAAATTTAAATGCATCATTTATGGTTAGAATATGGGAAAGTTCAGAAAAACTTTCCACAAAACTTGGGAGCATGCAGATGACCTTCCTATTTCAACCTGTGTTGCAGATTGTCTAAACAGGCAGATAATTATTCTTATTTTAATATTTTATTCAATACTGCCTCTTCTGGTTTCATTACAACAGGGAATTATCATAAAAAGCAAGAGAACAAGGAAAAAACCTCTGATTCCCCTTAAGTTCTTGACAAAACTGTCATTGATTTCAAGAGGAAAGAGATTTGATCTTTTTCTGCAGTGCTTATCTAAATCCTTGCAAAACAGAAATTTTAAAATTTTGCACTAGGACACATCTAGGACTATCAAGCCTTTTTCGAAACAGCAATGTTTCAGCTGCTGTTACTCTGAGCAAAGGCAATTACAGGTTTACTTCTGAAATCTGTGAGGTCCTCCAGGGGTCGATACTGGGCCCAACACTGTTTAATATCTTCATAAGTGATCTGGATGATGGGATCAAGTGCACCCTGATGAAGTTTGCGGACAATAGCAAACTGAGTGGGGAAGTGGACACTTCAGAAGGGAGAGCCACCCTGCAGGAAGACCTAGGTAGGCTGGAAGAGTGGGCTAACAAGAACCTTATGAAGTTCAACAAGGACAAGTGTAAGGTCCTGCACCGGGGAAAACATGATCCAGGAGTGCAGCACAGGCTGGGATCCACCTGGCTGGAGAGCAGCTCTGTGGAAAGGCACCTGGGGTTCCTGGTGGACAGCAAGCTCAGTATGAGTGAACAGTGTGCTGCAGTGGCAAAGCAAGCCAACAGGATCCTGGGCTGCATCAACAAGGGCCTCACCAGCAGAGATGATGAGGTCATTATCCCACTTTACTCAGTGATTGTCAGGCCACTGACAGGCCACTCAGGAATACTGAGTTCAGTTTTGGTCCCCTGTGGCCAGGCTGGAGATGGTCAAGAGGAGGGCCAGCAGGATGATCAAAGGACTGGGAAGCCTGTCACAGGAGGAAAGGCTGAGAGAATTGGGTTTGTTCAGCCTTGAGAAAAGAAGGCTTAGGGTGACCTCATCACCATATTGCAGTACTTAAAAGGGGCTACAAAGAAGATAGAGACTCCCTTTTTACAAGGAGTGACATGGAAAAAATGAGGGGTAATGGGTGCAAATTACTCCTAGGGAGATTCTGATTGTACACTAGAGGAAAATTTTTCACAATCAGAACAGTCAGACATTGGAATAATCTCCCCAGGAAAGTGGTGGATTCCCCAACACTGAACAATTTTAAGATTCAGCTGGATGGGGTGCTGGGACATTTTGTCTAGGCGCTGCTTTTGTCTAGACAGAGCTTCTGACAAGAAAGGTTAGACCAGATGATCCTTGAGGTCCCTTCCAACCTGATTCTATGATTCTATTATATGATTCTATGACCTGTTTAGTTTGTAAGGCTGAACTAAAGTGGATCTTGGTTAAACTGCATTTGTGGCAATAGGGTTACCTCGCATGTGACAACTATCACCTCCACTTTCATCTCCCCCTGAGAATGTCCTCTGATGGCTTTCAGTAGAATGAGTTATCCCAACACCTTTCCACACAGATTGCACAGTGAACCCCAGAGCAGTGACCCAGAGAGTGAATTTGCTTTCAGTAAGACTTTCCTTTTGATGGAGGTCATGGCTGGAAAAATTTGAGACAATGGGTGAGGAGAAGCTGCTTCCATCTTGAAAGCGCTGTTGCTTGGTATGGACTTACAATGGGTTTGACAAGGATAGATAAGACATTCAATATTGTACATCATTGTAGTTAGCAAGCTAACTGTTAGAAGAGGTACTTTAACATGGTTTAAAGCCAGTATCTGACCTACCTTCAAAGGTATTAACTGTTGTCTTTTAGCACACAGGGCCTTGGGAAGTCAGACAGTTTTTATCTTGGTGTCATGGATGGTTGTGAAATGTGTTGTCTCCACCTGACAAATGTAAAAAGCAGCAACAGACTAGTAAGGAATTCTCCCTGAAGTCTAATGATCTGTTATTCATCACTGTTTATCAGTGCCCCTACTGTATATTTGCTATGCTGTCATGGAAACAGCCATTCAGCCAACCAATTAAGAGCAAATTAAAATGACTCTGTCATGATAAGCATATGTTAGAAATTCATTTCTTACCTGTTTCATAAAAAAAATCCCCAAAATATTTTTAATTCTTAAGAATCCTGTTTCCATTCATCTTTTTGCAAACATTAAAGAAGCAAGCTATTCCATAAATAAACAAACCAAGAAAAAGCTATGTAGAATCTATGCCTTCATATGACCTGCACACAATGGATCACGAGTGACTTTACAAGTGCATTTAATACAATTGCTTCATTATACTTTGTTCTGGTTGTTTTCCACTCCTCACATAGGAGCACTAGAGTCCAGCTAGGTCTGGATGCCAAATTTTTTCATATGGCAAAAAGCACAGTAGTGTCATTATGACACATTGGCACATTATGGCACATTATGCCATACTGGTTCTGTACTTTGCCCCAAATAGTCAGGAGACTCATCAATAGCTTCTCCAAGGGTGCAGTTTCATAGCAGCATTGGAAGCCCTATGGCCCTGCTTGCTCTCTCTTCCCATCCCCTCTCCAGCTGCATCCCTGCTTGCTCCCTTGCACTGGTGTAGGTACACATTTGATCTCCCAGTGACGTGAAAGAGCAATGCCGGCTGGTTCATTTTCTGCCCGAACCTGGTCAGATGAGTTCCACTGCATAGCAAATGGGGAGAGTATGTTACCTGGAACAGCATCCTCAACTTAGGATGTGGTTCCACAACATAAGTGCAAGGACAAGAAGGCCTCCAAGATGAAGTCTGATGCAGTTTAAGCTCTCTCAGTTATCTAATTCTTAAAAATTGTATTATTCCTTTTACTGGAAAATTGTTCTATTCCATCACCCTCAGTGGACTTCCTTAAGTGCAGCAGTCTTCTCTGCCACAACTCCAATGTGTCCTCTCTTGCCATTGAAGTATACTGTCTCCCCTGCTCACGTGGAGGCAGGCAGATATGCAGTGGTAGGGTCAAGCCGTGCAGTTTCCCATCCTAGGGGATTCTCTGCTAGCACTTTGTGCCCTGTTAGAGCTTCTTGTTGCTGCCTTAGCAGTGTAAAAAGCTATGCTGCACAAGGGAATCTACCCAAGAGACCCTTACTAAAATGTCGCTCACATGAAGACAACGTAAAGTCCATCCCCAAAGTCACTAGAGTCAAACTCTAAAACTACACAGAATATTAGAGGAAATCAAAGCCTGGATGAATAACTCTTCCTGTACTATTCTTATATTCAGATGAAGAAGGTGAAACAATAAATCAGTGCTAATACGAGTGGAGACCTGGAATGTGCTGCATCTTTCTCCAATGATATATGGTCAAGAAAACGGCTGATGAAAGTAATTATTTATAGCAAGCATAAAAACAGTGCTAGTTAGAACTCAATAGCTGTCACTATCACTTTAACAAAAGCTTGTGAGAGTTATACCAATTTGATGGTGTCTTAAAGTGAGCTGAACTGTAGAGAACTGCAGTTTTGTTTCAGATATCAAGAAAATCATCAGAGTAAAAGAAGTAATCAAAATGAATGAACCCTACAGAAATATAATGACTACAGAGCTGTCAGCATCTTTTCCTCTCCTGCTCTGGTTGATCCCAAAGAAGAGGGTACTGAATAAGAAGCCACTACAACTATCAAGCATGGTATAATCCATGTGAGACTTTCTACTTATTCTAATTCTTTCACTCATCTGGGAGTGCCTAACATTATCCACAGAATACAGAGGCATTAAAAAAATAAGATTTTTTTTTAATTATCACTTGGTTTTATGACCTGTATTTATGGATGTATTTTGGTTTTGCTTATGCTATTGCCAAAGTTCAATGTCCATAACACTCAGCCATACCCAGTGTCCTCACCCATTCAGAACAATGTTGGCTTAATTATGTCTCCATACTATATGTAAATTCCTGCAGTGACTTGTTTTCCTCTTTATCTGCATGAATAGTATTGCTGCAATACGTTTTACTTATGCCCTTCCAATTTCAAGCACGCTCTTGCATTAAACTTGCCTTAACTCATGATCAATCTAAACTAAAATAATACACTGATACAGCAGCATCACTTTGCTTCAGGAACAGAATAGTGCAAATTATGCCTCTGCAACAAAGTTCTCCTCTGGTCCCAGTGTACCTCTTGGGATTACCGTAGTCCTTTCCTGTTGTGTCCCACGACCTTCTTCAAATGACCTCCACTGATGCTCCCTGCCTTCAGAAGCTTCAGACATCTGTGTCACTCTTTTATCAAACAACACAGATGCTGAATTTATTCCAAAAGGTAATTCAAGAAGTCTCTAGTGACTTTATACGACTTTCAAAGCACTAAACATATTAGGCACATCTAATGTAAGACACCAGACCTACAGCTTGCCTCTGATTCAGAAGTGCTTTGCATCTTTGAAGCCTTGAAGTAATCTAATCATGTATGGATGTGTGCAAGTCTGCAGGAGCCACAACAATCTTAAACTTTGGTCTGGATTCTTCATAATGAATCAGTCTGTGAGTTGTCCATTTTGTTACTTTTACAGTAACTTTTTCACTGGGTCTAATTTTGTTATTACTTTTTCCCTTGGATATGGTAAATATCAAAACGGATAAAAATGTCATACATCTGTATATAGTTCAAGCTGATATTCTATTTCTACTAGCAACATTATAGTATTTTTGCATTAATCATGTCTTGAGATACTTGTGGTGATGATGATTAGTTATTCATATGCTAACTTCTTTAACTGTGTTGTACAACATTAAGCATACATCTGTTTTTTATACGGTTTATGATCTCTCAACCCATTTTATCCTTATTTTTAGAAACAGGAATTTTAACAAACCAAACATTTAAAAAAGCTGCAAGAGCTGCTTGACTGTCAGTATTACTGTAGGAACATTGAATTCATCAACTTATAGCTCTTGTTGCTATGTGATGTCAAATGTCCTTGGAATATTCTTCTCCTTAGCCTTGAATCTGGCCGGTATGTCACCAGCTTCGAGCTCCCTACTGTGCTGGAATTTTATTTCAGAATTTATTGCAATCCTGCTATGAGATACTGTTTTTTCTCCCTTGTTAAAATTAGACTATAGTACACTACCTCCCCCATTGTAATTTTTGTATATGTATGTACGTGAAAAGTATGTCAGTGACCAGACTGCATTCCAGCATGTACAATATAGTACAAAGTCAAAATATTCTGCCAGTTTGTTAGACAGAAAGGTGTATGTTGCATAGAAAAATAAGGAGGATATAAAAGGCAGACCACACCATTACCATCACCTTGCGAGCACCCCTGCAGCATTGCTTATTTGCTATCGAGGGCAATTAATTCTCAAACACACTGCTTGAGAAGATGGGCTGGGAGACCATTTGGCTGCAGGACAACAGCCCTGGGTGCCCTTGCACCCTGCCCAGGCTGCCCGTAGCCTCGCTGCCTTGCGCCTTGCAGCGGGCCCCCCAACAGCACCCGCCTTGCTAGCTGCTGCAGACGGCTTTACAAAGCAAATCCGCCGGGTTTTATAGCATTTTTATATTAAACACTAGGTGTCACTAGCATACTCTTAACGCAGTCTGTTGAAATTGGCTGCACAGTGCTCGTTCAGCCTGGTACCCGAATGCAAAAGGCTTTTTCAGTGCCTGCACCTCGCTGGCAGAGGCCCCACAAATCCTACTCGGTTCAGGTATGAAGGTGTTTGCAAAGCACCCACAGCGCAGCGTGGCTGCCCGAAATAAGTATTTGCATGGGACGCAGCAATGACATGTATTTTCGCAAACCCAGTTTTCGCTGCTTTTGTGTATTCTCACTGGTCTCAGACAACTGCAAGATTACAGAAAAAAAAAAAAAGTATTACTTACCTACAGAAAAAGAATTAATTACCCAGTTATTACACCATTAGGGAAAAGACTAATCCACATGGTCCTGTCCCTTCTCTGAAGGAGAATGGCTGTCCAGCACAGTGATCAGGTCATACCTGTTTATCCATGCTGTGGAGAGCACAAAGCAGAGTTTTGCTTTGGAAGAACCATAACCAAGAATGAGATTTTAGCTCTAGTGTAATCAAAGTCAAATATTGCCTGAGGTTTACAAAAGAAATGACCTTGATCATGAAATAAGGTCTGAATAAATGATCTTGGTTATTTTTCTGTCCTTCGGTTATATTTTAACAAGTTCTTTTTAAAACCAAGGTTTATACAACATGCTCCTGTGTCATGATGCAAGTTCAACTTTTGTGTAGCCTTTTTCCCTCTATTCAGCAAATCTCTGGCTGGTAACAGCAGCCAGGAGTCCTGGCATGGGTGAGCTAAACACAAGCAGTGCCCAATGGCACACTAGGAAGTACCTTTCAGCTTTTATGATAGCCTTTGGAAAGAAGTGAGGCATCATCCTCTTCTCAGGACCTACTGCCAGACACTGGAAAATGTGCAGGGTGAAGTGCAGACTGGCAATGGGCAGCACAGCAGCTGTCCCTCAGCCCAAAAGTCAAGGAGAACTCAGGCATGGATGACAATCTATCTAAGAACTGGCAAAAGACTGGGGTTTTTTGGTTGGTTTTTTTTTTTTTTTTTTTTTTTTATGACCAGGCAGACGGAGAGTTGCCCCCAGTTTTTCAAAGAATACAAAAGGGTATGCAAATGTCTGAGCTCAGAGGTCTGACCGACTGTATGCGAGTTAGGTATCATATACTGTGCTAAGGATGATCTCATTTAATGGCCTCAGAAAGTCTGAAAAGCAATTAAAATGCTAAGATTAACACTAAGGCGCTCTTTATGTCTATACAGAACTGATCACACCCGTCTTCGATTCAACACACGTCCAGTGTCCATTTCTGCAAGTTACGTCTACTCAGACAGGAAGCCCCAAGCTTCCTCTCCGTCCTCACACAAGTAATCTAATGGAAGTTCAGGATAATTTTGGGCATCTGATCTGGGGCATGAAAGAAATAATTTAGTCTCATCTTTTAAAGCATCACCAACTCCTTTATCTTAAGGAGCACATACAGAATCTCATTAAGAATCAAACACAACGATTCTGGATGACAATGATTAAAAACTCAAGAATTACTTCCTTCCAAAAATAAAAATACACCCAAGTCTCCTGTTTCCTCTGTCTCCACCTCCTTCCCCACACCTCAAATGCTGAGTAAGGATCTGGGTTTCATACTGTGCTCTTAAGACCCAGCACCTCTGGCCCCAACCTAAACACTTGCTACCCAGGGACCAGCAGTCTCTCTGTGTTGCAGGCTTGGGGCTGTCAGTAAAAGCACAAAGGCAGAGCCCAAGCTGTCTTATTCTGGCTAGGCATGAAATGAAAATGAGTAGAAAACAAATGATGCTGTTCAAGATAAAGCCATTGAAGGATGAAATCTGTGATAAAGCCTTTATTTCTGAATTGTTCACTCTTCCTTTATCCTTTCATTGTGAATAAAGATTCCATATAAAAAGCAGAGTTGATCTACATAGAAATCAACCAAGTAAAATTGGATATTTAAAATATATTACAAATTTATATAGTGGATTAGTATAGACAATTTTCTTTTATATATTAAATCAATTTTATATATTTAAATGTGTTCCATATAGAAAGCAAACTAAGATTTGTTTTTTCCCCAGAACTAACCCGTCTTTCTGATCAAAGGGAATACACTGATATTCAAAATTTCGCCAATCTCTTTGTTCCCCCTTCCTATTGTAGAGATTCTCACTAACGACTTTTTCAGACTGCCAAGTGCTGATATAGCTAACAAAGTCATACATTTGAAAATCTAATGCAACTTCCAAGGCTGATAATGCTCATGTGTGCATACTTCAGAAAACCATTTATTTACTTGCCTTGAAGAGCTTATCTGGTCCTCACGGCACTGTGCCACATGCACTCGGCAACATTGATGTCCTTCTGTCTTACACAAGAAAGAGATATTAGCCTCAATTGGTGGAGAGAAAATTTCCATTAAAACCCCAATGGCAAAGAAGTTTCCAAGTATGAATATCTTTCCTAATCCCATCTCCCCACATTGCTTTAAATTTGTTTCAACAACTTTCAAATGCTCAGTTTCAGAAGTAGCAAAATCAGAAGACTACTGTTGGCATTGTATTTATATTAACTTCAGTAAGCACATACTTATTTTTGTCCCAAATATTTCAACTTTTAAGTTTCAACTGAAGTGCTGATTCACCAGTGGTGCATATTGCACAAAGTTTATGTTGCATGTAAACTTTATCTACTTACTCCAAAGCTTAACAAGACAAATTATGAAAAACAATTAACCATTATTTTATTTGATATATTTCAACATCATCCATGAAATCCTGATTCCACTGAAATCACTAGGAACTCTGCAATTAATTTTAACAAAACCAGCATTCAACCGTTCTTTCTTTCTCTCTGCAGACCAAGGATGATGTTACTCTTTCAATAAAATTCCTTAATCAAAATTTCTCATTGATTTCTTCAGGAGAGAAACCTACCCAAAAAGTGTGATTCACGAAGTAACCAATCTACATACCTAACAGATAAATAAACATTCACTATTTTGGCATTGGGCGGCTCCAAATCTGCAATTGATAGCAATACTAGAAATTCAGGATGTGCTGAGAAATCCACAGAGCAATCAGTAACGTGTTTGTTACACGTTTTGGGGGTTGGAACGAGATGATCTTTAAGGTCCCTTCCAACCCAAACCATTCTGTGATCTGTGATTCTATGACAGCCACTCAGCACTCTCTCCAGATTGCTGCAGCACCGACGGGAATGCAAAAGGAGGGGTACTACCTTCTCCCCCCCCACTGCCTCCCACCTTCCAGCCCCGAGTCCCCCCACTCCTGCTCAGTTGTTCAGAGGAAAAGAAGGGTGGGAGTTTAACTTCCAAGCCTGTCCAGTCATCCTTCTGTTCCACATTGCTTTCTGCACCCTAGGGGTATGTTTGTTCTCTGGAAGGTGTTGCAGCTTCTTTTGTCCTTCCCATCACCTTCTGCACAATAAATCCTTTAGACTTCACATTTATAAACAGCTCAGATGATTTAGCTTCTTTGCCATGCAAACTATTAGACAAAGCCTTCTATTATTTCCAATTATCAAACTACAGAACTTATTTCATCCTTCCTTACAGCCTGGGTTATTAGCAGACCCATCTGTGTGGTGTGCCAGCCTGTGTGATTAGCACACCTGTCTGCCTGAAATCTGTTGATTATCTGCAGATCAAAGTCCCACTTGACTATGGCCATTAACACCTTTCAGCACAAGAATATAATTCAAAATATACTTTTGCTAAGATTTTTTTTTTTTTTAAATGCTAAGAATCTGTTTCAGATGACCATTTTCTTGAGGAAAGTCAAGTGCTTAAATGCTCTTGGGAAGTGAGTGAAAAAAGGGTTGCAGTTCAATAGGATCTGGGGCACATTTCTGCGGCTGCTTATTCACGTCTTCCAAGAAACAGGAGGGAGGGACCAGCAGCATTTCACAGTTATCTTGTATTCCAGCTCCAGTGTGTTGGACACAAACAGCATTTTCCTTGCGTGAAATGTCTTGTACCCAAACCCACCTCCCTTTTTCAGTCCCTCTCAGGATTTCATGGTAACTGAGCTTCCCTGCTTATTAAATGTGACAAAATGTTGCTTTTCTCACAACAGTAAAGTGTTCACGTTGGCTATCAGCCTCCACTGTTTCAGTTTGGAAATTATGTAATGCAAATGATAAAGATTTTTCTGTCCCTTCATGATCCATGACAGCCACAAGTTAATATTCATTATGAGAAAGTTAACTATTTCATTGCCTTTTTAAGTCAGATATATCAATCACATAATTTTCTATTTGAATCTCCTTGGTAAAGCTCCTTTCTATTTGAAGCTCCTTGGTAAAGCAACACTAGATCACAAAAATGTTGGCTGAAGTGAATCCAAGCTCAATATGCAACACCGAGCCCTAGTAAGAAGATAAATCTTTCTGGGCTATCATCTTTTTGTTCTCACATTTCACTGAAATACGTTACCCGCTGTGAGGGGAGGAAAAGCCTCAAGGGCTCTTGGTATTTCTCAACTGTGAATTTCCAGCTACTTGCTATATTTATGGCTACATTATCAGTCTTCATCAGGATGCAGTAAATACCTTTGCAGAGGTCAGTATCTTGGATTTAGTTCAATTGTTATTTTCAGTGGTGATAGAAACTTGACTTAAATCACTCCTGATATGTACTTGAGATACTCAGCTTGTTCCACTGTCTCCCTCACCCTTCTCAAATGAAGGACAGATCCCCTGCTTGAAGCCACTGAGAATAAGAAACCTGCTTTGTTGCCTTCCTACCAGCTCTCCTTTGGTCTTCTTGTTCCCCTAGCACTGGTCTGATCCTTGAGACTCCACAGATAATCCAGTAATTTCTGCTTTATCATCTCCTCATGGCTTCAGTCTCTCTGTCTGCATTCTTACACTTCCTTCACTTAATTTCACCTTGTTTTACAACTCCATCCTCTCTTTCACATGGCCAGTGCCCCTGAATTCGTTTTCTTTTTAGCTCCCCCTTCCTTTTTCTGTATCATCATCATTCCTCTTCCCTTACTTCATGGTCCTCAGCTCCAACAGACATTGAAAAAAAAATTCCAAAAGACTTTGTAATTATTCAAAGAAATGCACCTGTCTGAAAATACATCCTCTCCCATGTACATCTGCAGTTTTACATTCAACCAAAACCATTATTTTTCCATGGTTCAGTCTACCTCAGGTTTCAATACTGATGACCGTAGCACCCAGCCACGCAAGATTTCTGTAGCATCCAGATTTTCAGATTTTGTACTGCCTGGATTCCTGTCATTTTATTCTGAGTGAAAACTGATGCTCCCTACAAGGACTTTTTCCCCTTTCTTTCCACACCTACACCTTCTACCCACCTCCACATGCTTCACTCCTGTATTTGACATAGACCTCTAATTAGCCTAATTAAATCAGATCAGTATGTCCCCTTTATATGAATAAATTATGTATTAAAAAAAAATTGATTGGTCTGAAATGTAAGCCCCTGGAACATTCTTTCACAGAGGAGGTGTCATTTGTAAAAATGTGCTAGCAGCTTGCCTGCCTGAGACACAAATCTTCCTCCCTCCCTCTCAAACTTTTACCTCTGCTGTTTCCTAGTCACTTGTAATAGTTTCAAACTCTAACCCAAAGTCCTCATTAATCTCCACCTAGGAGAAATACATCCACAATCCTCGTTCGCTCGGAGAGCTGATTTCTCCTGCTCCTTGTCATGTTTCCTCACTTTCACTTGTTCTCCACTCCTCTCTGCCATCTAGCAGTTTCCCATCAGCCTCAGACAAGGTTTTGCATTACTTGCCCTAAAAATAGTAACCTTTTCAAACTGTATATCCATCTTTCTTGCTGTCATTATCTCCGACATCTTTCTTAGAACCTCTAATCTGGTGCAGAGTGTTGCGTCACCTTTGTGTCCAAAGACTCTCTTCTCTGGGGACCCCCTTTAGTCTTGTTCCCAGTGCTCCAGACAAGTGTTCAGCTCTGCTGGCTCTGCTCGAACTCAGAGCACACTGTCTCCTTCTCCTCTTACTTTCAGGTGGCCAGCCAGCTCTACTTACACTCACTCAAATACCACCCCTGGCCTGCGAATGTGGAAACTGTCAAGCCTCTTTCCCTTAAGTTTCAGCCTGCAGCCCTCTGCTTGGCGTCCTGTCCAGAGCTGTCAGAATGTCACCTCTCCTATTTGCTTTTTAGGGTTCAATAACAAACATTGGATTTATCAAGATTTCCTTTTCTATATCCAGTCAACCACTTCACGCTTCTATCAACTATATGAGCACCAAAAGTTAGTATTACTTTTCTCTATGCTTACCTCCTACCCTTCTCAGCCTTCTTCAAATCACGTTTCTTCTTCCTTAACCTGCAAACCCCATCCTTCTCCATTCTTCTAACTAACCCCGTTGGCTAAATAAAATCCATCCACTGGAAAGGAGAGGTGATGTCTTCTGCTTCTTCAGTCACAGTACTCCCATTTCTAAGAACTTGCTTTACACCAATTGCAAGACAAAAGGAACCACCATGTGTACCTAATGTGACATCTGGTACATCAAAGGACCATGAAATATGCTTCTATTTCAGAGTAGATCCTTTAGAAGAAGATCCAGGTTTAGCTTTTAAACTTTTTATTGATATAGAATCCACAAGTCAACACTGGTAAATTGATTCACTGTAACTTAGCATTTTTACTTCCAGCTTTCATCCACTGGATCTTGCTATGCTTTTTGCTGGAGAGCAAAGAGCCTTCTGTCCTCCAGGTAGAACAATTCCCACATTTCCTTAAAATAATTCAGCTGAAAACCCTAAACTATGAGTTATGTTTTCCAGGGCTTTAAGAAGCCTCGGAACTTTCTCCCATTTTTTTTCAAAATCATCCTTTAATTGTGGAAACCACAACTGACTGGACACAGATACAGTTTTATAGCATAGGTTGCACAGTGCCAAATAATGAAACTTTCCCCACTGACCTTATGCATGTCACTTGTACTGCAATTTAATTACCAGGATTCCCAGACTTTCCAGTCTTACAAAGATAAACATGCTGAGACCCCTGTTCCTGTTGACAGAAGCAAAGATACTTATGTTTCTGAATGGTGTTTCTAATACTTAGACAAATAATTTTTCCTTTGGATTGCAGAAATCCACAAAGACTTTGATGTTATTCCCTCTCTTAATCTCCTTTTCACCTGAATACTTTTGAAAGCATTGGTGCATGTGTTCTCACAAATCCAGGCTCTCCCTTGACCTGTGTGTGATTTGTGTTCTGGCTCATACAGAATTTCCACACTCCGTGATCAATGGAAAAGGTCACTGGAACCAATGGAAAACTCCCTCCAAGATATCCCCTTTCCTGGGTGGCTCCCACAAACCAGCAGGTCATCAACACTGCTCTCCAGCCAAACAACTATTTATTTACCAGTCTCATGGGTAAAATCGAGCTTCTTGCTCAGGCATTTCATTAGCATGGACACTCCTATCACGTTCACAAACATCTTCAATTGGTTCCTGATAGTTCTTTCCCTCGATTTCTTTTCAGAGATTCTTACTGGAAGTAGGGAACAGATGAAAACTTGAACAATACTGTGTCATACAGTTAACTTTGTGAAGAGAAGTTGCAAAGTGCAAAATTAAATGGGTAAATTGTTTCATATAGCAATTCCTAAAGCTTACAGCAAAATTTCCAGAGATTTCCACATGGAAAAATATTGACAATTCAGTTCTAGAGGCTCAGAAACTTTCTTGGGTATCTCTTTTTACACTCTCGGACACAAGATACTTAGTCCTGCCAATAAATTATTTCTATCTGTTGTTGAACCTTAGCTGCTATTAGAATGGAAAGTATTTCTTGGTCATATGTGACCACATCACCTGGATGTTTCCCCTAATGCAGAGAAATGTAATTATTTTTAGTCCTTTGTTACATTGTTCAAATTTTACCAAATTCTGCTAGTAATGAGATCATGTTATTGTTACAAAGATCATGAAGAATTGTGTACAGGAATTTCTTCTTCATTCTATTGCTACGATTTTGTCATTTGACTTTCCTTACCAATTTTTCTATATTATCCTATTTCTGATGTGTCCATAATAGTACATATATAGAAAAGAGAAATTTGACAGTGTTGTATTGTTCTATTTTCTTTTCTTCCCTCTGAGCAGCATACTCTTCTTTCTTATTTACACAACTGTGTTTTTTCTATATGTGGTAGAATGTACTTGAATGTTCCCAGTTAATAATCATGTTTTTTTCCAAACATTTTGTGAGTTTTGATTTAATTTTAATCTTTTTTTTATACAGCTGAAAGTTCAAATTTGTTTGTTACCAGTATGAGCTTTATTCTGTCTGCCTGTAACAAATGTTGACAAGTTAGAGATCACTTTGCTCTGAAGTTACCACCAAACTTGGTCTACCAATCAATTCCTCTTTATATTTCAAGATGAAGTCTAATACAGAAGTCCCCTGAGCTGGACACAGCACTTTTTGATTTAAGAAACTGTCACCTATAACATTTAAAAATTCCAAGGACATTTTATTATTGGCAGTGTGAGACTAGCAGTACAAGACACTCAAGTGGAAGTCTCCCATGACAACATGCTGCTTTTTCCACATGTTATAAATAGATGTTTAAGATATCAATTACCCTGATCTCTAGAGCAATGTCTGTGGCAGACATTGTCTTGAGCTTTTTCTGTTAGGGCACTGATCCTTAAACGTTCATGGGCATTTGGCTTTTATGTTGCCAAAGCTTTCCCATCAAACTCAAGCTCTGCGTAAAATGCCAACATCTCTGAATTTCCACATCTACCAACCTTTCCTTGATGTTTGTTTCCTTGCTTCTCTTCCCTGTGCCCTCAAACACAGACTTTCCCTCTTCTCATACCCCTTTCTGCCTTTTTCTACCCTTTGTCCCCTCCCTGTCATTCATTCAGCTCCCTGCCACTCTACCAGTAAATCCACTTCCAATATACTGAGTGCCTCATACCTTATCACCTCCATTTCTTCTTCCTCATGCACCATTTAGATGCTACTTTCCCCACCAGTTTCCCATTCGAATTCCTATTCTGCCCTCCTCTTGCTCAGCTCTCAATTAGCATATGAATTACCTCTTGCTCAGCCTTTCCAGCTACTTTCTCCCTTTCATCTGGATCTCAGCCACCTTTGTCTTGTTACCAGGTTCCCTTGTTCCCCATTACCTTGCTCTTTTACAAATCCTTAGAGCCACAGTCTCTCAAAAAACAAATTAAGCTAAAGGCTCTGCTCAACAAAGGCAACTTCAGGAGGGGCTGGAAGTAGCAGAAAGATTCATTTACCTGCAGCACAGAGTGGTTTGGGGGGCCTCATGGTTTCTCAGAACCAGAGTTTCCTGTGGATTTGAGTTGTGCCAAGGTCAACAGTTGTTCCCCTTGATGCCTGGGACATCTGCGATGAGATTTGTTAGAGGAAGAATTCTGGGCACCCTGTACTGTGGGCAAAAGGAGGAACATCATCAATTTGACCCTTAGACCTGGCTTTGCTTGGCCAGTCAAATAACAAGGAATCCACATTTGGAGCACTGGGAGGAGAAGAAAAAAATTTTAAAAAAAATCTATTCATTATTTTTTCATTTAGGGAAAAAAAAAAAAAAATTCTTACCTTGCTTGAGGATTATTTGTGTTCATATGATTAAAATACATTTGAAAAATGAAATCCATAAGTTGTTTGGTTCAAATGCAACAAATGCAAATATTTTTAATTCCAAAGAATTATTAAAACAGTCAAGAAATAATGAGGCTTTTTTCCCCAAACTATGAAAATTCATTTAGAACTGAATACAAATTACAGACAGTAAATTCTGCTTTGAGACAGGAAAGAAAAATAACGAGAATCTCCTACAGAGTCCCTGATGGCTGAATGTGTGAAATTAATCACTGACAGGTGGAGAGGACAATTCTCCACGCAGTGTTGAGCTTCCTATTCTCTGAATGACAGCCAGTTAGAATAAGAGAGCCAAAGATAATAAGAGGTGCTTTGCTGCATTAACTTTCTGATCACCAACCGTGCACCTGCAGCAAAAAGAGGTTTGCCCAAAACCTGAACTGGGAGTACATCTTAAATAATTATATATTAATCCTATACTTGCATTTCCCTTGGAAGTCTTCCAATGTCCTGTCACCATTTATCACAGCCCTGGTCAAACTTCTCCCTCCCCAGCATTCACTGCACTTTAATTTTTGGTGCAGACTGTGAATTTATGTGATTTTGGCTCTCCTTTATTCTGTACAGGCTCCTCGGTTTTCAATCTCAAACCTTATTTTGGGGGAATACCCCATGAGACCCCTTGATTCAGCTTCCCTGTGCTTAAACCTTCTGCATCTCAGACTTTCTGTGAGCTCGTTCACCATCCTTGCAAAAAAGCTTCACGTACATGTTTCTCTAGGATACCCAGGAAAAGGGGAGTGTGGAAGCAAAACAGAGGCATCAGGTGAAATAACCCCAAATCAAGTGCAGAAGAAACAAACTGAGTCAAACTATGGAACTCGTTGCCATGGTGTGGTCTGGATGCAAACACAGCACTGCTGTGGCTACCACTGGTTAAAGTCAGGAGGCAAAAAACAGACCCCCAACATGTGTTAAAAAAAAGCAGAAAACAGTGGTTGATAAAGTCTCTGAGTTGAAGATCACCGGAGACTGGTGTAATAAGCATCACTGTATGCTCTAAAACTTTTTCCTGAGTATCCAATCTCGTCCTTTGTCAAAGCAAGATGCTGGGCTAGATTGTCTTTCACTCTGACTCAAAATAGCTGTGGACTTACAGTACAGAACAGCAGGGATTTTGCAGAGTAGTATCTAAAATGCTTTTTCTGCTTCAAACAACACTGGTAACATAAAGATCTAGAAAATGATAAATACGTCTAAGCAAATGAGTGTCTTTGTTTCTTCACAGATACCAAATGTCTCCTCTGATGCAGAAAAGGAAGAAGGATTTATTTTGTCTAAGCTTTCTGCCTTTCTCTCCTCAAAACAGTAGCTAAGAGTCTCCTTCATATATACCTCAGTCTTTTGCCAGGATGAAACCTCCCTCTTCAGCTCCAAATCAATGTTAGCTGAATGAAGTCCTTCAGCCACTGGTCGGTTGTCTTCTAATCAACCTACCGTAAAGAACACATATAAAATCAGGAGTAGGCACCCTTTTCTCTGACAGCACTTCCCTCTGAATAGGTGATCAACAAGACCGCTTTGACATAAAGCAGATGTTAAAGTTAGCTGTAAGCTTAATTCCTTGCGCTGATACACATACGGTTTAAAGGAATAATGTCACCTGAATAAAGGTAGATACTTGTAAGGTGAAATGTGTTAAATGCTGGATGTACATTATCTGTCCCACAGTTTAGAACAGGAAGTGAAGGATAAGCGTCATAAACTGCAGCTCCCTGGCAAAAATATTGATAAGTAGCAGATAATTTTTCCAGACGAGATTTAGCTTTCTATATATACTGTTAAACATTTGAGAAGTTTTGGGTTTCTTTTTTCTTTGTCATGGATATATATAAACATGTACATAAAAAAATATAGTATTTGAATGTCATACAGGATACACAAGACGAATTTAAAAAGCCTTGTTCTGTAAGCATGTTTGCTTACTAATTTTATCCAGATTTTAAAGTACAGCTCTATGTTCCATGTCTCTCAGATGCCAGTATTTAAAATCACTGCTAACACCTTCAGAAGCTGATAAGCTTGTTTCAGTGCTGTCAGCTAAGTCCCTATACCTTTATCTGGAGTTTTCACATGCTACAAAGTTCAGTGACTGCTTACCTTATATTCACAGAAATATTTTAGCATTTTCTGCAGTTCAACCAAAAAAAATCTTTCAGGATCAATGTGTGTCCTGGGGCAGGATTAAGCCAGTGCTCAGTAGTGCACCGAATTAGTCTTTCCGGTGGCCTGATTGCTTTAATCTCTGTTAAAAAAAGCTCACATCTATAAGGATGTGATTTTTTTAATATAAATATGAACAAAAACCTGATACTGTAACAAATTCACAACCTCTTCTCTAAAGCATGCGGTCTTCTCTATTGATCTCAATGGACCATTCATTCTGAGGTCCAGCTATTTCGGCTGTTTATGATACAGTGATTAAAAGAACACTTGCAATTCATTCCTGCATCCAGTCTTACTCCTATATGTGCTACTGTTGTCCTAGCTCTGGTGTAATTAGTTTGGCTCTCCAGTCACTGAAGAGAGCTTGCGTGGGTGGGAACACTGCTGCCACCTGCTACTGCTGCTTTATCAGAGAGCCGTGCCTGAAAACTAATGCCTTATAAAAACTGGAATGAGTTTACCATTTTTTTTTGTGTGGGAGCAGAATGAAGCAGAGGTAATTCAGAGCATCCCACATTATTACAATGATAAACCACAGCAGAAAGAAATTGGAGCACTAAGCAGGACCAGACCTTTGGTTGGTATACATTTATGTGGCTTCATTTACTTTGGAAGAGTCCACTCACTTCAGCTGGGGATCTGGCCCTTGTCAGGGTCTTCAAAGTTTTGAAGAGTAATTATTTATAACTATGCAGATTTGCTGCAAGCTCTTTTCCTTTTAAGAGTTTGGGTTTTTTTTCTAGTATACATTTCAAGAATGAACAGCATTTTAAATCCTTATTGTGCATTACCTTTTCTCTGTTTGCTTGTATGTTCATTCTTCTGTTCAGCAACATGTCTGTATGACATTTTTGATGCAAGTCAGTTCCTGCCTGCACTTGGAGCTGCTGCACCTTGAGCAGGGATAAATTCTAGACTGATTAATGCTGCACACAGTCCGCGGAACATCCAATTTCTACGGACACCGACGTGACTGCAACAGTAATGGGATCCGATGGGTGTCTACCCTGCCCTGAAAAGCATCATAGCCCACAGACTGCTTTCATTGGGTAATTGTTATTTTTTGATTTGAATCCAATAAAGAGCTTCTTTAAATTCTGGCCTAGCATTGTTAAATGTTAATGCTGCCTACAATGCTTGGTGTGCTTCCTTCCATAAACTGAACAAAGTGGCTGTGCTCTCTTGCCAGCCACAGATTTATTGGGGTATGGATCGCACATATTAAACACAGTCATCAGACCACAAAGGTTCCATCGCAATCTGCCTACGAGCTAACATCATTAAGAGGCAGACTTCATATATCTTCATGACTGATACACTGATCTTTCCCACTCCATTGACTAATGAATTGACACACGCAATGTTCTTCAACATTAGTGTGCATCCCTTTGATTTACAGCACTAAAGTAGGGGGCTGTAAGCACTCAGATGCTGATGAATTCCAAACAGCACTTGCACCTGGCTGAGCAGGACGCTTCCCTCTGAGGAGAGCAGTGCTTGCATCCCAGAATTGTACATAATAAACGTGGTGGGCCTCACTCTGTCTGCAGTTTCACCTCTACAATGCCATCAGACTGTTTGCCTTCCTGAGCCAAATCCCCAGCTGCTATAAATCAGTACACATCAATTTACATCGGTTGTTCTCTGAGCTGCGTGTCTCAGCCTTTTGGTTTGTCTGCTTTAAAGATACATCTGGGAGCCACCAATGTATGCTCGCTCCCAAGGTTTGTCAGTGCCAAGGAAAAAGGTTCAAGAGAAGAACAGTGGATTTCTGCCTACGATGGGTGTCAGCCCTGCCAGTCTGCAGCTGTGGTGGGAAACTGGTGGCCGCTGGCCCAGTGCTGACCCTGTGACCAGAGGGGAAGGAGGACGTTGTGGAAAGACGGGGAGTGAAAGGAGATTTGGCCCAGAGCTTTTGTTTGTTGAACTAATTGGCTGGCTACAGGCTCCTGTTTTGCTAGCAGCCTTGTATTTAAATTACCCGCAGCATAGGCTACCTAGTTCTAATGACTCACATGAAATACAGACTAATTTTGACCCTTTGGAAGTTGCCATCACACAGAACAGTCATCTTCCACCCTACTACTAAATCCATTTGATGAAACAAAAGAGCCGCTCCTGGTACCATCCATTCTGTGAGCAGGACAAGGTAGGACCAATTGCTTGGATGTGTCCTGGATGAAAGCCTGAGCATCATTTGCCTTGGGAGTTTGTGGTGTACTGAGAAAAAAAATAGCCAGTAAAAGCATTTCCAAAGTTAAAATAGGAAATTCTTATTTTATGTAGCAAATAAATCAGTATTTTCAGAAGTCTGATAACCGAAGTACCACTAAATCATCCAGATCTTCCCACAAAGAGATATATTCCAGCCTCTGACACAACATTTCAATGATACCTAAAATATATTACTCTTTGTAGATTCTTGGTTTGTTTGTTTATTTTAATTTTGAGATGCCTCATATATTTATACAGATTTCATATCAGTGAGATGTCATAGATTTACACCTGTTTAACCAGAGGATTTGGAGATACAGGCAAGTTTCTTCCTGCTACTCATGAAAAAACAGCATGCAAAAAATAATTTTAAAAAGAACTGACCAAACAATCTAACTACCATGAGGGAAAAAAAGAGTTGTTCTTTTAGCTGACTTGCTAAGATGGTCACCTCACTCAAAAACTCATAGCAGACTCGTCACATAACTAATATACCTAGTCACACTTTACAAATAAGGAGTGGGAGGTTTGTCATGTAAAACAGAAAGAGGGATGGAAAGAGATGTTAACATTAAGGGAAGTCATTTCCATATCCCCTTTAAGTGAACAGATCCAGAATTTCATTGAAAATACAGGAAAACAAAGGAGAAGTTCTATTAGTTTCCCATGCTATGAATTTCTGGAGAGAATCTAGGTGGTAAATAGAAACTGGTTGTTAGTGTTTGTAGCTGACAAAAGTTGAGGCTGGAGAATGAAGAAAATAAAAATCAAATAAAGAGTTATATCGCAAAGGAGATTGTTACGCATCTTGCAATCAAAATTAGATCATTTTTCAAAGCTGTGAGATATGAATGTAAGATGCTTCTGGTCATCTTTAATTTATATGACTGCTAGTGGCGAAGCAAATAAGGTATTTTGATACTGCTCTTAATAGCATTAAAGGGATAAAATGTGTCACAGGGTGCCAATGTCCTATACAACACTGCAGCATCAGTTATACAGAGAGTAGAAAAACCTTCCCTTTTAATATCTAGCTCATATTGTCCCTCATAGTTGATAGCCCATACTTATTACACTGAACTGAGTAATGGAAAGAAGTGTTTTAAAAATCTAGGTAAATTATAAATCAAATTTCTAAAGAGTGCTGAACACATTTCTTCAGATAATCTTCACAGAGATACTTGGGGGAAATGAGGCTGACTTGGAGAGCTGAATTTCATCGTGAAGAAGCAGCAGCAGAGGAGCTATCTGGGAATATGTTGCGCTGCCTGGCATGAAAAGACAGACTGGTGGGCGTGAGAAGAGGAGGAGACACAGAGATGGGTGCGGGGCACTGGGAGGAAGACCTGCTTGTACACAGTGCTAGGAGGAAGATCCGCTCTATGCCTGTGTCCAAGCGTGACGCAGGATCCACTTACAGCAGATTCTGTGGAAGGCAAAAGAGTACCTGTGCCAAAACGA
The DNA here is from genome assembly GCF_028858705.1 of Grus americana. Lineage (NCBI taxonomy): Eukaryota > Metazoa > Chordata > Aves > Gruiformes > Gruidae > Grus > Grus americana. Next base: position 49,983,060 of record NC_072853.1, on the reverse strand, counting down.
GCCCAGAGCATCCACCCACTCACTAAAGGGGATGGGTGAATTTGTACAAGGAAAGCACCCCTTTCTTCTCCTGGCCAACAACTGCAACGAGGTTCCTCAGAAGAAGAGCAGCGGGGGAGAGAAGACTTGCACTCCGTCACCAGCAGCACCTAATCCCTAAAGCACCAGCCCGAGTGCTCCCTCTCATGGCAGGAGTCCAGGTCTGTTTCCTGCGCAGGGGAGTTCTGCTCACAGAAAACGACCAGGGAGCTTGCGGAAAATAGTTCCCTAAAGAGTGGAAGGAGGGAATACAACAAGTGGATGATTTACTGAAATAAAAGGTCTTTTAATTTATATAAATTCATACCAGACCTTTATGTTTTTATCTTCTTTTTTAGTGTTCTTACTTGGCCTGTGGGAGTCTTGCTGCCTTGTCTTCCAGGAACTTTCCTGTGTTCAAGATGCTGGAAAAACTACATGCATTTTTACTGAAAACCCTTTTGCTGGGTGTGATTAAACTATCTTGAATCTCCTGTCTTCTGCTGTTCATCTTGCCTTGAACAGTTCCACTCCAAAGAAAAGTTCTGTTATGTCCCACTCTGTTTCAGGTCTGCCAGCTCCTTCACTGCCCTTTTCCCTCAAGGCACTGCAGTAAAGAAGAGTGTAGCTGAATTTGTCAGTCTGACATTCCAAGCTGGAGAGCAAAAAGTGGATAAATTCAATATTGCTCAAACTGCGCTTACCCTCAAGTGCACAACTTACCCCTCTCTCTGGAAGGTGTAGGAACTCCTTCATGGAAAAAAAAAACAACCAGCTCCATGGAAGTGTGTGGGCTACCGAGGCAGCAAAAGCAACTGACAACAAATTTTAAAAAGCTGTTCTTACCATGAAACACAGGTTGGATTCCTTTGCATAAACAAACTTACAGAAAAAAGTCTGTTGGTCAATATCCTGTAAACTGAAACACAGCACAAAATTTTAAACTCTCTAAGTTTTCTGTGAAATATTGAGGGATACTAGATGTTTAGTGTAAATAAGTAAGTTTTAATTAGAATAAATTACTTAGGATTATAATAGGGTGTGATTTGTGCTGACTGCTTAGCTTTACTTAGCATGAGTAGCTAGATCTGCTGAAGCCTTTAGGCCGAGAGAGGTATTTTTCTCAGTAATTTTCATAGTAGTTTTCCTAACAGCTAGTACAGTGCTGTGTTTAGTCTTTTAGTATGGGACAGTATTTTGATATCACACTAATGTCTTGGTATTGTTTTTCCCAAGTCTGGGACTCTTCAGTTCTCCATGTTCCACCAGTAAGGGCAGGTGCACAAGGAGTGTAAACCAGAAGATAAGGAGGCTCCAACCTTTGGGGAAAACTGCAAGTCAACAAGATAAGAGCCTGCCTGCCTGGACATGGAAGAAGAATCCAATTGGGTGTTAGAAGACCCCAGACCAAAAATCACCATTGGATTAAGGGACATGTGGACAGCACATGAAGGGCACGTGAGGGGTGGGTGTATGGGTCTCAAGGGTATAGTTGCCCCAGATTTCTTTTTTCTTGGTCCCTCTCTTTGGAGGAACAAAGCCTGGGCTGATCTTGCTGCTGCACCTTTCAATTAAAATAATTATTTTATAAAATCCGATGCCTGAGACTCTGCTGTGGGAAACCTAGGGTTGAGCCTGAAGAAGGAGGAAGTGCGCCCAAGAATAAGAGAGTGTGTGTGTGTGTGTGTGCGCGCACGCGCAACACCATGCATGGTGTGTGAATGCTTGGGCAGCAGCTACTTCTTCAACAGAAACATGCAAACTCACTTGTTTAAATACAGCAATATCCTACAGACGGTGTCCAGCAAAGTAGGGCCAACCCTTCCCTGCGTGTCTCTATAGACCTTATACAACTCTCTTTGGATCTCGGGCAACATCAAGCATATACTGTTATTGTGACTCCTGTGAAGGGCTTCTTCCTTCTCATTAGCTGCAATTTAGAGATGGGAAGAGAATAAACTGCAGGCAAAGTTTGATCTGAGATGACAAGGCTAATTTTGGGAAAAATGTCCCTCTACTTCTCCAGTTGTCGGATTTAATCTAAAGCAAGCACAGTGGGCAGATAGTAAACATAATATCCTCCTAATTATATTAAATTACCTCTCAGGAACTGCTCTGCCCTCTTGTCAAAGGCCGGGAACTGGCTTTTAATGATGAATATGAATCTCAGTGGGACATTCTATATCATCATTTAGTTCAGCAAATGTAGCCCAGATCAGTTGTATAGGTGTAATTAGATGCTGAAAAATAATTACCTTGGCCTTACCATTAAAAATTTCTTGCTTGTATCCCCTTGTGATCTATGAACAAATTACTTTATTAGGAAATCATTAGAGCTCAATTTGTCTCTATATACTACAGACATCAATATTCATTTCTCATAATGGAACCACACATTCTTGCCATAAATTCCTACAACTCCATAGCTAGATATCAGTTTGGAGTCATTACCAACCTTAACGAAAAGACTATTTTTACATAGTAAGATGTTCTTCTTGTGCACCATCTTCCAGCAGAAAACTGAGCAATATGAGCTTTATTGTTAGGTCATTAGCTCAGATAATCTTTGTGTTTTCATGCCCCACTGCAGAGGGAGAGCTTTCTATGCGACCGATCTCTTTGTGCTACTACAATATCCAAGTTTGGGTCAGCTGGAGCAAAATACCTCTTCAAATAAGTTATATTACTATGAGAACACTACTGTTAGCAGTGCCCTGAGATCATCCCGCTCAGGGGGTTGGTGCCAGCTCTCAGCCTGTGCAGGGCAGTGGGGAGGCATCCCCAGATGCCTACGGGCAGACCCTGGCCATGGCTGACCCATCTCATGGGAGTTACTGGCCCTTGCTGTGCCGTGACAGTGAGCTTGGGGCCTCTTGTACCTTTTATTTGGTACCTATTTCTCTGCAGATTTCTCTGAGCACTGAGAAAGCAGGCTACTCCAATGTCCTTGGTGTGGGGACATGGTATAGTTTCAAGTCATATCTAGCAGTTAACTGATTTATTGACCATTAGAATTTACAGAGCAGATGTGTGGAGGAAAGGAGACCATCAGTCAGACCCCAGGTCACCTCCTGTTATAAATTACCTTCACATAGTTCAGACTTTAGCTTTCACACAAGTGCGGGTTCTCACTGAAGTCTGTCATTGCAGGACTGGGTAAAACGACAAGCTCCAGCTAATTCTCTGCAGTGGTGGCTGGATAGTCACTTGCTGTTGAAATGGCCAATATATAGCAGTTGCCATCTCAGTACTTCTCTGAACATCACACATGCCCATACAAGTAATCTTTATAGTGAGGCTTCTAAATTTACATTTTGATATGTGCAAGAAGTCCTTCATTTTATAAGATGACATTTTTTTCTGGATTTGGTATACCACAAGCATTTGATAAAGATATAATTAAGAAGATTTTCTATATGCAAAAATATGACCACGGAATTCATAATCACTTCAGAACAAAAGGCACTAGTGGAATTAAAAAAATATTTCTTAGAACCTGAAAAGAATTGAGAACATTCTCAGATTATTTATTCTGTCTTCCATTTTAACAGGTAAAAACAAGCATCTGTTTCCAGTTATAAAGTTGTCAGTCTAGAATCATGCACATCGCATTGTCAGTACTCTTGTGGTCACTGCAGTGGATCTCACTCTGCCACGGGTCTGGTGGACAAGCTACTAGAGTCCCAACTTCTCCATTCTGGACCCCTCTGGATCCCTCTGACGGTGACCAGGTAGCAGGTGTCAGGGTTGTTCAAGCTGCTGAAAAAATGCAGCACAAGTTGTGGCACTCAGCTGGAAGCAAATGAAATGCCAGACTCTCTGCAAAGCCCTTGCACGTACTTTATGTGTGGCACTGAGGTTGTTAAAGCAGTGAGTAGACAATAAGCATTTCAGGACAATTCCTCGCACAAAAGGAACAAAGTGCTAAAGTTATCACTATAAGTAGCATAAATCAACTGAATAGGCCGCTGGCAAATGACAGCTACCTGTATTATGAGACTTAAAAAGGGAAGATAAAATATAGGTGCATTTTTATCTTTTGGGTTTATAAGGCCATGTTTGATGGACCATAAGGTCTTGCTAGACTTAATGGGCCAAATTCCTCCCTGGGGTAACTCTATTAAGTTCAATTGTCTCCCATCAGGATGGTTTGAACCAGGAGAATTATGTATGCTACAGCAGTAGTTTGAGGTGCTCCACTTTTAAGAGCTGCCATGCCTCAGATGGTACGTTAATTCCAAGGCTAGGAAGCATATATTCAAAACTGCAGAGAGCAGCAGAAAGAACAATGTAGCACAGAAAGAAGCAGAGAGCTGGTGCTCTCAGCCAGCACAAACTGAATGGCAACAAAAGAGCTCAATTCTTTGCTGCCTCCAAACTACATATTCCAATTATACTAATTATTTTATCTTTACCTTGGATGTCTGACACGCCCCCCCCCAAGTCAAATCCCGCCAGCATGTCCGGAGCAGCGCTCAGGAAGGGACTCTGCTTTGCTCAGGGGGAAGTGTCTTTAAACATCATTCTGTCTCTCTTTAAGTTACACATATTTCTCTTGTTTTCTGATCACCTCCAGCTCCAAGTTCAGTCTGGTAGACTGACGGCTATTCTTGAAGCTGGCTATTAATCAACAGTTGCACTCAAGGACCCAAAATGAAAAGAAACAGGTTTCCCTTTCAACCTTGGAGAGAGTGATTTTCAAATCAAGGTACCCTAAAAGCATTCCACTGAAGGTGAGGACATTCCTACACAATGATTTAAGCCTCTACTAACAGTAGGCTTACTTGGACTTGGAATACAGGTTGGTAAACATTACTCTAAAAGATTTACTGCCTTAAATTTACCTTTGCTTTTACTGAGTCACAGCAATTAACCAAGAATACATAGTTACAAAAAAAAAAAAAAAATTAAATAAAAGATGCTAAATGCAAGATGGCAAATATGGAATAAGTCGTTGAGTTTCTTACTGCAGTCTTTGTTAATGACCTTGCTGAGCGGACAGAAAGAGATATTGATTGTGGAACAGAAGATTTTGCAAATGAAGATTAAAACACAGTAATTTGGAGTTTTCTTAGGTCCACACTTCCTTCAGTTTCACCTGCCTTTTTTCCCTTTTCTGTTTCTGCTTATGGGTCCAAATAGGTTAGCATTCTGGTCCTAGCAGTGAGCACACGCAGATACCGAGAGAAGGAAAAATACCTTGTACTCACATGACACCCCCCAATGCACTATGATGGGTAAAGAATCACTTTCTTTTGTTTCAAACCTGAGTCTGACAAGTGCCTTTTGTTGGCTGACAGTTCTTGTACTGGAAAAGACAGTGAAGAGTCAACACCTATTCATCTTTACTATGTCATCTATGTCAGGATGTTGTGGATTTCTTTTATCTGTTTTCCTAGGCTGCTCAGTCATTCCTTGCCTTTGATTACCCATTTTGAGGTACAAGAACAATTTAGCTGGTTTTTTCATGGATCTAACATGTTCCCAAGATCTTGCTGAGAGCCCATAATTTTACACATAATACTGGAGTGGCTCCCCACCTCCTCCAGGTGCATTGCTCTATATTTGTCTAAACTGAATTTCACTCCATTTTGTTGTCATGTACATTAGTAAGTGGTATGGCTCAGTAAAAACAGATTTTAAAGTGACTCAATTTTAGAGTCAACCAGTTGATGTCAAGAATCCAATATCCACAGTATATGCATTTCAGGCATGTGTGTGGGGCAAGTTACTTGGGACTAGCCCGAGTTTATGGATCGAAAAGTAATTAGTAGTCAGAGTGTATCTTCCAGCTTAGTTTCTCCTAAGCTGCAATCTAGATTGTGCACTCAAAGACTTTTTGACAATGCAAAATGAAGTGCAGTAATTGAGAATCATAAAATTTGCTTCAAAAGCACATTCCCAATAAAAACTAAAATGCTATTGTGGACACTCCCCCCAATACCTTCTTTCCCTATGACACTGAAAAACTTCTTAGCATCAGCAAACTTTATACTTCACTGCTTACTGTATTTTCAATGTTATTTGTAAATACATTGAATGAGAATGTATTCCCAAATTCATCCCAAGATAACACATAGCTCCTCCTGCAAAGCAGACCTTTTTGATGGGTGAGTCAGCTTTATCTCCTAACCCTCTTGGGATTAAAATTGTTCGGGCCATGAGTCATATTCAAAAGTGACAGTTTCAGCTGTGAGTCTGACAACTTTACATTAACTCTGTTGGGCTAGTCTTTTTGTTCTCTCACAACGTGTCAATCCACGTCACTAATGACAAATTGTCTGAGTACCTTAAACCTGTCCTACCTTAAACCTTTCATAAGGAGCAGCTATTTTCACATGCATCATACACAAGAACTAGAAATAGATGTAGAAACAGAGTAGATGTTTCTCACTATCTTACTCTGGGTAGTAACGCAGTCCATGGTTCTATGTATCTGATCAGATTTGGCTAACGCCCCTTTTATCCCTCTCATGCATGTTGCTTTTCAGCTGGATATGTTCTTTGCTGTGGCTGTTTGTCAGAATAAACAATTGAGCCGGCACAGCAGATATGGGGACAGGTAAAGTGGGAATGAGTGAATAGCAGCCCAACAAGAGGAATTCAGGACTTCTTATTCATAAAGAACAGCCTATCTACTAATGGTTTGAGTTGCATTCATGTTTGCTACCATTTCTGAAAGTGCTGATACACATTAAATATTCTGAAAATTATTGGTATGGCACACTGTCACATGCTGACCTGTTTTAATCACTCGAAACGTGACTTCAAGACTGTTGTGATTTAACCTCGACCAGCAACTAAGCCCCATGCAGTTGCTTGCTTACTCCTTCCACAGCGGGATGGGACAGAGAAATGGAAGGGTAAAAGTGAGAAAACTCGTGGGTTGAGATAAAGACAGTTTAACAGGTAAAGCAAACGATGCGCACACAAGCAAAGCAAACCAAGGAATTCATTCACCACTTCCCATGGGCAGGCAGGTGTTCAGCCATCTCCAGGAAAGCAGGGCTCCATCACGCATATCGGTGACTTGGGAAGACAAATGCCATCACTCCGAACGTCCCCCCTTCCTTCTTCTTCCCCCGCTTTATCTACTGAGCATGACATCATACGGTATGGAATATCCCTTTGGTCAGTTTGGGGTCAGCTGTCCTAGCTGTGTCGCCTCCCAATTTCTTGTGCACCCCCAGCCTGCTCGCTGGTGGGGCGGTGTGAGAAGCTGAAAAGGCCTTGGCTCTGTGTGAGCACTGCTCAGCAGTAATGAAAACATCTCTATATTATAAACACTGTTTTCAGCACAAATCCAAAACACAGCCCCATGCTAGCTACTATGGAGAAAATTAACTCTATCCCAGCCAAAATCAGCACAAAGACATACCTTCTACCTTGCTTGGAAGATGATGCAGGGCTCAATATGGGAATGTCTTCGAAATATTTAATCCTGGAGGTTGGAAAGGCCCTGGGAAGTCTCTAGTCCAGCCTCCTGTCAAAGCAGGATTAGCTGTGAGATCAGACCATGGTGGTCAGGGCTTTAGCCTGGTGGATCTTGAAAACCCCCAAAGATGGAGACTGCACAGCCTCCCTGGGCAACCTATTCTATTGTCTGACTGTGCTCATTAAGAAAAAGTTTTTCTTTAAATCAATCCTCAGTCTCTCTAATTTATGTCCATTGTGTCTCATCCTCCCACAATGCACCACCACTCTGTTATTTTTATAACCTTCCTGCAGGGACTTGGGCGACACTGCTAGGTTCCCCCAAAGCCATCTTGACTCCAAGCTGAATAAGACCTGATTCCTTCGCCTCTCCTCAGAGGGCAAGTACTCCAGTCCCTGGCCATTCCAGTGGCTCTCCATTGAACTCACTTCACTTACTAACTACCTTCTTTTCACGGGGGGCCCAAAATCAGTTGCAGTGTTCCTGATATGACCTAACAAGTACCAAGTAAGTAATCACCTTCAGTGACACCCTTGCTATACTCTGCTCAGCACAGCCCAGGATGCTGCCAGCCTGCCTTGCTGCCAGGGCACACTGCTGGCTCCTGTTCAGCCCACTGTGCACCAGCACCTCCAGATCCTGTTCAGCAGATCTGCTCCCCAGCTGGTCAGTCCCCAGGACATACTGTTGCAAGGGTTTAGTCTGTCCAAGGTACAGGACCTTGCATTTGTCCTTGTTGAATTTCATGAGGTCCTTGTTGGTCCATTACTCCAGGCTGTCTGGGTCCCTCTGAAAGGCAACTCTGCCCTCGAGCACATGGACTGCACCCCCCAGTTTGGTGTCATCTGCAAACTTGGTGAGGGTGCACTCCATCTCTTCCTCCAGGTCATTGATAAAGATATTGAACAGGAGATGTCCCAGCATAGACCCCTGAGGTACTCATAACCAGCCTGCAAATACAGAACCAACCATGTAGCACTATGTACTCTAGTACTGTATGTTCTGGTATGGTACTGTGCTATAACAAAAAACAGATTTTTTTTTTCATATCCGAGTAGATATTTTTGTAATCATGACAGAATTTATGAAAAAAAAAAAAGGAAAAAAAAAGTTTTGGGTATTTGAATTTATGTCTATAATAAATAAGATGGGGTGCTAGAATGATTTTTGTTTAACGGAAAAGGTCATTCAAAAATGCTATCATAAAGCTCACTCAGGAGAGCAGTAAATTAACAATATTTATTTGTCCTTGTGCCTTTGTATGAAGTCTTGCGATGTGAACTATTGGAAAATGTGGCAAGAAGGTGATAAATGTTGAAAGGCATCAACGTCAGTATTAATGGAGCAGCAACAACACAGACAATCAAGCTATTCTTATCCTTATTTTGACAAACATTTAACATTTGGGAAGGAAAAACAGGGAGAGTGAAAGAAGATGGTCATTTCACGCTGCTGATTTCCAGGAAACACTAACATTGTAATTATGTATAATTTTACACAATTACTTACACATGTTCATGCACGTAGGGTTTTTTTTGTTATACAGAATAAAGAGACAGAGACAAACCAATCTGGAAAAGAAAACAAGTTGAAAGCCGTATGTTCAATGTGGATCTTAGAAGTTCAAGAATGGTTGTTTCTTGCTGTTGGCCTTTCATTTTATGTTCCAGCCTTGGGCTGAAAGCAGAAAAATATAAATACTGTATGAAAGCTTGGATGTTCCTGAGCTTTTTTTTTGAAAAGCAAGAGTAAGAAACAACAGAAGTCGACAGAGAGAAAGATGTTACAGGAGTTCATGCTCAGTTATAATTTTAAATGTAGCTCGGTGAGGTATTAAAGCATGTTTGTAATGGACTTTTTGACAGATAACCCTTGACAAATTTTGCTGTGGTGTGTACCTCCCTAGTTGTCTGTGTCACCTTTCAGATCAAGGATACCACCGGAGGGCAGTCTGAAAGAAAAGAACTGCTACCAACTCCTCCATTGCTCCCAAAAGCTCACAGCTTAGCCAAAATAAATAGTTAAGTAGATAGGTTTTATCTGGAATGCCAGACTGCAAAGTGGAATAGTGAACAGTGTAGCTCCAGAAAGTATTGGCTTTGGTGGCTTTGACCATTAGATTAAGATGGTCCTGCCTGTCTGCTTTGGCCTAATGACTGATTTCTGTCCATGCTGCTCAGCTGTGCTGTTGCACCTGGTGCTCTAAAATGGTCCAGGTTAAAAGAAAAAGAAAAGAGAAAGAAAAACTTAACTGCCTTGCAAGGTACAGCTGCTTCAAACTATAAGCCAACTGTCTAGCAATTTTGATCATATACAAGATGAATACAAGTAATGGACACATACCAGAACACTGGCATTTACTCCCTCTATCACTGTATACATACATCACATTTATTAGGATACAGATAAAAATATACTACATGACATTACTGGCTACAAATCTAATTATGAAGGTAGGCTGATTTGAGCTGCTGTCTTTGCATGAGAAGTCAATAGAGTTATGGGGATGACTGTCTCATGCCATGAAGCATTTCAGAAATAAGCCTCATTTTGTATCTGCATTGAAGAAAAATAATTCCAGATCACCATTAAACAGATGTTACAGAATTGTATTTTATTTTTCCATGTGAAACATTCCATAGAGTTTTAGCATTATTCTGTAACAGAGCAAAAAAGTTGTTTTAAAAGTTAAATATTGAAATCTTTTGTTCTGAAGCCATGAAAATATGACATTTTGCCTTTGTTGCAACTTACTTCTGTGTTGTGGGGTTTTTTTCTATATACAACACTGTCAAAATCGGCTTAACTTCAAGAAATATCTCGTTTTGATGCACAGCCTCAGAACTGCTCAAAGCACCTATTTCTGGAGCAGCATTAACATACAGCAAGATACAGTCCATAGCTTGAAACTTGTAAATATATATACTGATTCAAAGTAGAGGACAGAGAGTGAACTAACCTGGGATCTCTTAGAAATAAATTCATATAAATCAGATTTCAGACAGACCAAGACTGTACTCTTGATGGATAATTTGAATCAAGCTCTTAGAGAAAAGTTAGGGAAATTCTCTTTCTCAACTGCCATAGTGCTAATTATACAAGTATAATGGCTGTTTTTAATACATTATGACTGCCTCACATGGAAGACATAATATGAAACTTATGCAGAATATTTGGTTTCCTAAGGGTTTCAAGTGCTTTTGCAATGTTCCAGTAGCTCTCTACTAATGATGGAAATAAATCCCATTAGATGAGAGTGATTAAGATTTGAGATGTGATTGCTCCTGAACAAATTGTAACAGGTTTGTTTTGTTTTTTTTTTGGCAAGGCTTCAGCTAGAGCACTATATCGAGTTTGAGTACAACAATTATGAAAGACAGAGACACAGTAAAGACAGTTCATGGGAGGCCAGAAGACTAAGAAACATGATGTATTTGGAAAAGATTTGGAGTAGGTTAGTCTATGGAAGAGAAAACAGAGGGACAAGGATGTGTAACCAAAGAGAAAGTTAATAACTGTCCTCTGAGTCCACTGCGGGTAGGATAAGATGTAATAAGCTTAACTTGCAGCAATTTAATTGCAGTCATTTAATTGAAGAGATTTAATTTAGACATTAGGAAATACATTCTAATTAAGGAAGCAGGGGTCTAAAGGAATATGAGGACCGAAATAGATTGCAGGTTGCAGAATCTCTTGGAGTATCTTAAGAGCAGGACAGATGAACATCTGCCTCCAGTAGTATAGTCTTTGAAATTAAGAGCTGGAGATGAAGATCTTCTAAGTTCCCTTCTGGAATGTATTCTATAGTTTATGACTATGGCTACAAAATACTCTGCAGCTGAAGAGACACTGGAAAAACAGATGAACACCACCCCCCCAACACCCCCAAACCATCTGCAAAGTAATTTCCTCCCCAAACCTTGCTGAGTATACATGCACATTTTAAAACATTGCTGTGTTGACACTCTCTTCTGTGTTTGATTTGATTTTTACAGATTGCTGTGATCAAATTCTATTAACCACAAGTGCTGAGAAAACACTTTAAAGCTGTTACGCACAAATACACCTTGAAAGTGAATAGAAAAATTCACAAGAAATGCTATTTACACTAGAAGACTGAATTGTATGACAAACTCATCTATTCAGAGAACAAAAAGCCTAGGGGGTGAGACTTCTACTTCTGATCACAAGGCATAAACAAGCTTCATGAAGAGCTTCTGGGACCAAACATGGAAGGGAGCTACAATCTTCTCATGGAGTGTTTGCACACAGAAACAAACATGGTGGATAGATTTTTAAGGGCTTAATGAGTTAAATTTGTTCACTATTTTGTCTTTTGGTTTGTCAGCTATCCATCAGTCTTAGTGTCCCCTTTAACTCAAAAAATTGCTAATTAGAGAAAGGGTTTTGAGGGGGTTAACCTAACAGAGGAGGTACAGTTTTATTGTGACCAGAAAAATGAGGCTGCAGGAAGGAGGGCAATGAGGAAATCTTTCTCAAAGTCCCGACTCCAGGCAAGTCCTATTTCTTTCTGGTCCCCTGTAACGGAACCTGAAAGCAATGACTTCAGTTGCCGTGCCCCGAAGGACACCCTGGGAAACCCAGCATGAAAAAATGTGGACCAGACCGTGCGGGAGGTGACGAGGCCTATATCTGTTAAAAAACCCAAACTCTGAAAAACACAACAAACCACCCTGCCTCCAGAAGGCAGCAATCCTGCTGCGGCTGTGGGTGCTGCCTGCAGTTTGGTGGGGTGGGTGGCTCCTCTCCCACTCTCCCCCATCTGCCAGACAGCTTCTCTTTCCTGCCCTTGCCCCAGAACTGACTGACAGACATTTGGCAACAGACACTGAAATGCAAGTGACTAATGAAAATTCACTGCTTTGCATTTTCTCATTGCCTGGGACAAGAGGGAGAGGAGAACGTGCATTTGCGAGTACGCACTCTTATTTGTAGAACAGAAAGACTCCATTGGCAACTGCTACACCCCTGAGCAGGTGCGGATCACTATCCTACTTACAAAGATTTGTAATTCAGCTGCTATTCCAGAGAGCCCTTCATGAACCAGAACTAATTTGCAGTTGGGACAATGCTTGCAGAATGCTTCATATGTTGAACTTGCTTTGCTTTTTACCATATCAAGGTTAATTGTGACTTATTCTAACATAAATTGGAAGACAATTGAGAATCGGGCCTGTAACAGGTAACTATGTGAAGGCTTGAACAGTCAGTTAGGAAAGCAACTCTATTCAGTGACCTAGAATAACCAAAAAAAAAAGTCCAGTATGCAAAAGACCATCACCTCCTGACCTCAGCAAATGAATTTGACTACTGTCCCCTGAGGACAAGAACTGGCCTCCTACCTCAGGTTCTTGTTGCCATTGAAGAGAAATGCTGCCAGGAGACATGGTTTCTTGGGCATCCCTCATGCTAGAACCCATTTGCTAGGTTTCTCGGGCTCCAGGCATTGCATTTTGGAGAACATTGACTACTGCCTTTTGTGAGCAGGAGGAAGAGCACAGCTACATGAGCCAGAGGAGAGTTCTGTAAAGTAGCAGCTTGAAGAAATTTTACATGCTGCTTATCGTGTTCAAGGAGGTGGGTGGCTTTGTGGGTTCCCCCTGAGAAGTAGTAATGGATAGGAACAATTTTTGTTTTCAGTCTCACATTGACTCATACACTTCACTTCAAAAAAGACTCTCTCCTTTACTTTTTGTAAAGTATTTTGAAGTTCTCTGTTTTCAGAACAAAAATTAGATTTTCAAAATTCTCATGGAATGAGACTTATGTCCTAGACATTGGTGTAATGCATCTGGAATGAAGGACATGTACTTTCATCACTTATGCAGTGCCTTTTCATCTTTCCAATCACATGCACTTGCACCAGGGATTTTCCTAGGTTTGTCTTTTCTGGTGCTGCCTGTGTTATTCTTACTATCAATAGCAAATAATGTCATTATGGTGTTAAAAGAAAGCAAAAAAAGGAAAATACTTCCTAGGAAGAAGCAAGACATTTTGAAAGGATAGTGTGACCCCCCCTCCCAAAGACATACCTGCAGAGGGGTGTCTTGCTGATTGTTCTTATACACAGAATGTGTATGCATGGGTGTGAGAGAGAAGGGTAGAAGGAAATAAATACCTTTCCGTGCCATACCTTGGGAGTTTTGGTTGGCCTCCCGAGTCCTCAATGGTAATGGATCTGTCAGTCAGAGACACTTTGTATTCAGCCCACATCACAAACTCAAAACTCTTTGAGGAGCCTTTCCCCACTGCAAGGCTCTCACTCATTACTTGGCATCCAGTTGCCATGTGTGATTCTGGGCAGGATGGAAGCAGACTCCGCTTATCGTGAGGGGACAGCCCTTGGCACAAACTGAACTTTGCAACTTTGAGGAGACAATTTTAAAGCCAGACAATCTCCACCTTACGTACCTTCACAGCATAGATTTTTATGTACACAACAGTCCCAAAGGCAGTTCAAAATCTATACGAAGACCACAGTCAGCACAATCTCTGAATTATTATTCTGCCTGTTTTGCTTATTAAGATCATACCTTAGTGACTAAACTCATTATTATACAGTGCAGGCAAAACAGCTTATGTTGTGTCAAAGCAGCGAGCACTTCCCTCAATATAAAAAGAAAATTAGTTTTGCAACACTGACCAAGACAACTGATGAACCACTCTTCTGCAACATTTGCAATTTGCAGAAGCACAAGCTGGCACTGTTCCATGTAACGATCATTTGCTATACATTAGGAAAAAAATTGTAAAAGCAGTAAGTCTTCACTTTCTCCATAGGTAATGTAAAAGGGAAAAATAAATAAGGTGAATCCTTGATGGCGCTTATATCACTTATGTTTCTACAGAATGACACTGGTGATATTATTGCGTTCTTTCGGTTAGCATTGCCTATAAAGATACACAGCTAAGATAAGGTTCAGCACTTGTTTGAATCTTCTTCTGATAAAACAAAGCACCATTTCTGCTTTTAGAGTTGCCATTAAAATGTCTCCTCTGGACATGACTAGTTTTGGTTCCTGTGCTGTTACCTGAAGTACTGATGGGTGCCATTGAGGGCATAACAAATGTAGCCCACACATCACCATAACAAGCTGACACAGGATAGCGTTAGATGAAGGACCTTTTCAAACCTGATGCCTCCCAAGACACCCACTAATACCTGAGAGAGCAGAGATTTAATCTGACGTAAAGAAATTGGACAGAAACTGGCTTGTGTGTGTGTGTCTGTGTGTGTATGTGCAGTGCTGTGAGATGTCACAAACTTCTATTTTATAACTCAGCCATAAACATTTGCTCCAGGCAAAACACAGCACACAGTGTTCCATCTAGGGAGCAATTTTTGTTTAAACAAATTAAAAAATATCAATTTGCTCTTTTTTAAATTTATGAGTGCCAATATTTCCTGTTCCCCTCTTCTACCATCCACCCACACTGCTCTGCACGTGACTCAGTAGGGATTTGATTTATTGGAATTAATTTGGCAAATGATTAGTTCATAATACAGAGCAATGGCTTTGCAATTCTTTTTGGGGAAGTGGTAGAAGTATAGTTGTTAGAACAGAGAAATACCTAATGTGAGGACAAAGTACCTGCCTGTAACAGTACAGGGTTTCTTAAACACATGTGATCCCCTCTTTGCTTGTCCCTGTACAGAGGCACAGCTTAATTACTGCTGGGGAAATTGTCCCCTGGTGCTGAAAATGTCATGGTAGCAAATTGACCCCAACAACATGGGATTTCCAACTCCTCGCATTTATAAACTTGTCAGGATTTGCTATGCCAGCATATTTGGATTTGTTAACTCCCGAGGAGCAGAATTACCTCAGGCAGCTTACATTTTCTTGCCTTTTCTTCAAACATGGGATACAAAACAAGCTGCATTCCAGCAAGAAAAGGGGGAAGGTCTGTTCTGTAAAACTGGAAACAGAATGACAACAGGAGCTGAGAAAACAAAGATAAGGCAGGCTTGGAAATCCCCTGATGCTGGTGCCCTGGGACGAGGCTGTGGCGGTAGAGAGCAGAAAGCCACCTCTGTCGTACCAAACTCCCCCGTCCTGCCTTCCAACATGGGAGGCTGAGGCTTCACTGGAGCTGACAGCGCAGCTCACTAACACTTTCCCTCCTGTGGGAAGTGAGCAACACTGTTAAGGACATGCACATCAGCAGTTAGCAGCATGCGGATGAGTAATTGAGAGTTCTGATTTGCTTTGGACCGGCCTGACATGGGATAGGGTGGGAAGCCAGAAGCAGAAGAGAGAAATTTTCTCCTTTCAAAAGGAGAGAGATGGGAGCCAGGCTCACTGACGGCATACTCCTCTGTGCTGGA
Organism: Grus americana; assembly: GCF_028858705.1. Taxonomy (NCBI): domain Eukaryota; kingdom Metazoa; phylum Chordata; class Aves; order Gruiformes; family Gruidae; genus Grus; species Grus americana. The sequence continues at coordinate 49,967,257 of NC_072853.1, read as the reverse complement.
GGGGCCACGGAGGGCCATCTCCTTTTCAATCCGGAGCTCTGTGCTTCACTGAGGGATGTGGCTGCTCGCCTGGGCTTTGTATTTGTGGGACCTTCTGAATACACCAGCATCAGTTTTCAGCTTGGGAAGGATGCTGGCTCATGCAGATTTCTGAACGTACAGTTCTGTAAAGTTGAAATATTTGGAGCCGTTTGAATCTCAATCACAGAGACACTAAAACTTTCTCTTACTTTCCTTTTATTATCTCTCATTTTCTAGTTTAAAAAATCTCCACAACGTGTAGGGTAAAATATGATTTGGGAGTCTCAGAAATTTATTAAAACCAGGGATGCAGAGTTTGTGAAGCTCCTCTGTGTTGGGTTTGTGTGGCAAGGTTTTTGGTAGCAGGGGGGGGCTACAGGGGTGGCTTCTGTGAGAAGCTGCTAGAAGCTCCCCCTGTGTCTGACAGAGCCAATGCCAGCCGGCTCCAAGATGGACCCACCACTGGCCAAGGCCAAGCCAATCAGCGCCTCTGTGATAACATATTTAAGAAGAAGAAAAAACACTTAGAGAATGAGAGCTTTGGCAGCCGGAGAGAGGAGTGAGAAGATGTAAGAAACTCTGCAGACACCAAGGTCAGTGCAGAAGGAGGGGCAGGAGGTGCTCCAGGCGCCGGAGCAGAGATCCCCCTGCAGCCCGTGGTGAAGGCCATGGTGAAGCAGGCTGTCCCCCTGCAGCCCATGGAGGAAGGATGAGGGGGTGTAGAGATTCCACCTGCAGCCCGTGGAGGACCCCACACCGGAGCAGGTGGAGGCACCTGAAGGAGGCTGTGGCCCGTGGGAAGCCCACGCTGGAGCAAGCTCCTGGCAGGACCGGTGGACCCGTGCAGAGGGGAGCCCACGCCAGGGCAGGTTTGCTGGCAGGACTTGTGACCCCGTGGGGGACCCCACACTGGAGCAGTTTGCTCCTGAGGGTCTGCACCCCATGAGAGGGACTCCATGCTGGAGCAGGGGAACGATGAGAGGAGTCCTCCCCCTGAGGATGAAGAAGCGGCAGAAACACCGTGAGATGAACTGACCGTAACCCCCACTCCCCGTCCCCCTGTGCCGCTGAGGGGGAGGACGTTGAAGCCGGGAGTGAAGTCGAGCCCGGGAAGATGGGAGGGGTGGGGGGAGGTGTTTTAAGAGTTGATTTTATTTCTTATTCCTCTACTCTGTTTTGCTTGGTAATAAATTAGATGAATTCCCTCTCTAAGTTCGGTCTGTTTTGCTCGTGACAACAATTAGTGAGTGATGTCTCCCTGTCCCTATCTCGCCCCACAAGCATTTCGTTATACCTTTTCTCCCCTGTTTAGTGAACGAGGGGAGTGAGAGAGCGGCTCTGGTGGGCACCTGGCCTCCAGCCAGGGTCAACCCACCACATCCTCTGAAAGGCATTTGTTGTTGGGTGGCAAGACCTCCTTCCTGGGGGAGGTCTTGGCTTCCTCAGCAATAAACCCAGCACAAGGAACAACTCCTGTCTGCATGCACACCTTCACACCCACGTCTGCCGGAGCCCAGCACATGAAAGGGGACTTTCTCTGCTGTTCTCTGCATCTTATCCTTCTCTGCCTTGCATGGCATGGGAAGGGGAGCATGCGGACCTGTATTGCTCATGGACTTCACAAACGCAACCCTGCCAAAATAGATCTTAAATTGCTGCAAAGCCTGCAAATGCTGATATAGATGATGGACAGGAAACTTCAGTGAAGTTGCCTTTGTTTGTTATAGTCTTTGAATTTTTGCTGATCATAATCGGTTTCATAGTCTGACTGCAACTCGAAAGGGATTATTTCTTTTGCTCTGGAATTTAAGGATGAGAGTATTTGTTCAGAGGATAGACGAGACCAAATTAGAACATGCTACTGGGGCATAATAAGTTCACAGTAATTGCAAGCTAGTGTTCCTTAATTCTTCAGACACCATCATCTGTAAATATTCTGATCCTTTCATAGTTAGCTCATTTGTGCTTTTGTCCTTATTGAATTAACTGTTGTCTTTTCTTTCATGCTGTCTCCTGAGGGAAACATCTTTTAAATCTTTCTGGTTTAATTCCATTAATTGCATATTGTCTGGTCTTATGTTTCCCCTCCTGGGTCTTGAACTTATGTTCCTTCAGTTCTTAAACTCCTTAGCTATATTTCTGCAGCTTTGACTGACAACTTGCTTGATCAGAGGACAAAGCATGTGCTTTCTTATCTTTTACTTCCAGGCTAATGTTTAACAATGTAGTCAGTTTATCAGTCAATTTGTCAAGCCAGGGTGAGAGTTCTCTGTTCTGAAGTCATCACAAAAATCAATAATAATCAATTCATTTATTCTAGGCTACATTAAATTATTATTAACTATAATAATTAAAAATAAATAATTTAAAGGTCCTCAAGCCTTTAGTGATTTATGGATAGCTCCTGCTTTTGCCCTTTGCTAGCAACTTGCACATTTTTAATCCTTTTTCAGTTACACTAATGAAGACAGCAACTAAATCATACAGCCTTTTCAGTATGAAAAATCAGAGGGTGAAAGTTTTGCTTTCAGCATCATAACTTCCCCCTTTATATTAGCAGAAGAATGAATGTGCAGGAAGTATGCAGCATGAAGGAGAAAAATCAGTAGTTTTGCTGAAGCATTATTGCAGTAGCAAGAAAAATAGGTTGAAAAACATAGACCTAATACTACTCATAGTCAATACATTTTATGGTTGTAATAAACTGAATTAATGATACATTGAAAACATTTTGTTATTGCTTTTTTTTACAGGACACACAAAAACCATGTAATAACTTCACTGTAAGTTACTCACAGGAATTATATCAAGCTATAGTCTTAAGTATATCTCCAACCAAAGTGTATCATCAACCAAATGAAAGAAAAGTAGGACAGAAATGTGTCCACCCTGGTCTCCCTTGTATCAACATGTCCCTGATCTTGACCAGAGTATAAGGTGCAGTTTTCAAAAGTGAGAAGAACTGGTTCCATAAAAGCTTTCCCTAGGACCCAGGAAGATCTTGATATGAAAGCCAGCAGTACTCTGAACATCATGGAGTCTTGCTTTGTGTCTGCTCCTTGCTGTAGAGCAGGACTCTGACAAATGCTTATATATATGTACATAAAAATATGTGGAGAGGCAACAGCTGTGTAAGTTCTAAAGAAGCCAGCACAGTGACAAGTGTTCACTTCATGGCTCACGGTAATAATGACCCCTCTTTTAATCAGCAAAGACCACATTCAGATCTTTCCTCAGGTAATCTCTCATTCAGCCAAGGCCTGAGGAAAGGATAACTAAAAATCCATGAAAACTGCTGACAGTGTAAATTGCTGCTGGACAACTTCAAAGGGGATTTTGCTATTTTCAGACTTCAGGGTATGGCCCATAGCTGTATGCATCCATTCAAATTTAATGAAAAAGAAATTGTATACTCCACCATGATTCACTTTAGAGGTGTTTCGTTTTTGGAAGTGGCATAAGACCCACCTGGCTTAGCTCGTGCATTTGTTTGTTCACAGTGCCCAGATGGTAGCAGCTAGATTAGAAACAGCAGACATCCTGGGGAGCATATGAGCTGCTCAGCCTGTCAAAAGTTCTGCGTTTAACTTGGATCCCATAATGACACAACCTAAATAAATGATCACAAGCAGTGTTGCTTAGCCTTGCACAAAGAGGAAAGGACTTTAACACATTCTTTTCAGCTGCCATTCTTCTTACCTAGCCCTCTGAAAATACTTATTCATAACTTTTTTAGTTAAGCCTGTGGGCACATAGAATATTATCAGTTTTAAATGAGGGAGTCCACCAAGCTTCAGAAATGAATCTAGTCTCTGCTCCAGAACTACTTCAAGGTGAGAGTACATATTTAAAAATGTAGTTTGAAAACTTGAGGGAAGGGACATCCTGGCTCATTGTACCTTTATGTCCTTGTTATCATGGACAGTGTTTGCCTTAAATACTTTTCATGAGTCTCATCATTAAACTTGTTCAAGTTTTTAATCTGCACTGTCCCTCCTAGAAGGCTACGTCTGAATTTCAGTGCTCTGCTCTTTATAAACCTTCTCATTTCCACTCTGAATACATTCCTTGTCAGTTTATTTGTGCTTGTGAAGGCATATTAAATTAAGCAGATCCTTTTTCATTATAGTTTAAAAGAGCTTTTCATATGGGTATTCATATATGATGGACAGAAAGACCAACTGAGTGAGAAACTTGAACTGAAGTTTACTGTGAGTAAGCTTTCCCATGAAATCTGCACCTGCATTGCCTTTTAAGGGAGAGTTAACATTTCCTTACTGTCAAAGCCACAATTTTGTGTCGTAATATGGCATTTGTTCATTTTCAGTTCTCAGCTTTCTGAGATACCCAGCTCCATGGGTGCAGGTTTCAGATACCAGATAGTGCTGGACCCTCACAAGTGTTGTGCTGATTTCAGCATCTTAAGATTTTAGGTTTATTTTACCTAAATCTTCTGTGTTTGCTCCATGTTTTCCCCTGCTGTGTTTCAAGCCAGCAGATCGCCGGGGGAGCCACAAGAGCTTAGCGGAGAACGGTGTGCCTGCAAGCAGTGACATTCTAGAGGGAGGATTTTCAGCATGCCAAGAAAAACAGGGCACAGCTTGTAACTACAGCCAAGCATAACACAATTTCACACATCTATTGGTATAGGCAATAGACAGCTCCTGTAACAAGACTTCTCAAGATGGAGAGCCATTTCAAGACCAGTGTTTCTTATGCTACTGTGCTATGCTTTTAGTATATGCATGCTACCGGGAAGGCTAACAGAAGTAACATGCATATAATTCACTTGATCTTCCTAAATGCCAGTCCTGTCCCCTTAAATTAAGCTGTCAGTTACAGTAATATTAGTGGCAGATTTCAGTGAATAAGAAATCCTCATATTCAAATAATCCACTAGATTGCACCTATTATGGATTTGACTATACCAATTTTTTTGGTTGTCTATAACACCATTGGTTTGGGAAAATATTCCATTATTAGAGTAACCAATATGGCTTTAGCACCTTTGTATAGCCCAGCTGCATTCCCTGGGAACTAGAGACTTCGGTCAGTTTGGTGGTGTCCGTGACACCAGATCTTTAAATCAGTTAAATTACAACAAAACAAACGGTGCAACTCAGACCAGAAAGATAAAACAAGAATAGCAGGCCACAGATGATGCAGATATCAGAAACAAGGCTGCATCTACTGAAAAAGAAAAATCAAAAGCTCTACTTTCTCTGACTCATGAGAGGCTAGATCAACTGGAGAACGAAAAAACCTACACAATGTGCTAGTGATTTTAAGGTGAGCAATCATATGATCACAAGTGATCCTTTTTCAGAGCAACACCACACCCACTCAAGCCAAAGCAACAAAGCAAATCAGGACTTAGCTCATGCCATTCACACAAAAAGCAGAAAGCTGGACTGTACAGAGCTTTGTACCCCTGCCTTTAAAAGATGCATTATTTTAAAAGAAATAGTCCAACAGATACAGCTCTAGTTTGAACCCTAGTGGTAACAGTAGGATGGTATTTCATACCTGTGCAGCTTATTGTCCTTCCTTCACCCGAAAAGGTACATGAGTATCAAGATTCCTTTTAGTGACTGTAACAGTAACCTCTTGGTACTAGACCCTTACACACCACTTTAACACTGGACCAGGGGCAACTAAATCACTGCAGTATTTCAACATGTTTCTGCTCACTGGCTCAGCCATGGTAACACTGTGACTTTAGAGGGTCCCAGTTTTGCTGTGAGATACCTAAACTACATAAACTTAAAAAAAGATGTTTATATTTTGCAGCTCTGCCATCTGAAAATAGCCAAGACTGTTCAGAAGTCAGCCTCAGCTACTCCTGCTTTATCCATTTATTCACATACCTGTTAGGACACCTTCAGTTTTATCTTTCATTTTCCATTGCTCAACTTCCCTTTGCAAGTTTCACGAAGAGTGAATTTGATTAAGACAGTTCATGTAATTAGCTTAGTGTATACTTATGCTTCAAATACAGATGCCCCAAAAGTGCATGTAATAATTTTTGCAAAAAATGATCCATTTTTTCTTATCTGAATCTTAATAATTTTAATAACATTTCAAAATTTGGAACTCTAGTTCAACTTTCGAGAGTCCAGAGTTATATACAACTAATCACTAAACATGCAGTTTAGCATGATATTGGAGGGAGCCTTCAGATTCGGAAGAAAAATTTTTTGGAGGAGGAAGGAGAGCAAAAGAGGAATAATAAAAGAGTGAAGTTTAGAAGACATCCTAAAACATAGTTCCCTACTTGTTAAACTTAACATCTGAAATAGGTGACATATATTGCAATCCATATGTTCTTTCTGGAGAAGAATTATTGATGTTATTTCAAGGATACCCAAAACTTCAATCATACTGAATGTCTTTTTCACAGCTATTTTTGCTACTACGGCTTTCATGCTCTTTCAACAAAAGGTGTTCATGAAAATTTTTAGGCTTCCCATGTGAAACAGCTGCAGTATGACCAAATAAAAAAATCTGTAGTCCTTCTTGAGAAAAAGCCCTAAACTTAAAAGTCTGAACAGACCGATACATGATAGATTATAATTGCTTTTAAGTAGACAGTGTTATGGCCTCACATCAAGAAACAGCTAATTACCAAGGGCATGAAAAGGGTGCTCTGGCACTAATGTATATTAATCACATAAAGACTAATGTACACATTCCTAGATAAAAATGATATAACAATAAATTAGATTAATTCCCTTTTCATTGGATGGTCAGTAAGTCTAGTTCTAAGAAACGCTAATATATATTTATCTGCTGGAACATAATGCTATTTCACTATTTTATTGGTTATTGCCCTTACTGCATAAAGTCATCCTCCCTTTTAAAATGCCAGACCATATCAGGCAACATGTGATGTTGGTAATAAAACCAATGAATACAAATAGGGGGGCTGAAATTAATCTATTCTAAAAGTGTTACATTTTCGCTGCTTACTTTTGTCATTAATGTTAAGGAAGTAAGAAGTATTGAATGAGAATGTCATAACCTTTACCAGTGTGTAGCAAAACACCACAAAGGCAAAAAATGTTCTTTGATCATCCTGTGGGGGCTGGCAGATTCTGGATGATGATTAATAATTATGAAACATTTTTCAAATTCTGTCTAATTTAGCATAATCTATAATACATAAGATTAAGAGCTAGTTCAGGCTGGTGCTTTCAATCCTTGTTCAAAGGCAAAACTTTTAAAGAAAGTATCTTAGATACACAAGGATCAATGCGCTTTGGGTAGAACAAAGACTAATGAGTAGTTAGCAGCTTGGTGACCACCCATCAATCCAGGGACTACTAATCAAAGCAGTCCCAAAAGTGACCGTTGTCAGACATGAGGAGTGACCATGACCATCATCAGGATGACCATGAGCAGTGGCCACCAGGAGAACGAGCCCCAGTCACAGGGTACGGATGTTCACTAGTGGAGTGTCCATTTGAGGGGAGATGTGGCTCAGCAGGTATTTGACCTTCTCCAAGGTGTGTTCTTAGAGCAGGATAACTGGATCTGGTCACACGTTTTAAACAGTAATGTCACGCAGTGATTCTGGGTGCAGACCATACTCCCAGTCATTCCTAACAGAGAAGTTCTCTAGCATGGTTACAGCATACCAGTCTGCATTTTTCTGATAAGAGTCTAAGGGCTTTGAAAAGTCATGGCTTTCACAGTCCAAACTGGCAGAAACCAGCAAAACAGGACTATTATGGTCATGGTTAAGTATCGTGCCCCTAATAATTGTAGCATTAGTAATGCTTAAGGGTGAGATTAGTAACGCTCGGGGAATTGAAATGTAAGAGACCAATGCTGTAAGGTGCTGCAAACCTTGGAGGTGTGGAATACTTTGTATTTCACTCAGAGGCGCTTAGCACACTGCAGGATTAGATCTTACTTCTTCCAAAGACCTATGCTCAGGGAGAATATCCACACTATCCAATGGAATGAACCTGTGCATGCTGGCCAAATCTGTCCCAGAAACCAACCCCAAATAATCACGTCAGCAAAGCATTAGCAGAACAAAGCTGTTTCAAAGCCCAGGTGTGCACCCACCATGGTGTTCTGTTCCGTGCTGGGCGCTGGCACCAGCTCAGTGACTTGGGAATGCCGCAGCATTTTATTAGAGGTTGCCAACGTGCCTAAACGTCCTGAAGGCATGCAAAATAAAATCCTGTGGAAAGCAAAGCAAAGAGAGATTACCACGGTCCAGAAACTAGTGAGGATAGTTACTCCCAATCTGAAATTGCTCCACTGTGTGACAAGGCTCCATCTATTCCATCATGAAAGGACTGGATACATTTTTTAAAAAATCTAGATTTGGAGCAAATGAACACTAGCCGAGTTGGAGAATATGTGCCTGCACTTCTCTCTTTTACGACTAAGGAATAACTATGGAATAATCCCCACCATGAAGGTAAGCAAGTTAACGTCAGTTTTAATGATCTGGGGACACAGTTCTGTGGGATGGCAGTGCTCTGAAGCAAATGCTGATTTATGTATTTCTCTTTGATTTTTCCCTCTTGCCAAGCAACTTCAAATCATACTATGTGAAGAATCCTGGGTAAATGACCCCTTTTGAACAGGGAAGGTTAATAAATATTTTTTAAGTAATGGAAGGTGGTGGAAGAAACAATTAATTAAACTCTGATTTTTCAAGAAAAGCCTGGGTATGTGTATATAAAAAAAAAAATTGTAACTGTTTCTCTCAACAGATAGGAACCTTGTCACTAAGACAGCGATAAAAAAAATTCCCCTATTTAATAACTGCCAAAAATAATGCAGAGAGAATTGATTTACTGGTTTTAAAGCATTCTGCCAATCCAGAAGTTCCTGTAATATCTAAATCAATGTCTTTCAAATGTCTGTGCTAGCAAAACAAAGCCCTATCAATTGAACAATAAAACAACTTTTGATATTAATCAGTAGGAACTTGATAAATTCCACTGATGTAGAAAATTAGCACCTTTGCGTGTTTCCCAGATTTTGATTTCATTTTGGACACTTGGTCATGCATTATAAGTGCTGCCTGGCTGGCTGTAACTATTTCAGTTGAGATCCATTATTTCTAGGAGAATTATGTGCCTTGTTAGGGAAATGCCAGCTATTTCCATTCCAGCATCTGCACTGCAGTTGATCTATTATTAACACTGAGCTCATTAAAAAAATGAAAGAATCTGATTTGTGTCTTTGGGGTGGGGGTTACCGAGGCTTCTGTTGAAACAAATAAGCTGGCTGTGCTGCTTCCAGTTGACACAGCTGTCAGGAAAACGTTGGCTGCTGCTGCACCGCGTAGGGATGCTCGGCTACGAGGGCCTTGTAGCCATATGTAAACAATACCGCGCCGATGACAGGTTTACAACGCTGAAGACAACATGTGCAGCTGTTAGCCACTGGTTTTTATCGCGTAAAACAAATGTTTTTCAATGTGCGGGCAATTGGCACGAAGCCTCCGCAGCAGCAGTGGGAAGGGGAGGACGGGAGGCTGATGGCAGCTTTATGCCTACCTGGCAGCGCGCTGTCCCACGCCCTGATGAGGAGGGGGCTGATGGACGCCTTTCGTTTTCTCGCCTCCTCATCTTCCTCTGGGTGACTTTTTGGAGGAAGCTGGGTTCCTGTCAACTGCCTACATATGTTTTGTGGTTTAAAATGCATGGGGAAGGAGAGAAGCATCACTCTGGGATGCTCTGGGAGCAGCTGTTTTGGGCCATGTGTCACTGAGACATGGAATAGCCACACTTAAAGGAAGGCTTTAAAATGGAGAGGGTAAAAAGAGGTACTAGAATTTGGAAATTCTGACCAAAAAGGCTGGAATAGGAGGGAAGACAGAGGCCTCAAAGAGGAAGTCGAGGAGGAATTATGTCTTGGAGTAAGTCTTATCCTGTCCCACTTCTGTGTTATCAACCCTGAGCACTGATTTCTTTCTGACCCAGCAGACAGCATGTAGACCGCATGTTAGAACAGGTGGGAAAAATCAAAAGCAAAGGAAGTTACAAAACCCCCATAGTTTTCCTGTAATAAACATCAGTGACATTCTCATCAGACACATCCCAAAACAGTAACTATATTTTACAAACAATTACTGCATTGTCAAACCCCAGTGTATATATGCGTGATACACCTTAGCCTTGGGCACCTCAACTAGCCAAGCCATGTTAAAGTACAACTTTGTCAGCAATGTAAGTTTAAACATGTTCTTCAAAACTTGTTGGCTTGCATACCTTTTTGTGACGGAAATATCCTAGCACATCCTGGTTAATATGCTGTTAAACACCTAAGTCACGGTAACTTAGTAGGAGGTGCTAGTAAAGAAAATGGTCTGGGACCTGTTCTCTAGCCTTGCAGGCACTGTCACTGCACAGTTTGTGCCTCAACAGTTGCTTGGACGCCATTGATGTCCACTGGGATGGTCCCTGGCCCATATTATCCTCTCACCCTAGACTGGCATTGGCTGGGAAAATGCTAGCTAGCATTGGTCAAAAATATGCATACGGAGTACACGAACAAATAAAGAGCATCATGGGCCAGGGCTTGTGGGTATGCCCTTGTCATGTTTAGTATACCAGTACGGATGTAGCTTTAGCGCAGATGGTAGCGTCGAAATCATTTTCATTAACTCTTAATTCTATGGGACAATGGGCTGCTACAATATATCGGAACTCCCTTTTGCAAGGGGGGGTAGTTTCACTTCTTACTTAGGGTGTTGCTGTCTTCCCCATTGATTCTTTTTTTCCTTCACATTTTTAGAAAGAAGTAATATTTCTGAATGAAAGGGATCAAAAATTCAAGAAAACTCTAGAAATGTTTTCTTTAGTTTGAGTTTTCAGGAATGTGCTGAATTCAGAATTATATTTCCTCTTTTATTTAAAGTATCTTTCTCTCCCAGGTAAATTCAACTTTCAGACCATGTTTTTTGCTAAATAATTTTTTGTTTATGCCTCAGAAGCAAATGAAAACAAACTTACAAACTTATTTAAAAGTTATTTTTATCCCTCCTTTAATTATTTTAAAGAGAAGATTAAATCTCACCATGTGACTTTAAATAGTTGCAGTGTGAGAAAACAATATTCAGCAAGAAATGTTAATATAGGCAAAATAATTATGTAGTTATATAGCTGGGAGGAAATCATAAAGGGAATGATCTTGATTTGAGAGATAAAGATCTGTAATTGTGCTGTATTTTATACTTAGCAGCATGACCAGATGACTGGGTAACACATTTGAGAGAATTATTCCATCATATGGCTTTTGGAAGAGCTGTTAGTTATTGCATTCTAAGGCCTTCATCATCTAAGTTTAATTTTTGAACTTGTTCATATCCTTGTCAATATTGGTAATTTTTTAGCAAGTGCTGGAAGCAATGACTGTTTATGACACATCCTACTTATATAATGTCCCTTTTTCTAACAAGGTCATAGCATAGTCATCTATAAAAATTGCACATTCTTGCCACAAAAAGCAGACGCAGCTGGAAAGAGAATTTCAATTTTGAGTAACCATTTGTTACATGTGTAGTGCGCAGTTCCACAAACAGCTTCCAGCCTACCAAAGTGCTCTGCCTTTTAGCTCTGGGTGGGGTTTTATAGCCACCATAAACTTCATCCTCTAATAGATAAAAGCCTGCAAACACAGATGGATGATGAGATTGATGATGGTGCTCTCCCACAGCTGCCCTCTCTTCCTTCCTTGGTGAGTACTGGGAGATGACATGTGCCCACACAAGGCATGTGAGAGGTTTGCTCCTGTTTTAACTCTGTCTGCTACACAAGTGGATTGTGTTGAGTATCCATGGGCAGTCCTGGTGCTGCCTCTCCCCACAGATGACAAGTTGCTCCCTCTGCCTTCTAAGGTAGAAACAACCAAAAAAATGGCAGAGCAAAAACATAAGGCAGGAACTATTGACATTGATGTCTGTCTGAAATCAGAAGTGGAAAGTCTTTGCATAAATATGTATAAAATTCTTAGATAAATTAGGTCCCTTTACTTTTCCTCTGCCCATATGTTGACATTATGCATGGTCTCAAGTCCTTTTTCCATGTGTCCTATGCTTGTGGATTTGTTCACAGCAGCACTGCTTCTGTCAAATTATTTCTGAGAGATACATCTACTTAAGCCCTCAGCTGAAATTTCTGATGGTATCTTTTGGTGATTCACCTGTAAGTTGATGATAGCAGAAACCATCCAACAGTTGCAGAGGAACACAGCACAGAGTACCTACCAGCCTGGAGCAGGCACTGCTATAACTACCGGTATCAGTCTTCCTCCCAGCTGTGGTTCAGACCCTGCTCCAAATGTTGAGTTGTGAAAGTTAGTATGTAACCAGCTATATCGTGGTCTAGCAGAATCCTGAAAAGGACTTCCTGACACAGAAGGAGTACTTTGAGGCAAATCGTTTTCATTTTAGCTACATTTCAACTAAATGAAGGAGAAACCAGATGAGATATGAGCAGGCACAGAAGGACTACAAGACACATGGCCCTAGACAACCCTTGGGACAAGTTAGGTTTCCTAATCATAAGAGGAATGCTTGTGCTGTCTGTCTCCAGGACGGAGGGTTTAGATCAGGGAAATGAGTACTGCAAGCTTAAAAAACTCCAGGAAGCCAGGAGTGGAATGGCAGGTGCATGAAGTCTCCCACACTAACCCTCTCACAATAACCCTCCATCTGAGGAACCTAACGAAGCATTTGAACATCTTTTGAAAGTGGAAGAGAGGCTCCTGAACTTTCAGAAATCAAACTTAGCAGGAGTTATCTATCTTGCGTATAACATGAAGATGATTTTAATGACAGGGTCAACAAACAACTAAACTACCTTCCCCACAATATAATGAAAACATATAAAGTTTTCTGAAGATGATCAACAGTTTGGTAAAATCCAGCCCCAACTCATCAATATTCAGTGAATGCTTAATGTTATTTTTCTAGCAATTTCCCTCACTTGGCACTGCCTTGATACTAGGGAATAGAAACATTTCTGCAGTTGCAGATCACTGTTCCACCTCACCAGAAACTGGCTGCTTGTTCTACCAAACTGACAGAAACATTTTCCCTTCCCTCGGCACGAAAGCCTATTTTTGTATGCCTAAGGAAATGTGAGTATATAAAGCCATGATTCTCAAGCCAGCCTATTTAACTTACAGATATGGCCCCCCATCATATATTGTAACAGAAGCTTCTATGCAATCATACTGAGAAACTACATATAATTAGTATTATATTTTTGTTCTTATATATCAAACTGTTTTGGTTTTGGTTTTTTTTAAATTTCTCCCCCAGAAGCAAGGTTTTTCAATTTTTTCTTGTTAGCCTTATACAGAATAAAGGCCATTTTTGGTCTATTAAAATCCAGAAGATTGTCTTTTCCCTTGGAAACACTGTATTGTCTGTCACATAAGAAGTACTGTCAATATAGTCATATACTATTGCTATGTTCTTGCAATATAGAAAACCTTTTTTAACAGGGAGAAGAAACAGCTTGAAATGAATAAAAACTGAGAAGTCCAAAGCATTAGCAGAGCTCTAGTAATCTGCCAGTTTTCCTGGAAAAACTTTGATAGCTGAAGGTTATGAAATAAACTGCAGACAAGCAGCTTTTCGCCACGGCCTGGCTTGCAATTTGCACCTCTGCAAAAGCAATATTCTTTTTTCCTTGTCTTGATTCCTTTTAATCAACATGTCTCATTCCACTTCATGGCTTGCACTTCGGTTGCAAGAATCTAAATTTTCATTCAGATACGCTAAAAGTAACATGACCTCCTAATGAACCTCCACACACACCCACACCCCCTAAAGGAAATCAATGATTTTGAATTAATTTGTTCTGTGCTTTGGAATGGACTGATTTGCTGACCTAAACATGAGGGTACAGATAACTTCTGAATACTGACATAGTTACTTGCTACTGCATTGGTTAAAACAGAGAGATTAAAAAATCATAATTTTATATTAGCAGGCTGAAAACCACAGTTTAAATAGATTATTTTTATCTTGTTTTGCATAAGCCTTTTTCCAAAGGAAATGTTGATTCCTTTTGCTGCTGTACTATCTACTCACATTTGTTTAAGCAAGTTATATACAGCGGGCCTCAGACCTTCTTCTAGCGTCTGAGGAAGGCTGTCCCATTAATGTATGTCCACACTTACAGTGCATGGGCAGTAGAGGATCTCTGGGAGTCCCGTCAGTCCCTATCCTGCCACGCACCTGGATGTGCACCCACCTGGCGCAGCATCCCTAGGAAAGAGAGCAGCTCGGCCGAGGCTTCTGCTGACAGAGCGTTTCGTCTGCCTCGCAGGTGGCTCCTGAGAAATCACTAGGAACGACAGCAAGGAGGAGCAGGCTGCGAGCCAGAGGAGCTGCCTCGGCAGGCTGCACAAGCCCTGGGGATCACAAGTTGAACCATCCCGATTCAAACATTGAAACAATAAATAGTATTTATTCTTATTCTCTGTCTCCAGCATTTCTATCATATTATAAACTGTGAAGCCACCTCATTGCTTATTTACCAGGTGCTAGTTCCTTTCTTACTTGTGATTTGGACCAAGCCACATATGGACAGCAACTGGAGCTCCATTAGCATTCACAGAAAGAAAGAAAGAAAGAAAGAAAGAAAGAAAGAAAGAAAGAAAGAAAGAAAGTAGTATTTGAAATATGCTTAAAACATTTTTTAAAGGGGGGAAAATAGCTTCCCATTTAAAACTAGCTGACTTCTTTTTGAAGAAGGGGAATGATATATTAGTGAATTGAATAGCAGTAGTTCTTTCTGGTCACAATCTCGCTAAGCTTTCAGAAGTGGTAGTAGATCTCCTTCTCTTCCTCTCCCATTTTTTTGAGAGGTCTGAGGAGAAATACCAGCCTCTCTGCTTTTTCAACTCCCAGCTTGTTTCCCAGGTTTGAATTAAATAGTCACTGAACGGAACGAAGGAAATGCAGTGAAATGAAAAAAATCATCCTCTCTGTCCTGCAAGAGGCTAGTGCTGTCAAAAGCCAGTTTAGCACTTCAGCACACTCTGGTTCCAGGTTCTTAGCCGTACGAGCCATGTGTATAATGTTTGGGATGTTTTTGACAGCAAGTTGAGATTTCTGCAGGGTTTTACTTCCTGTAGATATTATCAGTTGAGACATTGTCATTGCCTGCCATATTTTCACTGTTCATTGTACATAGCCTTGCTTTTAACACAGGCAAAGCTAAACTTTCAAAAATATGAATTTTCTTTTACATTGGTTGCTTTCTTTTCTAAATCTGCCCTTCAAACAGTTGACACTTGTTTAACAAAAAGACCAGCCTCCAAATTGGAACTGCGGGGGACTGTAATGCTGAGGCACACAAACAAACTGCAGGCACGCAGTTTGCATCTGAAAGCAAGACTAGCTGCATCGGTGGGTTACTCTCCCTCAGCTAATTAATGCCTTCACAAGCAAGACCAAGCAACTTGTGTGCGACTCCATGACAAAGTATCTATGCAATGCTGGACAGCCGCTAGACAATCTGTATGATCTCTTACCACATTTTGCAGATTTAGTGACTGTGATCCCTGCTCACTACAGATATGCAGTAAATATGCCCTCAGTCGGCTGCCAAGCATCTGTATAGACTTAAACATCTGTAGAGAAGGAGCTTAAATGGGTTGTGTAATATAATGAACAGCAGGCTACATAATTACACTTTATTTACTTGTAACAAATCAG
The DNA here is from genome assembly GCF_028858705.1 of Grus americana. NCBI lineage: Eukaryota > Metazoa > Chordata > Aves > Gruiformes > Gruidae > Grus > Grus americana. The sequence goes on along the minus strand of NC_072853.1, from coordinate 49,951,533 downwards.
TTACTACAAAGAATTGTATTTTCTACACTGAAAAAGCGCTGCATCAATTAAATTGGAAATTGCACTTGTATTAATTCTGTCAATGAGCAGTATAATTTCAAAGTGGACAGGGTGAGTATAAGGACACAGAAAATAGATTTTTTCTTCTGAAGAGTTGGCAGTAGTACACCAAGGCTTTGCAGTAATTCCAAAGAGTTATTGATTTTGGAGCCAAAAAGAACCATTGCATTCATCTGGCTTGACCTCTCGCACAACAGAGGGATTTGCACAGCAAATTCACCAATAAACCAGTAGCTTTTTTACTTTCTTTTTAAAAGACCTTTAAAAAAGCTCCCTAAGGTAGTAACGGAACTGCAATCTGCAAGTTCAACTCATGATGTAAAATAGAAGTGAATAGAGTGAATTTGATAGTTCTGGCCCAGATTGAGTCCCATATTTAGAGTCCAACGTATTTTCACACAACTTCTGACCTTTATTCTGTCAGTCAGAAAAATCCTTCCCCTTCCCAGTAGTACCGGAGTGAAGAGAAAACACCACATTTAAGACTCATTTATTCTTGAGCAGTACGTGTGAGTAGTGCCAGATGGAGTATGCAGAATTTAACATCCACACCAAGGCTCTGGAGTGAAATAACTATGATGTAGATTGATCCAACAATGCATGTTTCTGTTTGAAAAAGAGAACAAAGGAGAGCTAGAAAATAGGACTAATGAACTGAAATGCTGCCACTCACCTGAGTGCATGGAGAACATGAAGCAATAGCTCTAAGGAATAAAATGTCTTGCGTGCAACTCTGCTCAGCACAGCCTTACAGAGGACTGTGGTGTGCAGTACGAGAACAATGAGGCTTTCTTGGTCTGTTTACCTAGGGAGAATTCACCAAAATAAGTCACCCAATTAGGAGGGTACAAAAGTTACTATGACTTTGTCTGGTGGAGAATACAAAATACGGGACCTCTTAAAACTTTCCACCTCTGTTCAGACTGGCCTTCCCACTTGCCATACAATGTAGGAAGAAGAGCTGGAGATATTTTGTGTCAAGGTGTGTCTGCCTTGCTTTCATTCAGCTCTGTTTTCTTCAAAAAATGAGGAACTGTAAAGCTTTATGAAGCAAGATGAACCAATGAAGCACTATTCACAGGCTCCTTCACCCATCTGCTCAGCTCAGAAATTATCTTGTTTCTCCATGAAATCTTAAAGTTTGGAGTGACTGAACTTGGCAGGAGGGGACTATAAAATGGGTCCGGATCCTGCTGCAACCTGCCCTACCCTAAGGACTCCAGGGTGGTGCTGGGAGTACGGCACTGCCTGACATTTACCTGAGCTTTCCCATTCCTGAATAGAACCAAAAAGACCACTGATAGTCAGAAGTCGTTTTCCTTCATTCCTTTGACATGAATCCCTGATGATGTCCAAACAGCTAGAAACACTAACAATAGAATAAATAATCTTACAGTGTAGCTCTGAAGGTGCTTTTAGGTCTAATACTGAAAAATGTACTTTCTCGCTCATTACAGAAGTTTGTGTTATGTATATTGTAGCTCTGTAAAATACCTAACAGTCCAAGGACATTTATAAATCATTGAAAGAATTATCAGAAGAAATAGCTTTGTATTTAAGGACTACCTTTCAAGAAAAGTGGCTGTGTCAGTTGAAGTCCTGTTGAGGCAAACAACTTCTTTTACAGGATATACACGTAGCTCAAGAGAGTATTTACAGCACTGGAAACTACAAGATGGTATTTCAGTGCCCAGCAATATTTGATAATTTTGATCTGTTTTGTATCTACTGCAGAAGAGATGCCAAATTATTGAAAGCGTGAGACCTTAGGTGCATCTGTAAAATCTGCGTGCGTGCACCTGTCATACATAAAATGCATCCTTTTGGGTTCCGGTTGGTATTTGAACATGAAAAATGGGTATCTTTGTATTCTGACCAGCTTATGAACCCAGTTGTAGTTATCAATTTTGCATGCACGTAGGCTCTTTAAGTACTAAATGAGACATGCTATTCAATAGGGATAAGCAGTAAAATATCTGTACTTCTGAGCAAACCCAATAAATAATGTGCCTTGTGTTCAGAAAAAGTCAGGAAAATGTTCAATTCCTGAAATATAATTTGATGTTCAGCTACAATGTTTTTATAATAAATTGCATGTGTCTTAAAACTAATGTCACTAAATCATAATTTAATTCCTGTATTCTAAGCAGGGCTACTAAAGTGTCCATATGTTACCTGCCATATACTGGATTTTTAATTCCTGTTCTATTCTTGATCCCTAGATTATATGGCTGTTACATTCTCCAGATCCTAAATGCAGTCCTTCTGTTCAAGCTACAGAGACTCATATTTTTAGGGCTGGAAATGGCTGGTTCACTTTCTCCTAGCAGTTAAGATGGTAGTTGCTACGCATGTGTATATCTTAAACCAGTAAAGCGTACGGTCACATCACTGCAACACTTACACCTCTGCAACCACTGGTCCCAGCTGTCAAAAGTACATGTTGTATTTTAAAATGGGAGAGGGGAGAGTTATTAATGCTACTGAACAACTACTGCACCATCCTTCCCTACTGATCAGAGAAATCTTCTGTCATTAGCGATTAGATTAGAAAAATGCAACTCGGTTCTTAAATTCCAGCTTTCTTACTTCTTCTGGCCCCGTCAGAAAGCAGGTACCGGATAAGGAGGACCTACAGCAATTCTTGTGATACTATGGTTTTGGAAATCTTAGTGATTAAAAACAAACAAGAAAATATAAAAAGCCTTCTTTATATTATTTTTAGGTGCCATTTTAACCAACAGATCAGAGATTTCAGTGACAAAGATTCAGTGACATCTGACAGCAATCACATGAGACCTATTCTGCTGCTTTAGGCCCCCCAAGTACAGGTTGGTTCCCTGTTGACGTTTCTGTCCAATACCAGTGGCAGCAGACCGTGGCAGAAGTCTAATGAATTCGTTATTAAAAATCTTTTCAAAAAGATTTTATTGTGATAGATGGATCTTTCTGGTATCATAAAGAGGATAGATGAATGAACATGATAAGAATAACATTTTCCAGTGTACATAATTTTTGGTAAGTAAGACACTCTGCCACATAAGAAGAAGATAATTTACAGTAATCAAGTCCGCAAACCTTGCTCCTGTCATCGCTGTTGCTCTGTGATAGCAGATGAAGAAACAGTAATGGCAGTAAAGATGCAGCAGTTTCAGTTTAGCAGATATATACCTATCTTGCAGGATGGGCGCGTATTGCACATTAGAAAATAGGTTGCATTTTCATCTTCACCCTTTTACTTCCCCTTTTAGAAGTCAAATTTTCCTTCCTCTAAATTATACATATATGTATACACAGACACACAAATAACCCTTATTTACTGTATGAAGAAGTAATTATATGAAATGTAACATTCACAGCCATGCTGTGTATCTACCTTCTTAGCCAGGGGAATGCATTACGCCAGTTCCATGTATGCATTGGGCCAAGGTGACCAGAGGTTACCAGCCGCAGAGATTGTGCAGAAGTATAGAAGAGATACAGACCAGGTAAATTTCTTACTGATGTACTGGGAGACCTTCTAGGTTTAAATATAGAGCTGTATTTTACGTTTTATTGAAATGTTTCCTGCTTTTAACAGTTACTGTTTTATCAAAACCTGCAGCCCAGAGAGCTCCTGATGATGGCAATGAGAGTTTTGTGTAGACAGGGATTTCAGGACTTAGCTCATAATAGAAAAAATGTTTGATGTGAGTATGAATACAGATGCATTGATCTCTTGATGATAGTGTCCAAAACCAGCCTGACACAGGTCCAGTTGGCAGAGACCAACATGAGGATAGAAAAATAGGGGCATTTATCTCCTGGGACTTACAAGCCTGCCACTTGAACCAACAGACTGCATAACATCCTAATGTACTTGGCCAGTGCAGCAGCCAGCAAGATTACCATTCATAGACTTTGAAATGAAACACCCTTCACCCTGTTTATGCTTCATGCATGATTAAGTGCAAAGAAAGCAAGCCATATCGGAACAACAATCTGTCAAGGAGAAGAACCTTTTGCACATGATAAAACAAACATCTAAACACATTTTCAGTGCAAAACCTCTTGTATTTTTTACAGAGTATTACATTTAACTGTGTTAAAAGGACATTAAGGCTGAAATAATGGAATTCAGACTGCGTGTGAAACCAAAACTTTGTTCTTTTGGTAATATTCATTATGAATCTATGATTAGATAAATGCATGCTGTATCTTTGCATGGGACCCAGGCTTTCCTCAGAGTAGAGCATTGATGGTGTTCAGTGAATGGGAAGGTATTCAGTTCTTTGGTTTATCCTCATTAGGGACATAGTTTAGCGGTGGTCTTGGCAGTGCTAGATTAACAGTTGGACTCGATGACCTTAAAGGTCTTTTCCAACCAAAACGATTCTATGATTTATGATTCTTCAGTACGTTTGTATTTATTTGCTCACCTACATATGTACATGTTGTTCAATGCCACCTCATACTCCAGCATCCCTTATCTCATAAGTTAGAATAACTCAGGTTGGAAGGGACCTCAAGAAGTCTCATATCCAACTTAAATCAGGGTCAGCTGTAAGACAAAATGTGGTTGCTCACAACCTCTCTGGGCAACCTGTTCCTCTGCCTGATTATCCTCTTTGTAAAAAAGATTTTCCTTAAGTCCGTTTGGAACCTCTCCTGATTCCACTTATCTGCATCAGCTCTTGTCCTCCTGTCATGCTGTGAAGAGCCTGCCACAGGGTCTTTGGTAACTTCCCTGAAGGTGCTGGGGGGCTGCTGTTAGGTGCTCCCAAAGCTACTTCTTCTGCAAGCTGAGCCAGTCCTGGTCCCTCAGCTTTTCCTTACACAGTGAGTGCTCAAGTCTCAACTGTTCTGGTGACCCTCTGCTGAACTTCTTCCACTATATTGTCTTTCCTATACTGGGGGGCGAGGGGGAGCACAGAAAAGGACACAGTGGTCTAAATGTAGTGTAATGATTGTTGAGTAGAGATAATCACTTCCCTGGATCTACCTATGCTCTAGTTAATACAACCCAGAATAATTTTGGCCTTCTTCACTGCCAGTGCACACTGCTGGATCATGCTCAGCCTGCCGTCCCCCAGGACCCCTAGGTCCTTTCCTGCAGAGATGCTCCCCAGGCAGTCCCTAGTCTGTGCATTTGCACAGGGTTCTTCCTTCACAGGTGCAGAGCTTTGCATTTGTCCTTGCTGAATTTCATAAGATTCCTGTCAGCCTATTTAGGTCCTTGTGGGTGGAAGCTCTGCCTTCAAGTGTATCAACTGGTCGCTTCCAATCTGGTGTGATCTGCAAACTTGACGAGAGCACACTCCATCAACTCCTCTAGAATATGGATAAAGATAACAGGATGGCCCCCAGGACAGATGCCTACAGTACTGTAACAGTTACAGGTACACTACTAGAGCAAATCTGTTAGAGCCTACCTTGTGTGACCCATCATCCAATCAGCTTTTTAGCCATCTAGTTGTGAGCCCACCCAGACCATAATGTTCTGTGAACTGTGCCATCACCAGCTTCACAGCAAATGGATGCTGGGCAAAGGCATTTGCCACTGCTGGATGAGTGTCCCTCTCCACTGCATCCCTTCTTGCAAGACTACAAGCTTGCCAGAACGCCTTCTGACCATGGTTCATGTAGCTCATGAATGCTGGTGCTGGCACATGTTCATGCTACATGGTGTCTCTCATAGCAAATAAACAATATTCCTTTTTTTGTCTTGTGCAGTATGTGATCCTATGACTTATTTACTGCCTGCTATTTAGTTCTGCAGATTAGAGATGTAGGTATTTCAGCATAGGCTATTCTGTGGAGCTCATTTTTATCACACGCAAGTAGCAATGCTTTAATCTCTGTGGCCTCCAGGAGAGGTAAGGTGGTGGATGTGGTATTGTCTTTGCTGATTTTAAGTTACCAAAATGCATAAGTCTGATTATTCACAGGATTTAGCTTTATGATGTAGCAGATTATGCATTCAGATAACAACTCTCAGAAGTTTTTAGTTGGGTCCAGGAATAGTGTGAGAGGCTAAATTTGTGCACCCATGAAGCACCCAGAATTATTCATACATTCAGACACCTGACTTTGGAGCTGTCAATCACCACCCCTCTCCACTTACTCCACAGAGAATTTGGGCTCTGGATTTCAGACGATTGTGGGAAATTTGGTGTGATTTGCTCCTCATCACTCTGGAGCCTCTGGTAGACCCCAGCACTTTGGAATCCTCAGTAGAAATCCTTTCAATAGGGCTCCAGCATTTGTTTGTTTGTTTGGGTAACTATTTATGAAACACCTGTTAAACTGCTCTACATTTCTTTCTCTCTTACTCTGGAGATGATCTGTGTGTATATAGATGTAAAAACTTTTAGACTCCTTTACTTGCTGAAGGTCAGTTAAACGCTTCTTCAGGGTGGCTTTCAACACAATAGCTCATCTGAGGTGAGTTAACTAGATAACAGCAGACTCAAATCCTTCTCTGCGGTGAGTTAACTAGATAACGGCAGACTCAAATCCTTCTCAAAACCTTAATTACACATCAACAACAACAAGAGGTACATATCTGAGGTCAACGGGAAGGCTATCAATTATATGGAAAGCTAAAAGAGGGAGTTACGGGTGGAACAGAGACAGAAACAAATGGATTCAGAGTTTTCATATAAAGGGGAAATGAAAAAGCAGTACAAGAGAAATTCATTATATTCTGCAAGACCGAATGTAAAACTCAGGTCTCAAATAAGCCAAACTCCAGTAGGACTTCCTATATGCCTGAAGGTAGGTTCAGGATTAAGTACTTGCAAGGAAAGTACCTGGTCAAAAATTCAGGCAGATTCTTCTTTTACCCAAGCCACTTCCACCAGTAACAAATATCCATCTCAATAGCAGTGCTGTCCTGTAATCTTTTTAGAAACATTTTTGTGGGCCAGGTAACCTGTGTCCATCACTGAAGAAAAATTTACATACTTGAAGCAGCTAGGAATTTATTGAGAAAGCCAGACAAGGATAAGCATGTTAGGGCAAAATTAAATTAGGACTGTGAAAGTGTAAGCTGCTTCTGGCTATGGGCTAAACAGTGTTGCAGCAAATTTTCATGCTTAAAGATTTCTTTTAAGAGTGGCTTGTGATGGATCTTGTTTTGAAAAAAAATAAAAAACCCAAACAAAAAAAACCCCTGAGCCAATCTACAGCTCTCTAAAAGCTGGCACCATGGTTAGCTTAACATATCCCCACTCTTTTCTAAAATGAGCAGCTACAAAGTTATGGGACAGAGATGAAAGTAACCCTTCTGTACTAGGCACTCCAGCTACCAGTGAAACAGGAGGAAAAACAAATCACACGTTACTAACAGCAGACTAAATTAATTGAACTCTAGCGACAAGTGGTCTATAACAAAAGGTTTATGAACTGAAGACAGGCCAAATATCCTCCACTGTTACAGATTGCTGCAGACTGGCCATGTCAGCAATGCTCATAGGCAGAAATGTCAGGGGCATCAACCCATTAGGAATACAGTATTTAGAAATGATGGAGTGAGCACCCGTAATTTAGTTCTGTGCTCTGAGTGCAGCACGAGAATGGATGGGGTAGTTTGGGTTTTCAGGCTTACAGTATCCTCAGATCACCTCTCCCACACACATTACCATGTTTGTCAACAGTTCCATCCTGAGCAATAGCTTTCAGGACTCTTGTCACATTGCTTTTGAAAGAGCAGAAACACACCGCCAAGTAATAGAACTGGCTAAGAAAACTGTGATGACACATGTCTTTCCCTGGAATTTGGCAAAATAAAATTGCTTGGTGGAAATGGTTCGATTTTGACTATGCTTGCACAGCTAGATATTTGTGAAAGTTTGGAATAAATTGGCAGAGTTGAAATAAAGAAGTTTCTTAAAATCTTGATTATTATATGAAATTCCAAATAAGAAAGGGCAGCCTGGCTCCCCTTGCAACTGTCAATGGTCTCTGTAAAGGAAGAGTCTGCACCTCTTCACGCTACACGGGAGGTGTCAGCTAAACTGAGTCACTACCACATGTGGTAGGTATTACCGGAAGGTTAGTTTTCCATGTTTAAATTTAATTTCTCTTACTGGCCTGAATCATTTCCAGAGATATATGTGAGAGCACCCTGGAGTCTTGTGAATAAGAAGAGAGAGGGAGTCCTCCTGGAGCAGCTTGAAAATAAGGAAAATTAAATTAAGGTGGTTGGGGGAAAGAAGCAAACTGCTCTATATTTCTTCTCTCTTACTCTGGAGATGGTGTGTATGTGTAGATGTAAAACCTTTTAGGCTCCTTTACTTGCTGAAGGTAAAGAAAAGCTCACTTTTCTCTCTGGCAGACATAGCAAAAGGCTGACAGCACAGTGTGTTTTTCATTTGCACTGTATGAGTCATCGCCTGCTCTGTTAGTCAGAAAAAAATATTGTGACCAAGGGGAAAGGTGACACATAGTCCAAAACAAAATTATAGGCCTTTCTGTACCATATTTTGTTATCAAATTTACAAGCAGCCATGTGCCAGGACAAACAAGGAACTGACCCCTAGGACAGCAGACAGCTAGAGATGATGTTTTGGCCCTCACTTGCACACATACTTGTGATACTGATTTCTCCTCTCCAGAGTCCCAAGCCTTGTGCATCAAAAGTTTCTAAGTGTAATGTGAAAATTTACCTTCCTCAATATATTATGTTGCTATAACCACAAGATTAAAAGTAGTTTTGGAAGAATGTATCATCCCTTTATACCATTTCATCTGTAGGACTCAAAGCATTATTAAAAAGCAAAATGCCACTGAAATCCTGGTTATTCATAAAGGTGGAAAACAGAGACTCCCAGCTCTGTTCAAAGCCGGTCCATGGCTAAGCCAGGAGCAGAGCCAGGTGTCCTGATGACCAGAAATCCTCCCAAAGCTTACAGCACCCCCATTTTATACTGATTGCTTTAGCTCCTATTGCATCAAAATGTGGATTGTTAAGATATGCAGCCAGATATAACTTTTAAGGAAAAGAAAGGCCTCTGTGCTAGAGTAGGTGTGTTGGAATCCTGAAAATTTGGATTTCTCTCTTAAATTTCCTGTATGGTTCTTAAGCAAAAGCCTGGTTTTTTTCAGTTTATTTTCTGTTTAATGGGGCTAAAAATAGCTTGTTAGCTCTCAGACCTTCACACCCTGTGAAATACTGAGATGCTTTGTGGACAAAAGCGTTGCTTAGAAACAAAAATAAAACCTAGAAGTCCCTAATTTTGCCTCCCAAGGGTACTTGGAAACCAAAACAGTGCCTCAAGACCATGTTTTTCCTGAAGTGCGCCAGCAAAGTTAGCTCACAGGCAGAAAACAGAGCCGGGCTGCAACATGTTGTGTTTTGGAAGCCGGGTGGCCAAGCAGTGAGCACTGTGTCCCAAGCCGATGGCTGCAGTTAGCTCCGCCATCACCGCATGCTCCACCGCTCCTGGGCTCGCCACCACGCTCCTCCAGGTGCTCAGAGCTTCAGAGGCACCTCTGAACCTCCCAGCCCTCCCAGGTCTTCAGCAGGCTGAGTATGAAATAGTTATTAGCAGCAGCTGCTGCGCTGAGTGGGACTCTGGTTTAAGTAATTCATTTTGATAACAACGTGTAGGTTAATTGATCAGTCATTAATTTTCTTGCTTCATAGTTTTTCCTAATTATCTTCATTACATAGAAGGTCCGCAAGGCATGTTCCTTGGTGAGTATGCCTACTTTTTATTGCTTTTTGCAAAAGTACAACATATGTGCAATTATTCACTGCCTTTCCATCTCTCAGCATCCCTTTGGTGCAGCATATTCCATTTCTGAATTCTTCTAGACAATAGTTAACCTCTCTTTCCATGACAAATACTGGTCGTATATGCTGTAACAGGAATTCAAGTGATGACAGAAAATTCAAGAAACAAATCTCTTTTTCCAGACCTGGCAGCTTTTCCTGAAAATTCAGTTATGGGCTTGTGGAGACAATCAAGAGCAGCCACAGACCCAAATGTTCCTGTTCCTTTTTTAAGTCTAAAAAAACAAAGCTAGTGAAGAGAATATTTTTCTGGCACAAATATTTATCACAAAACCATGCAGCAGCAGCAGCAGGGGTTAGATGGCACACCCAGGCATTGTTCAGCTCTGGTACTTTGCAAATGGGCAAGTCTTCCTATTCCAGTGCTTATTCCTGCCTTAAATCCTGTTATTACAGGTACAAGGTGGGAGGCATGTCCTATCCTTTACGTATTATCTGATTCCAGTGGGCTGTGAGATGCAGGAGACAAAGTGCTAGCAGGGACTGTCTTAGTCTCTAGGTAGTGTTAGGCTGACGTGTAAGGAGACGGAGGAGCTGTGTGCCTGACTGAGCAGAGATGGTACAGCTTCCAGGAAAGGAAGGAGCTGTTGGGCAAGGGATGTATATGCACACCTCCGTGCAGGCATAGGGCACTGATCGCACGTGATACGAGGAGATTTCTGATTTATTTGTTGGAACAGTTGGTTCAGCTGATCAAGATGAAGCTCCTGCAACACAAGTCTGCCAGGGGCTCGAGCTGGAAGGCAGGCAAGGCATGCGGACAGTAGGTGCATGTTCATCTTTAAATAGCAAAGCTGCATCAGCAGAAGTCTGAAATCTTCCAAAGCCACAAGAGACACAACTACAGTGCAGGGTGCACCCACTGTTATGTGTGTCCCATGAGAAGTGCGATATGTGCTGGCCACATGCTGTCCCCATGTCAGGAAGAATCCCAGTTGTGCACCGTTGTCCTTGTCCTGATTTCCCTGGAGAAGAACGCAGCAGCTGGGAAGCAGCTGTGGTGCACTCCCCTGTTGTGCACTGCTGGGAGGCTGGGAGGTATGGGGTGAACTGCACAAAGCACCTGCTCTGCAATCTGAATGTAGGAGAAAGATTTTCATTTTTCATGGCAGAAAATCTAGGCACAGCAAGCTTCCTCTTACAGCCTGGAGAATATGATCACACTGACCCCTTTGAGCTGTGTAAGATTGCTTAGCAGAGAGGAAATGGAAGGAGTTCATGACTATTTTTAAATTTCATTGTAAGAAAAGCAGCTTCACCTTGAAAAAGAAATTCATAAGGCCCTAGCTACAATAGTCTGTGATAGAAAGATTAAGACATACATGAGTTGTAAGGAGATAAATACTTTTGTACTCCTCTTGTAGCTTCCAATGAGCCATTTAATGAGAAACGGTAAGAGTGAAGGAGCAAAACCTCTCTGGCCTTCTATGCATTTTTTTTCATTAAATGGCAGGACGAATTTTTTGAGTATTAGATGTGTAGTATCTGTTATATATCAACCCAGATGTATATAACAAACAAACAAACAAATGTATTTTCCTTTTATATCTCTCTAAACTCTTTCCCAAATTCCAGCGCCTGACTCTGCATGCTTCCATTCTGGTGACACATGCAGCCTTTCCTCACTCTGCATTTACCACATACCACTTTGTTTCCTGACAATACTCACACCAACATGCTATTCAAACCTATGTCCAAAAATTCTTATGAAAATGCTGTGATTACCTCCCATGAAACCTCTATCTGAGATACTCTCCAAGACCTAACAGCCAAAGAAGTCAAGTCACTCCCTAAAAGACTTGGTAGGATCTGTGCGTCCAGGCCCATTTCAAAGGTCCTTCAGTGACCGCCTGTCGTGGTTTAGGCCCAGCCGGTAGCTGGGTGCCACGCGGCCGCTCACTCACCCCTCCCCCAGCGGGATGGAAGAGGAGAAGTCTAACAAAAGGCTTGGGTCGAGATAAGGACAGGGGGAGATCACTCGCTAATTACCGTCAGGAGCAAAACAGACTGAATGTAGAGAGGAGATTCATCTAATTTATTACTAGGCAAAACAGAGTAGAGCAATGAGAAAATACAATCAAGTCTTAAAACACCTCCCCCCACCCCTCCCATCTTCTCGGGCTCAACTTCACTCCCGGCTTCAACCTCCTCCCCCCTCAGCGGCACAAGGGGGCAGGGAATGGGGGTTGCGGTCAGTTCAGCACACATTGTCTCTGCCGCTTCTTTGTCCTCAGAGGGAGGACTCCTCTCAACATTCCCCTGCTCCAACATGGAGTCTCTCCCACGGGCTACAGTCCTTCACGAACTGCTCCAGCGTAGTCTCTCCCACAGGGTGCAGACCTTCAGGAGCAGACTGCTCCAGCGTGGGGTCTCTCCCACAGGGTGCAGACCTTCAGGAGCAGACTGCTCCAGCGTGGGGTCCCTCCCACAGGGTCACAAGTCCTGCCAGCAAACCTGCCCTGGCGTGGGCTCCCCTCTTCGCGGGTCTACCGGTCCGGCCCGGACTTGCTCCAGCGTGGGCTTCCCACGGGCCACAGCCTCCTTCAGGTGCCTCCACCTGCTCCAGCGTGGGGTCCTCCACGGGCTGCAGGTGGAATCTCTACACCCTCTCATCCTTCCTCCATGGGCTGCAGGGGACAGCCTGCCTCACCATGGTTTTCACCACGGGCTGCAGGGGGATCTTTGCTCTGGTGTCTGGAGCTCCTCCTCCCCCTCCTTCCTCACTGACCTTAGTGTCTGCAGAGTTTCTTACATCTTCTCGCTCCTCTCTCTGGTTGCAAAAACTTCCTTTAACTCCTTTGTTTTCCTTCTTAAATATGTTATCACAGAGGCGCTGATTGGCTTGGCCTTGGCCAGGGGCGGATCCATCTTGGAGCCGGCTGGCATTGGCTCTATCAGACACAGGGGAAGCTTCTAGCAACTTCTCACAGAAGCCACCCCTGTAGCCCCCCCGCTACCAAAACCTTGCCACACAAAACCCAACACACCGCCCATATCTGCAAAGGGAGAATTTGGGTACTTCTCCAAAACAAAACCCTAGTGAAGGCATGGTAGTGTATCATTCTGGACAATCTAAAGGGAAAGACTACAAAAGCTACTTGTGCATAGTTGTCTGGCTTAAAAGGGTGAAGAACCGATTTTCTTCCCTGGGCAGATATCGTTAGTTTTCTGCAATGTACAATAGAAAATACTGCTTTAAATATGCTTACATTTGAGGAGAGAAGACAAGCGATTGCATTACAAGAGCATCCTACTACAAGTTGCCTCTCTCCCTGTTGTTTTAGAGTGTGCTACCAATTGCTTAATGCTGCACTCTGCTAACCATCACCATTACCCTGTTTTTCTGTCCTTCACCCTTAATTACCCATGGACTATCTGAAGAAGATGATGACAGCTATGGAGTTAGGGACACCACAAATGCTCATACTGAAAGATTTACACTGAGTATTCAGTCTTACAGGTGAAGCAGCTGAGATCTTTCAGAGCAGTGATCTGCTCTGTAAAGCCAGCTGCTCAGAAGGCAGCATTTCCTCCAGCTGATGACCCTGCTCCTGCTTTCCTGTCCTCTGTGTTGTATATCCCCTCCCTGTGCATTTAAATGTTCATTTTCAAGTATCTCTATGCATCTGCCCTGCTCTCACATTAATTCTTATGGGAAATATTTCTGCACTAGCCATTGCCCTTTTCAGGAAAGAAAACAAAAAGGGGCAGCATTATGGTAGGTAGATGGGCCAGACCCAAAGCGATGACATTAAACACTCAGGCTTCTGGAAGAGCTCTAGGAATGAGTTTAGCCTGAGACTGCCTGCTTAAATCTCTGTAATAGAACAGTCCAAAACACAGTGAAACCAAAGCTTTAGGAAATTATAAATAAGTTTTATGCATCTCTTCCAGTAAAAGGGTGTTTGGGTCTTAAGGGGAAACCAAATAAACTTTCAAACTTAGTTTCCAGGGATTGCTAAGAAAGGACAATCTTGGAGTCCCACAGATATGCACACTCAACTACCATTGCTCTGAAACTGTGTCTGTAATACCACACTTCTATTTGATACTTTAAGGGAGTTTCTAATACTTCTCTGTTGTCTTCAGCAAACCCTTTCAAGCACTACGTAAACTTCTGTCTCTCTGTAGTCCAAAAGTATTTCAGGGTATCAGGCTGCACTACTTTTATCATAAAACATGATCTTATTCTTGCAGACAGCCTAGTTACTGAGGAGGAATGCCATGTACTCTACGGCAATATGGAAATTCAATTCTACAGCTATTGAACCCTTTTGTGCCAGTACTAGCCCCAGCCCATTTTGTCACAAAAAATACATTTTATTTGTTTGATTTTTGTTAAAAGCATAAAATACTTTGGTTTAGAACTAACTCCCGATTTCCAATCAAAAGTGGCATTTGGTATCCCACAAGTCAAAATTGTGGGTCATCGTTCCTCTTTAGAAAAAAAAAAATAATTACCATATGGTTTCCACAATTAGCAAAGGTAACTGGATATTAAATCAATGGCTCAGCAGATGGATAGACAAAATAAAACCAAGTGATATTCTATTAAATGAGGAGATAGGAGTGTTGAGACTGTAAACATGGTTAGATTTAATGTAGTTCTTCAATGTCACAGGCAAGTGAATGAGTCAAGGGCAGTGGTCTTCATGCAGACTTTCCTGTCAGGTGTGTTCCTCCACTTCAGCTATGCTTTATAGGTTTGCCTGCAGTTTGTTCCTGTCTTTTCTGCTTGATTTCAAAAATCATCTTCAGCTTTTAGCGTAGCTCTCCTACACATTGATGACCTTTTAAATAATTAAAATGCTAACTGTTCATTCAAGCTATTATGCAACTCACTGTTCAAAGTAGCAGGCAAAAGATCAAAACTGGGAGAAAGAAGACCTGTCTGCGCTACTTGGTTTTGACTTGCTTTGTTTTCCTGACAGGCTCTGTTTGAGGAGAACTGAGAAGTGTGCTTTGTAACTGGTTCAATGCTCAGAAATTCTCAGTGTCATGTTGTTATTCATCGTTTCTGTTTTGATCATTTAAGCAATCTTTTCATGTTTTTTTCCTCCTGGATATATTATCTGACATGCAACAACCAGAGTTTTCATAAAGCTCTTTGGTGCCTGTGGGTACCCACGTAGCTGATGCCTGTTTAAATGGCAGTTTCACAGCCTTCGGAGGTATGCTACATCATCTGAAAAAACAATTGCTGCAATAGAAAGCTCAAGACACTCTTAAAATCATCTACTCAAAACAGTGACATAACCTGGGAGGAGAGGTAGAATCTAGACAAAGTACAATGTCAAATTAAATACCCTGGACTTACTTCTGCAAACACACCATTGATTTGGTTATATATCAGACCAACAGGAACCTAGAAACTGATAACTTTTAAAACGAAGAAATCTGGACTTAGAAAAAATAAATGTTGGTAAATTTAAAAACTCTTCATCCTGGCTAAGTAAATGAAAGTGAATAGAAGGCTAAGCTAGGTTCCTGCAAAAGTGAACAAATTTTCAAAAATGCTAATAGAGCTGTTCCATTACAATTAAATTGGAACTGTCAGTGCCATATACTGCAGTTGTGCTACAGTGAGAAGTGGTATATGAGCCCTACAAATGCACACGATTGGGCAAATAAACCAGGTTTTCCTAAAGGGTTATAGAAACAAACAAAAATGTGTGTTGGTTTGACTGGTACCCCTTGCTCCCAACAGTTACTTTTGTAAATTTTCATATCTATGTGTGCATTTATGCCTCTATAGAATCACAAAAAATCAAGACAAGGAAATTGAGATTACTTCTAGAATTAAATTCTTCTCCGAAGCAGAAATTCCTGATGCATATCTCCAGGGTTCCCAGATAATAAAACCCAGACAGCAGTTTTGCATCTTATATTTTTTATAAGTGTGTTTAAATAAGTTACTACCCATGTTTCCACATTCATTTTTGCATTTTAAATTCTACTTTCACCTTGAATCCCTCAGTTGTGAGAATACCAAGCCTTTACTATCGTGTATGTATCTATGTACATTATGTTACTCCAATATAACACTATGCATCAGCATGAGACAAATATGACCTGCATTTTGCAAGAGGAAAAACACATGCAGAGCAATGAAGTTACTTAACCAAATCTATTCACAAAACCACTGGCAGCATTGCAGTAGAATCCAGGCGTGTTAGGTAGCACTGGCCAATATAAAATTTCTATACTGAAACATTTTTGAGGAGTTCACACTTAGTCATAATTGCATCATTATTTTAATGGTTAACATTATAGGAAGTCAACATGAGAATATATGCTACCTATAAAGAAAACCAAACAATTTAGTGACACCAATATATAAACACAGTATTTTTACACTGCAATAGTAAGGACATAAATCAAACAAACAAAAGAAACAAATGAAACTTGGACTAATGACCATTTCCTCAATCACTTTTTTTCTATGTAGCAAGAAATTGGAGATCAAATGAAACATAAACATTTTGATAAACATGATGCAGGTCACAGCAGCATTTTCTGGAGTAAGAAAACTGACTGATCTTCAGGGCATTTAAGTGTAACATCAGAAGAGTCTTTGCATTATAGGGAAATGCTAGAACACTAGTTAAAGAACCTCAGTGGATGAGCTCACATCCCTCTGTCCTGACTTGTAACTCTCCTGCTGCCTAGAAGATTACCTGATAACATGAGATGTGGCATCTCAGCCAAGCGTTCCTATAGGATGCGCTCCCTGAAATGGCTATAAACCCCAAAACATTGGTGTAGGCTTTATTCTTTCTTTGCTTGAAGTAGTGGCAAGGTTGTCATTCAAATTATCAAGGCACCTCTTTCTAGATGCCCAGCCTGCTTTCTGAAGGCCAGCATGATACTCTGGCTGTCAGCAGATTTAAAAAAAAAAAAAAAAAGGTGATTGTATTTGAGAGATATGATCACTTTGTGTAATATATGAACCATTGTAACTTTTAGACTGAAGGCAACAAAACAAGAATAATTTCCTTCTGTGCCATATTGCCCCAGATTTGTTCTAATAAATCTAATTCAAACTTAGCTGCGGTTTCTGGTTCTCTTGGATCTTTGGGGGACAATGCCACCTGTTTTGCTTCAGAGTCTCCAGCAGAAAAAACAGCCCAAATTAAGATTTATCAAATTTAAGTGAAAGGACTAATCTTTGCATTCCCTCCTGCACCACAATACCCATTGAAAGAAGGCAATAAGCACTATTCTCTAAGCAAAAAAAAAAAAACAACCCACAACAAGCCCCTAAACCTTGTCATCAAAGTTAGCCTGAATAGACTGGATGTGTGCACCATGACTTCTGAATTTAGTCTGATAGTTCAGTATAAAAATACTACATTAAATTCTTATATCAGAAAAAGAACCACTTTCCCAAATTATACACCAGCATGACTAATGACATCTAATCATAACTCTGAAATGTCAGTGATTTGGCTGCTTCTTGAAACATAATACTGAACAAAATATAGCACTGTGCGATCCCATGCATTTTAGTTCCAATCCATAGTTTTGCTTTACATTTCTGATTTTTTTTAGGTCTTAATCATCTATATTTCCAGTTACTTGAGGTTGTTAGATTCATAAGGATTTTCACATCAGAGACCTATTTGAGATAGGTTAGCATATATCCCTGAATCTCTGCCAATACAATATTCTTTCCATGTAATTTTGTCCACTTGAGTCCTAAGAGCACAGGTTTTCATCATTCTGCTCTCCAGAGGGTATTGCATTGCCCACAGTTCTGTACTAGTTATTCCAAGCCAGGTTACATCTGCTTGACCGTACCTGCAGCTCCCTAAATATTACTTCCTGCCCATCTTGAGGTCCTCCTAGATCTTCTCCATACTGTTTTCTCAATCCCACCTCATCACTCAATTATTCTTGAATTTAGCAACTGATTAGATCCCTAACTTTGTTTCCTACTTAATCAGGAATTTTGTAAATCTCAGCAACCAAGTTCTGGTTATCATTTCTCCGTGCACCATATTCTGTCAGACAAGGAATAAGAGTCAGGTCACACAAAAGTCAGCCTGGCCTGTGCCAAATACTTCACGGTTTCCTTGCTTGTGATTCTTTGCAGACCACAAAACCTAGAAATAGCCCAAAGGACACAAGCTTTGGTGAAAACAGAAAGTAATGAAACATTCTGGACAGGCTTAGTTCCAGTGACTGGTAATTGCAGATGCCTAATAATGCCTGTGCCTGTTGTGTATATGTTGTATTGTGTGGCGGATAGCTACTGATGGCAAATTTTGGAGTGGATTTTTTTTTTTTTTTGGTTAAGGCAGTAAAGTAGACAAAAGTCATTTCAAGATCAATATTGTATTAACTAGTTATTCAGAAAATAACTAGCTTTCATTTAGAAAACAAGAGTCAATAGACTGACAAACTGATACAGTCTTTAAAACATTTAAAAGCAGACTTGAACTGCGTGCATACAATAAGAGATTTGAAACCTATTTATTGAAGGTCTTAGCATGAAGATCCTTGCATTGACTTAAGTGAGTTTCCAATTTTACTCTAAAGATCTATCAACTTTTTTTGCAATAAGTGACTGCCTTATTTCCTCCACAAAAAAGGTTTTTAAAAGCCCTATATCTACTTGCTGAGTTCTTCTCCACTAGAAAGGTCTAAATTCAGGATACAATTTTGCATTTTGGAGGCAGTCTCTTCTTCTGAAGCTCTCAGCTGCGTAACACTGACAGGCCTTATGATACAGAAAGGAAGAGCAATGTAATTGGTTTTGTTGATGTCATTGCCTGACACCAGATAGAGCAGGAAAGATTGTAGAGACCAACTGATTCCTTTTTAACACAGGGCTTGTTAAATTTTTTTTTTTTTTTCTGAAGGAAAGGTAATTTGCACCGGTGGTGTTGTCAGTCGTCAACGGGTTGCTATGGTGTGCAGTCAAGCTTCTAAGCAGTGTTTTGTTTTGTTTTCTACTCTTGCCTGGATTCCCCCTTTAACCTTATCAAAGCAGTTAAATTTCTTCAACCTATCAAGCTGAGCCATGTCAGCATCTTAAGATAGTCGCTGTTGACATGGCTGAGCAAAGCTGAATTGATCTTACAACCCTCAGGACATCCTGCACAGCATGCATGCTCTATACTACCACCACATGCCTGATTTAAAGTCCAGACCTTTCTAACTCATTGTTGGCAAGGTAAAATGCTTTGTACCACTAACGTTATTTAAGATCTTTCTGTTGCCACAAATGCTATCCCAGTAACCTTAGACCGTATGCTGGAGATGGAAAAGGAGGGCAGAGATGACATGCTTGTTTGCCCTAAAAGCTAAACAACAAAAAATCCCCCACCTGAAACAACAACAACAAAAACCCACTATGCAAGTTGAGCTGTACCTGTCTATCTGAGAAAGCAGCAATAAAACAAGATTAGTTACATTAGAGAACAAAGTGTGGCTGACAAGGCTTTCAACTACTCTCCATGAAGAACCTGACAAGTGAATGGCTGTTTTCCAAGCTGTTAGGCACCCGAGGTACTGCACATTTGCTTGTATCCTATAGGTTTTCCATTAGCAGGCACACACAGTGACAGTAACCCATGAATCGCAAGGATCCTCTCCTTAACACTGCGAGCACAAAAAAGGCTGGATTTTGAAAAACACAGAACTTCAGAACCAGGTCACCAAGAGACCTCAGGCCCAGGAGAACAGACAATTGTAACTACTTGTTCTGCTCACTTCATTCCTCAGTAATATTCATCTCCTAACTTTTAAGTAGAGAAACAGAAGAAAATTCTCTTAGAACAAAGAACCACTTTGTCTTCCAAAGGGTCTTTGTTTACGTATTTACATGCCTACCTGCTTGTCTGCATGTTAGTTAATGGCTACTTACAGAGTAAGTTTTTTGTGCTAAAACAAACTCATATGACTTGGGAAACAAAGACCTGGGAACTTGGCAAGCACACATCTGCCTGTTCTCTGACTCAGTGAAAATAGTGTGGTATAAAATCTCGGAGAACAAACACAAAAAATGGAGTTAGTAGCAGAGAAAACTTGTCCTTTAACACAAACCAGAAAACAGATAATGATTAACAGAACAACAATTAAGATAGATTTGAGGATTGCTTCTGAAATGGTAATTCTCAGCCTGTGGTAAAGAGAACATCGTAATAGTGAAGAACGATTGCGGGCAATAGCTACTATAATGTCATCATCTTATTATCAATAAAATAGGCTGATGATGTGGAACAATTTGTTCATCTCTCAAATTATGACTTACTGGAGCATTCTGATTTCAGAACTTGATTTCCAAAGCATTTCAGACCTCATTTCCCTTAAGAGCAAGGAGGATTTTCATTTATATATTACTTTCTTTTACCTAAAAATCAGTAATCAGTGTTTAATCATCTTTTATTGTGCTTTTATTCAGAGTCAAGGAACACACTTTGCCTCTTTCATGAAGCATTCACAAAAAAAGGTTCAAGTACAACTCTATTAATTTGTATGGATGCAAATGGTTTGGAAAGTAATTTTGTTTGTATCTACATTGTGATTCATAGATTGTGGTTATTCCAGAATCGACTTGTTGGATATTTTATATTAAATAAAAAACACATCGAGATTATAAGCTTTCTTCTTGTCCCTCCCTTCCTTACTCAACCAGAGCAGGAAGCCAGTCAAAAGTGGTGATGGTTTGCAATTTTGTCTCTGACTGCAAAGACAGTGATTTCCTTAGTAGTCACTTGTTGGGAGTTTAGAATAGAGGCAATAAGAACAGATACACTATCCATTCTTTGTTTGCCCAGCCATAATGCTTAGCTATAAAATACCCCACAATCTAAAATCACTGCCAACGTACTCTGTGCCAGGCTTTTCTGTGTGTGCAGACATAAATCAAAACAACTGAAATGAACACAAAAAGCAAAGAAAAAAAATAAAAGAAAAAAAAAGAAAAAATCAGTCATAAAATGAAAAGTTTCAATCCATAATTCACCTAGAATTTGTAGAAAATTAATAATGTGAAACATTCTTGTATGTGAATACCTCAGAAAATAACAGAACAAGTTTTTTTTTAATCCAAAATTACAGGAGTAAGCAACCGTATATTTTTTTTCCTTGAAAAAGGTAAAGGGTCTCTTGGCATAGCCAAATGGTGTGTGACTTGCACAGAGGCAGCATTAACAGCCAAAGGAATCTGGGGGAGCAGCATCTTTCTGGTAGGTCTGCTCTGGGATCTGCCCCGTCCTGGGATTACAGTAATTCAGCATGATTTGGAGAGAACTTCTGGAGTAAAGGGAGGAGAAGGAATAATCAAACCAACTGATACTCCCAGGCATTTTCTCGTATTAAACCAAAAGTTTTGGTCAGCCACAGAGCTAGTGTTTGCTCCCAGCAGTGGTACTTTCGACTTGGTGACTTGATGGGCAGGAGATGGGTGCTTGGAAGAGCTGATACTGGCACAACTGCTAACAAACCCCGTGCTAATTCATCTTTCCACGCTCAGACTCCTGAATCAATGTCCTAACATAGTACATCTCATCCTTCTTGTTCCCACAAAACCTCTGTAGTATTCAGCTACTGAGAGCTGGTGAAAAGCAACACCTCAATGCTACTCCGTTCATTACATAATTAATCTCTCATGGAGAAAAAGTAAATGAGTCAATGTGGTCTGAGCAAAGTATGCTCTTCTACTGCGGTATCAGCTTAGGTGTCTCCATATCATCTTCTCAACAAGAGTAAAATGGAAGGATTTGTAAAACACAAGCACAGTCTGTCACACATGAAGTTTTTACTGCTGTCCCACATACAAATAATTGAAAATAAGCTTACATATCTTGAGAACTAGAAATAAAAAGTATGTCTGGCACCTTTCTCTTTAAAGGAGTTAATAATAGGTGCTGCTTGTGGAATATTTTGGATATTTTGTAAGGTTTTACTATTTTTCTTCCTGCATGTTTATTATGATATTTTCTAGTTCACTGCAATAGGTGAAGAGATCAAAGGAGGACAGTATATAGTAGCCTTGTGTCCTGAAGTGAAATTATGATTCAGTTATTAGCTCTGATACTCAGAAGCATACATGAACTAATGCAGCATCTATCCACTTTGCCTTATCTATTGTGACAAGCCTCCAGGGGGTTGATCCACATGAAATTCATTTCACATCTCATTCATTGAGTGCCTGGGATTTGAAATACCTTTCTGCTCTTCTAGGTTTCAATAAGCTAGACTGCACGGACTCATTGCCAACAAAAAGTAAGAAAGTAAACTTCTCCATAGGGATGGTGCTTTCAAATTTCCTGCGATGCCACTGGAGATGCACTGACATTCATTTCAGGAGTTGTGCACATGTGTACCTAGGACAAGGATGACTTAAAGAATAATCATACTTTTTAGACCAATGGAAATATATCTTATTGTACTCTGAATAATAATGAAGCTTATATCATATAAAGGAAGAAATACAAAAGATTATATTCAATATGAGATGTATGACATTGAAACCTTCTACCCTTCCATTAAGCAAAAATGTCCATACTCCTCTTTAAGGAAAGTGAGCCATTTGGTATTTGCCAGTTTATACTTAATTTCTGTACAAGTTTTACTGATGAAAACAGTGCAAACAAAGACCCCTCTATTTGTCCAGAACATTTCTTTTCTTATTTGGTAAGCAAAAGCTCGGTAGAGGAACAATATTGCTGGAAA
Source organism: Grus americana (assembly GCF_028858705.1). Taxonomy (NCBI): domain Eukaryota; kingdom Metazoa; phylum Chordata; class Aves; order Gruiformes; family Gruidae; genus Grus; species Grus americana. Next base: position 49,929,011 of record NC_072853.1, on the reverse strand, counting down.
TATTAGGGATTTCCTTTAATGAGAAAAAGCATTATCAAGAAAACCAATTCCCCTCCTATGTCCTTCCTCCTCGAACTACTGACCAAAGCTGTCACTGCTGGAACACATAAACCAACATCTCCAATGGCCTAGAGACCTACAGGAAATGGGGAATTACTGGTGTTTCCCTATCTGTGTGAATAAATGAATGGCTATCAGAGGACAAAGTGTGAGCTACTGTATTTTTTATCACGGAATGGTAGGGGCTGGAAGGGACCTCTGGAGATCACCTAGTCCAACCCTCCTGCTAGAGCAGGATCACCTAGACCAGGTTGCACAGGATTGTGCCCAGGTGAGTTTTGAATATCTCCAGAGAAGGAGACTCCATAGCCTCTCTGGGCAGCCTGTGCCAGTTCTCGGTCACCCTCACAGTGAAGAAGTTTTTTATGCAGTATTATTAAAGCAGTGTGTCAGCTGGGACAAGACTTAGTCCTAGGGATCTTACTGTGGTGGGTTGACCCTGGCGGGAGGCCAGGTGCCCACCAGAGCCGCTCTGTCAATCCTCTTTCTCAAGTGAACAGGGGAGAGAAAATATAATGAGAGGCTCATGGGTCGAGATAAGGACAGAGAGAGATTGTTCACTAATTACCATCACGGGCAAAACAGACTTAACTTAGAAGAAGTTAATCCAATTTATTACCCAGAAAGCAGAGTAGAGGAATGAGAAATAAAAACAAAATCTTAAAACACCTCTCCCCACCCCTCCCTTCTTTCCAGTCTCAACCTGACTCCTGATTTCTCTACCTCCTCCCTGCAGTGGCACAGGGGGACAGGGAATGGGGGTTACGGTCAGTTCATCACATGTTGTTTCTGCCGCTTCTTCATCCTCAGGGGGAGGACTCCTCACACTCTTCCCCTGCTCCAGTGTGGGGTCCCTCTCAAAGGAGACAGTCCTCCACAAACTTCTCCAACGTGAGTCCTTCCCGCAGGCTGCAGTTCTTCACAAACTGCTCCAGCGTGGGTCCCTTCCATGGGGTGCAGACCTTCAGGAGCAGACTGCTCCAGCGTGGGGTCCCCCACGGGGTCACAAGTCCTGCCAGCAAACCTGCTCTGGCGTGGGCTCCTCTCTCCACAGGTCCACAGGTCCTGCCAGGAGCTTGCTCCAGCGTGGGCTTCCCATGGGCCACAGCCTCCTTCAGGTGCCTCCACCTGCTCCGGTGTGGGGTCCTCCACAGGCCGCAGGTGGAATCTCTACACCCCCTCATCCTTCCTCCATGGGCTGCAGGGGGACAGCCTGCTTCACCATGGCCTTCACCACGGGCTGCAGGGGGATCTCTGCTCCGGCGCCTGGAGCACCTCCTGCCCCTCCTTCTGCACTGACCTTGGTGTCTGCAGAGTTTCTTACATCTTCTCACTCCTCTCTCCGGCTGCCAAAGCTCTCACTCTCTAAGTGTTTTTTCTTCTTCTTAAATATGTTATCACAGAGGCTCTGATTGGTTTGGCCTTGGCCAGTGGTGGGTCCATCTTGGAGCCGGCTGGCATTGGCTCTATCAGACACACGGGAAGCTTCTAGAAGCCACCCCTGTAGCCCTCCCTGCTACCAAAACCTTCCCATGCAAAACCAAAACACTTACCTACAAAAGAATACCCACCCAAAGATGACCGAGATGAGAGTTAATTGCCTTCACTGAAGAGGCCAATGTATTTTTCAGGTTGCTTGGGTGTTTTGTCCATCAGAAATTGCCCTCAGGAGTGGGGACAGAGCCCAGATCACCCCATGCTGGGACTCACATTGCAGGCTAGAATCAGATTTACTCTTGGTATTTCTGGCTTAATGAATCTTTTAAAGTATATTCACTTATTGAGTCCGGTTATCTCTTCACTAAACAAATACCAAAAATGCAAAAGGGATTACTGCCAGTCTGTAGCGTGCAATGCCACGAGCGCTAGCAAAGACTCCTGGGTCTGCAGTGTTTTCATCTAAGGGATTGGCACAAGCCAGCTGAGTTACATGGGATACGAAAGGGCATTTAATAAAGCCGAATCCTGAGATTATTAAAGGATTGCAGTGGCAGCCTTAAGGTGGTCAGTATGGAGAAGGAAGTAAACTTGGTTCTCTGTTGCCAGGTTTTCATTTTACAACCTCAGCCTGAGTATTTGGCCATGGGATGAGAGGAGGAGGAGGTTTCATGGTCTCTGGACCTGGATACTGGCTGCATCCCATGACACAGGAGCCACACAAGTTAAAACGAATGCTGCCAATCCGTGATCTGCTTCACATATGAATTCTTCTGAGCCTGTTAAAGCAGAGGAGCAATATCACCCCACTGCCAGCACCAGTGCAACTGGTCCTGTTGCCCAAACTTCTGCCCATGTGCTCGTGGTGCCAGCCATACAGGCCATACACTTCTCTTGTATGTGCTTGGTGAGGTTCTCCACTGTGCTCAGAACCTGAAGTCTCCAGTGTCCTAGGTCTCTCTTCCCCACACACATCTTCCTTTTCTTCTGCTGCCTATTTTGTCCCACACATTCCCATATCCACAACACTCCCCAAGCACTGCCTTCCACGTAGCACCTCAGATCCTTACGGGGTCCTTGGCTGCCCTCTGCATCTCCCCTGCTAAGGGGTGATGCCCTCCTTCTCCCCTTCTCTGCTGAGTGGGGAAAAGCCCCTGCAGAGGCCAGGCTGCAAACACACATGCAGTGATGGTGAGAGGCAGCTTCTTGATGGGTGCCGACTCTGCTGCAGCCCCCGCTCAGCCTGGACCCTCATTTGAGTCTGTCCCCTCGTCCCCTGAAATTATCCCAGGTGCTCAACAGCTACCTGAGGAGAGGTATAGATAGAAAGCAAGACCAGAGCCCTTCTTTCCTTAGGAAACCAGGCCAAAAATAATCCTTAAGGCACCATACAGTATAATAAGCAAAATTATATCAGTGAAGTAATTTCCTTCAGTTGAATAATCAGTGCTCAGACTAAACCTGAAGGTAATAGTGCCACAGCTGGAAAAATGTGATTTCTCTGATGAGGTATTCTAGAAGAGTAAAAATAAAACATATTCTGAATATTTTTTTAAATTCTTATGAAACAAAATTTAGATGGTTGCAAACTGAATTTTTCCTTAATTTCAATATCGATAAGTATTTAATTAAATCCTCCTAGGCAATATTTACATGCAATATGCTGTAATATAAATAATTTTAATATTCACAATATCATCTCTAATAATGTGTTATATTTTTAAAATAAGAGTTATCAAAATAATCTTACCAAAATGAAACAGAAAATGCCAATTTACATCTTTGGTTGACATGCATCAACATGCACTTATGAGATCTTGGCAGATTTTTCTCATTTGGTCATGTGCAATTTCTTCAATAGTTCCTAAATTACAAAATGCATAACACTGTCCCCACAAGTATCATTTTCTGCTTAAAGCAGCTTTATGTTTCTCAGTCTTTGTACTGTTTGTTCACCCACACACATTCTGTTTTCTAGTGTTGGTTTTATAAATCAGTAGTAGGTCTTGAAAACACTCCCTATCCTTTAAGCACTTGTACCAAGAGATTATACCCTATATCCCTGTATCTTGCAGTTACTTTGTTTAAAGTGTTCTTCCACTTGCTAGCATGCATACACAAGATAATGTGCAATTCATTATATGCAACATTTTTTTCTTTGATGCTGAGCTTATGAACTAATTTAAATATTGGTTTCCCTCATGACAAAACACAAGCTTTGCTCCCAATGCGGTCACATTTTCTTCATGAAACAGTATTGAATCAGCATGAGAGTGTAGTGTAATTTTCAAAAACCTACAGTTAGTGAATATAACTTTTTTTAAGATGTTTCCTGACATAATATGCAACATCTAAGCAGTTAATAGCAATGAAAGGAACAGTTAAGCAAATCATTATTGTTAAAAGTTATGTGTTGTTATTGAATTGTTTCATGCACGTACAACATAGATGTGATTCTTAAAACACTATACTGAAATTCTGTGACACTTCCTTCAGTGTGGGACACAAAATAATACTCCCTCATAGCGCACTTTTAATTTTGGAATAAATCAGCTGTTGCATCTATATCCACAGACAAGGCTGTGAATACACCAGGTGCACTAAGGCAAATTAAGCTCAGTTAAAAGACAGTTAACCTTACAAAAAGAGGTCTGCAACAGAAATAATAAATTGTGAAATTCGTTGGTTCAAGGAAATTTTTTGTGCTCTAATACACTTAAATTCTATGGTATGCTGTATTCTGGATTATGTCAACCCAAATATTCAGCAGCCTGTTTCTAGTTTTGCCACAGCTTCTCTATAACATATCCTTTCAGTCATTAACATTGAAAATCAGTGATGTATTTTGGGGAACCCCCCGTGATTTGCATCACCTATTCCTCACGCAGCTCCTGGCCTGACAGGTCTCTGTGCTACAGCGCAACCTGGCAGCACCCAAACTGGTAACACAAAGCTGACTTGCAGTCTGGCTGAGACAGCGTGGGGCTTTGCGTGGGGCTTTGTATGAGTCTTTGCTGAGATTTTTTTTGCCATTCTCCTGCAGCCAGACTTCTCCTAACGCCATGCCTGCAGTGCAGACATACTTTTTCAATCTGTGGATTTGACCAGAATACACACCTGAGAAGAAAACTTTCCACCAGGGAACACATTCGGAATCGATGCCAGAACCATCTCAATCTATTGTAAAGTCCTTGTTAGGGGACTGAAAGGACTGTTAGAGCTGAGGACCACCTTTTGTGTAGAATGCCACAAATGGTGACCAGGCTGTCATTCCCAGCAGCTTACTTTGTACCCTACCGGCCACTGCGTTAAAGACACGCCTGTAGTCACTATCGGCCGATGATGCTGAACATCGCGTTTCTCCTCCCTTACTGTGGTGGCACACTGTTCTCAGCATGGGCTGAGTGCACTGACCTGATTCTTACATGCAGACTTGAAAGCAGGTAAAACAAGACATAAGACTTATATTAGCAGAAGGAGACAGCGTGATCCAAATTATTTTAGTACTTCAACACGTGCTGTCATCCCTAGTCTAAACAGCAAACACCAAAAGGCAGACAGTCCTGAACCAAAACGTATGCTCCCTGCTGTATGAGAGCTACAGCAGAGATGTGGACGTCTTTGTCTCCAACTTAACAATACCCCAGAGGACAGTTTTGTATTCAACACTAAGAAATATCACCATAATAGATGCTTTTCCCCTTTAGCATTACAGAGTTCCTTCTAAGTCTGCTCTGGCCTTGATTTTCCAGCTGGTCTGAGCCAGTGTCTTGAAAAACAGGCCCCAAAATTATTGTTATTCTGTCCTGTTATTCCTTTTTTTTTTTCAGATTTGAATACATGCAAGGCACATTTTGGCCAGGGAAGCTTGATTAGCTAAGCTCACAAATTAATAGTTCAGATTAAATTGCTTGTATCTATTTAGCACTGTGATATTTATTTATAGAGTAATTATTATCGAATGTCTGAGATAAAAGCCTTTAATCTAAAAAACCTGTTATCATTCAAATGTGTATTTATATATTTCAGACCCCAAACCCCAAACCTCTGAATATGCTGAGAAAATGTTTAAAGTCACAGTAAGACTCAAAACAAAGGAAATAATAAATAAAACATTAAAGTTGAATATGCAGTCATGAGGCTGTGAGCTCCTTGGAGCAAAGGCTTTCCTCTTTATGAAGTATCTAGTGAGGTGTCTAGCACATAGTGGGTATTACTTAACATAATTATTATCCTCTTAACGTAAAACTTTCACATCATATTTTCTGTGGGTTTTCTTCTTTTTTCTTACAGAAATGCACTTTTTGAAAGATTTCTGTCAGGTCCTGAGGGCTGTAAGGGAGCCTAGAAGTAATTATGAGGCTCATGTTTTTAAACATTTGGGGAGGTCTTGGTGCAAAGCCACTGGAAGATATGGATGGAAAATGCTAAACAGGTTTTTATTTTGGTCTGTATAACTTACAGCACAGACATCATTGGCCTTTATTCACATAATAATACTTTTTAGAATTTGCTTATTGTGCTTCACATTTTCTGAGCTCCTGCCCAATATTCCTTGAGGATTCCCTGTATTTTTTTTCCTGACTGCTGCAAAAGTACAAAAAGTTTTCATCTGCATGGAGTAGTCCTTTACAGGACTTTCTCTAGCCTTCTCAAAAATATGACAGTATAAGGACTAGGTTTTTAAAAGTATTTGGGAATACTTTTTTCCTTTCCAGGAAACTGGAAGATGAAGTGGCTAAGCCACTCTCCATCATATTTGAGAAGCTGTGGCAGTTTGGTGAAGTTCCCACTGACTGGAAAAGGGGAAACACAATCCCTGGTTTTAAAATAGGAAAAAAAAGAAGACCCAGGGAACTACAGGCCGGTCAGTCTCACCTCCATGCCTGGCAAGATCATGGAGCAGATCCTGCTGGAATTATGCTCAGGCACATGGAAAATAAGGAGGTGATTGGTGACAGCCAACATGGCTTCACTAAGGGCAAATTGTGCCTGACAAATTTGGTGGCCTTCTACGATGTGGTTACAGTGTTGGTGGATAAGGAGAGAGCAACTGACCTCATCTACCTGGACTTGTGCAAAGCATTTGACACTGTTCAGTGTGACATCCTTGTCTCTAAATTGGAGAGACATGGATTTGATGGATGGACCACTCGGTGGATAAGGAATTGGCTGGATGGTCGCACTCAAATAGTTGTGGTCAATGGCTCAATGTCCAAGTGGAGATCAGTGATGAGTGGCGTTCCTCAGGGGTCGGTACTGGGATCGGCACTGTTCAACATCTTTGTCGTTGACATGGACAGTGGGATTGAGTGCACCCTCAGCAAGTTTGCCAACAACACCAAGCTGTGTGCTACAGTCAACACGCTGGAGGGAAGGGATGCCATCCAGAAGGACCTTGACAGGCTTGAGAGGTGGGCTCATGTGAACTGAACTGCATGAAGTTCAACAAGGCCAAGTGCAAGATCCTGCACATGAGTTGGGACAATTCCAAACCCAACTAAAGGCTGGGCAGACAATGGATTGAAAGCAGCCCTGAGGAGAAGGACTCAGGAGTGTTGGTGGATGAGAAGGTCAACGTGACCTGGCAATGTATGCTTGCAGCCCAGAAAGCCAACCATATCCTGGGTCACATCAAAAGACGCACGACCGGCAGGTTGAGGGAGGTGATTCTGCACCTCTACTTCTCTCTCACGAGACCACCTGGAGTACTGCATCCAGCTCTGGGGTCCCCAGTACAAGAAGGACATGGAGCTGTTGGAGCAAGTCCAGAGGAGGACCACGGAGCTGATCAGAGGGCTGGAGCACCTCTCCGATGAGGACAGGCTGAGAGAGTTGGGATTGTTCAGCCTGGAGAAGAGAAGGCTCTAGGGAGACCCTATAGCAGCCTTCCAGTACCTGAAAGGGGCCTACAGAAATCTGGAGAGGGACTGTTTACAAGGGCATGGAGTGATAGGATGAGGGGTAATGGCCTTAAGCTGAAGGAGGGTAGATTTAGACTAGATATAAGGAAAAAATTCTTCACTGTGAGGGTGGTGTGGCACTGGAACAGGTTGCCCAGAGAAGCTGTGGATGCCGCCTCCCTGGAAGTGTTTAAGACCAGGTTCGATGAGGCTTTGGGAAACCTGGTCTAGTGGAGGGTGTCCCTGCTGATGGCAGGGGATTGGAACTAGATGATCTTTGAGGTCTCTTCCAACCCAAACCGTTCTGTGATTCTATGATTCTATGAAATGGCTGAAAACCATCCTCCTTCCTCTGAACATTTGATGCAAATTCATCCAATCTGCACAAGTGTGAACCTTACGAGGGCTGGAAACCAACTGGCTGTGTATCACTTTGCCTCTAAAGATAAATGAAAATCTCATTTGCCGACTTCACAGTAAGGGATAGGAAGAAAAACAAACAGAAGCATCAAGGTAAAAATTTGGCCATATTTACACAGGTTTTTAAAAAAACACCACTGGCTATGCATTCTTTATGAACCATTCTAAGTTTTCAGAATGAGGACATTTGCAGACAGAGTGTTGACAACCTGTCTGAGGAATCTTTAAAGGTCATAGAAAAAGAAGAAACCAGGCTGTAGATAATCCTGAACAGTCACTCATACTATTAACCTTATTTCTTGACAGAAGGAAAGACAAGTGCAAGCAATATTGTTATCCTTGCAAACCCAACACCACCTTCATATCAAATGCTTTCTCCTAAAAGCAGCAGTGACAGGTGAAGTTATCCGAGAGACAACTGTAAAAAAGTTTTGCATAGACCATAGCTAAATTTTAGACTTCTGGAACATGAATTTTGATGAAACTTCTTGACCATGACAGTTAGAATTATAGTTTAAATTTTATGAAATGAATATTTACTGGTAAACACACTGAGAAGATGTAAGAGTGCACCGAAGCAGTACTCCCAATGCATTCACCAAAGTTATTTCACAAGAGTTCAGAATACCCCAGTTTCCAACCATTAGCAAAATTAGGTCAGTGAGCATCAGTTTGCCCTGCAAGATATTTCTGACCAGAACCATAACAAGGACAAAACATAAGAGGGAAGGTGCCTGTTCCAGTGCCCAGTTTACTAGGAGGATTGAGAGGAAAAGGTGCAACAAGAAGACATTGTCCAAACCTAACATATAGTACTATACATGACAGGGCTCACCACAGCAGTTTCTCAACTTATGCCGTAGTAGCCGTGACTTTAGTATCTGACCTTTCAGGCTGTGCAGCAAAAATTAGGGGACAGATTATACCACAATAGGAAAGCCTGCTGAAAAAAACAAACCAGAAAAAAAAGCTAAACACCTTTCTTCCTCAAGGAGCTTGCGCTCACACACTCTTAAATAATTTAGCTTTTCTTTTGAAAATGGGGATCCTGCAGAGAAAACCCTGTCAAGTGCAAATGTGCCATTGTGACCAAAATATTGGTGACTTTATAAGAGTGCTGAAAAATGGGATATGCTGCATTATTTGCTCAAGCAGTTTCTAGAACAGCCAAGCATTATGCATGATTTGTGGGGCAAGCATGCAAATTGGCAAAAGAGGATGTCAGTTTGACCTCCAGTCACTTTTACATTTTGGAAAAGCTTAGCATGATGATAAACTGCTGCACACAGTGCCTGTCTTAATCTGTTGATAATCTTGGATTACTTTTCAGATCTTCCCTGGTTTAGCAGCTTCTGTCAAGCTGTAAATAAAGGAGATCATGTGGAGATTTCTTCCACCAGTCATGGAGATGTCACTTGTTCACTGACTAGCTGGCAGGTTTTCATGGCAAGTCTGCTCACTCATTGGAAATTGTGCCTGTTGCCTAAGTGACCAGTAATCCACTTGAAGAATGAAAAAGAAGTTACTGAGGTGCCAAGGGACTCTGTCTAGAAATGAGAAATATTTGACAGTGGAAAAATATGTGTTTGTAGTGTCGTTTGGTTCATTTTTCCACGGAGAGTTGAAATCACAGAAGGCAGACAGGGATCACTAAAACTAACTCTTTTGCACATAGATTAACTTGTAATTCACTTACTCGTGCATGTGGGAATACAGCTTCTCAGACCAACTTCCTTCAGCAATAATGCGGTTTATGCTTCTGCTCTTGTGTTTTAAAAAAAAGTCATGAGATTAAAAATCCTCCCTAGTGACTGTTATCCCAGAGCTGAAATATAAGAAAATGGATCATATACGGTACCTAGAAACCACAGCAACTGCATTTTTAGAAAAGAAAAAAAAAAAAGAGATCAGCTGTGATGTGACAAGGCTTCTCATGGGATATACTAATCCTGCTCAGAAGAATTAGCTTACTTGACTCAATTGCTCCTTTGGGACTTGCAAATAATGCACGTTTAAGTGATAGATATTTGCATGATATCAAGAACAGTGTCATTTATGCTTTGACGTGTTCCATAATGTAAACTCTAATTATGAAGAAAATTCTAATCACATTAACATAGCATTATACTAAAGCAGTATTTTACAGGAGAAGCAGTGAGCTTCATTTTGTTTGGTGTTTATACACATTCTAGTCCTGGACCATAAGAGTAAGTCCTGGGCATTGCAGTTAGATAAACAAATAATGAGATTTGGAGGTTACAGCAAATCTCTGCTCATCAAGAGACTTAAGTTTTTGTTCCTTCTGCCCTGACTAACCAAGTTAGCCATGTAAATTCTGCAGGACTCTGTCCTCTCACTTTTATAGCAGCAGCGTTATCTTACCCTTGTCTCAGTGCCTCTGCTGCTCTTACTCCTTTGAGTAGTGCCTGGCAGGTGAGCAGTCCCATGATTTCCAATAACAAGAGAAAATACCCTGTGTGAGCAAGAGTGGCGGAGTGGGCCCTGAGAAGTGGAGGAATATCATTACTGCTTATTGGCTTGCTGCTGCTCTGGCAGCTACAGATCTGAGCATTACTATGGGAGGCCACGTGAAAAGCAGATTGAGGGACACACACACAAGTGTATTTCATGAGAGAACGGGAAGAACAAGACAGAGGAGATGATAATCTCATTCTTTAGAGAAGATAAGAGAGGCTGTTTAAAACAATGTAGCATTATCTGCTGTAAGTAACGAGTAGCAACACCCAATTTAACAAGCATTGCTTACTGTAGGAAGCTTAATTACTCTTCAGAATACATTCAATACAAAATTTCTCAAGCTGATTGCTTCAGCTGAATGTCAATGTAATATGTCCTAGCCACTTCAGTAGAAACTGCTATGTAGCAGCCAAATTTTCTTCTGCTCCGTAAGTGACATGTGATGAAAAATTATTTAACGAGCTGCTGCATTTTGCATCTGTGTAAATAACTTTCATGCAAACATGCATTACGGATGATCATTGTGGCTTCCGCAGCGCTGAAAACAGTCAGCAGTTTTGACTGCACAAGGGGCTTGAGGGTGTTGCGAGAAGATGGAGATTTAGAGTGGATTCTGCAGTGGTTTATATTGATTTAAGCTTGGCTTGCTACAAACCTGCTCTTCCCATCCCTCCAGCCATCCTTTCACACCTCCTCCTCTCTTCAGCCACCGGTGAGGCTCTGACCCCTTTCCTGCCAGTGGTGCATGGACCTGCAGCCACAGAGTAACTCGCACCATAGAAGAGACGTCACCACGTGTAAGAACAAGCAGGGAAGCACAGTAGGGGCAAGGTAGAGTAGGACGAAGTAAGGAAATCCAGAGAAATCTTAACAAAAAAGAAGATTCTGGGAGAGATGGCTGGGGCTGGTGGCACTGCCAGCAAAATAGGTCAGGTACCAGTCTGGAGCACTGGAGGATGCTTCTGGGGACCTCCTGGGGCACACAAAAGGGAGAATTTGTGTGGTACCTGAAGCAGGCAGCATGGTGGAGGGAAGGAGGTGGCACAGAGGAACAGTGTGCACCTGCTACTAAGGGTGGCAAAGAGGAGGCAGAAAGGACATTCTGCCCCCTCTGCCCCATTTTAGCACAGTACAACATACGGTTTGCAAGGTTTGCAATTTTTTCTAGGGAGAAGTCTTGTCTCTCATTTATTTTGGGGTATGTCAGCTATATAGCTGACATATTATATATATATATGTCATATATCCTATCATATTATACATTATATATATTCCTATTCTTTTAGACATGGAAATCTATCCTCAGATCTTGTTTTGGCATGATATACAGGATCAGTTTTCCCATGAGGGGCTGCGTTCAACTTTCACAGTACATGTGGTGTAGCTGATGGTAAAACATAAGCAAATTCTATTTATTCATGTCCAGTTTGATCTCCTAAACATGCTCACTTCTCACTACTTGACAAACCAAACAACAGAGTTCATCTTCATTTGTATTCATTAAGACCCAACAGAAATAAAGAAAGGAAAATTAGGAAATTAAGTGCTCATACTTCCGACCACTGGTCCTGTGTGAGTAGCCAAATCAAATAAGTTTTCACCGCAGACAGACATATTACAAACCTTTGCAAAAAAGCCTTAATTGGATTTTGAACTATGTTCTGACCACATTAAAAGCCCCAAATTTGAAAGGGGAGTTTACAGCATGAACAGGAGCCTGCTACAATGAAAATACTTGGTTTTGCAGAGGTCTTTGTTGTAACTGCTTTCAGCTGGGAGTGGTGGGTTTTGGGCATTAATCAGCAGTGAAAGCAAGATGTAACGTGCTACTCCTTTGAACCAGCTCAGCTAAATCACTGAAACAGAAGTCTGAGCAACTAGAGGAGTGTCAGACACTTGGAATTCCTTTGCCTACTCCTGGAGAGAAAAAAAAAACAAAACACAACAACAAAAATATTATGTTGAGTCATGCTACTGCACCACTGATGTTAGGAAACAAAGTTAGTCCTGTTTGTGCCTCAAGCTTGTGGTGAGTGTGTCTCACTAATGGCTAAGGCCAATGGCAAGATGTATTTTGAGGTGTGGGCTCTCAAAACTCTACATCCCCCACTTGTATCCCTACAAGAAGTATATTTCAGTCTCCATATTGCTAAAAAGCAGCTGCATCTGGGAATTATCAGAGCAACAGGCAACACATATGTCAGACAAAGTAAGAGGATGTTGGTTTTGGAGACTGACCTCACCCTACTCTCCCCCAGAAGGAAGAAAACAGCTCAACACATTGTCTTTGCCCAGGGCTCTGCTCCCAAGTACCAGGTGGTGCCCACTCAGATGGGACCTGTCAAGTGAAGAAAACCTCCCATCAGAAGACAACGGTTAGCAGGCAGTTTGGTCCCCAGGTCTGTCATCTGCCCAGCAAAGTTTGCAGTAATTGCAAAATATGTTTCTGAAAGAGTTTCTTCAATTATGCTTGTCACAATTCTGACATGTTAAGTAGGGACAAAGCGCAGGACAAACATGACGTATACCCTTAAGACAAATCGCTGTCCAATTTTCCTCCAGCTACAAAGCACTGGCAAAAATCCCAAATTCTCAGCAGATGATATATACGCAACACGTCCTCCAGTGCCCTAAACCCCGACGAGTCTGTCATTCTTACAGCAATTACAATGTTAGGTTAAGTTAAAAGGAGGAATCTAGGACTGTGAGGCACGAACAAATGACAAACTGAAGAAATTTGGAGTTGGATAACATGCCAAGCACTCGGAAATCAAAACCAAATTAATTTCTACGTCTTCATTACTTCTGACAACAGCCTCACTAGGGCTCAGCTTGCTGGCTGAAAACCCACTGCTGCCACCCGGTGTTGCTATGCCAGCATTGGCCCGCATTTACCGGGAGCAAGCGCTGGACTTTGCACGCAACAAGTTTCAAGATAGGTGTTTACAGCTTCTAGCAGGAGAGAATAGAGGAAAAGGCAGTGTATGCACATATTTAGTGTTAGTGTGCATGATTCCGGCTATCTAAGGCATCGTGGTGTTCTGGTCTTAAAAAAATCACAGGATCTGCCAGGAAATAACTGTGGTTGTTCAGTTGTCGATGAGAAGATACCAACACATGGACTATTTTATTTAATTGGGAATCACATCCAGGTGTATTAAATTCCCATGAAATAAATGAGGAGCAAGTGACTAACAATAGCATACCTTTTTTTCATTTAGGTAATCCACTTTCTTTCAAGTTTCATTTCATGGATTTTCTTCAGCGGTGCTGCTTTGCTAAGCAAAACCTAATGCATTTGTTACAGCCCAGGGAATGAGCTTCAGGTTGAAAGGTAGATTGAGAAGAAAAGCATACATTCATTGTGATTTTCCAGGTGATCAGTAATATTCAGGAGCCTAACTTGCCTTGCACTCCAAATTGATTGTTTTACCCAAGATAATTAAAACCTACATTCTCTGAGTGCAGCAGCTGCTTGTGAATGTCAATGTTTTGGCCAGAAGCCTTTTCTCAAGACAATTCACAATGCACTATCCGTTAAAATGCTGTTCTGTGGGGAGCATGTTGTGATTGAGAGACTTCTGCTCATCAGACCATCCTCATTATTATCAGTTTTGCACTGAGTTATTCTTCTGTGACAGGTTTGGTTTCATTTTGTTCAGAGGAAATCGAGCTAAACATTGTTTTCTATCACATCCTCTTGAGAAGGAGCAATGTAGGAATGCAAAAACAGGGGGGAGAAATTCAGCTCTGTAGGGCTTACCAGGCTTTTCTTGCATGAAATAACAGAGCTGTTTGATTGCTAGAACATGGGGCAGGTTGTAACAGAAACCTCCATCATCCTTAAAAATGGCACAGGCTGTAGATTGTGAAAGAAACAATTAAAAAACTACTAGCAAAAATTTAGACTGCATGATACCTCAAGTTCCTGGACTCTCCCAGGTCTGCCATCAAATTTGACAGGGCCACAGTCAAAACAGGAGACACAGCTTGGGTGAGGTTTCCCCAGATGGCTAAACCAAACTGCTGCCTTCCAGCTCTTCCACCAGCGTCAGTGAGCCTGCTTCCCTTGCACTGACCCCAGCGACTGGTCCATCCTCTGGTGAGTCAATTCAGTTCACTAGGCTGACAAAAAGCTGCTCGCTGCTTTAGTGTGTTACCTTTAGCAAGATGCACTGGCTCACAGAAGGGCTAGATGAGCCTTGCAGCTGGCAGAAGGAAAGCAAGGGCAGTGGGAAGATCAAAGGCAAAGGGCAAGTATTGCTGCCGCAGTACTCCAGTCATCACTAGCAGTGCTTTCGTTACAAACAGAGATATTAATTGTTAGCTAGAATTTTTGAGACTGCCCAGAGATGTCTTTATTAAAAACCAACAAGACTTTCCTTCTGGGAAGAAAGTTACAGTAGAGTATGCTGTCAATACAAACTTACATTTGGCTCTGGAATCCGAGCAGAGATTGACACCCACACCAAAGAAATGGGAACATCTTCACTGGTGCTTGTGTGATTGGAGGTGATTATCAGCTCTCACAGCAGGGAGAGTGTTTAATTTTTCAGGAGTTGTTTTGACCTTGCCAGCTAAGAAATTACTCAAGGAAGGTATCTACTTATGAAAGCTTACATAAGCGTACCCACCCTTCCAGCTCCTGCATCACAACAGGGCATTTTCAACTGCACATCCTTCTCCTCTCCTGTCAAGAGAGGAGAAGGATAACTTGCCCTGATGGGAGTCCTCTTGCTGGTACCATGGTGTTGCAGAGAGGACAGTGATATGAGAACAGAACACACAAGCCACCTGGAGGACCTGAGCAAGGTGCTGATGACATGGTAGCCTATGAAACGTCTGGATATTACAATAAATGAATTTGATCTTGTTTAAGCTGTTGACTGGTGATTCAAATCATCATCTCCTTGAGAATCATGTCCTCCATAGAATGGCTTATGCTGGACAGACACCTGGACTCATTTGCTCCAACCCCCTTCTCACAGCAGGGCTAATATGAAGCCTGATTTCCTAGGGCACTGTTAGGTATGATGTGGCAAAACAAGGGAGAAGCCCTAGGAAAAGAGATATTGACAAGGAAAGGTCACAAATACTTTCTAACGCTGGTATCCAGGTCACCAGAGTGCTGTCTAGTCATGGATGCCAAAGAGGACCCCAGGTTATGCAAGAGCTACCCTACGTGTCCTACTAGCCTAATAGAAGGGAGAGTTTCAATACTGATTGAGAAGGAAGGTGACCTTCTTCCTTCTTCATGTGGTAGCCAACCCTGACATCAAGCCCATTAATGCAAGTAATTGGAATTCAAAGAGTGGCCTGTAACTAGTTACTCAGAGCTCCCATATACCCAGGCAGCTCCTGCGAAGAAGTGGCTGAAGCTCAATGTTCCTGTTAAGATTTCAGTGAAAAGCAAGTCAAGTCTTCCTTTATGCTCTCCCTGCCTCCCACAGCTCTGAAATATTAACGTTTATATTGAGGCTCTCGTATTTCTATAAGGAGAGCTTCAAAGCAATATGAATACAGCATGCAGGCAAGTGAATAAACATATGCATGATAGAAAGTGAGAGCACTGAGAACATAGAGACAGGTTTATACGTAAAGAATGATAAGAAAAGACATTCCAACCCAGTCCGTTCGACGATTCTGTGATTTTTAAGTGTAAATGTAGATGGTAGAATATGGGTCAATTTTCATGTAAGAATAAACTGTAATGTTGGAATGTTATTCAGAAATATCAAAATGTTTTACAAGGAAGTATTTGTTCTCAGTTCCACCTTTTGTTTTGCACAGGAGGAAACTTGAGACCCAGACCTCTATGTCTTTCCTGAGGCCCCAGTGACTAGTGCTAACAGAGTGTGAATTCTGAAATCTGAGCAACTTGAAAGACCGAAGGAAATCTCTTAGAAAACTCCCTTACTTCAGCCGGTTCTGCAAGGGTGGATCCTGGAGTTAACAAGCTCCAGTTCTGTTTCCCTGCCTCATGTCCCAGCCTTCATTCATTTTGCAAGTCTTTCAGTTAATACTGTTTCCATAGAAGCCTTTGCTCTTCTGAAATAAAATTAAAAGCTACTACTTCATGGCAAGTTAGCCCTATCAGAGAAGGAAAAATCAACAGCTTATTTAAGCTCCCATTATTTAATTCAAATGTTATGACTGAACTTCTCTTGCATTACAGTAGATCTCTGTGATGATATAGCAAATTAATTAGCAATGAAGGAGCAAATAAAGTGTTAGCAGAGTTTGAGCACAAGCAGTAACCTCCTCTTAAATACCCATTAACTATTGCTTCACTGATAATAAATTACACTAGACTGTGTAAGAACTACCTGAATATCAAATGATCTAACGAAGGATGTACAGGTAAGAAGTACAAAAATGAATTCATACTAGCAAGACACAAAGCCTTTGCAATAAAAGAATGATTCAGGCAACAATCTGAAATCAGTTTTTACTGTATTATCTTTATGATCCATCAACAGACATAAAAATGCAAGAGGACAAAATGTGGCATTCTGTGCTAAGCATGGGCATGTCAGATGTGATTAGCAATAATTCAAGGATCCTTCTGTGTAACACCCCAAAAAAGAGAATGTATCTATTCGGCCACACAAATGCAAACCCCATATCAAGTTGAGGAGAGAAAATCCCTTGAACTAAAAGACATAACCTAATAGACCACCACATTTGCATTACAAGAGAAGTAACAACTATGACAGGACCCCAAACTGGCTGCTCTGTGAATATTAAACATCTCTAAGCTTTACCTTGTAAATATCCAGTTTTTAAGAATTCTAAGGCACAAATATCCATGTAACATTTTGATTCACCAGTAGAGGCCACCACACGCTTCATAAAACTGTCAGACCATCCTGGTCAATCGGTTTACTCATTTCAAAGTCAGATGAGAGCTTTGGGCTGGGTCCCACCAGGGCCAGACTGCTGATCTGATACTCCAGCAGAAGTGCCTCCTTTGTTAGAGGCTAATTTTTCCTCACGTATTTTTTCCTTCTTTATCTTCTTTCTCCTACAACCCAGAATTCAAGCCCATACCAGGTCAAATACATTCTCAAGATCCCATCTTTGCTATCTGTTCCCTTGCATTTGCTAAACAGTTCCTCGAGGGTTTTCTGTAGTTTTCCTCAGCTTACAAAACCACTGCGAGTGCAATATGGCAATGCTTGTCTGAATGGCATATCGGTGTTCAGTGAGAGAGATGACAGTGCTTTCTCATCAGACAGTGGTGTACGACAAAAACCCAGCGTCAAAACTATGGCTCATCTTCTGCCTCATACACAATTTTCCAAATGTACACACAGGCTATAAGTCGTATTTGCACTATGTACATCCATACATACCAAAGGTTATTTCCACACTTATTTCCATTCCAGAGATACATTTGCATCTGTAGAAAGACTCTTGTTTCACGGTTTACACTGGTACTAAATAAAGAAGCATTAAAGGAAAGGAAATGGCATTTTCAGGACAAATACGACTGAGATATTTTAAATTTTCACTCCCAGTTGAAACCCATGCATTGAACTGCAGTCAAGCAGCCAGTTAACAAACACATGAGAAAGAAGGATTTCTTCTGTTGTCTCTTAAATCCATCCTTACTGGGCCATTGTCTAAATCCAGGGCTCATTTGGGATTTCTTACTGACAAATACTGCACTGTTAACATACTCAGCTGTCTCTGCTGAGTGTAAAATGTAAAAATGCAGATGTGTCCAAAAGTCCAGTAGATGGTGAGCCAGGGCCCTTGATTCATTAAAAGATGCTGTCAGGACTCCAGTAGCTTTGAGAAACTTTCTGTAATCTATTAAAATGCTCTTTCAGAAGGAAAGTGTAAGTATTCTGTTATTTGAAGTACACACTATATAAGCAGGTATGCAAGCAGTATTATAAAGAACAAAGTATGTCTATGATACTGAAATGCCAGACAGGTCAAAAACTGAGTGGGAAAAGGATTAACAACGAGTGATAAAGATGGTAGGCAGTTCATTAATGCTGTTTCTAAACAGAATTATTCTGAAGACGAAGCTAAAACCACTTTATAATGTACATCCCCATAGTGAAATGAGGAAAATGCATCAGGTATTAGACTTTCTGAGCCAATGTACAAAACATGAGGAATGTCTTTTCAATAGGCAAAGAGGAGCATTATGTAGTCTCATTCAGAATGTCATTTCAGTTATACTTTGAGAAAAATACAAAACAGGAGGAATAAATAAGAATTTTAAAAGCTTATTTTGATTTCACTTTAACATTTATAACTCGCTTGGTTTCCATGTAGAATGAATCACACATACCTACAGTAAAAGTCTGAATGTGCCTGAAGTCTAAAAGCAAATATAGAGTGTGTGTGTACACATGTATGTGGGTTTTTTTCACTTGCTCTGTTCAGTAAACATTATCTGCTCTCAGAAAAGAGAAAGGACTGGGAGATTTTGGCTGCTGAAAGCAAATCTTTAAACAATCTGTAACAAATCTGTAACTGTGAGGGTGGTGAGGCACTGGAACAGGTTGCCCAGAGAAGCTGTGGATGCCCCCTCCCTGGAAGTGTTCAAGGCCAGGTTGGATGGGGCTTTGGGCAACCTGGTCTAGTGGAGGGTGTCCCTGCCCATGGCAGGGGGGGTTGGAACTAGATGGTCTTTGAGGTCCCTTCCAACCCAAACCATTCTGTGATTCCATGATTCTACAAATTCCTGAGGCTTAACTCTACAAAATAATGCTGATAGCTCTTCTCTGAATGTGTTCCAGTTTTCACACTTCATGTAGGAAACCACTACAGTGTACAGCTTTCCAGATGAACTGTGCCAGTGTCTTGCACAAGAGCGTCATGTTTTGTATTCTCTCTGCCAGAAATAATGTGCCCAACACATATACCTTATGCATGTTTTCTTCACAGCCATATCTCCTTATAGAAGATCATA
Source organism: Grus americana (assembly GCF_028858705.1). NCBI lineage: Eukaryota > Metazoa > Chordata > Aves > Gruiformes > Gruidae > Grus > Grus americana. The sequence continues at coordinate 49,909,781 of NC_072853.1, read as the reverse complement.
ATCTACCATCTCTAAGTGCTAAGACTTTGAGCTTAGATGTTGTTGCAACAATTAGTGGTGCATTCCTTACTGTCATTTCTCTTACTTTAATTCTCAAGGTCTTTTGCTTTTGTGCATATGACTCTGGTCCCCTCACCCAGTGCTCCTTATGCCTGTGCCTCCCTGCATTGTGTCTTCCACACATGTACTCATTACAAGTACATTTACCTTTTCCTGCTTTGAGCTACTAAAATCTAGCTTTGAGGTAGACCACAAATAACTTCTCTGCAATAATTTCCCTTTCAGAGTGTCTGCCGGCATAACTGTAGAAGTTAAAAAGCTATCACGCATTTCGTTACCACGATGGCTGTTACTATACAGACAGCGTGTCACCACATCAATATCAGGACGAATGGATCTGGATAACTACTTAAATTAAAAGAAAAATTGAGGTACTTCTAAATTGCTGGCAGTGACATCAGTTGAAAACGATATCTATTCACTTGAACTCTTTCTCCTTCTCAACACCTCATTTAGCCTTATACTCTCATTGGGTTTGACAAAAATCCAAGACAAAACAAGGTATTTGATACTTTATAATAAAACAACATAGCAGAAAAAAACCCTGCACTCTGCTAAAATCAAATTCTAACATATGAGGTACAGAAGTTCAGGGTATTTGGGAAGGAGAGAAACACAAATAAACATGCTGTGTATCTTAGCGAAGCCAACTGTACATGTTTATAAATCGTTAGCAAGATCTACAACACCTCTGATCCCCTATGACTTGAGTTTATAGGCCATTTTAATTAATCTTCATAAAACCTAGGGAGATAAGAGATTATGAAAGAGGTTAAAATACAGTACTTAAAATGCTTGTACATGTCACTTAACTCTAAAAAATGCGTCTAATATGAGCACTACTGCTGATCTGTCCTGCTGTTGGATCCAGCTATGACTGATGCCTATGAAAACAGAGGAGCAGAGAGGGAGGCCAGAGAGGTCCGGCAAGCCAGCCGCAATGCCAAATGGTTTTACGTCCTGCCTGCTGGAGTCCTCTATTTCTCCATTGTAAAAAACTTAAGTTGATGGGTACCTGGGTATCGGGGGAACACCGGGGTTACTCAGGCACAAGTAAACAGTCCCTGTCACAGTCTTGTGCCCCAGGGACTACAGGGAAGACCTCTGATTGCCACCAACAGTGGAAAGACAGTTCTACATTGCACCGCTCACTGCCTTGAGGCTGGTACCATTTTCATATCCAAGAGATGTGAAATTGTAAAATTTTGCAAATAGAAATAAGGAACAATTCTGGAAATATTAATATGCTACTGTGATATATATTATATAAATAGTCCCAGGGACATAATTCACGAATGCACAGAGAATAGCTAGTCACTGCTGGACAGCAGACATAAAAACGGTCCCTCATAACAGATTGGGATTGATCTGGGCTTGTACGTCAAAGGGCAAATAGAATGGAAGTAGCAATTTCATTACTGCGTCTGTCAAAAGAATGTATTAATTGATCCAAATTCTTTACTGTCTTTAATGGATTGAGCTGCCAGAGAGAATTAATGCCTCACAAATTTGGGTGAATTATAGGTTAGGATGCTCACAAGCTTGTCAGAAGAAAAATGGTCTCTTTACAATGAAACTGATGGCTTAGGTTAGCTCCTTCAAGTGCTAAAAAGAAATCATGGTAAAATGAACATCTTTAAAATGTGCATTTCAAACAAACCAAAACAAAAGAAACAAAACAAAGAAGTTTCTTTCCTATCTCACTTTAAAATACTGTGTTTTCAAATTTAGTATTTCCTTGCATAAGTAACACTTACAATACCAACATTGCAGAATGGTATTTAAAGGAGAGGTGCTTTCTGGATGGACTAGAGGACTGCACAACAAAACATACTGTTACTCACATGTGGAAAATTCCCACTATTTTCTTACAAAATAAGGAAATTCTGTGCATAGAAATACTATCCCTCTGTGGACTAATCAGGTAGAAACTGAACACATTCATGTTCATAGTGAAGAATGGCACTGATGGATCCTGCATATGGACTTAGGACTTGCCTTCTGCGTGTGGTTCAAGGTCTGAGCTTCTGAGAACTTCACAGCACTCATTAATGCTTGAGGACAGGCAGGGACCGTGGCTGATGCAGTGAGGAGTGCATGGATGCAACGGCTGAATCTTTCATAAGGAATGGTATTTTCTATATCACTGTTATAGCCTGCCTCTGCAACTTTCTCCTAATAAACACTTTGTTTGATAGCCTTTCTTCCTCCGCTGTCTCGTGTTTGGGACAGTGCTTGTTGGTTTTTTGTATTTTGGACACAGAGAGAGAGAAGCCGGAAAGAATGGGGACTGAAATGAAAATAGTCTTTTGATGTGTAGTGTTATTTGTCACTCTTCACCCAAAGCAGCAGAGGTCTGGAAAACGTTAACTGTCTGGAAAATGTTTTCCCACCTCTTAACAAAAAGTGCTTATGATTCATGATCTGCCAGCAAGTCAGATTTTGGTGTAAAAAAGGTCATACCGAACTCAAACATTTTTATTCAGAAGTCTTGCAATGAAGCTTCATAGCTAGAGGCAGCTAGCTGCTTTCCTTTACAAAACCAACTTCTTATTGGATCTATACCAATGATCATATGCCATATTTTCCTCTGTGAAATCCCTGCCTCTGGGGAGTTGTAACAGAGGATGTTCAGTCAGGATTTCTGAACCACAGAGGAAAACGCAAGCACACTATAAAAAAAAAAAAAGATATCTGAATCCAATTCTTCAGATTTGGCCAAAAGCAAACATTTCAGCCAATTAATTATAAATTTTTGCAGACTGCAGTCAGTATTTGCACACATTCATTTCAATTAATTCTTATTACCACTGTTGGAAATGTTATTAAAGGTGGTGTTGACGGAAAGCATCTGTCGATCTCTCAGGCTTCTCCTGACGGAGGACTCTGGCTTTATAAATGTGCAGTGGGATGACAGGGTTCTTGCCATCACCCTGCAGTCTCTCTTAAGGTGCAAGGACTTGCAGACCAGTAGGGTGGGGAAGCATCAGCAGTGGTTCCCAGGCAAGAAAATCGTGGTGGCTGCCTGCGGTCCTGCAGTGCCCTTCCAGGATGGGGAGGGCTGGGATGATGCAGGTGACCTGGTACTCACTAGTGGCTTGCTTCCTTCATAACTAGATGTCTGGATTTTCCAGCAGCTCCTGGACCAAAACAGCTTGTTGCTTGCCACAGGACAAGGCATACAGGCTGCATTCGAGCTGCTCAAGCTCCATGCATAACTCACAAACTGTCCACCTTTGCTCTAAACTTACAAGCTCATTGAACTCTTTTCATTATTTCATACTACCTTACATAGTGTTAAATAGGTGGAGATTTTAATTTAAAGCCATTGGCATAAATGTTGGCAATCTGCTAGAGAGGCTGACATAAAGAGATGAATGTTACGTCTTGCCCATAGTGTTCACAGGGTCAACTTTGGTCTTTAAAGGCAAACTCAATTTTGTCCACAGACACTGAAAATCAGTGAATCCAGTCTGGCTGCTGGTCACTGGCACCACAATCCCCAGGCAAACAGGTGGACACTGCCATAACCAGGACCTATTCTGTTCAAGGATTTAAAACTGAAGAAAACCACTTTCAGTCCAAGCAGGAACTGCATGTTGGTGCCAAGAAAAGCAAAGTATGACTGGACTGATAGCTCTCTTAGCTGTCTGGTTTGGAAGATGTGCAGCTGCATCATAGACCAGCTAAGCTTTCACAGAGGTTATTTTGGTATATCCAAGGAGAAAGGATTGCAATAATCCATATCACAGAAAACCAAACTTGGATTACAGCGACTTGGTTCCCCTCCAAAGCTGGGTTTCTTTGCTATCCACAAGCATTCCTTTCAGTGACTATAATAAGCACCCAAGAATGGAGGAAAACCTGAGACTGAATCCAATGCTATAACCCAAACAAGGGATAACAGCAGTCCACCTATGAGGCTATGCATGCAGCTTTTCATCTCATCAAAGTGGTGTCCCCTTTTAAAGAAGTTATAACTCTAATTTCTTTGAACCAGGTCCTTTTCATCTCAAATCCCATTTTTTCACTAAATTAGAGGATCATTCATGTTTGACATTTAAGACACTATAAACGGACATTATTTTCTGTGACACAGTATGACATATATGCTTACCAAAACAAAGAAATGTGGCATTTAAAAGAAGTTTTCCAGGTGAGAGCTGTTGTGGGAGCAGGTACAGGAAGTTTCTAATAAACAGCCTCAGACTTGTCAGAGAGAAAAGGAAGAAGGGTTTTTGAAAGGGACAAGATCTCCCCAGTCTCCCAAATCTCTCAGGCAAGTCAGCTGCATCAAACACCATGTAAGCCAAACCAGTAACAGCACCAAGGGCTCACCTGCTGGTGATCATAAGCAGATCATCTATCAGTGGCAAAGGGCTCTCTCTCTACGCCTAAACCAGCATGAAACTTCTCTGGCACTCAGTGAAGCCTAAAGTTGCAAAACCTGGCTTGCTACCAGCTCCTCAGTGCCGATGTCAAACAAGACACGTCTGGGGCTGTGGAGGGCACTGATGTCAAAGTGATGGCTTCTTAGTCAGAAGCGTGGGCTATCGGTTAAGAACTGGGCAGGTCAACAAGGAAAACAACAAGAAAACCCACGGATGGTTTCAAAGCCACTGCCTGATCTGCAGAAGTCTAGCTGCTGTTTTAACATCATTTTTTCTGTGAAGCTGAGAAGGCCTGAGGCTAATTTCAAAAGCAGAAAACCCTATTAGGGTAGCTAAAAGAAATGTGCCAGTGAAACAGGGTCTTGAAGGAGTACTAGACATCCAAGTTTTCAAAGTGACAGTGAGAGTTCACAAACTCAACAACAGAACACGTTCCCCAGCCACCGAATTACAGTATCTTTATTCAACAGGATTTCTAATTATCATCTCTTTCCAGAATTTGAAACCAAACTGCAAAGCTGAAAGCAGTAACTACATCTCAATATATATCAGCCTCTGTTTGTTAAAAACCCTTAATGAATTAGATCTGCAAGCACGAGAATTTTATTGAAAGCCAAAGCCTAGATATCTTACCAATGACTTTGTAGATTTGACTCCTGGAAAAGTGGTGGCCCCATGTCAGACAGTAATTTTCAACTTCTGTGCTTCGAAAAGTGCTAAAAACGAATTAGCACTAATGCTTTTCCAAGGTTTGTTAACCTTGCTTGCTCAACAGCTGCTCTCTGTTCATTTTAAGGCTGAAAAGGAGCTATAATGGCCTTGGCGTTGCCAGAATTTGGGGAGTGGTGCTCTAAAAGCTTCAGACCAATTTTCCTCTCAGTGAAGGATGATTGGCAAACGTCTGCAGTCTGAGGACATTTACATTGTGCGATGATGAATGCCACAGACGTACAGTAAATAGGGCTGCTGCGAAATTTAATGGTTGCTTTAGATGCTTCATTTCTTATTAGAAAAGGTCACCCATTGTCCTAGCTCACATGATTAATGTGAGCTCCTGCATATGGGATATTTCTATAATATGTGCTTTGCAAGTGACTGTTAGTCGTTTCAGACTATACCAAGGTTTACTACTCAACGTGAATTTAGATTTGTTGTTGAATACAAGCATTTTTCCAGCAGGCTTGTGTAAGGTGTCCGACTGGGAAGAGGCTTATGTCTGGGGCCTAAACAACACTTGTAGCCCACTTTAGTACAATTTACTCCAGCAGGATGGCTGAAATTCATGCTTGCAGTGCCATTTTAAATAAACAAATTACTAAATCCATGCAGCACTTCTCTACCTGCATTCTGTGAATTTGAAACAGGATTTTTATTTTTTTTCAATCGTTGTTATTTTCGTGAGGTCTGGGCAGCTTAATGCCATCCATACAAACAGAAAACATTAACAAGTTCTAGTTTCCTCATTCCAAAGTTTTTCATCTTATGCCTACAAGCTCAGCTCTTTACAATTAAGTCTCATTGCTGGGATATTGAGCAATGAAAGACAGACCTTTCTTCTAACAGGAAGGGACAAGTGCCTTTGAATAAGACCCGGGACAGACTGTTAGGCAAGGTCACATTTGATATAGGAGCCCAAATTTGATTTAGGAACCCTCAATCAGCTACTGTACAAGTACAGCTCATACTTAATCTGAAATACCTAGGCTCAATGTCCTTTTCTCAGAAGTCCATCACCAGACAGCCAAATGGAGCTGTACATCAGCCAAAAATGGAAGAGAATAATGAAAAGACACGAGATCTTTAAACTGACTACATTTTCCAAACAAACCACATTCCTTAAATTATTCCACAGTCATTTTACATTTCAGGTAAGATCTATCCTACCCACAGTCCCTTAGTTCGTAGTTATCATCAGTATTTTCCCCTTTGCTTCACAGGTTTTTACAGAGGGAAGGCACTAAACAAAGAAGCCTAAATAATTGAGCTAAATATCTACCACAGAAGTTATACTGTGTATACGAGATATATGTAATATAGCCATATCCATAAGATAAAATGTACCAATTTTATGACAAGCTAATGTCACTGACAGGCTATCCTTTCAGACTCCTGAATTATTAATAGGTTTGCCAAACCCGGGAGGACTTCTAAAAGGTAGGCATTTATATAAGAATGTTCAGATTATTAGGAAATAAAAATAGAAATCGGGATGAGATATGTTTCATATATATTGAGTCTCAACCTAAGCATCTGCAGCTTGATTCTCCTTCTGATTTTTGAGCCCCAAGCTTTGTTTAGCCTCCATTTATTGCTGTAGCTGCCCATACACCCAGTCCAGCACAAGCATTAAAGCGAAAGAAATTACTGTCAGCAATTGAAGGCTTTTACCCAATATTCTGCAAGGTTTTACAACTATATCTTCCATTAAAATAAGATCAGTTTATGTTCGTATACTAAACTGCTGAAAATGGATAGCAATTATTTACCACAATTTAAAGACATTAAGAACTTGTCAGAATCAAATCAATTCTTGGTTAAGTAAGGTACATTAATAATTGCCAGTTGATGAAACTAATATGGATTTTATTTTAAACTGAGAGAGAAAGAAAATATTCATCATCCTTGCCATTTTTATGGAGTTATTCAGAGAATGAATTATTGATTATAGGCACAGAATGAGTGAATAGACTGTAGATGTTTAGGTACTTGTCAAATTAAGAAGTATGATTACAATCAAATGCAGAATTACAACAAAAATGGGTGCAGTGGCTGACAGTTCATTGCTAGCGAAGAATAGGTACAAATGGTTTGAAGGCATTATACAGAATCGGGCAAAATGAGAAAGAATTTGGTTCAGGGTCCTGCATGATTCAGGAACAAAAGCGTCTCAAAGGCTAAAGTCATAACATTACCAAAAAGATACACCACCCCCCCCCCACCCCCCCCATCTTCCCTATTTCTGGGAGAAAGGCCCCATTCACAACGAGTCCCCAGGGTGGCCGGCCCTGCGCTGGTACAGAGCTTCTTGCGTTCACACAGCAAGTTGGCAAGGGGTGGCAGGAGAAGGCACAGCTTGGGTGGCCACCTGCTCCGAAGCTTTATTTTGGCACTGCAGTGCTCTGATGAGTAGATCGGATGCAATTGCGTAGCTGTAGGCCAGTGTACACTGATTAGTGATCAATCATTAATTTTTGTGCAAGTGCTTGTCATATTTTTTTTAATTATATATGAGGGAATTACAGTATTAGAAATAATTTGCCTTCAAAAGTTTCCTTTCTATCAAAGGCCATGTTCTCTGTATTTTGGGCTGTGTATTGGTAGTTACGATCTTTCTTTGTGAGATAAAATTTCCAGCTAATTTAATTTTTCAGTTGTGCTTATTAACAGTCACACAATGATGTGATTTAGGCAATAGAATAACGATGAAACAAATTGTTACTTTTGGTTAATGTTATAATTTGTTGGTGCAGCTACACTTGTGTGGCTCAGGTCACTGTATTCACAGCACTGTGTAGCAACCATAACTTTTGATCAGTGGATATGCGAAAAAAGATCCCACTGTTGACATTTTATCTGGAACATTTTCATGGGGCTACTGAGAATGACATACAAACTGCTCTTTGAAAGGTCATACATATGTGTGTATTGATTTAATATTTAGAGATGCTTTCAGCAATCAAGAGGTACAGGATTCCGCAAGCATCTTTTAAAAGCTCCACATGGGTTTCTTTTAGAACTGCGAGTACAGTGTTCACAAAGCTAAATTAAAATTGTGATTTGATTCTAATTATGTATTTGCCCTTTAAGAAATATTGAGCATTAGGAAGAAATTCAAGCTCATTTTTGTTTGGAAAAATGAATCTCAGTAGTTAGACTACAATTATAGCTCCATTTTCAGTCACTGACCCCCTGATAGAGTTAAGTGAGTAATATTTTACCGTAAAGCATTTACACCACAAATAATGTGTTATATTCCAATATATTTCAGACCACTGAACTGAGATTTTTTAAAACCGACTCTATAGATATACAGCTGCATTTATTTGAAAATTTAAGAAGATGTTTTCATAGGAGTTTACCGTATAATGGGGAAGACTTTAAATTTTCATTTGCACAAATACCATCAAAATGAGCTAGTAGATGCTTGTCAGTTACAAGTAAATAAATCCTAATCCTTGAGGGGAAAATGGGCATTGGATTATCCAGTGCAATAGCTCACTTGTCAGCCCTTTGGATAAACTGATGATTAAAGAAAAGCACTTTGTAATGCGTGATTTAACCCCGCTGCTTTCATTATAATGATCTGAATGAGACATGTATGATGAAGTAACTTAAGATCCATGAATCTCTGGACTGTAAAAGGAGAAAGCAATCTGTAAAAAGAGCCTGGTGAGGAGACACCCCACCCCCCCAACCTGAGACCCTGCTGATCCCTCATAGATTTGTTGCAGAGGAAAATCTGGAGTCTAAAGAGGACTTCATTGCCATAGCGGTGGGGTTAATTACATTATTTAACTTACGGTGCTTGGTCCTCCAAGTCTGGTCCACGACCCTGACTAAAGCGACAACACAACACAATGTGCAGGGAAACCAGGTGCCTAAGAATGACATTCACAAAAAGCTTCCCACTCAGATAAAACTTGCCTCATGTAATCCTCTCCCTAAAAATCCAGAAAAAAACCCATGTTATTTCTCTCTTGTCCGTTAATATTGATCAGGTAGCTGTTGCAAGAGTGCACCAGGCTCTGTCCAAACCTCTCAGAGGAGGAAGAAAATGTAGATCCTAATCAGGCTTGGGCATGAACTGGGCTCTGGTCTGCTTAACCACATCTCCTACGTGTTCTGGTCATGCTCAAAAGCAGATCTCTACGTGCGGGGAGCCTGCAGCAGCCCCGGTACAGTGGAGCTGGGTGGCAGCTCAGCCGCAGTCCTGAGGATTGCAATTTTTCATTGAGAACCGTAAACTATACTTCAGTCACTTTTGGGATCTGTGCCTAAATTTATTTCTGGCATTTTCTCTCCAGCTTCCACATAACTGGAGGACTTTTTACAGGCACTGTAAAAAGGCCACCATGGGGGGCAGAAAGCAGAGGCTGCCCAGGGGATGGGAAACATGGATGAAGGCAGAAGCGTAACTGGTGGGGGCTTGGGCTGGAACGCACCTTGAGGCAGCAGTGGCATTATTTCCAGGCATCCGTTCCCGCACCGGTTGCTCAGCTGGCATGGTCTTTTTCTTTGTAAGGTCTGCAGAGGCAAACATATAGAAGAGTGTGAAAGTAAACGTCCTTCCTGCGTCCGACCCATCCACTGATCCCACAGCCTGCTCCTGTCTCTACATCCATGGGTGCAAACTATGTGCATCTTCCTGGGACAGATTTTTCATGGCTGGAGAAGAGAATCTGCACATGGATATGTCTTTTCAGGTATATGTCCCGTAGGGTAAAATCCAGGCCAAAAGCATATCTTATTCCCTTCTTTTATTTGCCCTCTTAGTAATTTCAAAACCTGTCCACCTTCCCTACTTTTTATGGCTGTTTTTCATACAACTTTTAATTAACAATAACTTTTCACATTAAAATTTAATTAATTTTTCCCCCAAAGTGAATCATTGGTCAACAATTCACAGCAAGTCTTATTAAAATCCAATGTAATTACTCTCTACACATCCTGAGAACATTACAAACACTTGGTTCTTATGGTCACAATGATTAAAGAATTGAATTTGCTGAATATTATTGTTAGAGCTTAAACATCCACCAAACCAAATGTATTGGTCCTTTGTGCTAGACTTGTAAAAACTACACTTCACCCAGCCAAGCTACTCAGCTAAATCCTTTCTACCAGATTGGAATTGGAAAGGACTGTGGAGTTTGTAGGAAAATTTGTAAGTGCCATTCTTCTTTTTGTTCTTACTGCTTGGATTACTGATTGCATTCTCCCCTGTCTGCCTCACTGGATTTTCCACCAGGGATTTGCAACAGCTCACTGTATAAAGAAGGAAATAACAAAATAATTAATGACCCATTGACGCCTGCCAATTCTGAAGAGTTTATTTACCTGGGGCTTTCAAGTATTTCATAATTATTTGACGCTACCGACTGCTTTTGCCAAGTCCACATATTTCCGTACGTCTGCTGCAGACTGCACAAATACATTCCAGGGTTCCAATTATGCACCGGCTCAACCCAACACGTAGCTCTTCCACTCAATTTACGATGCTCACAGGTGTTCCTTAGGATTCAGCATGCACTGTGCCACTCGTTACATACCTGCCATCACTTCTTAAGTGTCAAAGGCTCATTTTGCCTTCTTTGTCCCTCCTTGGTCTCTATACTCGCCCATAAATCACTCCTATGTTAGTGGTACACAAACAAGCTGCAAGATTTTTGCCACAATGCTTCACTGAGGCCACTTTGCAATGAGTTTAGAAAATAAACAGGTAGCAAATTAATTATTTAAAATGCAGAAGCCTCTGGTCCATGTTTCTAAGAGCTGTCCTACATTTTATGAAGTGAAAGCCCTGTTTAGCAGAACTGGATTAAATGCACAAGAAATCTCCCGGCATTTAGTTTCTAGATAGCTTTTGAGACAGAAGGACCCCTACACTGCTGAGTGAGGATCAGCGCCTTCCTGAATCTGAAGGCAGATTGCATTTCTCTTGCTTTCCTTATAAATCACAGGTGTTGCAGACTCCCTTCACATCCACCCACAACCCTGCAGGTATTAGCAGTAAACCCTGCTCTCCATTCCAGATGGGCTTGGGTTTGATTGACTGTGACCTCCTCCGTACCAATAAAGGTGTCCCTTTGGGTGTTAGTGCAGGTGACCAGGACAACTGAAACCTGGTTTTACAGAAACAGGGATATACAATCTGTCTCTTTTCTCAAGCTAGTAGCAAATCTCAAATCTATTCACAGCCTTTCTATACTGATGACAACAACATATTATATTTTTAAAAGTAATCCGATAAGGAAAAAGCAAATGCATCAAGACTGTCATAACTAAAGAAAAAGGGTATTAAAAGATGTTTCCCTTGCAGGACTGGTCACCAGTTTCAAAATTCAACTTCAAGGATTTAGGTGCAAGGATCTACTTGTTTGTTCAAAAGATTCAGAGGACTGGCCAACAATAACAATAGCCTTGAAATTTATACCCCGGTAATGGAGGAATTGCATCAGAATAACTGACAAATCCTTGTATATGCACAGCTCCCCATGAGCTAGGTGTTTCTTTTAAAGGGAGGGAAGATAATTTTCCAGGTTTTGCCTAGATGCTGTTATCAACAGGCAGGTTTCCTAGGACAAAATTATTGTGCATGTACGAAAAGATGACTAATAGATGGGGGGAGGGGGGAGGGAGGGAAGCAAAACCCAAAAAGGAACTGCTAAGTCATGCTGCTGCGAAGCTTTCTTCCAGTCAACATTTAGCAGAGGAAAATGTACAAAACCAGCTACTAGGGGAAACCATTACAGCATGGCTGCAAGCTTTTGCTGTTGCTGTTTTCCTTCCCACCAGTGCTTTGGCTACCACTTATTAGACCGCTCCTGCCATAGCAACATAACCAGGAGACGTATTTGGACAGAGCACAAAGAGGTAGAAATGCAACAGGGGAGGACAAGAACAGTTCATGACACCAGGACAATTTTGCACATTGATGTTCTTCAGATAAGGAAGTAAATCTTGTGGGGAGGAAAAGGGCTGAAAAGGGGGTTATAGTAAGTATTGCATGAAAAATCAGTTGCTACCAGAGCTTTAAACTAACTAATTTGTCCTTTCTTTTTTATTACCTTCCAGTATTAATTATTTCCTCTAAATCTAAAAAATTGGCTCACGTGTTGGCAGGAATTTTTACTTGCAAAAGGAAGAACAAGACCTTTTCTAAATCACAGCTAAGATCTAGCATCCACATTTGCTGATAAACAGAAGCAAAACTCGCACTTCCTTTGAGGACAGACAGAAAAGTGAGATGACAAAAGCCATGTGAAACTTGATAATAACAACAGCAGCAGTCTGTGTGGCTAAGGCAAGAATTTTAAAATGTTTTGCTGTCTGTGTGAGCTCACAGTAATGTTCACTTTTAGTTTTGAAAGTTAGAAAGCAAAAATTACACCCTTTAGAAAGACATTGTGAGCCCACAGTAAACTTTCCGATGCAGAATTCCGGCTCCTCCAAACATGCAACTGTAGGTGAGACTCACACACCACAAGCAAAGCTGATTAAGTCCTCCATCATGTGCTTTTTAAAACATGAGCTCTTGCTTCCTTAAAAATACTTCCACGCTTACTTTTAATGCCTGTCACATAAACTATTAATAGCAGGACTCCTAAATGGTGCCAGCACAGCCAGTCACAAGCCATATTATTTTATTGCTAAATACTAAGTGTAAATATGAAAATGGGATTGGAACCAGCCTGGCTCAGCATTGTTTAATATTGAGTTTAGACTCTCTCCTTCAGAGCACGTGCAACTGGTTTCTCTTTCTGTGTTACTCTTCCCTTATGTGTGTTTGATAGGTGAGTAAATGCAACACGTAGCCCTGATGAAACAGGTGCTCATATAATATCCTCAGAAGGGCAGATTTTCTGAGAGAAATAAATGACAGCAGTGGCAACTGCAGAACAAATGTGAGTTGGCTACTGCAGTATTGTCACGGCAAGGATTAGTTCTTATGAAAACTCTATTACGGTTTGTCATATTTGTGCCTAGGCAGCTGTGGAAACATATAAGAAGCCTACACAGATTTTCCATTTTCTGCCAGCTCAAAACAAAACAGTGTGGCTCAGAGAAGGGGGAGTACAACATAAAGATGTGGTAAAGCTTAGCAAGTGTATTCAACTTTATGGCATTCTGCATGAGGGAGAAGCTCCAGAGGTTTGCAGTTATCCAGTTCTCCAAGGCAGCTAGGTTGAACGTCACTCACTGGTCCACTGAGGGAGCTCTTGTTTTAGCATTTGCAAGCTGGAAAGCTGGAGTGATTTCAGCACACGAGCTCCCAGAGCATGCCCTTCTCCATCTAAAAGCTCAGCAGCAGTTATTGCTCATTGCAGATTCACAACACGGCCCGGACCCACCTCTCACTCCTCGTTTCATGGGCTGGAAATGCTGGTTGCATGCAGCTGGTCAGCAAGTGCCTCAAGCACCCGGGTATTCTCATTTCCCTTCTGCACCTTCCCCACTACTTCACTGCTGCTCTGATTGCCTTGCGTGGCTGCGGAAGAAGATTAGCAAATAGAGACAAACTAAATGAGTCTTCTTTAAGACAGATATGAGAATTTCACTGCAGTGTCATTATACCTATTTTCAGCCCTGAGGTAGCAGCAACCTGAGAAGAAAAGCACAAGGAGAATGAGGAGGGAGGGGAAAAGTGGTCACTGCTGGACTGCAAACTCCCTTAAGACCCTCATCTCCCACAAAGCTCTACAATTCTCTCCCCCTGCTCCCAGGTAATGTATACACAGATACCCAGCTACCCACAAAAGCATAAGCTTTTTGCTAATGCAGCTTGATAAAATACCCAACAGTAATTTTTGGTGGTGTGGTTTTTTTGTTGGTTTTTTTTTTTTCCCCAAAGGTCAGAACTTTCTCAGGAGCCTATCTGAATAGGTTTCCCAAGGAACTACAGACAACTATGAATCCTAGCACCTTCAGTTCTCCCCTAAGATGTGCATAGTAACTTGTATGTAAAAGATGAAACTAAAATTCCTCAGTAACCAAAAAAAAGAAGAGACATCACTGTCCATGCCTCTCTATAGAAGAACAAAACAAATACATGACAGATGCTAGACACAGCACTTAGACAATACGGGAAGGTGCTTAGAGGCCACAGTTGTAAATGAAATATAAGTCTCTGTGGAAGAGAAAATAGAATTAGAGGTTGATTTTTATGGGGTGTTTGGTTTGGGTTTTTTTTTCAGGAAACTGGAATCATGTTCCCAATATTTAATGCATTAAGTGGCTTCATTTATCACTTCACTTGTGTTGCCTACACACCTGAAACTCTATTGGCATGGCATTATTTTGATTTCCTGATCTGAGGTGCCAAAAAATTTAAACAAAATAGCCTGAGATGATTCTAAGACACCCTGAAGTACCACTGGGCTACTGCGCATTTGCCACATTCTTTTAATGAAGTCACTGCAACGTGACGTTCTGTCATCCAGAGCAGCAAAAGCCTCATTACGTGCTGCAATAATTTAAGCTCAGCTATTTATTTTTAGACTTAATATATTTCCTCATTTTTTGTTGCTCTGCTTCCTCTCTTTGGTCATGGTGAGTGTCTACATTAGTAATTTAGTTCAGCTGTTTCATACCACAGATCTGTTCCCACTGGGCTTCATTCCCTGATATATCAGCAGTACCCAATACCAACTGTTAGATTTGTCCCAGCTGTTTTATTGAGCTTACCCTGATACTCTGTGGCAAATTATTATTCTACAATGCATTGCCTATTTATTTTTCATGTCTGTTCAATGTGTCATAGACCTTCCCTACCTTGCTTTTGTAGGAGACCTTATTATTAGTGGCATTGCTTTACATATTATTCCCACATATGTTACAGACTATAAAGCAGTCACAACAAATATGCCAGTGAAAGCTGTTCTTCGATCAGCCTTTCTTTTTCTGCTAAAGAAATTTCTTTTCTAGACAAGAAAAAGTCATTAAGGGTGTTTTTGCTCAAGCAAGAAAACAAGTGAGCAAAAAGTTGCATCATAAAAAATAAACATCAGATAAAGTAAGGCAGGAGACTCCAGATAAATTGCAGAATAATTACTGTCAATAACTTGATATTCACTTTATTGTTGCCAATCTAGTGGGTTTTCATTGTATAATATTGAGATAAGAGATGACTGTTGGGAATTACAAGGAGGAAGACAGGAAGGATAACATCCAGCTAGCCAGGCTGTAAATAATCTCAAAGTCAGGCTGCATTTGCAAAAACCTGACAGTGCAACTGCATTAGATTATACTAAGATCATGAAAGCAGCATAAAAATGCCCTGAATCAATCCTATGTACCTGTCTACCCAACTGGAGGCTAAGCAGTGACAGATGTAGGGCAAGGACACATCAGTCTCCCTCGGCACTTCCCAAGCTGCAAGCAGCCCTGCCCCAACCACGGAGAGCAAATAAGGTATTTCTAGGCTGGAGAGCTGCTAGGAGAAGCTCTGCATCCCAATCCTCTGCGTGCACGTCGTAGAACCATGAGGCAGTAAGGGCTGAAGAAAGAGAGCAAGGTAGCTCTGTGTAAGCTCTCTGTTAGCAAAGGGAGGAGTGGATTTCGGAGCGGTCTGTCTCACAGACGGCTATCATGACTGACTGGCAGGCCAGCAGACTTGCAGTTTTTGCTCAGTCCATGACCCTTTGTGTTATGTTCAGCCTAATCACATGGCATGTGCACGCAAGACAAGACCCAGAGCCCTCTGGATTCAAGCGAGTCTTTCTGACCTTCAGGGAGTACATGAACTTTAATACAGCTCTGCCATGAAAAAATAAACAGAACCACTCTACTATCTCTTTTTTAAACAAGCAAGGAAGCAAACAAACCTCTGTGTCCTTCACATCTGTGAAGCTGCAATGAAGTGATTCTGTGTATCCGGCAGGTTGAGAGCACACGCTCCACCTGTGAGAAGGTAGATATCCCAGCAGTGTCTCTCCCCACACAGACCCTGGGGCTTTTCTGGCAGCTGAAGCCCTTGTCCAACCATGCCCAGCTCCCCAGAAATGGTGACAAACCACCCCATGCAGGGGAGGGACGTTTCATACCACCCTCATGCAAAAGTGTAGATACATGCATGAAAAATTCTAACAACTGCAGTATCTTGGCATAGCAACACAGAGTAGATTAAAACTCCTCAAGTAAACCTCAGACTTCCATGGAAACTACTAGTGTTCAACTTCCTCTTGTGATGAATCTGTAAGTATTAATTCAGAATGGGTAACTGGTGAGGGCTACCTGACTCCTCCGGTCCCTTTCTGCAGCAATTCATATAGGCATGGTAGCAGTAATGTCAGTCTGCACATGGGAATTTCCAGTCCCAACCTCAGATGGGGGTCCATGTTGTGCACCCACAGAAGATAACCAGCGGGGTGAGATGTAAGCTTGCAAATATTAAGCTCTTTGCACAACATGTGGATAAGGTTGTAAATAAGGCAGTGAGTACAAAACAGGCTGAAAAATCCCTATATTCAGGGGAATTACTAACGGCATACCAGCTTTCAGTATTATTGTTAATGGGCTGTATGATGGAAAAGATAATGTTTCCTAAATCTACAGGTTACACCAACATGGAAAGTAAGAAAGTGAAGAAAGAATGAAAATTCTGACAAACTGGAAACACAAAGTGAAAAAACAAGGTCCACTTTATTAAGGACAAGTAGAAGTTTCTAAATTAGGCAGACACAATCACCTGCATGAACACAGCTGGTGAACGTCTGGACAGGTAGGAATTCTGCAGAAAAGAACTTGGGCTATGTGTCACATGACTAAATAATATCAGGCTGTTGTAAAAAAAAAAAAAAAGTAGCCAGCATATTGCACTATATAAACAGGAGAAAAACCTGCAAGAAAAGAGCGTTTTTCTTTTCTTTCAATCGTAAAGATTCAGATGAAATACTGTGTTCATTTTTAGGTATTGTGTTAGAAAGGGGTGGGGGAAGGGGGGAAGAAAAACGAATAAAAGTGAATACTATTAGACCCAACTTGCAACACAAGAGATTTGGCACAGACATCAGGGAAAAACTTTCCAGTGGTAAGTATAGCAAGGCACAGGAATAGATTGCCTGGGAAGCCTCCCAAAATAGGTTGGCATCTGTCATCTAATGATGTAAGTATAGTTGATCCTGCTGTGGGTAAAAGGATGGATGGGATGATCTCTTAATTCTCTAATTTTTGACAAAACACAATATTAAATATACATTTTAGCAGAAGAAAAAATGCTACTGGCTTCTAATGATCATGTTACATCGCATAGCTTAAACTGCGCTGTGCTGGTTTTGGCTGGCATGGAGTTAATTTTCTTCACAGTAGCTGCTATGGGGCTGTGTTTTGGATTTGTGCTGGAAACAGTGTTGATAACACAGGGATGGTTTCGTTACTGCTGAGCAGTGCTCACACAGAGCCAAGGCCTTTGCTGCTCCTCACCCCACCCCACCAGCGAGCAGGCTGGGGGTGCACAAGGAGTTGGGAGGGGACACAGCTGGGACAGCTGACCCAAACTGACCAAAGGGATATTCCATACCATGTGATGTCATGCTCCATGTATAACTGGGGAAGCTAGGCTGCTCGGAAACAGACTGGGTATCTGGGGTTTTGTTTCTCTGCAGGTGGTGAGCAATTGCATTTGTGCATCACTTGTATTATTTATTTTTTATTATTCTTATTATTATCCTTTGTTATCCTATTAAACTGTCTTTGTCTCAACCCACGACGTTTGTTCTCCATTTTCCTCCCAATGCCTCTGGGGAGGGGGAGGAGTGAGCGAGCTGCTGCGTGGTGCTTAGTTACCGGCTGGGGTTAAACCACAACATGCAGTTAAAAAGAAAAAAGGAAGAGTTTTAGATGTTTAGCCTTCTACAACTTTTTTTAAACTGTTATTATTTAAAGGAAAAAAAAAAAGTCTCATGCATAATGAGATGTTAGCATTTAAATGACTCCAGCTGTGTACTAAAGCTCATATCTTCCAGGAAATAAGCTATGTCCCCTCTTTGACTGCTGTTTGCATAGAGACAAATTATCTGTGCACATGGCTGTAGCCTCACAATAAAAGAAAGTCAATGTTATATGAAGAATAATGGAGGACAAAGTGCTGAGAGAACTTAAATCATGATTTCCTTCACTTTTTTTTTTTTTCCCAGATAGAGAAGGGGCGTGTTTGTGTGTGTGTGCTTGCCTGCAAATACATGTAGTGTTTCCATGTATATACCAAGGCTACATTCACATTGTACCAAAGTTATGCTTTATTTTGTTTGGGTTTTGTTTCTGAGGTTTTTGTTTGTTTGTTTGTTTTTCTTTTTTAATGATATTAAAGAACTCTGACTTTACATCTTCACAGTGTTTTTAAGCAGCTAATCCCAGTCTGAGTGTGATGGTCCCAGTACCAGCCTCTCATCCACACAGGCAGAGGAAATTTTTATAGAGACGGCTGCAAATGGTTCTTTGCACTGAGTTACAATCTAAGCAAAACACTCCTTGAGCACACACAGAGGTGGTCTTATTTTAAACCTTCTTCCTTCATCTCCAGCCAAAGAAATCCTTACCAATTGCTACATCGAAGCCAAGCTTTCATCTTCAGCTTGTTGTGCAATATTATTGTACTAGAAAAACATAGGGAGAATATTTGGATAATGGATTATACTTTTCAACCTGAGGTAATTCAAAAGGTTGAAGGGATTTTGCTCAGTGTTACATCCAGTAAACAGAGTATCACCTTTCAGCAGAGCCAAGAATGGAAATGTTCAGCTGAAAATGTAAACATGTTAGTAAGTTATGAATGTGAAAAAAAAGGAAATTATATTGTTTTGCTATAAAGGTTCAAAATAACCACTGAAATGGCTCTAAGCAAACCTCAAATCTTCCAGTCACATACAATTCTCGACACTTCTTATTTACCTTGCTGTTAGGACTAAAAAAAGGAAACAGATTTTTATATTAAACAGCTTCTCTCTTTTAGAGAGATTCCAAAATGCTTTAAGGGCTAATATACAGCAATCAAATACAGCTATGGAGCGAAGCCACAGTTTCAGAAATGCACAAACTGTGCCAATTTTTCTAAATGCTTAACTGAAAACTGAAGTTATAAACTCAGTAATGGCACAGGTTATCACAGGGGTGCCTGGAAGAACATTCTGTTACTAAGGCACGAAGCTATGGGCTCCAGGGCTATGGCAGGTCATGTTCTCAGCTCGTGTCAAGGCTCCCTTGATTAAGAAAATAGTCCAGCTAAGAGATCATTTAAATTTCCTTCAGCACTTCTGATGTCTACAATTTCACACAAAGCAAACCTGAGCTAGGGCGCAGGTCTTGCAAACCACATTACTGAAACTGTCTACAGCCACTAACTGATCAAGTCTTTAAAAATGGTGACTTTCTAGTGACTCTTGGTGGACATTTACTTTGCAATAAGCTGACGGCCATCTCCTGCACCTACCCTGCTCACCACCGCATCTGCTCAGGTAGGTTCCTCCTGTGTGTGTGCACAGAGCCAGGGATGTGCTGGCTGGAAGAGATCTCTGGAGGTCATCTAGCAATACTGCCTGCTCAAAGCATGGTCCTTGTCCAACCCTAGGTCAAGGTCAGATGTAGGTGTAATGCAAAGTTTTTATACAGCTGCCATAATTTTCCTTTCTTTACCTCTCTCCCTCTGTCTCAACTGGGCTTCTAAGGTTGTCAGGAACTTCATGAACACTCAGACCTGCAAAAACACGTGTGGTCTTCTGTACCACACACTGCAGTGTGCACACAGGTTTATCGTAGATCCATCTATGTGCATAGCCAAAAATGATGAAAATACACCTTCTTATTGGGTATGTATGAATGGCTGCTCAGGTATGCAGGAGAGAGTGGAAACTCTCACATTTGGACCCACAGGGCTGTCAAAGTGACCTCTTAATAGACTGGCAGGGTCTGTAAATATCATTCATTCATTTTATCAGCTTATTTGTTAGAGCTTGAATCTCTTTCTGATATGTTTGCCTACTCCCAATTTTCAAAGGTCAGTTTGGCTAGTATGAATCATATTCATGATTCACAGAATTACAGTCCCCTGTAACACTGCCAGGAAAACAAGCTGAAACACAGTGTAACAGCCCCAGGACTAACATTCACTTCTTACCAGTTATTCTGGGGGTTATCTTTAATGCTGCATGAAGAAACCACTTCTGTTGCTACCACAAGTAGCAAGGAGATTCAAATTCTAGTGAGCAAGCTCTCTCCAAGCTTGAGCGGCTGCTGTTGTTCATCCATTAACTGTAGGTCTTGCTCATACTGTCCCTTCATGCTTACTGAGTTTTGATTGCTTTGGCTGGGTGTAAAAGAGACACTGTGGTTGTTATCAGCAAACACTGCTGATCAGCTTATTTGTTGACTTTGGTGCAAAAATTCACTGGCTTGGCTTTGTACTCCGTACACAGCCCTAGTAGTGCATCGCTCCGTAAAACAAATGTGTTCCTCCATATTCTTT
Organism: Grus americana; assembly: GCF_028858705.1. Taxonomy (NCBI): domain Eukaryota; kingdom Metazoa; phylum Chordata; class Aves; order Gruiformes; family Gruidae; genus Grus; species Grus americana. The sequence continues at coordinate 49,889,153 of NC_072853.1, read as the reverse complement.
CTTTTTGTTGCCAAATCTCATTGATACTGAAGCAGTGTCCTGGTATATGGTGATAGAAAGCATCATACAGGCAATACATTTAATCCACAGCATTTTGTTTCTTCATTTTCAGTTAACAACTGGCTGTTTCCAAGTGATGGATCTATCAGTGTTTACCTTCAAATTAAAAGATATAACTGCCTGGAATTTCACCAGTAGATATGAAAGCCCTGTAGTAAATATACTGCCTTTGGATATGAAGTTTAATAAGCTTAGTGCGATTGCTCTGTACCATTAGGGATTAACTTGAATACTGCCATATTTCTAGATATAGAAACATTTGTCTATTAATTGCCTGTTTAACATTATGTATTAAAGACATTTACTGCAGGTGGCATTTAGGTAAGTAAATACTATCTTCCCCTCCTCGATGCAGTTACCAAAGAACACGCTGTTTCATCAGCCTACTACAGACAGCCTGCCTGCACCCCACAGCCTCCTGCCTGTGCCCCACGGCCACCTGCCTGTGCCCCACGGCCGCCTGCCTGTGCCCCACGGCCGCCTGCCTGTGCCCCACGGCCTCCTGCCTGTGCCCCACGGCCGCCTGCCTGTGCCCCGCAGCCTCCTGCCTGTGCCCCACGGCCACCTGCCTGTGCCCCACGGCCGCCTGCCTGTGCCCCACGGCCGCCTGCCTGTGCCCCAAGGCCTCCTGCCTGTGCCCCACGGCCACCTGCCTGTGCCCCACGGCCACCTGCCTGTGCCCCAAGGCCTCCTGCCTGTGCCCCATGGCCACCTGCCTGTGCCCCAAGGCCTCCTGCCTGTGCCCCACAGCCTCCTGCCTGCCTGCCGGGCGTCCTGCAGCCCTGCACAAGTGACAAGCGCCAAAGAGGTGGGGGCTCTGACACTGAGCCTCTTCCCTGTGCTGTGAAACTCAGTTCTTGCCTTGATCATAGCGGTCCCTGCTTAGGATTACTTGCCTTGTTCAAACATTTCTCTTTTTCCTTGCAACGTTGCACCGAATGCCACACAACTTCAGTTTCCTGAGTATCTCCTGATTTTCCAGGCACGCCGCATGCCTGGCTGCCTGCAGATACCTTCCACAGGGGTGTGAAGTCCCAGCGAAATGTTCCTCGATTTTTTTTGGTTCCTAATGGCCTTTCTCAGATGGGCCACAGTGGAATTGGGAATCAGTGCGGTGATATAGTTGGGGAACTTGCTTTATTTTCTACAGACTAGAGATTTTCCCTCCATCTGCTTTCATGGGAATCAGAACTTCAGTCCTTAAACAGAGGGCTTGGACTGAAATTGGTGTATTTTACTAGCATGTGGGCTGAGTAGAAATGAAAAGACAGATCCTGAAGGAGCGTTATTCTCAATGATTCTCAATGAGTGAAAGATGAATGCTGTGAGCTGTGGTTTTTCTCATTCTTGCCTTGGGACAGGCCTGTTCTTCAGCTAGACTGCATCTGGTGACATCTAAACCTGGGTGTGAAATACCCTTGCCTGACTTTGAAGAAGCTCCTGAGCTCTTTCTGCAGTGTTTACTTCTACCAGTGTTACTCCCTCAAGCTCCCTTTCCACATTTGCGGTGTCCCTCCTGATGCAGTTTGTCGGCAATTTATAGTGCTAATACGTAGCAGTTAGTTCCGCATAAGAACTATATAAGAAAGTATAGCATTATGCCAGATTTCTTCCCAGCTATGTTTAATGACAGGTAAGCCTACGTTTCAATACTCAAAGTGCATTGTAAAAACAAAGCATGTCAGGACCAAGGGTAGAAATTGGTTTAATCACATGGAACACTTTATATGAAGAAAAGGTCTAATGCTACTTTGACTAAGATAGCATTAAATCAGAGATGCTATCTTCAGGTAGAGCTAATCAGATCTATTAATATCCCGCTTTATATAAATTAACATTTTCTATAGCAAAATATCTGCTGTTAGACTAGTTCCATTTTATTCTTCAGTCAGGAAAAAAAAATTACCCCTGGATCGAGAACATTTCCAGTTTGAACCGCATTACTTAGCAGACATTGATTTTATTAGTCACATGGTGTTGTTCCTATTACCCAGCTGAGTGCATATTCAAGCTCCTTGAGCAACAGTGCTTGCCTGGGCAAAATATAATATTTGGTTTCCAAGGACACTTTTAAATAAATTGCTAAAATTGCTTTTCTACAAATGCGGAGGACAAAATCCTTTTCACTTGAATGTTCACAGAAAGAGAAAACAAAAGGAATAGAGGCAAACATTGCTGCTTTCAACCCAGCTCTACATTACAGTAAGTAAACAGAAAATGCTTTTACTGTCTCAAATCCAAGATTTCAAATATTTCCTCTTTCTGGATTAGGAGGGAAAGAAGACATTTCAAACTAGGACAAAAAAGACGCCTCAACACATGGCGGTGAGGGTCTCTGGTAATGGGGGATCAGGTTGAGTCTCAGTTTGAGTAACCAGTTTGTTAGTTCTACAAAACAGAACTACTACAGCAAGAGCTGAGTCGCTCCTGTCACACCACAGCTGGTGGCAGAGGATTATGTTACTGATTTGAATTAGTGATTCAAATCCAGAAACTTTATGCCCCTGGTCCTTTTTCTAGCATAGGGTTATTGCTTATCCTGGGACACATGCCTTGTTCTTTCCAGAAACTCCTTATTGCCTTTAAAAATTTTGGTCCAGAAGAATCAAAAATTCCCAGCACAAGACAGTTTTGTCAGATAGGTACTATTTTAAAGGGAAGAGACAGTGAGTTATGTGAAGATCCTCTCGTTACTCCCAACCTCAAGTTTACCAGTGGATTTTGCCACCCAATCCTGAATGAATGTAAGCGTGGCAGGGAAAGCTCCTTCTCAGAGGAGGACAAACAGCATTTTAAAATTGCATTGCATACAGGTGGTTCATTATATCACGGTGGTTCTTCACCTTAGAGACCACATAAATTCAGCCTCTCTAGACTCAAACTTACCGTTCATCGAAAGGCAAAAGTTCAGTACTGGTACGCACTAGGAGTGAAGTCCTCCACACAGCAATCACACTACAAATACATTTTCTCCTTTAACTCTGAGTATCTCTAAGCCTTGCTATTTAATAGATGAATCCTCTTCAGATGCAAAGCTTTATACACAAAACAGACACCATTAATGAAATGTTGTTCTGTGTCATTTGGTAAATCAGGAAGCTTCTAGCCACATTAATCAATGGGGAGCAATCACTTCAAAAGTCCATGTTTCTGACTAAATGCATGCATGCTGAAATTAATGTAAATGGATAATAAAAAATATTTTCACACTTTACTGACAAGTAATGGTAGAAATCATTATCCTAATGGCTTATGAACTTTTTATGTTAGAGAGTGATGTACAGTGGAAATGTTATGATCAGCAGCAGACTTTTTATTCCACACTTGACATAATAAATTAGTGGAAATTATTAATGCACAGCATTTCATTTCTATGTATATTTTATGTTAACTACAGAGAAAATACAAGTGATATTCTGTCCCTCATCAAGCCTTAACCTCAAGTCTTCGTCTACACTAGTATAACAGTCTGGGTAGCTACACTGGACTAAAACCAGCACAGCTTCTCTAATGTGAATGCAGTTAAATCTTTCATACCAATAGAGCTGTTCCCACAGGAGGAAGAGTGTAAATTGGTTTTATATCTTATCCATGTCTGCACCTGTGCCACCACCAACAGAGACCTCTTTCATTTATTTATAATTGTAATGTGATTGGTATTTTCAGTATATAGGAATAGCTTCTGTATTTTGATCAAACTTCATTTATAAATTGACATCAGTATTTCTCCACAACTGACTCCACATGCACTTATTAACTTGATGCCGTGTCTAATGCTATCACTGATATTTAAGGTAAGCGTCGCTGTGCTGTTGGGAACAACCAATGGTGTCCTCATGGACAGCTGCTGCAGCTCAGCAGCATATCAAACCCCTGTTACACAACTACGCTTGGAGTTGCTACGGCCTTGAGCCCTTATACCAGCAGAGTTAAAGCAGAGTAAAGGAATATGGCTTTACAGTCTGTAAAACAAAAGATTTGGGTCAACTGCATTCAAGGAAGAAAAAGGAGGGGTTTGAATTTTCCACCGCTCTCCTGATGTGCTATTGACCTGAAGGGTAAGAAGGACTCAGTCAGCTCTCCCTCAAAGAAAAAAAATAGAAAGGGGGAAAAAAAAAAAAAAAAAAGAGAAGCAACTTGCCACATTTTCATAAAAGCACAGTGATGCTTGCAAAATCTTGAAAAATTACAGCACTTCAGTTAGATGGAGCCATTACCAAAGAGGAAAAAGTCTGACATTCAGAATCTCTCTTCCAAACAGATCCCTCATCAGTGTGTCCTTCCAGCCAGGTAACAGGCAGGACAGGTCAGGAGAGCTTTTGCGCTCCTCCTGATGGCTTGCTCCCGGTTGTCACTGCATCCAGAGCCAGGAGGGAACAGAGGGGACGTCACCTCAAGGGATGCTGACAGAAATAGACATTTGCGTGTATGGTTTTGTTCTTACTGGCAGGAAAACACCTTTGAGGAATAAAGCCTAGATGACACAAAAACATAAAAGCAGGACTCCTTTTTTTGTCTGCGGGTACTTTCATTAAAAAAGTTAGGGCCTGCTGCTCGCAGAGGCCTCTGCATAAATGAGAGTCTGCCCTCGCACAACTGCGGCAGAAGAAAGGAGTCTCAAAGCAGAAGTTAGTGCATGCTGGTTTTAAAGCTCCTTGCAAAGGCCATAGGGATAGCAAAAATCACGCGCAAGGCGTTTGTTCCTCTTGGGCACGTCCACACATACACACGGCACGCAGCCTGCTGAGCCCCTGCTTTGCTGGGCAGCCATGACTGCATTCCCGTTAAAAAGCCACGCAGCAGCACCATTTGCGCGACACCACAGTCAGACTAACAAAAATGTGATGAATTACATGGGTTTCATGTGAGAGCTGACTCACACCCAGCTTACTCACAGCACAGCATGCTTCCTGCACTTAGCTTTGTCAATGTACCCTCAGAGACACTGCAGACTATTATTATAAACAAGTAAACACAGACAAGTAACTTTCTTTTGTAAGCTTCTCTCTCTTCCCTCCTTTCAGAGCTTTCTCCTCCATCAAGCCCTGATATCTTGCTGTCTATTCCTCAAAAGCCAGTAAAGAGTAAATTTAGAGTCTCTCAGGGACAGACGTAGAATGAGAACATGCACAGTACCTCAGAGGAATGAAGAAAAAAAGCTTTTTAAGCTCACATAAAATTGAACTTTTTAGTTAAATACAAATTCTCTGCAATTACTATTGTCTAGTATTTCAGCTGACTCAGCTATTGCCTGTAAACACAACTGCTACCAAAGGATGCTCAGTCTCCAGAACAGTCAATTTAACAAAAAGCTGGAGTCTTGCAAAAGCATGATCAGAAACATAGCAGCATTTAACAGAACCTAAGAGAGGAAATAAAGCAGTGACTTAGTGCCGAAAGACTTCACAGATAGACAGTAAGCTACCAAGCACCGCTCCGTTCACTGAAAGAAGGAAATCTGAGGTATGTTACACAATTTGAAGAATAGGACAACAGGCAAGAGTTCCTCAGCTAACACTGAGCAAGCTCCAAGGTGTCTCTTCAGGGTACAACCCAAAAGGTAAAGGGCATCAATCTACATGTAGTAGAGACACAAAGGACAGGAATTCCCTCTGCTCTTGCTAAGCCTTCTCCTTGTGTCAGTGCTGTTTGATGGCTGTGACACTGGGCTAGAACAAGCAGGACGGAGCTAACAAATCCATCCATATTCATTGAATATGAGCTTAGGAGTCTTCCAGTGAAGGGGTACTGTCTGGTTCATGCCAAAGGATGAGGTGCACCTGCAAGGAAAAATTAACTATTTGTCTCTTCTCTACACTGCACATCACCAGGATCTTTTTCAAGGTCATTTGAGACATGAGTCTGGCTTCTCAGGCGTGATTTTTTCCCTCTTCTTTAGCCGTATAACAATATCGGACAGCTCAATGACGTGACCAATATATCTCAGATGTTCCCTGAACTGGTTTCTTGCCAGTGAAGTTGAATCACCTGGCTCGTGTAGGAGGGCAGTATATAATGGTGCTGTTTTGCTTTACAGCTAGAGCAGACAGGCAAGGATGATACAATGCCTTCAGGAATCTTGACATGATTGATATGTGCCCATATTCCCAAGTGTAATAGTGCAAAATAAAACTACCATGAAGTAAGCTCTGATCAGGGTGTACTGTAAGCACAATAGTAGAGCTGATTGCATCCCTGCCTTGTGAACGCAGGAAAGATTGGCTAATACACTAGTGGGCACGCTGCTACCTAGCTAGCACAAACCAACCCTGCAAACACTGCCATTAAATAAAAAAATAAAATAAAAAAAACCCCACCCACAACTAAACAGTCTGTCAAAGTACTATGAAGAGCAGAGAAATATTGAGGCAATGTCAGTCTGGTTGCCACCAGGCATGGCTTGATGTTTGTGGAGAGTGACATTGTCAAATGCTCCTGAGAAATCTCCCTTTGGCATGGGGGAGATTTTTCACATTTACCCTCAAACCACTTACTGAGCTATTTGCACTCACTGCCACAAGAGTTTCTGTCAAGAGGACAGCTGGGAGCTCTGGCAGGAAAATGTTTCTTAGGGTGCCATTCACCAAGAAATACATGAAACAAGCAATCCAACTTTTCTGTGTTGTTTCAACCATAATGCAAACACTATCCAGCTTGAAAACACCGAGATGCTCTGGATGGAAAACAGAATTTTGATGAGACCAAAGGGGAGCCAAAACCAGTGAATCTTAGGAGAAAAATGTGTCCCTTTTGTCCTGCATGGCAAAGCTGACTTACTGCTTCAAGAAGCTTTCTTCATTCTACAGTTCCAAATTGTAGCAAAAAGGGAGACAGAAATATTTTGGTGAAGGTGAGGAGGAAAGAGGAGCTTTGCTTCCTTGCCATTTTAAAAAAAATAAAATAAATCTTTTGAAACAAATATCTTGGAAACAAGACAAAAGGTGCATTTCCAGAAACATCAGCTTTTTAGAGACAAATAATCTACTGCTTGGTTTGCATAGATCCTAATACCTGGTCATTTTTCACTAATGCTCATAATCTGGAACAACATTATTAATGATAATAAGTAGTCAAGGAAACTACTGGATGGTGCTTGACAAGATGAACTGATAAACTCTATCAGACTGTTGAAAAGATATCTGTGCCTCGATTTCCTAGACTTTTAGCTACAAAACCGTCAAGGTAGCTCTTTCTTTCAGAAATGTACTCTTCTAAGGATTGTATGTTTTAAGCAGTATAGCCCAGCTGATGTACTTAAACGTTAAACACCTGCTTAAATGTTTGTGCTTCACTAGGTTATGCTGGATCGTTATCTGACTGCACAAAGTTTCATCGTCCAAGTGGTACAACGTCCCACGCCTTTGGATGCAGAGTCAGGCTTTCAGATCAAATTGCCTGTCTTCTGCAAAATTGTTCTGCAGAAGTGGGAGGAGCACGGCTGGGCATGTCAGAAAAAGCCTTGCATTTTGATGCTCTCTCTCTCTCCTTCACAGTTCTTTTTCTTTAAGCAACCAAATCATCTACAAAACATGTTTTCTATTCATTAAGACAATGATTTTGGCCCTGCTGCCCTCCCTGCTTCATTTACATGATCTATTGAAAGTCGCTCTGCTAATGCTAATCACATACCGCCTTGTTGACAATGCAGCTAATCTGATTTCTGCTCAAGTGATGCACTTGGATTGTAAAAACCCTGGATTTCAGGTGTCTAGCACAAAATTCAACACTATCTGCAAGTTGTTCACTAACCAGAGCACTTCGCCGCCACAAGGTACTAGTTAACTTCTTACTTATTGTCCTAGCACAAGAGCATCAGGTGATTGCTCTTTTGGGGCACTCATCTCAAATCCTGGCTGCACAACTCACATGCCCACTGCATGCGCAGTCTGGATTTTATAAGGTAGAAGCAATAGTTTATATCTGCAGCTTTATAACAGTGGGAATTAAAAGCATACATCCTATCACCGGGTACAGGAGCTATGTAACTTAGTCCCTGTTAAATGTGTGGAAAATTTTAACTAATCAGGCCATTACTGAAAGGTACAATTTGCAGAGAGGCCACTCAGTATAAAACGTGTTAGGATTTTTCAGGTTCATTCTCTCTTCTATGCATTTTAGACTTTTTGCCTTATTTTGACCCTACCTAGCTATTTAAAGGATGTTAAGTGCTTTGTTCATTGCAATTCGCAGTCCATAGCTCCTCTCCTTTCTTTCATCTCTGAAGAGAAAGACAAGAAAAAAAGAAAAAAAGAGGGGGGAAAAAAGCCTCTCTGTCCTCTGTATGGTCATGTGGCCGATGCTTACGCTTTTTACAGAAGTGTCTCACCTGGGATGTTTTACTTGTTCCCCTTCAACTGATGTTATTAAAGGTCTTTGGAGATACTTTTGTTTCATCCTTCTGCTCTAGTTTAGCAAGGGTGATGACATACCAACTGAAATGTCTGGAGGCTTGTTAGCAAAAACCCTGTCGCTGGGAGGGATCAAAGTGTTTTTGTGCTGAGTCCCTAGGGCACTGATCCTGGCAATACAGCTGGACTCAAATGCAGTCTCCACATGGTCTAACATGACAAGCAGCTGGATCCTCAAGCCAACAGACAGAGAGTTGTTTTCTCAGGATGAATAGCATTTCCCAAAACCAAGGGGTGAAATGAACACCATTGCCAGAAAACCTTGTTTAATTTATTTCAGGATAAAAAGGCAAAAAATACTAATTCTTTCATCTTACTGAGAAGAAGAAACTGATTCTTTTCACTGCACAAAAAAGAACAAGGACCTGAGCAAACTCATCACTGCACATCAAATTTTCGAACAACAGGGGAGTTGGGAACAATTCACTTCAATGAGGCCAGCCCTCTGTGTTGATAAGTAATGGTTTTAAGCTTGAAAATAAGCCTGAGACTGACTGTCAAATATATATGTAATCATTGCAGTCTAGCTGGAGGACGATCCACAAACACAAGCTGGCTGTACATCAGTAATCAAATAATTGACTGGCTGACAACTGAGACCAGTATTTGGCTTGATGCCCCCGACTAGACGGGAAGTGGCGTTTCCTGCATCTTGATAAAGCAGATGTCACTTGGTCCCTCCAGCAAAATCCATGGCACCGGGGGCATCTTTAGTAAAGGTACATGTAATATTGGTCAGTTAAAAAATATCCCTCTCCTCCTGCGGTTTTATTAGGCAGTAGCTTTTAACAGGCTAAACATTTAGGGGAAAAATTTATACAGCAGATACATCTTCATAGCTGACTAAATCTGTTGCAGCGCTGCTTTCCCTAGCTGGTGCTCCTGCTCTCACTTAGGTTGTGCCCTTCCCTGAGGACTCACTCCCCCCTGCACGGAAACGCGGCTCTTTCTCAAGGAAGCAGGCACACGGCAGGGGCTCACGAGTTCAGAGTGACTTATGAGCTAACTGCATCTTGTGCGCTCCATAGTTCTGAGCAAATTGTTTTGCTGCCTGTCTTGGTTTCCATTAATTTAACCTATAAGGTTTCATTCTTTTTGTGGTTTGCAGGAACAGAAATAGTAACTGTTACTGCAGTTAGTAAATAGCATGTGATTGACGTTTTCCAGTTTCACCCTGTATTTGTGAATAATACGTGTCTTTCTCTGGCAGTTTACTACGTAGACATGGAATTAACTTAAATCCCTAAGCCATCTTGTGCGCTGTTTACTTCGTTGCCCAGCGTGTCAGAAAGTTGTGTGGAAGGTAGAGTCAGCTTCTCTGGAGGTAGCCAGGAACGTGGAGGAAGCAACGTGCAATATGTGCAAGCGTCAGACTCTTCTGTTCCTATGATTAGTTTTCAGCTGGTTTAATTCCCTGGACCAGCTCACCTCAAAATCCCACAAATACCATCAAGGAAGGGAAGAGCGCAGATGAAGAAGGGATAGAGGGTCGGTCAACTGCAATCCCAGCCGGCAGCTGCCTCTGCGAACGTGAGATCAGGCTCCCGGTAGACCCCTATTTATAGCCTTTCCCAGAGGGAAAGGGAGGTAGTTGGAGAAATAACAGTACTGCCATCTTGCCAGAACTCAGTGCTGCCAGTCTGTTTTGCCAAGAAGCATTTGGGACTGCAGAGTAGATGCTCCCTTGATTAAATATAAAGAATTTGCATTACCAGATTACTCCACTAATCCATCCAGCTCCACTTTCTGTCCCTGACAGCAGCCAGCACAGGTTCTTCAGAGACTGGAGTGAAGTCCTCATTATAGACAATTTTACAGCTAATAAAATTCTAAAAGCCTGCATGCAGACAAATCCCTGCAGTTTTTACATTGGGAGTTTGCACGAGTTAAAGCTGAGAGCTGACCATCGGATTTGGCCTAGCAGAAAATGTCAAGCCCTCGTTACACTCAGAGCTTATGCTACTAATAAACAATGAAAACACAGAGGTATAACTAGAGTTATCTGCACAATAACAAAGGACTGTCCTTAAAGAACAGTGCCTTTAGAATTACATTTAGAGGGCAGAAGGGTACATCTTCCCATGGTAGCCTTTTCCTTCCCACCCCAAGTGCAGGTATCTGAAAGCATTTCTGCAGGACGAGGGCTGCATGCAGGATTCCAGATGCAAAACGTAACCCCTGTGTAATCCGTCAGGCTGGTTACGGCGCTTGGTATGCTGCAAGGATAGCCAAGCTGAACTTAAGGAGGCAAAAAATCGATTCATAAACAATGTTTAGATTTGATAACTGTCCAAATGTTCACCGCTTGGGTGAAGATAATTGTACTTGCATGCATTTCTGAAATCTATGGCCAGGGTGAAAATAGGTATCATTCAATAACTCATCTCTCAACAGTAGCTGTAAATATACTGGCTGATCTATAAAGATGGCTTGGATTATATTTTTGTATCATTTCCTCTACTAGTTCTTCATCGCCTCCTTTTTCTGCTACTCTCCTCACCTCCCTAGAATTAGTTTTAATTTGCACAATCCCTGTAGTACAAATATGTCATACATTTATACCACAGCCTGTTACCACCCCACATGATGACTATAAAAGGCTCCAAGTTGTTATAAACATTAACGCATGCAAGCAACAACAAACACTGCGGAGGACTGCTTTGGAAGGTGGAGGTAAGGTCTAGTGGGCTTTTCGTTCTGGATCAATGGGAGTAATAGAGATTTCTAGGCATGTCTTTGGGCTAGACAATTGTTTAGGCATAGTCTGTAATCAAGGGCTATATATAGCTCACTACTGCAGGGCCAGAAGCAACATGAAGTACTCAGAATATTTAATGATTCCGTAGTAGGTGAGGTTGATCCGAGTCAGCTGTGCCCCAGGCGGCATTGCATCCAGTGGCTCTGCCCCCAGCTGTGCCCTTGCCCCCTCCTTCGCACCAGGACTGATACCCACACAGCTGCATGAAGAGCTTGTTTGGGGAGCTGAAACTAACTGTGTAAAACTGAAAAAAAAAAAAGCTTCAGGAGCATTTAGTTGGTTCAGACCTCCTACCATGACCTTACAGGCAGCAGCAAAAAAAAGGAAGGGTGGGAACATAAAATTGGGGTCAGAAGGGATGGAGGAGTCAGAGCAGCTCTGTTTTAAACTCGCTTATGCTGCATAATATCACATTCTCACTCACTTCAGGGCATTCACTTACACTGCTTTTGGGGGGGCAAAGAGACTTCAGCATATGCCAGAATCCCCACACCTCACCACATCAGGGCCCCTCATGCCTCCAGATGTCAACAAATGTGCACCCTTGAGGGAATGGTCTGACTTGGACTGCAGAACCAGGCTTCTGGTAACACTGAGAAGAGTGAAGGGCTTTGTGGCAGTTGGTGCCCCCGGTCTGGGAGGAGAGGTGTAGTGTGTGATACAGAAAGGCATCTGCACTGTTTTTGCCTGTACACCCCTAGTCCTGCAGTTCTCCTTACCTGCATATACCTACCACCCTGGGGATACTCAATTGCTGTTAGAATTTATTTATAAATTCTCTCAATTACATTTACTGACCCATCCATTAGAGCAATTTGCATCCCATGATCTGCAGAAACCTGGCAATCTGAAACACTTAATGATAGTCCACAAGGCAATTGTGTCTCTAGGGCTTAAGTCAGCATAAACTTGTCTTGCCACCAGGTAATTACTAAGGCAGCAGATCTGCCCACTTGGGCTTCTTATCCATCCCCACGTCATTTATTCTTTTGCATGGGGCACAAGAAAGGAGGTGATGGAGGAGCAGGACCAAGTGGCTGAGGATGGCACAGCTTCATCTAACTGTGGTACTGGTCTTACATTGTCTGAAAGCGAACATGAAATAATAGCCTAAGCAACAGGGCATATTGCTGTAGGCTTAAATTTGCTGTCTGAGGATCTCCTGCTCCTCTGAAAACATTGTCTAAGGGTTCACAGAATAGAGGAGGCTGTAACACCATGGCATTACACTATCCTCTGTGTATCACAGCTGCTTCAAAGAGGAGGAGAACAACTACCATCTGACACAATGCAATCAGACCTCTGGCTTCTCCTCCATGCCTTTGGGATTTAAGGTCTTTTTCTGTTTTTTAACCTTCAGTCCTCCTGCAAACCTAATCTATCTCTTATCCTACACAAGCATGTAAAGGTTAAGCTTGAGTGACACAAAGTTCATAGAGAGGTAAGCATTTATTATTGCTTCTAAGCACCAAAAGCCAACTTACCTCTCCACTATCCTTGTGTTAACGTTTCACGTTTGTTTAACACAAAAGAGTTCTGCAAGACAGCACAAAACACGTGGTGGGAGCAAGGAGTATATGCTGAAGCAGGTGTATTCACTGCTTGCCTCTTGGACAGCGTGTGAGGTACAAGCAAAACGTTGAGTCGTTTCATGCATTAACCTGATTTGCAGTGGTACAAGCGTCTACCTGGGAAATAAAATAATTGGGGGGCAAATACAGAGACGCGGCCCTTACCTTCTCTCTAACCTGCAAGCTGATGAACAGCAATTGCAGTGTGTTGTATTACTTCCTGGAGAATGCCTAAATCCTGGATTAAACAATCATGGACTGGACTGCTGACTCCACTACATTCCTGTGCAGCCTGGTGCCACAGATACCCATCCTGTTGTCACTTCTGTTTAGTAATAAAAGCCCTTTCTGCTTTGTATTGTGCTACATGCAAAAAAATCCAACCCAACCCAACCCAAAACAAAACAAAAAAACCCAACAGTAGAAGAACATTGTGGGTGCAAAGTCAACTGTTCAAAGGTTAGGAAATGGCAGGTTTAAGATCTTCTGCCCCCCCCCTTCAGCTTACAATACAGCCTTTAATTATAAGGCCACATGCTATTTTTTCTGATGAAACCCTGTGCCTCATTCAGTGCAATAGATGGTGCCAATGCACAGCTGTGCAGTATATTGTTTCATTCCCTTCACCTACCATCTAGTTCCAGGCTCTGCTTAGCTGTACACTAACCAAATCCCTTCCCTCTGTATAAAATAATTTATCTCTTCATGGACTCTCCTGTGGTGCTCCTCAATATGCCACTTGAATGCTTCAGAAGCAGAAGTTAATTTATCTTTAAATTAGAGAGGAGTTTATATTCTCTCCGTTTTAAAGATGGCAAGCTGATGAAGCGAGGCTGCACAGCAATCCACCAAAATGTGTCCTCGCACCCTGTTTCCTCCTGTCGTCCATCCAGACACCCAGGCTGGAGCGCAGACTTGTCTTAAAGTCTGCACGCAGGAGTGGGTGTCTGCTCCCAGAAACGGGGCTGTGAGAAGGGAGGCAGGCACTGCCACCGCATCTCTCCAACGTGGGGCCGCAACACAGCACGTGCAGCCACCGCTACCATACACTCCTGGTTTCTGCATTAACAAGTGAGATGAAATTAAAAAGCCAGCAGATATTTCTCAAGAGTCACACAAACAGGTCCCAGATCTTTAAAGGACTTTTACTTCAGCAGTATCAACTATGGCCACCCTTGATCTTATGTGCAACCCTATCTGCTCAGTGTTTTGGCGTGGGGTTGTAAAATCTCCAAGATCTCCAGTCAGAGAACTAAGGAGCACAGTCAAAGCCTGTGCTGTTACATTTTGTCTACTGCTATATTTAATCCAGCATTTTTCCAAACAGAGGAGTATCCACACATAAAATACAGGATCTTTAGAGTGGGACAGACCCTTCTAAGCGACTTGGAGCCTTCAGCACAGCCAGTGAGAGTAACAGGTCCATCATTCTCCCAAAGGAGAGAGTTTGCACACTTGCGCAGAAGGACCCTGGAGCCATATCGCAGCAAGACGTAAATCCCTGCAAGCAGCTCCGTGGCCGCAGCAGCACAGGTTATCAGTGCTCTGGAGTCCAGACAACCACCAACAGCAGCTCAGCTCTCAGCAAACAGCTCTCAGAAATGACTTGGCCGTTCGGTAACTAGATCAGCAGCAGCAAACACCCACCTCCTCCTCCGGAGGATTCGTAGCTGTTTGCTGGTGTCTGAGGCATGGCAAAGCTAGAACTGTGGATCCCCTGCCAAGCAATGATCCCCTTCCCATGTGTCCTGACAGCCATGAGCACTCCTCTGTGCCCTCCCAGGGCTCACCCCTTTCGATGGTATCCCCTCCAACCAAGCCTCAGTCTGGCTCTTCCCCATGCTGTCTCTTTTTTTCTAGCCGTAGCAGAAATAAAAAGCATCTGTTTAGTTACTCAGAGTGGAACTTTTTACGCATTTCCCGGGCCTTTCATTAGTACGCCTGTCTCACAATGTTTATTTTGTTCACCCCAAGGACTTGGAAGAGCCTTCTTTCCTTTCAGATCTTTGAATATCCTTTATTCATTTTTTGTTTTGTCTGCTTGCATCTCCTCCCTGAAAGTGCTGACCAGTCAGTTTGTCACATTAGTTTTCCTGGACCCGGTGTTCTTCCAGAGTCGGTCTTTTTCATTTTACCCTCAGATCTCAAAGCAGTCTCTCATAGCCTCACTGACTCCTTTGTATCATCCGAATTTTTCATTTACAGCGAAATTGTCTTCAGTGATACTGTAATTATTGTTGCATTTATAATCTAACCTGCTTTCACCTTCCAAGGTAGCATTCTGGGTGCTATATTTGCTGCCGACAGGGATTCACTCCCTGGGTGGCTGTGTTTACTGGAACATTTTGTTTCAGCCATCATATCGCTTCCTTGGCACAGTCGGACAGAGACTTTAGGGAGGACTCCTTGCACTGAACGACAGCAACCTTGCATTCTCAAGCCTCTGAGATTTCAGGGACTCCTGTACAGCCAGGAGGTATTGCTATACCTAAATCGATCACCTCTTAAATAGCACTGAATTAAAGCAGTTTGTGCTTGTTATACCCATAGTTCTCTCCACTCTCACTCAAAAAGCAAAAGGTACATTTTTTTTTTAAGATCTGCTCCTTTTCCTGAGAGCCTGTCAGGTGATGTTTATGCTGGAGTGAGGACTCACTGTAATAATCTTTCTTTGGCGGTGTTTACCACACAACTCAACTGGTTCTTACCGCAACAACGTGTATGATCTGACAGCTCTTTCCTTTCTACCATTCCTCTCCCATCTCTAATGAGTTTTGTCCTCTCAGTCCCTGCGAGCTAATCTCAAGCTTTCCACCCATTTCCACGCCCCTGTTCCCAGGTTTCACTGCCTGCTTGTGAGCAGCGGAGGGGCCGCTGCCCGCTCCCTCTCCACGCGGTCGCTCCCCAGGTCATTCTGTCCAGCATGTAGTGAATGTCACGTAGTGTTGCTTTCTTCCTCTTCCTTTTAACTTTCTGTACTCCTAATATGAATGTTTGGGCACATTTTCATATGTCTCGATTTTGAATTTGTTTTTTCAAATGAAAAAACCCCCACAACCCCCCCCACAACCCCCCAATTTACCATACTGCCAACGTGAGACAACCCCCTGCACTGCATCACTCAAAATTAAAACATGCAGCTATCAAGCTTCCCAAAATAAGCCAGAGCTCCCAGTGAGGGAATTACCTTCCCTTTGCCCACAGTTTCTTTTCACCCCATAAACCAGCCCGTTCCCTCGCTGTCCCCAGCTGCTCCCCGGCCAGCTGCACCGGCAGCACGGCAGGACCCCCGGCGCGTTTCTGGGCACGCGGTTTGCCGTGCAGGCAGCAGCTGGGCACGCAGCCCTGCGCAGGTGGGACAACGGGGCTCAGCCTGCCTGCGGGCAAAGGGAGAGGGGGACTAAGTTTTGCTGGTAAGTGCATAAGCAGAGAGAAGAGGCAACCTCTGCAGAGAGGAAGAGGGAGGAAGGATTTAAGAGCAAGAGGCAGTTTTGGAAGGAGATAAAAAAAATAAAGCCTGCTCCTAGTTTCTAGACAATGCCATTCCCATCCCCCTCCACTTACCACCTATCACAGCAACTAATAATTTCATCAGATCACTCAGAAGGGGGAAAGGATGGAAAGCTAGAAAAGCAACAGCTTGAATCCTGGGAAAAAGTCTCTGTTTATAACCTGGTGCTTCTCTCACATCGCTGCTGCCTGCCGCTAGAGCTTTAAGATAGTAATAACCTTCCCCGCATCTGTTTATGTGGAAACTGTCTAATCCAGTCACTTCATCACAAGGAACAGGCTGTGGCACCCCCACCCGCTCCAGCATGAACCTTTTGTCTTCCTCCTTCACGTGGCAGCAGCAGGATTTCAAAGTATTCACTTAGTTCTCATTTCTCTACCCAGGTCTCAAAAGTCATATTTCACTGTATCAAATACTAAATGTGGGATGACATTTAATTTTCAGCACAGGTTATATACCATTCCAGAGTAGCGATCTATAGATCTAACACTCTGATATGTGCTATATACCTGTTCAGCATATAACCATGCATTTAGAAAAATACCATTGACTTGCCATCCAGCTATTTAAAATGAATTAAAAGCAGCCTCAATTTTCACATCTGCTCCCAAATCTCCTTGCAAATTTGCAACCTCAGTTTTCTTCAGACACATTTTTTTTTTTTCCTTCTCACACATATCACCTTTCTTGCAGTACAAGAGATGCAAGATAACAAATTAAACCTGACTATTCAGGGAGAAACCATGTGAGTGATCATTCTCACACATACCTGACACCAACTTGCCTTCCTTTTGATGGGGCACAGCCCCCACGGTATTATTCGGGGCTCACCTCACCGTGTCTGGTACATTTTAAGCCTTCAGGGTCCAAACAGAAACAAACTCCAACCTAGCTTAAAAAAATGTAAGCCTACTCCAGGGGTGCAGTTCATCTATAGCTTTGAATCTCTTAGTGCATATGTCCTCCCCTCCTCCCCAAAGGACTAATCCTAACTTTTCTCTCCTTGGCCTCCCAAGCTCTGTTGATTTACACAGAAGCGTCCAAAGAACTTGCGATGGTCAGCTCTTGCATGTTTTTTTCTGCTCCTGAGTGGCTGCACTAATGGTTTGAGCCCTTACAAAGAGCACCAGAGCAGCTGTACTTGGGTCACATCAAAGGTCCAGCAAGTCCAGTACCCGGTCTTTAACAGGAGGCAATAGCAGATGCTCATTATAAGCTGCTATCAGTTTACATTAATACGCCAGGCTGCACAAATCACAGCTGAAGCCTCTGACTCATCATCTATCCTGGAGTTAGCTGCCCTTGTTACAACCCTCACTCCTGCTTTTGGGAGTAGATGTGTTAGGGAGAAGATAATCGGTTTAGCTGCAGCTGTATATAAAGAAAAGTAAAGCAGAGCCGACTCTTCCACATGTTTTAAGTATGACCTCTTCCTTTTCAGTCAGAAACTGAGCCAGGCCTCCAAATTGCTATAGCTATCTGCCTAGTCTCATTCTCCTGCCCCTGACCCCAAAAATGGAAGTATTTCTTCTAAAGCTTTTATGCATTGTAGATTCACCTGGAAATAGAAAATGCGCCTGAATGTATAAAATAAACAGTACAATAAAAAAAAACAAAACCAAAACCAAACCAGGGTTTTTTTTCATGTTTGTCATTTTGAGCATGTAGGTACTACTTGCAATAATAAGAGCTGGAAAATTCTTAGATCAAGGTGATACTTAAATTAGAAGATGTCCCTTAAACTTACCTCTGTAGAGTTTTACACATTTGAAGGGCTATTAAATCCCACAGAAATCCTCATGCATTGTTGCCAGTGGGAAAGGCTGTGGATGTACAGCTTCTTGTAGGAACAGGCATTTTGTTTGGAAATGCAGCTGGACAGATAAAGTTTGGATTGGGGTTGCATTGTATTAGATCACCTGGTAAATTTGCTTTGATTATAGAATCATAGAATACCAGATTGGAAGGGACCTCAAGGATCATCTGGTCTAATCTTTCTGGGCAAAAGCTCTGTCTAAACAAAAGCAGTGCCTAAATGAGATGGCCCAACACCTCCTCCAGCCAAATCTTAAAAGTGTCCAATGCTGGGGAATCCACCACTTTCCTGGGGAGATTATTGCAATGGCTGATTGTTCTGATTGTGAAAAAATTTTCTCTAGTGTACAATCGGAATCTCTCCAGGAGTAACTTGCGCCCATTACCCCTCGTCTTCTCCATGTTACTCCTTGTAAAAAGGGAGTCTCCATCTTCTTTGTAGCACCCTTTAAGTACTGCAGTGTGGTGATGAGGTCTCCCCTAAACCTTCTTTTCTCAAGGGTGAACAAACCCAGTTCTCATCCTTTCCTTATCTGGCAGGTTTCCCAGTCCTTTGATCATCCTGCTGGCCCTCCTCTGCACCATCTCCAGCCTGTCCACATCTTTTTTGCGTAGCGAGGACCAAAGCTGAACACAGTATTCCAGATATGGCCTGACAAGCACTGAGTAGAGTGGGATAATGACCTCATCATCTCTGCTGGTGAGGCCCTTGTTGATGCAGCCCAGCATCCTGTTGGCTTGCTTTGCCACTGCAGCACACTGTTCACTCATACTGAGCTTGCTGTCCACCAGGAACCCCAGGTGCCTTTCCACAGAGCTCCAGCCAGGTGGATCCCAGCCTGTGCTGCAGTCCTGGATCATGTTTTCCCAGGTGCAGGACCTTACACTTGTCCTTGTTGAACTTCATAAGGTTCTTGTTAGCCCACTCTTCCAGCCTATCTAGGTCTTCCTGCAGGGTGACTCTTCCTTCTGAAGTGTCCACTTCCCCACTCAGTTTGCTATTGTCCGCAAACTTCATCAGGGTGCACTTGATCCCATCATCCAGATCACTTATGAAGATATTAAACAGTGTTGGGCCCAGTATTGAACCCTGGGGGACCCCAAGCGTGACAGGTTGCCAATTTGAAAAGGAGCTATTTCCCGCCACCCTCTGGGTGCGGCCTGCCAGCCAGTTCCCCACCCACCACACAGACCACTTGTCTAGACCATAATGCATCAGTTTCTGTAGGAGGAGGCTGTGGGGAATCGTGTCGAAAGCCTTGGAGAAATCCAGGTAGACAATGTCCGCTGCTCCCCCCCCGATCAACTGAGCAGGTTACTTTGTCATAGAAGGACATTAACAGGCTTTTATGTTTTTAAATAATTTACAAACTACCCTGTTGCCTGATGAAGCTTTGGGAAGTATGGACACAAGTAACAAGAGTTACTTCTTTCAGAAGGAAGGATACGTTGGAAGAGACAATGGACAAAATCTGACCTTTGTAATATTGGTATGGTGTAAGCATAGCTTGGTTACTAGCAGGTGGCAGGGCAGGTAAATATTTTGACTTTAAACTCATGAACTTTATGGGCAAATAGTGTATTTTTAGCACTGGGCCTGAAACCATCCCTGTTTTACTTAGTTTGACTTATGGAAGACTATAGGGAAACAACGCTAGCCAAAATTTGAATGCAGTAATGGATAGAAAAATAGGATTTCAGTTAAAATGAAATTTTCACAGAAAGTACCCAGCCTCTTGCATTTTTTTTTCATTGTCAAAATACTGAATGCTTGGACAGCACCAAAAATATCTCAATTTATCTCTGAAAGTATTCCTTCCCCTTCCCTCCTCTCC
Source organism: Grus americana (assembly GCF_028858705.1). Classification (NCBI taxonomy): domain Eukaryota; kingdom Metazoa; phylum Chordata; class Aves; order Gruiformes; family Gruidae; genus Grus; species Grus americana. Next base: position 49,869,195 of record NC_072853.1, on the reverse strand, counting down.
TAAACAGAAAAGCCCCGTATTTTTCCTTGCGTGGAACCTAGTTTTCCTAGCCAAGCCCACTAGTAAATCAAATATTTTTACTACTTTTGCATGTGTGTACGTAACTATGCAAAGTAGTGATGAAGATAGGGGCTGTGGGACTTCTGTGTACTCTGTTTTTTTCAAACTCATTATCCTCCATTGTTACAGCATTTTTCTTCTCTACACTCCTTATGCCTTCCTTTTCTACACTATAAACATAAAAAAAAAATACTTGAAGGCAAAATTCATAACAACAACGGGTTGGAACTACTGCCAGCTTTCAAAAACCATGGTTTAATTGAAAAGTTATAAAGTAAAAGCAAGTACATGAATTGTTGAAATTGTCTTCATGAAACATTTATAGTGAAAAACTCCATTCCATAAAGATAGGTGGAAGGACATCTCTTATGCAAAAATAAAAGAATTATTTGCCTGCAAAGCTGACATCTTGTAAGCATGCCTCTGGAGAATAAACTGGAACACAGAACTGCAGAAAAATGCAAACTCTACTTGCTGAAGCATTCCTGCATCCACATGAGTGACCTAAGGGAGGGGATGGGGAGCCAAAGGTGGCACTGAGATGTAATGAATTAACCTGCCTCCTCCCATGTGAAGAAGTGTAAATAAAAATCAAAGGGATCTTTATCCCACTGACAATATGGTATGCAAGGTCACATGGCCTAATATTTTAAGAGGATTAGAGCTAAATCTCTGCAAACTTTGAAATGGCCCAACCAAGCCTGTGAGCTTTTCAATTTAAATGGGTGCACAGCATGACTTCTACGATCAGCTGGAATTTGGCAGGATGAGGTGTAGTGAAGTGGACTCTGAAACAATTTCATCCTGCAGTGATTGGTTTTACAAGGTATCTGTTAATTTGGAGCTGTGCAGGAGGTGGAAACAAAGCAGGTCACCAAAAGACCTCAACACTTAATTATGAACAAAGTTTGTGCAAACCAGAAAAAAATTCTTGATATTTATTATTTGCCAAATTAAGAATGCCATTTCTGTAGTTTTGCTTCATTTCTAGAAGAACTGCAAGCACCAGGGTCTAACTGGAACATCATAAACCACTTAAACAGCACTTCCATCACTCTCAAAGGCAATAGTTCCCTGAAAATATGCAAAACACACAGGAGAAACCCTTGCTCTGGACAGTGAAGAACAGCCTTCTACCAAAACATCTCTGTTTGAACCTCAGATATTATCACATGCAAAATGCATGTGGAGTAAATCTATTCACCAGATGGGGAAAATTGCTAATTGTCCAGCAGAATCTAGCCACCAGCTGGCAGGCAACTACCATCACGCGAACAAGAAGCAATTCCAATAACCACACATAAAAATAGCATAACAACATGCATTCGACCTGAACCATCAATTGTCGTTAGGGGCACAGCTGACAAAAAAAATAAAAAAATGCATCTGCTCTGAAAGCAAAGTGTGTGAATTCATGTGCTTGTGTTTTAGGGGTATTGCAAAGCATTTCCACACTAAAAGAGGTGGTAGTAAAGCAGCTGAGAAGATACATTCCCTCTAATGCTGATGGCTGCCCTTTGGAGATCAGACTTGATCCTCCATGTATGGAGAGATGTGAACATTTGCTTCCCAGAGTAGTGTCCCAGACAAGTACCTTTCAAATATTTGTGCCAACACGGTACCTGCAGTTCCCTAGGAATCAAAACTGCTGCTTATCTGCCACAAAGTTTGGAAAGATTCAACAATTTTGGCATGAGCGCAGAACCCTTCTAGATCTTAAGAAAATTTTTATTTTCTGAAAAAATGAGAACAACTTAAATTATTTATGGAAAAGAAGCAGCCGATGAATTCTGGTTAGCTTTGTACCTTTTATCCTTTCATGTGGAAGTGCTGATGCAGAGACGCAGCATTTCCTTTCCTTTGCCACAGCCAATGGTTTTTTTTAACAGCTCTGTCATGTCCACTTTCTTCCAGCCTTCCTGTTGCTTCTACTAAATGAATTCATGAGTTAGCCAAGAGGCCCTTGGGTGAAATGGAAAACTGCAGCAGAGACAGTGAGTATTTCAGGACAAAATATAAGGAGTTTTTAACCAACCACAAGACCCACTCAGAAGGCAATGTTCAGCATGTGTGGACTGAGACTTGCTCAGTAACCCTTAAGACAACAAAAAAAGTGCTGCTTCAAAAGTTTTTTTCCTTCAGTGTTATTGAGTGCCAGTGTGTTCCCAGAGGCTTCCCGGGCAAAAGACATCGGAGGCAGCAGGACTGAGAAACTGCAGGGTGGGCTCAGTGTTCTCCAGCTGCAGTTCATTAGATCAGACTCTCCCCTGTACACCTGTGTGTCCCTGAAAGGTCAAGACAGAAGTGTTGGGGGAATTTAAGTTAAAAAAAAAAAAAACACCACCACAAAAAAACCCCACCCAACACTCAAGCAAACAGCATTTTTAGAAGGCACATTCAAGTAAGCAACATTCTACATAATAACCCAGTTTTAAGCACCTATCTGAAGATCTTAATTAGCCCATTCTGCTCTTAATTTCACATATCCCCTCTTTGCCTTCAGTATCTTTATAGAACAGTTTGCAGGCAACTGCATCTATGTTTAAACCCGTATCCATCTAGGCAGGATATGATTATGATTATTTATGATTAGTCCTCCAAGAATTTCCACTTGATCAGCATAAGAACACTGAGAAATTAACCCCCTGTACTCTTGTCCCTACGTAACCCCCTGCACCCCACTAAAATAAGAAATATTTTTTCCCAACAAACCTTTTATGGGTTATTTTTCCTTTTCTGATATATTCTTGTTAGTTTTACAGAACATTCTCAACTGTTTTTACTTGAAAGAAGATGATTATCTTTTTATTCTTAGATATTCTTGGGACAAAATACCAGTCCATAATTTGGGCCAGGGGTTTTATTTGTTCCTGTCCTAGGTAAGGTGCCCCAGGACTGTGCCTGTCAGTGTTAGAAGTGGTGACAGCTGCCAGCACCATCACAAATGGAATGGGCACGGACAGAGTGACACCGGGATGCCCCATTGGTTCACCCGGGCATCCCCTTGTGGGACCAGCGGAGCACCCCGTCTCCCATCCTGGACCTCCCAGCCACAGCTTGGACCCCTGTGGTATGGTCAGAAGAACAGACTTGGTTTATTCGAGCCGGGTTGACCACCAGGTACCCCCTCAGGCAGCACTGCTCACAGGATTCGTGCGCCTTATTACCCCCTGTCCTATTTTTGATCTTCCTTTCTGCCTCTCTCATACCACCTTTTGCGTGCCGCAGCCTCTTCCCAAATAAACAGCAGCCCTTTTTTTCCCATGGGTGCCAGTTTTGCTACATCTATACCCAAATAAAGTATTACCGATATGGTTACTGAGGCACTGGTGGCCTTACAAGACTACGGCCAGGAAGGTCCCCAGCGCCCCCCCGCTCAGTTTTCTGTGAAGCCTGGCTGTTTCTCATGTAACTCCCTCTTAACCACCTCTGCAGTCCAGCCATCCCTCATGGCACTATCTCTAACTTCTGTCAGCTTCTCACGCGGTTATCTGTCACATCCAGCAATTTCTCATGTCATGTCCCATCCTTTTCCGCTGAACATCCCACTCGTTTGGCTTAACAGCAGGGCAGGACCCAGCCAAAGGTGCAGACATTTGCCTGCAGCCCTTAAAATCAGGTGAGGAGACCCAGCATCCGAGTCACTTCTCTCTTCCAAAGTGAAATGTCCTTTTGTGAACAAAAGATACTATAAACTCATGTCCAGCATTTCCTGACCAATCCTTCCCCAAAGGCCACTCTGAAGGCTGCTGCAGCGCAGGGCAGTACATTTGGCAGTCCATGTTCAAGCCTATTTTCCTATACCTAGTGCTTGAGGTTTTTCCTGGCTTCTGATTCATTGCTCCTTTTTCTGGGCCATAACTGAGGCGATACCTTGCACTCTTTGGAAGAGTTACTTGCTGCCAACAAGCCTAACAGCACTGTGCTTGTGTGTAACGGGACACGTGAAAATAGAAGGACCTTCAGATCTCGAACATAACATACCTATGGAGTGATCTGGCTGACGTTTAGCTGCTCAGAGAGGCGGGTGGAAAACAAAGTTTCATGTTAGAGGTAAACTGATCAAACAGATACTGAAAATGCAATCCCTGGCTTTCCCTACCTTCTTGGAATCTCTCCCCTTGCATCAGCTCTGGTTATTCATCTGACCCCACAGCGGGCTGTCGCAAGAGGGAAAATACGTCAGGAAGCTCTTCAACAGCATAGACCACAACTAACTAATACAAGCTTAGTTTAGGCTGCAGGCTTAATTCCTTTTTGACTCAAGTCGTAGTCAGAGACTCCTCTTCAAAGTAAATGCCATCTGGAAGACTCAGACTTCTGCACCCACGCTAACAGCCATGTGCGAAGCCAGTGGAGAAGCCAACTGTCCCAGACGTGGAAGACCTCTCTCACCAAATGAGACACTGGGGTGGTACTTCCATAAATTCCAGTTCTTCATGCATGGCCACTGCTGCTAGATTACTTCTTTTTGTGGAAAGCAGATGTGACATTATGTTTCCCAGCTTATTTTTGCTTTTCTATAAACAAGGACAAAAGTTCCACCTTTCTAAAAAACCTGACTTCCTTCTGGATTTCTCTGGATAGTTACCTCAGTAATGAAAGCATTAAGGGGGAGGGAGGGGAAACAGTCATTTTTGAAAGGTCCTGAGATATATATTTAACTTAGAACTGTAAATATCTTTGTTGGACAACACAACAAAATAGCATCTGAAAGAAGCTAATATATTGTCAACATCGAAGAGGCAGAAGACTTTATACTAAAATTACAATGTATTGGCTTTGCTGCCATTGCTTCCTTTCATTCATATGCATTTGAAGCCCTCACCTCTGCTGTGGATGTCCAGACAGTAATTTTATAGAGCAGAAGACATTTTCTTTTGTAAATTTACATGATATCAACATAATCCCACCTAGCAAAAGGCAAGGGGACAAAAATAAAAGCTGCAAAATCAGCTTCTCTGGGGTTAGAAGTGCATTATGGGTAGCAATTAGAAAATGCCTGCACTAACCATCAACCAAGTGATCAGATTTAGCACATCACAGAAATTAATGAGTCTGCATGTAAAAGATGATAGCAATTCATTCCTCAAAACTACCTCCTTGCTTTCAGCACAGCAAATGCAATTTAACTTCTTGAGGCAACAGAGATCTTTCTCACTGAAATGTAGAGAGAGGTGAATGTAGATGCCACAGTCTCTAATGCAAGGAATGCAATAGGACCTTCTGCCCTAACTTGCTCTGCCTTCCTTCAGCTTGACCTCCCTGGCCAAGGGGCTCCTAGCTGCACTCCTATATGTTTATATGCTATGCTCCTAGCAAGATATCTATTTGTTTGATCCTTTCATGCTGTGGTTTTCCCTCCCTGTCCTCCTAGTGGCATCTCTAGGCAAGGTCTTTCTTAAAAAAAAACCAAACCAAAACATAACAATAACAAAACAGGAAAAAGGAAAGCTGGGGGAGAACTATCAAAGGGAATGAAAACATAAAGCTGAAAAATAAAACAAAGCACAGCCTGGCCTTGTGTCATCGAGATTCCCATGCTGGTTTATTTCCAGCCAATATCAAAGTTCCCCAGGCCATATTCAAAGGCTAGAGATGATCCACCTGAGATTAACAGCCCATCTCCTCACTGAGAAGCTGCCACAGGCCTAGAAAAGAATCAACCACGAGGGAGTGAAATAAAATGATGAGAAGAGTGTGGGGATCATAACACTAAGAGAAACACTGAACCAAGACAAAGCAGAGGAGTCTGGAGCATCACCTCCTCTTCAAAAGGAATCTGAAGGGAGAGGGCTGCCAAATTCCAAGGGAACCACTTCTGTTTGGATGCTCAGCACAAGCTGTGATTTGAGGTAGGTCCCTGACACAAAGCATTTCAAGCTGCTTTCCTCTAGTCAGGCAGTTGGCCATCTTTCTTGGTAGAAAGAAGCAGCTGAGGAGTGGCGAAAAGGACTAATACAGAGAAAATTACGACAGAAATGAAACATCTATAACACTGTAATTTGCTGTACTGCAAAAAGCACACACTCTTGTTTCTTACCTCCCATGGAGGAGACAACTGTCCAGGGAATAAGAGAATTTCATCGTAATAGTACACAGGCCTTGACCGAGGAGTTACAAGGTCAAGAGTTTGCCTTAAGAGTGATGAGTGGAGAGCTGATCTGAATAGAATCATTTAAGCATATTTAAGAATTAAGATTCATTAAAGGAAATTCCTCCTTTTCTTTCTCATTCCATTATCTCCAACGTCACTGTAGTTCTGTCATAAGAGGACATGTTCCTAAGGATCTTTTTCCACAGGAACTCATTTTCTTTCCCAATGTGGTCTTTTCTCATCAATCACTCCCAGCCTCTCCTCTCTGTCCTCTAAACGTCTTGCTCCGACTGATTGGCTTCACCCTTCCTGAACAGTGGCTGCCTCAGCTCATGCTGCGTTCACACCTTTCCCCACCTCCTGCAGCCTGCACAACTATGCCCTGCCGCCCCAATCACTCAAATACTTCACACGCACAGCAGTCGTCTTTCTGCAGAGCGACACCCAACTGCATCACGCAGAACCGTGAAATCCAGGAATTAAACATGATATTCTGCAAGAGAGTGATTAGAAGAGGACTGCATGTTCATCCAAAATAAGACTGATCACAGTAATGTACCATTCAAACAAGGACAGGTGATGGCAGAGCTATGTGTACCAAACACATTACCATGAGGATTGGAGGCCTCGCTCGTTAAAAGTCCTACTACTCAATTTAAAGAACAGTTGAGTAGCTTTCTTCGCTTCTGACAGAGTCTGCTGCTTGTCTGCTGGCTGTAATATTGTCCCCCTCTGAGGAAGCTTTTATACTTGGAGCTCATAAAATATATTTCTGATGAGCTCTCTTTGCCTTTATAACGAGATAGATTATACTATGCTGAAGATATTTTCAGTCGTGTTCTCAAGGAAAAAAATATATTCAATACTCCAGAGAGAAGTTTCACCTTAAAACTGAAGTTTCATAAATGGTGCGTATCTTTTCCCCAAAACTATATAGTGCAGTTCTGCAGCAGAGTTCATTGTAGTATGTCTTTGTCAGGTGATTTTGCCTCCATAATTATGAGGGGTGTATGTGTTTTTCTTAAGAGAAGAAAAAGCATTAGCCCTTTCCCCCTGTCTGCAGTACATAAATGCTTTATGCAGAACATGTACGTCCAGTGGAGCAGGAAAGGTTTGTGAGTCCTCAGTATACCAGAATCTAATCACCAAAATACACAACCCATGTGTCTTTACAAGCCATGAAACACGCCAGGCATCAAAACTCTGTGTGATTTTACCAAAAACTAGTGGAGGGATGCTTTGCTACTCAGTAGCTACGGTGGGGCAACTATACCTATTTTTAATACCTCTGCATTTGGATGATACTCAAGGGGGGGGAAGTATATTCCAACATAAACAAGGACAAATGTTGTCAGTTTGAAAACCTACACAATCAATAGCACCCACTTCAGCTACATCTCACATAAAGGGCAAACTCATCCAGAAGTTCATCCCAGACTTGTAGAGTGCTCCATGCAGATGGCAAAACGCACATACAAAGCTACTGAGGTCTACAGGCAAAGGGCACTTCAAATCGTGCATCCATACATTCCTCCAAGCAACTCCACAGGCACTGTGGTAACAAGCAGCTCCACTCCTAAGCACTGCTTTATTAACTCACCCTCAGGCAAATCATGAAGACCACAACGACACCCCAGGAGAAGAGGAATAAGCGTATCTTCTGCTGCCTCTTCCAACTGTGTGGACTGGTCCATGCCAATCAGAGAACCAAAAAACCAGAGCAAGGAGCTCTTCTATCAAAGCACTCCCCAAGCTAGGTTAAAGTTAGAAATGAAAGAAATAGCAAGAAAATGACTGTGTTACAATTATTTATGACCACACTGAGAAGAAAAGCAGACTGTCAGTGCCATTTGTACTATTAAATCATTGCCTAAAGCATATCTGCTGTATTCTTACAATCAGGAACCCAAGAAGCTCCTTTCCCAGTCATGTGCCGCCTTCTCTGCATAAGGAGTCACACTTGCCCAAGAAATCTTATTTCTTTCTTCAACAAGAGAGACAAAATATTATCCCCAAAACAGTCTGTTTGTTGAGGTGCTGTTGCAAGAGGCAGGCATTTGAAATCACTAACTCTTCAAAAATGCACTACACCCAGGCTTCTGATCTCCTGGGTGGACGCTATCACAACTATGCAACTGTGTAAAATTGAGGCAGCATTCAAAGCCTTGACACTTTTTAGAAAGGTTTGCCAGAGTCCCTGTGTTTTGCACAGAACACAACACTGCTAGCAAATGTGAAAAACAGGTACATCAGGGGGGCTGGCCACAAAACTCCCACATTTTTAGCTCATGACCAGATTTAGGTGTGAGACATAGCTGCTGAAGTGGAGCTGTCAATATAGCAGAAACCCTGACAGTGTGCAGAGCAAGTTTCATCACTGAAGCTGCATTTGAGTTCTCAAATTCCAGGTCAGGGTACAGGCCCAGAGTGCCTTCCAACCACAGAAACAGTCCAGCAAACAGCTGCAAAATAATGAATTATCGGGACAATCAGGGAACTGTGTCCTAGGGTTATGATGTTAAATTTGGATGCAGCACTGGAGAACTTTACACAAGAAACCAAAATTGACTACAATTTTTCATATGCAGAATAAGACAGGCTTTAGGCAAGACTTTTTTCTAGTCTTTGGAACAAAAGTCCTTTTGTGGACTTGGGTTTTTGTCATTTAGTTATCTGGTCCCATGTAAAAGATGGTATGTCTGACATTCCTTCACCCCTTCTGGTGCCTCAGAAAGGACCCACAGGCAGATCACACGTCAAAGATTACCTTGCATTCGCCCGGCCAAGCCCACCTGGCTGGATGGTGCAGACAGGCAGACGGCTGGGTCTTCACCTTCTAAAAAGAAGCAGTAGACTTTTAATAGCTGACAGGCCATTCGCTGAGGCTCACTTCTTTTATTGCTATACTATTTTGTACTTTGAAGCTTTTTGTAGACCTAAATGAAAAGGAAAGTAAATGAAACTTCTGTAGTCCCACTGTTATGTGCTGGATATGGGCAATGTTCAGCAATCCAATTGAGCAAGAAAAGCTGGGAGAGGGCCCACAGTCCTGCCAGATAACATCTGAAGCTCCTGCTTTGATTTTTCTTGTACGCTTGATAGGTTGGTCCGAAGCTATCTGCAAGGTGGCCTGTGACACAGGTCAATCTTAGGAGTGTTGACTGACAGCCATGGTTTGGGCTTAGCAAATATTTAGATGACCTTCAAGGGTTTTGAGTCTAATTCTCATGGGCTTGGGAATAAGACACTTTGTGGCCCTGAACTTCTTCTTGTCACACCAGTTACTTGCTCTCGCTGCAGGGCAGCCAGTGGAGGGTGGTTTTCTGAACCCTCAGGGAACCTCAGCTCCCTTATGGCCTACATTGTTTCACCACTTGCTCTTGAAGGTCTTGTAGGAGACTGCAGGACTCCATAGAGAACCAAAATGAATGGGACAGTGAGTGAAACAGGGAAGGGGGAGTGGAAATATCAGATAAGATATAGTGCTGCTGAATTTTTGGCCAAGAGTGAAGGAGCTTGTTACAGCCTATCATGACAGCAATTTCTTCTTTTGGCCCCAGATGCCATGTTTTTTCTTTCCTTCTCTTTTTCTCTCTCTTCAAATTTCTTTCTTCTCCATTTTTCTCCCCTTAACAATATATCTGCCTCTATTGCTGTGACTGCAGCTTGTATCTACACTCAAAATACCTTGAATCTGTGAACTTGCTCAAAGTAAAAAGCAAACTAAGGAGATGGGTAAATATTTGGGCAGCTACACAGCTGCTGGTAGCTGGGCTGGTTAGTTTAAGGCCATCTTAAGTCTCCTTGCATTCCTGTCCTGCACTGTCACTATAACTGCAGCAGCATCTTATAGTAATTTACATCCATGTTTGGGTTTTAGTTAGTTTTCTATTAGTATTTCCAAAGATTTTACCATGGAGGGGTAGAGCCTGTTGGAGAAAGCCCCATGCAATAGAGAGTGGTGATATTGTCTGTGAACAACTGGTCTGTAGATGCAAGAGGGTCAAATGAATAAGGGAAGTTCAGTCACATATATATATGGATTAATTATATGTATTTTTATATATATATATATATATATAAAATCCATATGTGTATTTGGTTATATCCCAGTTCCATGTATGGTGATAACCAGCCTGACACGCTCTTTCCCTCCAGATAATCTGGTCTCTACATAAACAAAAAGCACATGCATGGGTCAAACAGGAGCCAGAGCTTGCTCCAAGAGGCAATGAAGAAGCAACCATTGTATCTTTTTTTCTCCAAGTTTTAGAAGACTATTCATAATCAGTTTATTCACATAAGTGTCTGTTTCCTTATTCAGATTCCAGTCATCTGTGGTACAATTAAATGCATGACATAAAGAGAGTTTTCCCTGGACAATGCTAAATTACTGTCTATTGGAAAGGAAAGCTGTTTTGAAGAAATTCACGGCAAAGGCAAGGCTGTTGATCTACATAGGCAGAAAGACATATCATGCCAAGTTTTATTTATGTATGTTTTTGTTTTTTCACTGTTTTGTCAAGCACCCTGCAGCACAGTTCAGTGATAGCGGGTAGTGTTTGAATGAGTGGGTAAAGGATGTCAAACTGAGTGTACAAGAATGAAAGCATTGGCCTTGACTACGGAAGGTCTGGTTGATTTAAAAGCTAATTCAATGATACAAGCCTTCACTCAGCTGGTTTGCTGAAAGTATGCAAGCAGACTTTTTTTTTCTTTTTCTTTTTCCTTCCTGTCTTTTGAATGTGTGTTGCAGGCCTCAGGCATCTGTTCACAGGCTTTCTCTTCCTTACCACAGAGAAAAAGCTTCTCACCTGCCTGAAAGATGGAGTTAGGATGCAGCGCCATTCTAATTAGTTGTCAAAGAGTTTTCTTGCTTCCCTTTGGTTCTGGGCATGCCTTTTTTTGTGTCGCTCATGCCTCCTAAACCCCAGCTACATCGCCTCAGGACACTCACAGCCTGGTACAGCAAGTCGTGAGATGCTCAGCGTTTGCCTCTGATCAGCGCTGGTCCTCTGTGAGCTGGCTGCTGTGCCGTGGGGAGGATGGGGCGGGCATGAGGCAGGGACGGGAGCTCTGGCTGCTCGGGGATGGAGCCGATCATCTCCTCATTAGGCGTGTTTCCAGCCCACTGGCCTGCAGAATGACAGTCTGGGGGTCACTTGCTGGTCTGGATCTCTAGCTGGGCTCGTCGTGACACCTAGTCAGGAGCTGGGGCTGTCTCATCCTGTTATAATTGGACCAGTCTTCTGGCTTGTCTGGGCAATGGAGGAGTTCTGTAGCATTTTCATGCGTATTCCGATACTGTATGTACTTATCTTGTCACAACTAAAGTGACTTAGTCACATATGAAAAAAGGAAAAGAATAAATCCTGCAGATCCTGCAGGATAAAAATGGCCTTCTTGAATCAATCTTCATCTGACGGTAGTGTAATTATGGATTATTTACCAAGATCCAGTCTCCTACTCAGAGCACAAAAATTGCCAAGGTGCCTGGCGCTAGTAAATTAGATAACACACAGGGTGATTTGTCATTATTACAGATCATTAGTTCTTTTCATGTTTAAACTTGCCCTTTCCAAAGACAGACTTTTTTTGGGTGTCTGGAAGATACAATATGCTTCAATCACAACTCAACTGGTATGTTAGTCATTGCGCTGGATTGCTTCTGCCCTCTCCCAGAAAACAGCATTAAAAGCTTTATGAAGTGAGAACAAAGAAAGCAAGCCACAAATGGACAAATAAGCCTTTGCCAACAGAGAGACTGTAAGGTCAGGAGCTTTATCAGCAGCCAGAATGTAAAAGTTACTGTTCTTTTGCCTATTCCTGTGACCAACACTGTCCCCATCCTCTGTTCTTCAGCCCTTTAAGAAAAGAGATCTTTTAATGGGAGATATCTGAAACTCCTGGAGGTCTGTCAGAACTGGCTGAACTGGACCACTTGGAAGTGATGGCATCCTAAAATCCTTTTCCTTGCGGGTGGGAAAGTGTTACTGTGCTGCCCTCTAATGCTCACAGCCTTGCATTCACTCACGGATGGGGAGGTTTAAGGTTAGTGCCGCTGAATGGGCAAAATACCGCTTTTTCATCTGCTCTCGTCATATAAAATTGGAAAAGCAAGGCTTTATGCTAAATGTAGTGTCGCTTTTCCTATGCAAGCACACTTGTTATTACGCAGTGAAAGCATGAATTACTGAGCGCTTTGGGGCTGTAATCCAATTTGTGGATATTTCATTTAAAGTGTGCCATGAGTGAATTGTCCCACAGTGATGTATTGATAGGCCCTAGGCTGATACTGTCACTGGGAGGTAGAATAAGGCAAGTCAGCACAACTGGAAAAAATAGGGGAACTTTTCTTGAACAGAATCATGATAGACGTGTTAGGTTCCTGTTCCTTTAAATTTTAGAGCGTATAAAAATGTTGCTCCCTGGTCTATTATATCTTGCAGAACCATTTCACAGGATCACTTAATCTTTTTCAGGTGCTTCCCTACCCTGAGTTTCTTATTGTTCTCCTTCTGCATCACCTAAAACCCTGTCAAAACTTAAAACCTCTATCCTAATCCAAGATTGACCGTCTGAGCTTTGTGCTTTCATATATCCTGTTTTGCGCTTAAATAGATGCCAGCAGATCCCCCTCCTCTTCTTCCTTGCGAAGAGGTGCAGAAAAGGGGGTGGGGTGGGTGGGCAGGAGCTGCAGTTTAAGGCTCAGCAGCATTCAGCCCCCTTCTAGCTTCAAAACTTGACCTTGGAGTCTGAGAGCTATGGCAGCAGCAGCAGCCACACAATTACTGCCAGGGTGGGGGCAGGAGGAGGAAGAGGACGGAGGGAAGACATGCAAGCAGGGAAACATGTCCACAGGAACCCAGTGAGGGCCAGGATCTAAACTAGCTTATCAAGCTGCATAAATATTAATCGTATCGTTTAAGCTGACATTCTGCCCCATCTGCAGAGTTTCACTGTAAGAGGTTTCTCTAATAGGGCATGATGTCTCCAAGCGCCTTTTATTAATAATTAAAATGTTGTATCTCAAATTACCACCCGGTTCATGGAAGATAACGCTGCGTTCACAGTGTCAGGCAGGGGAGATCCTAGTGCATAATGCCAAGGTGAAGGGGTTAGGTGTGCAGCCTTCTGCCTTTCACTTCATTATTTACATTTCAGTGCTTCCTAAAAGCCATGAGATCATGCCCTTCTTGTGCTAGGCTCCTGCTCCACACCTCTTTCCCCCATCTGCAAAATTACAGTGCTTTCATTTGTCAAGCACTTTGAGGCCTACATGAAAAGCATCATGTATGAGCTGGCCTGGAAAAGGACTCGTGTGCCCAAGAGCTTGTTTTTTAGAATATACCAGTGGGGTTATTAAATGCTAGTACCAACAAATCTTGCCTTGACTGTGTCCTCGGATTGTCACAGGCAAGCTCTCTCCAGGCACATAGTAAGAGGTGGTTCTGGAAAAAGAAAATACACGTTAAGGAAAGAAAATACACGTTTCGGAATTCCTTTCTGCCAAGGAGGGACAGGAGACAAACGCAGCAAAGTGATTCAGCAGCACTTCAGCTAGGAGTGCTGAAGGGTACTAACAAGACTCAAGCGGTGATGGTGGAGGAGTGTCAGTGCCATGGACTGGCCAGAAAGGTGGAAGGGTAAAGCACCAACTCATCGTATGGCTTGTAGCACACAGGAATGCATGTGTGACCAGCAACAGCCCTCCTTCAGGGATCTTAGCCACAGGGAGTGGGAGAACAGTAGTAATTAAGGGACAAGATGCAATCAGTCCAGATACAGAATATTTTAATTGTGAGTTAGTTTTTTGGTGATGGTTTTTTTTTTCCTTTGGAGATGAATTTACATGTGGCAATATGCATAAAAGTCTGTACAAAGGCAGGTCTGTGGCTACTGATCTGCCACAATGATAAAGTGCAGGGAATGAAGTAGAAATGGCACTGACAAGACTAAGCCCAGACAACGCAAAACAGACCCTGGCAGAAAGATGTCTAAGGAAATGATGATCCAAGCATTATGGTTAATGTGGTGTAATCCATACTGTATCAAAATTATGTGTTTAACTCTGGATGTGGTGAAACTGGAGTGTGCAGGACTCTGCTGGGGTGTGGCAATAGAGCACATCCAAGCTCCAAGTGACTTTTCTCTGGCCAGCTGGGATGTCCCTGGATCACCCTCTGCTCTACTTTTCACCCAAAATGAGCAGAACAACTGAATTTGTGAGCACCTTGCAACTGTACTTGGAGGTCTCAGTATTTACATCACTGCAAGTAGGTCTTGCATCTAGTTGTGTTTGAAATTCCTTGTGTCAGAAATTTCTTCTTGTGTCTAGAATGGTGTAAAAGGGCTTCAGAACTGGGCTCACATTGTTTGCAAAACAGTGTCTTCCACATTTTTAATTACTATGCAGATTTACTTTACATGGATGGGAAATCACTGATGGGAGTTGAAGTTGCCATCACAGCTTTGAGTGAGCTTCTTGTTCTCATCTGCTCTAGCCATAAGATTACGTTAATTCTAAAAGGAACCCGGATGACAGATTTATTAATCCACAAATCTGGAAGAAAAAAAAATTCCCAAGAAGCATAAGTTGATGAGATATTGATTAGAAAAAGGTTTGTTTAGTATTAAAGAGCAGACAGTGCAACAAGGCACTCATATGAATGGAGATGAACCTTTTTACTTCCTTTTTGGTAACTATTTTAGCATCCATTGCCCTCTTACTTTGCTTTTGTGCTCCTTTTGTCATTGTTTTCTAATTCCATGTTCTCAAGATAGCTTGTTCACAGGAGGCTCTTAATCTTTTGGCTAGGTGTTGTAATTGTTTGAAAACAAATTAGATAGCTAAACTGAGGGACAAGAGAATTAAGAGACATGTCTGAGGTCACACAACAGGTTAATGACTAATCACAGTTTGAATCCAGGAACTTCTAGTTATTAGACTTTTGCTGCAATTGACTGTGTTTTCTCCCGCAATTCTGGAGTGCTATAATATCACTTGAAAATTGATGTAAGGGTTGCATAGGTGAAAATTAAAAATGTGGTCAGGAGAAAAAAATTGAGTTATTGGGAATCACTAACAAGCATCCAACACTGATCACTTACTAAGCAAACAGACTGGACTCTGCTGAGATATATTTGATACCACCAGAAAAATTAATCAACTCTCATAAGTGGCAAGTGTCAGTAATAACATCTTACCTGTACATCACTGAATGCCCAGTGAAGACTGTTTGTGATAAAGACTTTCTTCCTTTTGTTTCCTTGGTGGAATTTGCTGGCACTTACTGCTCTGCTGGGAATGTTATGTGGGAGAAATTCTGGAAGGCGGTGGAGTACTGCTCTCCTTCACCTGTCTCCTTCCAATTAAACCTCCATGGATTTATGTCTTAATAAAACGGCAGTTATACTTTCTTTTTTCAATTCATCTTTGCTGTTAAAAACCACTACTCCAAACATAATAGGTATTGTCTGCGATTGCTTAAATTGGGCATAAACATTTATTGCCTCCCTAGCTAACAAATGCAACCTTGCTGCTCATAGGAATGAGGAAAAATCCACTCAAGGTCAAGTGACCTGATGTTTTCAGGCAGCCTCATTACCCACATTAGCACTGTAGAAGATGAGGCAGAACATCTGGTAGTGCCATAAAAATGATAAAAATGTATGTATATTTGCTTTAGCTCTTCATGCCAACATTGAGCCTGTGCTCCCATTTTGGGTCAATGTTCTGAAGAACTGCTAGAATCTCAGTGCTTAAGGTTTAGCTGGAAGGATTTCTTGGTCTCTGCAATTTCCAATGTCCAAAACAAAATCATGGGGATACTGAGATTGGCATCTCTTACTGCTTGCCAGCCCTATTGGATTTCAGGCAAAGATGGCTTACCCAATCTGATATGCATTTTCTCATGTGTCTGACACGTGGGAAGTAGCTGTTTATTGGAGAGCTATCAGTATTCCTCTGTCGTCATGTCTATCGATGAAATTTGCTCACCACAATGAAAATGAGTTACAAAACTGGAAGAAGAGTGGGTGCTTGGCAGCATGACAATTTCTGTGCTCCTCTGCTGCTGCCCTCTGATGAGTTTCTGCCCCAGTGGCTTTGCAGTGTGCCTTTCAGACTCTTTGGAGGGCATGGAAGGGCAGCAGCCTCTCACCAATCCCTTCAGGAGGAACCTCTCTAGCTCATTCGAGGCGCACAAGTGGAATTTACTCAGCCTCTTGTTTTTTTGCCTGACTCCAACTCTGCTAAGAGTAGTTCTGGGTCTATTTTGCATCAGTGGATTATGATGACACACTAACAGCTGAAAGACATTGCTTTCTGGCTTTGCATCCCTCCTGAAGTCTGACACATCTGAGGTGTGGAAGGAGGGAAGTGCAAGATCTGGCTCTCCAGCTCCTTGTCATATGGCAGCGTTGCTGTTCAGAGTGTCTTTAGTGCAGAACTTAGAGGAGCTTCCCCTCCCTTTGAGGCAGGGGAGCACTGCAGAAGAGTGGTGCTGGGATGAAAAGCTGCCTGAAATACACGTACAGCATGGTCCATCTACACAGTATGACTGCTTTGTATCCCATTAGCACTCCTGTTCATTTCAGTACAGTGCAAATGTCTCTATTCAGCATTCAGGAACTCCTGCTGCAGGTGCTATGATTGTCATAAGCTGGACCATTTGTGGACATAAGATCCCAGAAACCCAGTCACTCCCAGAAGCTCCAGAATTAAGGAAATGAAAACAGAAAGATATCTACCAAAGGGTTGCTGTGGTGTATGCTGTGTAGGTCTGGACTTGTGATGTAGAATGTAGCCAGAAAAATAGGGAAGAGCCTGGTGGGGAAGTGTCACACTCCTCCATGAAACTGGTTCTCTCCCACTCCCACCCATTCCTTCCTGACATGCATGTTTTCAGCTAAAGTGTAGAAGAGATAGCAAGGTCATCCTCCAGTGAAAATATTTCAGCCTCAGTCATCTTACTGCTGTGGCCAGGGATAATAAACACAAGGTCTACACATTCCTGGTGACCGGTTCGAAATTGCTGCAGACAACAGAGCATAGGAACGACACAGTGATTAACAGTGGGCTATGCTGCCCTTTCCAAGGTGGCCTTAGTGGGATTCCATGCAGAGATGTGAAACCGAGATAATCTAAACCCACCACTTCACTCTGTATGCCGTATTGCCTTAGCACACTTCCTTGCCTGTATTTTAAAGTGCTTGCAATTCAGAGTAATTTAAAACCTCATCAGTACTCACTAGAGGGTTGGGGTTTAGAACCTCAGTCAATTAAGTCCATGTAGATGAGTAATAGGAGTAAAACTCACAGTTTTCAGTGCAGAAAAAGAAAGAAAAAAGAAGAAAAAAGATTCTATAGCCTAGCTATTCAAAAGCAATTATATTTTTAGTTACACGGAGAGACATTTTCAGACTTCTAATTGCTCCAAATCTATCTGCTAAAGAGTCATTACATTCCATTTTAACCCCTCTCTGACACCAGGAACTAATGCTGTAATTGAACTGTGTCACCAGTGATCTCAGTTCAAAATCATTAGTAGAGTTGTTCTTTTTCATATTTGCTCTAACATTACTGCTCATTGCCTACAGGCATGGGGCCAGATTTGCTGCCAGCATATGTGGGTACAACACCACTGAGATCGGTGCTGTTGTGTCCAATTAGGCCTTTGATGAGTCTGGCCCCATGTGCTACGAGCCTTCATTAACCAATATATTCCCATTACAGACTGTGTTCTGTTCACCCAACTACATCCTCTTAAACATGCAGCATTGCACTAGAATAAAACTCAGTAACATCACGCTTCTGAATTCTCCCCAGGTTTTTTTTATGTCATAACCCCATTTTGGGGCAATTTCACATCCACACACATGATTCTGATTTCACAGGCAGACAATAAAGGAACAATACTTTTAAGTAACGGGCTGCAATGTACTCTCTGATACCTTGTTGATATTATTGTGTGTATGTAAAATACCCTGGAATCATCTCCTTTCTCTCCACAGACCTTACCTGAACAATGAGGAAACTGAATCAGAATAGCATAGTAAACATATTAATATGGTTATATGCAGTTCACATATTAAAGTTGGTTTTTGTTGTACTTATGAAAAAGAAACACTACATGTTGGCGATATTGCTAAATGCAGGCCTAGAAGATGATATTTAACCATATACAGTATGATAGTTATTGGCAACTAATAACATGAGTCCTACATCAATCTTTTGATTAAGATTCTACCTTCATTTCTATTTTAAACTCTGCCATAAAAATATGCTCTGTACTATAATCTGGAATACAGATTTTAGTACAGCAGTGATTTTCTTTGTTTGTTTTGTTTTTAAGTCCCAAAAATCATTCAGCCATTTTATAGCAGAGAAAGATAAAGAGCAAGCTGGAAGTTTCCAAGCCCTCAGTTATGATCTTACACAACTCATCTGAGCCCAAGATTAATGCTCGCAAGTGCAATAACTCAATCTCATTCCCATGGCATTAGACAGCTTTGAGCCCAGCATTTAGTCAGCGGGTACTGGAGGAGTTGTCTTGTGCCAGTGTCTATCAAACCAGTTGATTCATAACCTGCCTTACGTGTTGACCAGACAGATGTCATTATTTATGGCCTAACTCTGCCTGTGTTCCCCCTTGATGGAGCGCACGACATTTAGCTGCGTTAGCACATACTGCAAAGCTCTTGTCAGTACAACTTACTGGCTTGAGCACAACCGTAGGCAACTAACCTTTGTGGGGCCAGAGCTGGCTCGTATCTGATTAGCGCAGAGGACAGGAGAAGGTGGTTTGTGACCATCTATATGTGATAGCGTAGACAGCACCTGAGGAGAAACTGCTTTCTGGGCCAAACTGTGGCCCATGACCTGTTAGACGGGTTACATTGAGATGAGCAATCCCATTTCCATTTTTACCTGTCTCGTATTGAAACCAGGCTCCCTAGGGACAGAAAGCTGAGCTTGTATCTGGGCCAAGATCCTGGTTAACTAGGTCACCACCGTGACTGTGCCACCTGCAGTCAGCTCAGCTCCTGGGGGAAGACCAAATGTCCTGCGGTGGCAGCCAGGGTGTCGCGCACACACTTTGAACACCGCTGCCAAAGGACACGGTCCTGCTCTTCCCCAGGTCCAGCAGCTGGTGGCTGAACGGCTCTTTCCTCTCTGTGGAGAGAGCATGGGTGCTAGTGAAGGCACACAGTGGCACGGAGTGGGGTACTGATCCTGGGTAAAACTAACCCAGAGCAGGGAAAAAAAGAAACTGGCTAATTTTAACCCGATTGGGTTCCCAATCTTATTCCCCTCCACTGTATGAACACGTATGGCCTCATCCACAAGCAAAAGCTGATGCCAGTGCAATGGGGGAGTGACGAGAGCGTGGGAGCTGTGAGGAGTGCAGGGTAACTTGCTGTAGCAGCACTGATGGTAATTTAAAGTGTATGGGGAACTGCAGCTTGAAAATTCAGGCACAGTGATTTAGTGATGGCCAGCATCGTTCCCTAATCCACTGTGTCTGTTGTGAGAACTCAGTTTTTGACTCAGTCTATGATCAATAAATAGCAGCTTTTGTAATTTTGAGGAAATAGCAGCATTAGACATGACTAACTTCCTGAGCCTTTGGACTAGCTCAACATGTATACACGTTTCTTTCTCTGAAGCTTAACAAGAGCTTGTATTGGGTTTGCGTGGCAAGGTTTTAGTAACAAGGGGCTACAGGGGTGGCTTCTGTGAGAAGCTGCCAGAAGCTTCCCCCATGTCTGACAGAGCCAATGCCAGCTGGCTCCAAGACAGACCCACCACCGGCCAACGCCAAGCCCATCAGCCATGGTGGTAGTGCCTCTGGGATAACAGTTAAGAAAGGGAAAAAAAGCCCCACTAACAGCAACTGCAGACAGAAAGAGGAGTGAGAATATGTGAGAGGAACAACCCTGCAGACACCAAGGTCGGTGAAGGAGGAGGGGGAGGAGGTGCTTCAGGCGCCGAAGCAGAGATTCCCCTGCAGCCCCTGGAGAAGACCATGGTGAGGCAGGCTGTCCCCCTGCAGCCCATAGGGGTCCATGGTGGAGCAGATATCCACCTGCAGCCCATGGAGGACCCCACACCGGAGCAGGTGGAGGCACCTGAAGGAGGCTGTGACCTTGTGGGAAGCCCACGCTGGAGCAAGCTCCTGGCAGGACCTGTGGACCCGTGGAGAGAGGAACCCAGGCTGGAGCAGGTTTGCTGGCAGGACTTGTGACCCCGTGGGGGACCCACGCTGGAGCAGTCTGCTCCTGAAGGTCTGCACCCCGTCGGAGAGACCCACGCTGGAGCAGTTCGTGAAGAACTGCAGCCCATGGGAAGGACTCACGTTGGAGAAGTTTGTGAAGGACTGTCTCCCGTGGGAGGGACCCCACGCTGGAGCAGGGGAAGAGTTCCCCTGAGGAGGAAGGAGCAGCAGAAACAACATGTGATGAACTGACCCCAACCCCCATTCCCTGTCCCCCCTGCTGGGAGGAGGAGGGAGAGAATTCGGGACTAAAGTTGAGACAGGGAAGAAAGGAGGAGTGGGAGGAGGTGTTTTAAGATTTAGTTTTTATTTCTCATTCTCCTACTCTGATTTGATTGGTAATAAGTTAAATTAATTTTTCTGAGCTGAGTCTGTTTTGCCCATGATGGTACTTGGTGAGTGATCTCTCCCTGCCCTTATCTCGACCCACAAGTTTTTCATTGTATTTTCTCTCCCCTGTCCAGCTGAGGAGGGGAGTGATAGAGCGGCTTTGGTGGGCACGTGGCCTCCAGCCAGGGTCAACCCACCACAGAGCTTTCACATCATTATTATACAATTTTATCTAAATTTACATTAGCTTTGTTATTATATTACTACCAAATAAATAGTACGATCTATTTTCAGTATATACTTAGTTAATTTTTTTGGTTTTATTATGCTAAAAGCAAAACGAAAAAAATTCCCCAAGCACAAATGGAATTAATACACTGTAAAGACTCCATACTCCCAGCTCCTTTCACTTTAGGTAGACATTAGCCTGAGGTTTTCTAAAGCACTCAGTACTGCTGTAGCTTAGCTCCCCAAGCTCAGAACCCACCCACATAAACATCCCTGGCCTTTTCATGGCAAGTGGAGGGACCCTGTGTGAAACGCTCCTACCCCTGCTCCTCTACAGCATGCCACAGACCTGCTTTTCCCCCACTTTCCTCATTCACCCAAAAGGTAGCTTCACTTCAGTAGTACCAAACGCATCCAGATCATACAGGAGGCAAGACACTAGTATAAATGCTGATTATTCTTATTAGCTGTTGGAGAGTAATCATTATCATTACATTTCCAAAATTAGGTTCCACATTAATGTCTTCCTGTGGTGCCCTTTATATTAAACCATAGAGGTTTAATCTGCAACTACAGTTTTTCTTGCTTCTGTGGGATTATTTTATCGCCTTAATGTTCCTCTAATAGATGGTATTTTTGGCATGTGAAATGATGAGTGTGTATTGTAAACCAATTAGGCTTTATTTAAAAAAAAAATTGTGATAGGCAATGGAAAAATATCATGAAGCACTGAGAAATGCTTGAATTTCTTGATAATTCCTGCCTTCAGAAACTGTGCTGTTTAGCCAATCTGCTAAACCATTGGAACGGTTTTATTTTTAGATTATATGGCTCCTGTGCTAACATTTTTCCTGCTCTGTAGAACTAATTACCATCCCATACACTATCGTACATACCTTCAGTCTAAATCAAAAGTTAGATTTATTCAGTGATTCTTTCTAAAGCAACACGAGACAAAGAGATGTATGCCCTCAGAATAATTTTATCCTGTGGAAAATTTCATTTTACCTACCATCATATTTTAAAGAGTTAATTTCCATTTTGACTGTGTGTTATTAATAGGCCACTGGAAGCTTATAAACACTTCAAGGCTTTTAAGATTGTGTTTTTGCAAAAATGATTAATTATGCAGTGTTATGGATTATGATGCCCTCTTTTCCATGGTTTCCAGACTTCTTGCTTGTTGTCATGTAGCTCCAACAGTTTGATGAACACAAGAATATTTTTCCCCCTGTTTGTTCTAAAAAAAGTGTGATTCTTTATAAGGGACATATTGCAAATTGAAAATCTGCCACTGACACAGTCAGGTTGTCCTGTGGTGCGTATCATATACAACTGCTCTACAATTTTTGAAGACTAGTTTAGTACTTGTGCAAGATGCCAGACTATCAGCTGCAGAGATTGACAAGTTTAAAGCCAGCAGAGACAGTGGCAATCATTGAGACTGATTTCCCACACAATACAGACCATATACGTTCCCTTACTAATTCTTCCAGAGGAGAGAATTTTTCTTCCTGAACCATGAGAGCTATTTTATCTATGAGATAGCAAAGGGACAGTGCCACCTTCTACCGTATTGCCTCATTTTTTTTCTGAAACAATGTCTGAATAGTTTCTTTACAAAAGTAATTCTTAGATTCTTTATGGATCGTGTGAACTGGAGCTGAGTAAATCTTGAAACAGGGATCTCTACTGGAGAGCATAAATTTCAGTTCTTAATTAATACAGACAGTGTGTCCCAGCCCTCCTAACACAGACATACCTTTTCTGCTGTCTTCCTCAGAATATCACAGAGACTGACTTTATTCCCAGGAATATCAGTGCTTTTCTCAATACACAGACATTGTAGATAAATCACACTTTTGACTTAATTGCAAATTCCCACATCAGAAACTTGATCTAATAGGCCTACTTTAGTCTGCTTGGAGGACACCCTCTGCATTGCAATGAAACACTTTTTCAAATGCAGGCAGGGAACAACTGATATGCCAGGAATTGTGCACCAGTGTTGTCTGTCTATAGGGTGGTTTGATGGCCAAGTGCATTCAGGAGCCCTGGGGCTGCTTCACAGATGAGGCACCAACAGAAAGATACACTGACCATGAAGAATCGCATTTTGACCTGGCCTGTCCATCCATGTAGGGAAGCGTGGTGGGGAGGTAGAGAAATCTCTTATTGCCCCAGGGACTTCTCTTGTTAGAGGAGACCAGCAATCTATGTCTTGTGCAGTAAACAGGCAGACACAAAGGTGCCCATTCCTCTTGTCCCTAATGTAGTAGCAAACCCAACTGAGCTTGTACAGACAAGAAAACAGAAGAGGCAAAAATGACCTATCATCTCCTCTCTAGTCTGGGAGTGGGGGTGGAAGGGGTTGCTGTGACCTGTAGTCTGGCATGCACTTGGCACGCAGAGCTGGACAGCCACGTGAGACCTTTCCTCCAGGGACACTGGGAGATGCAATTCTTATCTGCCATTAATAGCTAACATGGAAATAAGCCATTTACTTAATTTCATGGCTAAAATGCAGTAGCTATGCCCACCATCACTTCTCTGTTAGGATCTGACATACCAATTCGTAATCATGCTTTGACTTTTCTTTGTGCTTTCCACCCTTATTCTTGGAGTAGCCTGCACATGTTGATGAACTCTACCTTTCATGAAATGCGGGAAAGAGTATCAACCCCATGTTACAGAAAGGAGAGGCAAAGTACGCTGACCAAAACAGAGTGGACATGTGTCATCTTTTATCTACACCTAAGCTGACAGAAGGAGCTACTGCAGCTTACCCAGTGCCCGGGGCTAATCACCACTCTCCCAGCAGAAGCTACCGCTCCTCCAGGCTACCTCAGCTGCTCATGGCAAAGCTCCCCAACCCATTTCAGCCTAAACAAGCAGGCCTTGCTTAAGAGGGCAGTGAGTAAATCTCTGCTAACCCAGCTGAATTCAAGTACATTACCGAAAGTGGCTCAGGCTGGATTGCCTCTGGCGAGGATGGGTAGCTAGGTCGGGCTGGTAACCTTTTCAGCTGGCGCTGCTGCAGCTGGAAAAAGGCTAGGTGCTCACACAGTGACTTGCCCAGGGTCAGACTATGGCGTAAACAAACTTACAGTTGCTTTAGTTCATAAGCAGAAGATAAGCACGGGGAAGGCAGGAAAAAGTTCATAGCAGAAATTCTACAGTGCAGTAAAAAGAGAAGATATAAGAAAAACCAAGGGGAATAACAGTTTTCTTTGTTAGAATAAAGTCCCTTATTCAATATTAGAAGAAAGCACCTTTTCTGTGATTCTTCACTTTTTGCAACAAAGTCTTTACACAAACAACTCCTAGTTTTATGAGGCAGCAACCAAACAATCCTTCTCCAAAACTGTCAGACAGTGATAATTACAGCTGCTATTGAGGAGACTGGGTTTGAACCACTGCTTGACAGGGAGAGAGCATTATGCAATACCCTGCACTCCCTCTGCATCATACAGCCTTTCCGTTGCAATGAACTCTCTAAAAATGAAAGTTAAATCACATCAGACAAACACATAATGAGCTTGTGCTGCAATGTTTAATAAGTTAATCAAGTATGTTAATGATACATATTTACAAGAAAGGAATTTGACTCGAAATCAAGTCAGGAAACAACAAAGGCTAGTAATAAGAACAGCTTTGCATTGACAAAGTCCAGATGAATATGAGATAATTTGGGCATCAAAAAGAGAACAGAGAAACTGGTAGTAGATGGAGCTATGAAGAAGAGCTGAATTTCACAGCATATCCAACTACAAAAGTCATTACTGATGGAATAGCAAAACAACTTGTCTATACAGGATATGAGTAGAATTCAGTGGATTAAATTGTCTAAATCTGTACCACATTTCATATTTATTTTTAAAAGTGGCTTGATACTGTGGAATTTGTATCTGAATCCCAAAGTCTTAGAACATCTGGAATGTCTCAGTTTTTTGGTTGGTTCATTAGAAATTGAGGCACTCACGAGGTTAGGGTTTCAAACTTTATTTTCCCTCCACAACATAAAGCATGTTTGGAGTTGCTCGGGCTAAGGTTTCTGTTTTTCTGGTCAATTCTCATGTCTTCAGAAATAAAATGACTTGAGTAGAATCATCCCACTGTAAAAGCCCCACTTTTAGATAAGAAACGGCACCCTCTCTTGATCTTCTGAAAACTGTGAGACTCATTTAGATGGCTGAAAATGAAGGAAGACCAAAGTGCATCTCAGCTGGGACTTTGAAACATGACTTTCACTGAAGAGATTTTGTAATGAATAGAAAACCCGTTTTATAGCTATTTTCTTTCCTTTAGAGAGGTAAATTATTGGTCCTCTCTGTATTTAGAATTTAGACTTCCTATTTTCCTAAGGTGGGGGGAAAAGAACCAGTAAGCCTCATTGCAATACTGTGCAAGTGTGAAAAAATTGTGGACTTTTTTCAGTGACATCAGTGTGCTGGGCAGATGAAGGGTGAACCCAAAGGTGCTGCAAGGTATGGTGGCCTCCCTTGCTATTGCTCTGCTGTGCTGCACTCCTACCCCTTCAACTATTGTTGATTCAAGGTGGCACGTTCACAGTGTGCAGTGTCACTCCGTGGGAGGACGCTAGCTGGGATCGGAGAGCTGTATGGCTGCATCAGTCCACAGCATCTATTTTTCTGCATTTGGTGACATTTCGATGCAGGAATATTGCTTCCAGTTCTGGTGCTAGCTTGAACTAAGCCTGAATAAAATGTCTCTGAGCTCAGACATAGACCTATTATACTCTGTAACCCATTTATTTGGGCGCGTTATGTTCATCTCTTCACCATGTCCAAGTCCGTCATAGACTGTCAGCAATATGTAATGTTTATTACTGTTTAATGTCTATTCGGCTGACTCTGGTTGCAACCCCTCTGCTCAAAGGCATGCTCCCTAGGGTCAGCTGGAACTGGGTTTTAAATGTTTATTTAAAGAATATGCACTCTCTTTCTTTAAAATCTTCTGCCTTCCTAAGTTTTTCTAGATTGATTCTCAATGGTAGTAATTCAAAATCAGAATTCAGTAGTTCTCAACCATTTTGAATTTTTGCATATACTTATATTTTCCTACAGAAATACATGTTTTTTAATTTAGTAACCTGGCTTTGTTTTGCAACATTTGTTGTCCATAAATATCCATTGAGCATCTTGTATGAGTAATTCCCAGAATGTGGGCTGTTCTCAAGCAACGTGCTCTCAGTTACTTGAGCTCTGTAACTGGTTAACTGAACGGCAGAGCCTGCTTCTGCTCCCTCATCGGAGGGCAGCGATGTTGCAATCTGAGCAGGAAAGAGTAAAGGAACTCTTTTGATACCTAACATTATTTATGCTTGAGTTCTTAACGCTCTGAAGGACTGATCTGTTTTTCAAGGTTAACACTTTTTAACAAAGTATGAGTGCTGCCTAATATTTTATTTCTGAAATTCAACTTTACTTGTATTAGAGGCTGTACTAATAGCTACTAGCCCTTCATCAGAAGGCTAAACTTCTCACTGAAGGAGAAAAGACAGCGTGACAGTGCTCGAACGGTTAATAATTCTTTTCTCTAGTAAACTTCATAACCCAGGTGTTAAAACCACTTGGAGCTCTAAATGATGACTCTTGTTAACTTATTATGTGTCATCATCAGTGGCTTTCAAATGACAGCTTCATAAAATCTCACCTAAGACCAGCAGCCAGCGGGGTAGATCATCTGATGTCTCTGAAAGGTTCTGGTTAGGCTGCTTTGACGGCCAGAATTCAGCATGCCTCGGACGCTCGCAGAGAGGGAGACTGCAAGCGACTGTCTGCATAAAGGAATGGAAGGTTTCCTAGTGCTGCTTCTCTCTCCCTTTGTTTCTTTCCTGTTCTCATCTCAAGGGCTACTTTCACTTGGTCTTTCTGACAGTTGCACTTTTGCCTCCCAGTTCCTCTCTCGTCGGATGTTCTGCTTTTTAAGTAAAACACATAGACCAGGTGGCAAGGAGACATTTCGTGAACATCTTTTTTCTTCAGGGTTAACCTCGTTGCACACAATGAGGTTTTCCTATACTGTCCTTGGCTCCTTTTTTTTTTATTTTCTCTACACTGAAAAGCTTAGCCTCAAAGTGCATTTTTCTCTCAGCCCTTGCAGCAGGAAAAAAACAGCTGTGCCATGGCTTTATTTTTTAAATTTCTTACAGTTGTTGGAGAGACTATTTCTTTTCCACTACAGCTGACTGACTATGTCTAGCTAAGAAATAACTGAAAATACTAATAAAGCAGTTTAACGCATTGAATATCTGTGCGAGGCACGCACTTCATCCCGAGTCTTTTCTCCTCTTCATATGCTCCTGTTTAGTCCCTGTTATTGTTCACTCAGCATTTTATAATGACAGGCGTATAAACATTATAGAACCGTGCAGCTGGAGCACGCCTGAATGCAAATTACCTCACACAGGAAATTGTGTAATGCACTCAGTACCTGAAAATAAAGATCCAGATAATGAAAATGGAGATAGTTCTCTGGATATGAGTGGAATTACTCTAATTTACAGCAGCTAAGGATTTGCCTATGCATATGCCTCAACAAGCAGGTGAAAAACAGCTTGTCCTGTTCATAATTGGCATATTTCTTGGCACCATTCCTCCCCCCCCCAAAAAAAAAAGTAGATGTAACTAGCCCCCCTTCCCTCAGAATTGAAATACTGAAGGGTGGGGGATTTGAATTGGACATGATTTAGGTATAAAATGGTTTTAAGAGAACAGATGTGTCAATCCAGCACAAAGGTTAAATTTCTTCAGGGAGAGTAAGCTCTACAGTCCTGTCCCTTGCCTTGAACTGATATGTCCTCCAGATAAAATGCCAGAGAGTTCAGGAGGTAAGGAGCAGATTTAGAAAATTGTAATGAAGGGAAGACAGGCTCTTTGGCAAGCAGCTGATGTGGTGTAGCTACCGGAGAAAGCAAGTCAATTGAGCTACGGTGACAGAAATTGAGTCCTCAGTAATTCCTTTCCCTGCCTGTCCTTTACAAAATTTAAAAGGGATTATTATGTCCCCTCGACAACTAATAAAAGCAGACCTAAAATTAATCAATTTTACAGCAACATTTCCCAGAGCAAACGAGTTTTGCACAAAAGACCCCCAATTTCTGTTTTTGGATGTGGCAAATGGAAGTAACAAATAGCGAAGAGAGAATAGATTGGGCTAAAGTTCCTCTACGGAGATTTTGCTTATACTGAGTATGTGCTTCAGTTTAATTACTGCTTTATGAAAAGCTCCAATTGCCTCACATACCATACAAGCCTTAAGGAGGCATTTGTAGTGTTTCTTGCCCTTCACTTTCCCTCATGAAAAATGTTGATCCATCTGCCTGAAGAGCTACTGAGGTTCTAAATCAACACAAGGAAGGAACAGGGAATACCCCGTGCCTCACATCATGAGTGGCTATTTACACCTCAACAGAAGCAGACTAAATCAAAATGACACTTTTTGATAATGTACGTTATGCAAATTGTTCCACAAGGGGTAATACCAGCACAGAATGAGGTGCAGAGACCCACAGGAAAAGACTTGCGCAGTAATTAAATGCGAACTGAGTGAAAGGCTGCTGGTAATTCGTAGGGCAAAGGGCTAAATGTCTTCATTTTCAGCATGTGGAG
Organism: Grus americana; assembly: GCF_028858705.1. Lineage (NCBI taxonomy): Eukaryota > Metazoa > Chordata > Aves > Gruiformes > Gruidae > Grus > Grus americana. Next base: position 49,840,567 of record NC_072853.1, on the reverse strand, counting down.
GGACACTCAGGAGCAAGGCCATCACATAGAGCAAAAAGCCTTCACATAAAGCTTTAAAGATATTGCACAGACATTTGCAAGAACTATATGATAGCAGAAGATATCATTCTACCATCACACAAAAATTCTCACACCTTTAATATGATATGAGTGGAGATGTCTCCAACTGATAGACGTGAATTCTTCTGTACCAATTTGCCCAGAGCATTATCACCCTTGGCTCATTGTGGCAGCAAGAAAAAGCATGTTGTGCACAAACTAAAGCACATAGCAACTTCCACTGTGTGTTGGGAAACATGATATCTGTCAGCATAACACCCCCCCATGCATGTCCCCACTCTTATTTTATTTTCATTAGTTTTGTCAAAAACCATTAGTTCATTCACAGTCTAAGAGGGAGTTTGCATGTAAAGAAAACAGAATTAAGTTCAGAAGCTACGTGGTGCTACAGACAACCAATATCCAAGTAATATCTCATCTATCCCCAAATGTAGTAGAAGACTGATTAGAAAAATACTTAAAATAGTGCACTTCAAAACTTAATCTTCAGCACCATGTAAATAATATTCAGTCACAGCATCCTTCAATCTGACCTGAAAGATAACTGCCTGAAGGTTCAGCTGGACTTGTCTCTTCATTATTCAACACCCTTGCTATTCCTTCCCCAAACAGACCTGAGATAAAAGTGAGCAAGAGAGAAAAAGGAAAAGACTATGTAATTGTGCTCTTGAATGTCTGTCTGGGTTTCCTGGTAACGTGACATCAATGGTGTGAACATGTTGGTTTTAAATTCCTTCAGTGGTCATCAAGCGAAAAGTGCAGAAAGGTCAGGGCAGCACAAAGCTAATACTGGTTCTATTATTATTTTTGTCCTTATTAGCTCCCTATCAGGAAGAAACTGCTACCTCAGCCTCAATGAAAAGCAAGAGAGGAGCAGGGCATTTTTCTGAGCCTGTGCTCCCTAACACATTCATCATTTTGGTTTATTTCTGAAGACTCCTTTAGTCATTCTACACTGGGCACCAAGACACTTCAGCTAGCTTTTGGGGCAGACTATGTGTTATATTATACTGTATTGCAGTGTATTGAAAAGTGCATCTATTTCAAGCTCTATGGAGGTCAGCAGAGGAAGACATTATTAAAAAGATTTGAAGGATGGTATGAAAAGTATGGCATGTTTCAGGGTTCTGGTGTGGACCTGAATCCTTCAACGTTTACGCACAAATTGGGTGTGATAAACAAGAGCAATCATAAGGTTACGATGAGGGGGTGATCATGGGGGTAGGCAGCAAGGACCATTGCAAGATCAAAGCTAATGTCCCTCCATCAGCTGGGAACTTTGAGGAATGTGAAGTCAGATATTTGAATATGGGATTTTTCTCCTGGGTGCCATCAAATTCCTGTTCTGTTTCGCTTGATTGAATGGGATCTGCATCAGAGACTTCCTATATTCCTGCCTAATCAGGTGAAAACACAGTGAAAGATGTGACTAGCCATCTGTAGGGAACAATTTCTGGGCAACAGATAGGAGCACACATTTGCTTTGCTATAAACTGATTCAGCCCAGGATTCATCACCCATTCTGAGGCCCTGCTCCAAAATTCACTGTGATAGATTATATATGCCATTACCAGAAACATCTGAGAACATCTCTGTGGGCTACATTTATCAGCACAAATACATAATATCCTTTGTTACAATGAATTTTACACCTGGTCTAGGCTAGAAGTAAGGGTGATTGCTGCCACATCTTTGTTTTTCAGATGCTTTCATACGGGGAATGCAAAGAAGTTCAGGAATGAATGTTTTATGGGTTTTTTATTATTTTTTTTAGTTGGGAAAGGAGGCATAAGACAGTGAAAATAGATGTCCCATGAGACCAGATATGAAATGAGCCCAACTCGATCAGTCACAGAATGGTTGTTCCAGATGGTGGAAAGAGCAGGAGGAAAGGATCTACCACCCACTGTGGAGCAATATAGGAGGAAAAAAGAGAGGAAAGAAGTCCAACAGATGCAAAGAATAGGCTGAATTCGAGGGGCTGGAGGTCTGACTGTGACATAGCTGGTTAAGAGAAAAGGTTTTGATTGACTGGAAGATTAAGTGATGTGCAGAAGTTCTCAAGCAGAAGCCTTCCACAGAAAGGATAGGTTTTGTTTTCTCCTGTTCTCTGTGCTGGGGATACAGGTGACTTCTCTGTCAGCATGCGAAATAATACCGCAAGACAGCACACAATATGACTGAGCAAAACTTTCAAGACATGGACCCAACAGTAAATAGCTACTTTTTTACCTTGTGTTCAAAATAAGTGTTGTCTTTGCCATCAGCAACAGCTTATGATGTGGCACCTGTGACCAGTTTCCACAAAAGAAGATTGTACGGTCATCTCTTTTTGTTTTAAGTCTCTGCAATAGGACTGGGAGATGTAGCGACTTGTAGAATCCCAGCAGTGAGTTTATGAATGATGCATGAAACAAGATCTCTCTCTGCCTGACGCACAAAGGGAATATCAGACAGGGTTGCGAAACCACTGCTGGACTGGGCTGCTTGATGTGATATTCAGCTCAGACACAGCCAGGGAAGTCCACCAAGCACACTAGTTTCAAAGTAAATACCTAAAAACAATGATAAAAAACAAAGAGATAATGATATTAAGTTGTTTGGCATAGCGTGTTTTTTTCCCTCTTCCTCCCTCTCACTTGTTACCATTCCCTTTCCCAAAGCAGCTGCCTTCACAGATTGGGCAAGAGTAGAGTGTTTTCATCGCTCCTTAAATACATTCTTTAGAAACGTATCTCAGTGAAATATGCCTACTACATTTCCAAGGTAGTCTTTCACTTAAAAACAGTGATCTGTGACCTTTTTAATAATGAAATCTCTTCCCATATTGCTCATATTAGTACAGGGATCTAAGAAACACTGGAAGTTATTTCTGTGGTGTAAAAAACTCCCTGTCTTTTCCCCAGTCTATTCTGCTTTTTCTGACGGAAAGACCAAGAAGCAGTGGCTATATAAGGACCCAATTCATATGTGCATATATCTAAAAGATGGGGGTTTATTTCTTAAATGACAACCAAAGATGATGCAAAGCCTAGTGAAGTCAAAAGGTCAAACGGCATCTTTCAACTTCAACATATTCTGCATGAAGATTTTATTTACACTATTTTATACATCACTTGGAGTTCTAAATTCTAAGTCACAGAAACCTTATCTACAAAATATAGCATAGAAGGTGGGAACTACACTAGAAAATAATTTCTTTTCTGCTATATATTTCAGCATAGGCAATTATTAGTTACCAAAACCTGTTACTGGTTAACAGGCATTTGTAACAGCCTTTAACTGAATTGCTTGCGCCAATGGAGAATCAATATACCTGGCAGTTCCAGAAGAGATGACAAATCAGCAGGCAGAGTAAGTCATCTTCCTAGTCTTATGAAAAAGCTAAACATGGAAATGTACTTTCTTGATGCTGAAGCACCATCAAATATTCCACATCAATGTAATCTGAAAAAACCCCTCTTTTGTTCCCTGTTTCCTACATCTCCACACTGACAATCTTCAAAATATAAGACTGACTATCTTTCCAGCATTTTGTTAAGATGTAGGGCTGAAAGAAGCTTTCTCTTTTATTAGATTTACAAAACAACTAGAGAAAAAAATAAGTACAGACTTTGGAGTTCTTTTACGAGGTCTGTTAAGAAGCATCACATCAAAAAGAAACCTAAAACCAAGTTAGATATATTTGCTCATAGCTTAATCTAATTTTGCTAATTGATTAGCTCACTTTAGAGGAAAGCACTGACAGAGATGTGACACACATTAGCAGGGACAGAGTTGACAGATCTTATGGAACAGACACAAAAAAGAAACCATTCATGTCCATAGAAATAGAGTTGGATGGCAAATTGTAATGGCACATAATGTAATATCTTCATTATCTCCCTTTTTAGTATCCAGAGGAGTTACAAATTTTAATTCTAGACTTATTATTTTAAAGGATTTGTTGGTCCCCCTTGAGGTTTGCTACTGAGAAGTCAGAGATGCTTTGTGGAAAATACTAGAACTTAAGATTTCTACCCTTTATTGATTATCTGCAAAAGTTCTTGTTTCTGCACACTGATTATTCAGTTTCAAAATGACAGCACTGGCTGCATAGGATATCACTTTTCAAGAAGAGTATGTGTAAAATCAAAGTATTTTGATGGGTTTATTTATGGGGACATTCTAGATGCATACATTACATCATCCTGGAAGATTTGGATCCATTTATTAAGTATCAGTGTGTGGAAAGTTTTCACGAGTTTGTTGAGGATGGTGGTGGTTGAGAAGTGGAAGTGAAGAATCTGGAAAGTGGTATTTACATGCATTATTTCTAAGGTCTTGATGCATAATCTCTTTCAAGTCCCTGGAGATGCAACAAGTACACAGAGATTCTGCAACCCATTTTGCAGAAACTGAAGAAGTACTGCTCAAGCTATACTAGCGGACACCCACCAGTCTTTTAAGGGTACTCTGATGTACTTAAGAAGTGAGACCGAGGAACTCAAGATGGCAACTCAGATAATGGATCAGTTATATCAGTCAGGAATGTTTATAGAGAGGAAGAAGTAGGAAAAGCCTGTGTTATCTCTGAATATGAGAAAAACATCAAAGCCAACTGTGAAGGGTTGGCCCTTCAAGGGGGCCAAAGCAGGGAGGAGCAAGGAGTGAACTGTTTCCATAGATCTGTCAGAAAAAAATCTAGTGTTAGTGTAGTTTAGGGAGCGCACCCAAGCCACACCACTATCTGCAGTGCATTCCCTCCTCTCCTACTCCTTAGCTTCCACAGTTGGTGCTTCAGGTGTCAGAGGGAGCATCCCTGCCTGCTCTCTTAGCATCTGTTTATGGACCTGTGGTCCATCAATGTCTCACCACTTTTTGAACGTATTGAAAATATCTGCCTCTACAACTTCTGTGGCCACAAATTCCAGAAGGTCGTTATCACACTCTAAAAAAGTACTTTCTTTTACCTGTCTTAAGTCTATCTCCTACTAACATTCCATGAGTGCTCCCTAGTTCAAATATTGCAAATTTGGTCAGTAACAGTTCTGCATTCATTGTATCCACAGCCTCTGTGATTGTGTAAACCTCAATTTATCCATTCATTATCCCCCTGTCCCATTTCTGCTGTACAGTGCAGAATACAATGAGTGTATCTAATAGTGGTCAGATAGAGCTGTGGCTGAAAGTAAATTATATTGACAGATAAAAACGGTACATTCCTTGCTTTCATATATTAATGCACAATTATGTTTGAAGATCAGCCTTTCAGTGTGGACTGGATACCTACTTGGGTTTTTGAAGTTTTTCCAGGGAACAGCTGCTCATTCCTTTGTCTGTGGAATGCCTATCGTATTTGAAGCACTGAAGCACCACAATTTTAATTCAGAGGTGTGAGTGCAGACCAAAAGGCAAGCTGAAGGCAGGAAACCTTGGGGCAGCTCCTATATCACAAAGTTCACAGGATGCCCCTCCAAGTCCGCTGTTACTTGCATGGAGAAGTAAGAAAAAAGCAAAGCTAGATACCTCACAGCACAGAAGTCCAGGGGTCAAAACCAGTCTCTGGATATTCAACATATTCCCCTGGAGTGAAGAGAGCTGCTACCTTCAGCAACCCAGCATTTAACACATCTGACACAAGATAGCAAACTAGCCAGCAGCTTCCAACTGGTGGTGTCACTGGCCAGGAGAGGAGAGGAAAGGAGAAGGTGGTGCATAGGAGCACCTGCTGAGATGAGGACAAAACCGACAAGAGCAATTAACCTCTGACATACAATATAACATATTATAGTCATCACCAGCTTAATTGACTATAGTGGCTGCATCAGGAATACGCTCTTACATGTGGATAAGTCTTGCAAGGTTCATTTGCAAAATGCCACGTATTTGCATTGTCTGGAAGTAATTTGCATTACACCAATCATTTTCAGACAGGTGAATGTTAATGAAGCTCCCCAGGTAACAAAACATTAAGAAGATTTAAAATGTGAAAAAACCCACCCAAACCCGAACCCCTTTAACCACATTAAAGTGCAGGGCATCTAATAGTTTAAAGGAGGACACAATTCCCATCAGGTCTCAGGAAGACTTTACTCCTGAGACATTCCAGTCACTGGCACAGGCTAGCATGTACTGTGCTATCTTGGATCCTGGAGACCCAGGTCCTCTTTCTAGATTCATCCATTGTGTCATCATCTTGGGCAGGCTGTTTTGCCATTTATCCTGGGGATAAATGCTCCTGCACCTCAGCACGCAGAAGCTCTGCAAAGCACCTTGCTGACAGACACAGAACACACTTCAGCAAGCAGGGAGGAATGAGTGGTTTGGTGCAAGTACATAGGAGCCGGCAGAAAATGGGTAATACCTGATTAGGTCTGTCTGCAGATTCCTCATCCCTCAAATGGAGCCACGAGCACTTCATTGTAATACAGTTGCAGATCATGGGGGTAAAAGCACAACAAAATGTTTGGGATTGCTTGAATTCTCCATATTAATAGAGTGACCTGCCATCTGCTTCTCTGCCCATGCTTATGGGCTGTTGCTGCATACTTCAGTGCCCATTCACATGAGAGGAATGTTTGTGTGGCAGGCAGCTAGGACTCTATTGTATAGGTCTTTACAAACATTGCAGCGTGGTTTCCCAGGCATTTCTAAATCTGTCTGCAAACACATCAGTTTGCCTGTGTGGCTTTGTATTGTTTTTCTCAAAGGAAACAAATCTCACGTCTTAATGAGACACTAACTTGATATTTTCCAAATGCAGAGATACACACATAATATTTTTAATATATTTATATACATATATACACATGTATAAAAGTGCAATGACAGAGAGATGAGATGAATATCAACTTTGGAATTAAATCCTGCTGTAACTCTGACTCCAGAGAGAGACTTGTGGGGCAATTAAATGTTATTTTTGCTGACAAAACTGCGTTGGGAAGTTTCTCTGCAGCGCCCTGACCCAGCTGCTGCCCCTCTGCAGCAGTTTGCTGTCTCCTTGATGGAGGCAATGCAATTGTTTGTGGAACACTCTGTGTCCCAGATCCTTGAGACAGTCCAGGGCAAAAAGAAAACCTCCAGAAAAAAAGGCTTTTGTCCTTGGTTTTGTTTGTTTGTTGGCTTTTTAACACAGATCTCCCTAATCTGGTCCACAAAATGATCCCACAAGCAGTTGTACTGGCACATTGCAATGAGAGTGGGAGCAGGCATAAAGGGCTGAAGGGCAGTGGAGGAAGGGCAGCTCATTTCACCACCAAGAAATACATACCATATAACTAATCCTAACAGCTCTCTACAACAATGAACCAGAGCTTCAAGTCTTCTAAACTATTTACTGTACTTGATTCATGTATTTCACTCTCTAAATATTCTAGGTGTGGGTGTAGTTTTTTTTAAAAATGCTTCTCTTTTTTTTTTTCTTCACTAAGGCATACTGACAAGACACTATTAATTTCTTCCAAAATAGAGTGTCAGACAGTGAAATGTGGCTTTAAGCTAAAAGAATTTTTTTTTTAATGTAACATCTTTCTTGTCAGTGGAATAAACAACTAACATATATTTCCAGCTGGTGCTCAATTCTTCCTCATATCTGAGTCAGCCCTTGTACATTACTATATGGGTGCTATTGTTACTGTTTAAAGTATGCAGATTGCTGGGTATTTGTTTCCTCAATGAAGCAATTTTTCCCCCCGGATAAATAATTGTGGGTATTTTATTTATGGAAAGCTCCGTACTGAACATGCTTATACCAGTCCAGTAAAGAATATAAGCATGTGCTTAACTTCAGGAGTATAATTTCTGCTGCACTCATCAGGGACACCATTTACCTGCTGAGAGCAAAGCATGTGTCTTGCTAGATTATAGTCAGTGTGTTCAGAACCTCCCAAAATTGAGCTCATAGCTTATTGAAGTTACTATATGCGCTTCAGTAGGAGTTAGCCACCTAAATACCATTGGAGATCTGGTCTTAAGTCTCCTCCTTGGAATCTTACTAATCCCTTTTTTTCAGTCTATTTTACAGCAGTTCATACACAGCTGCATGCTATTTATGCTTCCAAAAACATCCTTTTAACAGTTTTAAGTTGGTTTCCTTTTCACCTTATGGCGACACTGTATTTTTCTGCTACAGAAGCAAACAGGTGCCTCTGACCTTCTCTGTTCTAGTCAGTATGGGATATATATCTGCTATGTCATAATTTATTTGCTTCTTTCTAAAGCATTCACCTTTATAATCACCATGCACACAGTAGACATCTTGCTATTCCTCTGATACTTTTTTCTTGCCCTTCTCTGGACCCGTTTGCTTTCTAGTGTTACCCTTTTTGAAGTGTTGTGCCCAGAATTGTAAACAGTATTCAAGGTGAATGTATGCTCTTAGTTTACCTTAGACAGGTTCTTAGTAGCATTCTTTTTCTTTCTTAATACAGACTCTTGTTTATTTAACATGAATATCTGCTTCCATCAACAGGTGGTTTTTATCTAGGAGACTATGGCGAAGCCTTCTATTTTTACTTAGAACTGATCAGTCTGTAGACAGTTCAGTATTTTGCTGTCAGTTTGCTTCCCTTCAAATTCTTTGGCTACCAGCATTTTGTCTTGGGTTTAAATATGTCCTTCCCAGGCCCTTCTCAACCCAAAGGTTCAAACCTGGAGAAATGCTGGTATTCGTCCACACGCGAAATCATGGCTGCATTACTATTTAATTTATCCTTCCTTCACCTGTTTCCTGGTACAGCTTAGGTCATTCTCCACACACACATCCAGCTGAGGTGACAGTCCCATTGAAAATATAGGTAGGTAACTTCCTTCCCCTTCCATCCCCTACACAATACATATGGATAAGCAAGAAAACAAACAGAAGTCCTACACATACAGATCTCCACATCCCCAGGATGCAACTTCTTGTTGCTGCTGCAGTAAGTTCCCCTACCCAGGAGTAAGGGGCTCCATTGTCCAGACACGTGGCACATTCTATGTTCTTAAAACAGTTCTTTCCTTTTTTTGCTGTAACAGTGCTATTTTTTATTGTTCTCAAGCTTTGCCGTATCCTCCTTCGCTTCTTTACACAAACATCGATAAATATGCTGCACCCTTCCAGTCAAAGGGGTTTTTTAATTTATTTTGCAAGTCAACCCCTCCCCAGGCTGAAAACAAACTGCTTGCTATAGCCAATGCTGCTGACAACTTAGCAGTTTCTAACCAATTATATGACCCTTCTTTCTTATCCCACAACTGCATAGCTGCCTTTATGGTCTCCCAAGGGACATTGTCAGGAAATCTACAGCAGGTGGGAGAGCTCATGTGTCATCTCCTGCAAATGAAGGATGAGAGACCACTTACCCAAGCTCAAGCACAGATAAGTACCCTAAAATTAGCTGGGCATTTGGTGGCAGCAGCTGTATGTAGCAATGCACTGCAAGAGGTAGAAACAGATGGCACAGCAGAAAATACGGGTGTTGTGTTTGCTATCCAACTGGAGGCCCCTCTGCTTCCTTCCTCTACCATCTTTGCAGAGTTTATTGGGGATAAAATGAGATTCCCTTTCTGCTCCCCTTCTGTATTCAGCTTTTCTGGAACTTCCCTCTGCTCAGAGTTGGTAATTCCTACAGCTTCTTTTCTGGTTTTGACTTCTTTCTACTAGAACCTTCTTCCTTTACCTGTACTCTTGTATTTTTTACTCATCACAATGACACTCACTTTACATCATCACAATAAACACAGAAATATGGTTCCTAGAGGATGTTGACATTCATGAGGGAAGCAAGTGTACATAGTAGCATTTACCTCAAAGCAGTCACTGGAAAAATTTTAAACCAAATTTACACCAAAGGATGTGCAAGGATGTATGTTCTGCCACAAAAAATGCCAGAATACATAGGGAAAAGCACTTATTTTTTATTTTTTGTTTTACAGAAGATAACCAGCAGCCCTATGGGAGACCAGTAAAGTTTTGGCAAAGTTCTGCCAAAGTTTCCAATTACTTCTTTCATAATCAAGGAATTTTTTGCAGTTCAGTTGAATTTTAGGGCAATTCAGATCAAAGAGGTTTCCTAAGCACGAGTCCCTGACCTCTTTCAGGTACAGATAGCTCTAGACCTGGGACACCCACTGACTTTCTGCAGCAGTAGTATTACACAGCACTTCTTGGGGGGGAAGGGGGAAATGAAAAGCAGAAAACTCGGCTAATTAAAACTACAAATTTAAGAGCAGATTAAGTGGGAGTATCTAATGTATCTCAGGGTACAAGGGGATGTAATATACACCAAGGTAAGTGCTCCGTGGCCTCTAGGACACGTGGGAACAGCTTGCTGTTTTAAATGCCCCAGGTTAGTGGATCCATCCCCACGGGACAACCTAAAGGGAGACCAGAGCTATGTAGGCATCTCAGCCAAAGGCCTAGCACAACCCCACAAAAACAGAGTAAGACACTTATATTTATTGTTTATTGGCAATGAATTAAGTAAAATTTCCTCACTTGAGACAGCTTTGCTCAGGACACCCTCACAATTCACTCTGCCCATGGGACCTCCAGCTTACAAATTCCAGTGTATATAGACAAAGACAGGGGATGCATTCTTATCCTCCATGCCTTAGCTTTCCCTAACTACTTTTAACCTATAATAGGTGCGGATGTAAGCCCTGTGCACTTGTAAACTAGATGACAAACTTGTGTTCACATACTCCTGACAAACACAAGCCACAAAATCCCCAGGCATTCACCAGCCTGCTGAAAATTGTTATGACCTTCACTCTGACATGGGATAGAGTGGCTGGGGGCAGAAAGTAGTTGCTGATCTGTGATTGCTTTTGAGGCAGTGAATCATAGTCATGTTATCCCAGGACAACAGGGTCGCATATCTTCCAAATCACTGAAAATTTCAATTCCAGTCCATGAGTGGCATTGTATGACCTGGTTTGATAAGAGCTTCTACCTGTCTTTCATCTATTGGAAATAACTGAACGGCAATCTTTAGACCCTTTGTAGTCTTCCTTAACAGTTCCTACAATCTTTTCTCATTAATTAAAATCTGGAAATGAGATTTACATTGCATTCCAGGAACTTCAGCATACAAACATCATGTATGACACTGTTTGTAATCCAGCATGGACGTTAGGGACTGCAGCAGTGAGGTACTGTTTTCTTGTGAAAAGCAACTCTGGCAAAGTTTGGGGCACCAATTTAAAAGTGTTTCTTCTTCTTTCTGTTTAATTTTGGAGAAAAATCGAGGACTGTTGCTTCACAGGAACTGTTAGGGGTGACACTGTTTGCTGTTGCTTTGGCAAGTATAAAGCAAAAATTTACATCTTTCCCAATTTCTATCAGAGTACACAATGAACAGAGAAGAAATGTACTTAAATTTATAAGTGTAGGCATACCTTAAGGAATTGGATATCAAAGTATAAATGCTTTCTGTTCCTTAGGAAAAAATATTGTTGCAATCACAGGCTGTAGGAACTAGCAGTTCTTCTGAAGCTTAAAAGAAACTCGCTTTTTGGCCATAAAATATGTATTATTCATTTTGCCCAGGTTAACTTTATTTTTCTTTTAAAGGAGCTTTGACACTTCAAACTGGCATTTGTGAATTTAGTGTAAATCTTTGCAATATTAACCAGGTGACAAGCTGGCTGCAGAAAATGAGAAATATGACCTGTGGAATAGCCCATTTAAACAGAAGCATGAGGAGTTAAGGTTCAGCCTACTTGCAAGCACTAAAGAAGGTGCTCAGACATCTTTGCACTGCCTATCTATCTACTGACATTGCTCCATCCCAGTGTCCCAGTAGTTCTTGAGTAGGTGTTAAAATATTTTCTATATAAATTCCTTTCTTCTTTTTCCACCTCTTTCCTAAGAAATTAGATTTAAAATTCATAGTACTAAATAAAAAATTCCTGAGGATAATAATTTAAATACAAAATTGAATCAGGTCTAGCCAAGTTCTAACCCACTTTGTGTCTTTCCCATGCCTCTGAGTAAATTTTGCTATCATAAGTGCTCAAGAAAAGTTTAAAAATTCACAGTAGAGCCAGTGTATTTTAGGACATTTGATGTTGTTTACGTAGAAAGTGTCTGACCTTCCAAAATCCTTTCACACATCCTTAGCACAGAGACCAGGCAATGATTCAGGAAATGTTTTGGCCACACCTTCTGATAATTAGGAGTGCAGATGCGGCCATATTGCCAGAGTGGTAATATGTTCACTGCAAAGTTAATTTGGGGAATTAGCATCAGGAAAGATGAGCAGAAAAAGCAGCCAGGTTGAAAAGCCAGATCATGTCACTGTCTCTACTGGTGATGCACTTGTATTATTGTTCCTGGATCATATATCACTGTTTCTTAAGGCTGCAGAAGATGGACCTGCTCCAACTGATTCCTCAGTGAAATACTGGACCAGTTACTGGAAGATAATCAGCAATTTAGTGGTTTAGAGTTGGCACTGTAGATGTTTTCCAATAAGGGCACTCTAGGTGCACCAACAGTATAATGACAGGGTGGGGAAATATCACAGGCACTGATGAATTCAGTTGCTGCTCTTTCTTTGTGGTAGTAAAACCGTACATCTCTCAGATAAAACTCATCTTGCTTTCCAACCATAACACAGACCTCTGCCTCCCCACAGAGACAGCAAGATGGAGCCACTCAGAAATTTTACATGGGTGAGTGTGGCTGGTTTTGAGTGGAGGTATCTGTGAAACAACAGGAGAAACATACATCCACGTCTTTTTTCAACAGAAATACTGCCCTGAGAAAAAGTCAAGAGCTTGAAACTGAATGTTGACCGAAACCCACTTTGAGCTGTGAGCAAATACATTGCCTCCCAGTGTTTAATTCTTTCCACATTGTATTGGGTTTGTGTGGCAAGGTTTTGGTAGCGGGGGGGCTACAGGGGTGGCTTCTGTGAGAAGCTGCTAGAAGCTTCCCCTGTGTCTGATAGAGCCAATGCCAGCCGGCTCTAAGACGGGCCCGCCGCTGGCCAAGGCCAAGCCAATCAGCGCCTCTGTGATAACATATTTAAGAAGGAAAAAACAAGTTAGAGGGAGCTTTTGCAGCCAGAGAGAGGAGTGAGAAGATGTAAGAAACTCTGCAGACACCAAGGTCAGTGCAGAAGGAGGGGGAGGAGGAGCTCCAGGCGCCGGAGCAGAGATCCCCCTGCAGCCCGTGGTGAAGACCATGGTGAAGCAGGCTGTTCCCCTGCAGCCCATGGAGGAAGGATGAGGGGGTGTAGAGATTCCACCTGCAGCCCGTGGAGGACCCCACACCAGAGCAGGTGGAGGCACCTGAAGGAGGCTGTGGCCTGTGGGAAGCACACGCTGGAGCAAGTTCCTGGCAGGACCTGTGGCACCGTGGAGAGAAGAGCCCGTGCCAGAGCAGGTTTGCTGGCAGGACTTGTGACCCCGTGGGGGACCCCACGCTGGAGCAGTCTGCTCCTGAAGGTCTGTACCCCATGGAAGGGACCCACGCTGGAGCAGTTTGTGAAGGACTGTAGCCCGTGGGAGAGACTCACGTTGGAGAAGTTCGTGAAGGACTGTCTCCTGTGAGAGGGACTCCATGTTGGAGCAGGGGAACAACGAGAGGAGTCCTCCCCCTGAGGATGAAGAAGTGGCAGAAACAACATGTGATGAACTGACCCCAACCCCCATTCCCCGTCCCCCTGTGCCGCTGAGGGGGGGAAGGTTGAAGCCGGGAGTGAAGTTGAGCCTGGGAAGATGGGAGGGGTGGGGGGAGGTGTTTTAAGATTTGATTTTATTTCTCACTCCTCTACTCTGTTTTGCCTAGTAATAAATTAGATGAATTCCCTCTCTAAGTTCAGTCTCTTTTGCTCATGACAACAATTAGTGAGTGATCTCTCCCTGTCCTTATCTCGCCCCACAAGCGTTTCGTTATGCCTTTTCTCCCCTGTCTAGTGAAGGAGGGGAGTGAGAGAGCAGCTCTGGTGGGCACCTGGCCCCCAGCCAGGGTCAACCCAGCCACACACTTTAAGGGCTACATGAGTAGAAATGGATTACCTCAAAGATACCCAGCTCTGTCATCCATTTTTACTCGTAACACAGAGCTCTGAGGCCCACAAACTTTGGCAAACAGCAGAGGTCAAAAGAGTCTCTTCATATACCAGTTGCAAAGAAAATGTAAATGATGATAGGCAAAGGACGTCAGAGTTCAAATGGTAAGTGAGAGTAGTAACAGTGAATGGGTGAAATTATCCACGCAAGCAGCTAAGACTAGAAGGACGTTAGGGAAATGCTGAACAAGACAGACAGAATATTTCAGTGCACATCAGCACGAGAGAAAAAAAGACTGCAGTGGAGAAAAGCTGAAAAGCTGAACTCACACTGTGCAGGAGAATGGGATTAACATAATTCATTCACCTTTGAACTTGCAGAGAGTGAACAAAATGAGTGTTCCAATCAAAATATTTGAAGATTGTTGCACCCATATGAAAACTCTGCATTTGGTCTCCATGTGTTCCCAACAGTTGGCAAATGAAGGCAAGGCATCTGATTGTTTTGTAACAGCCTTTCAAATATCTTTCATATCAATGTTGGAACATCCTGTAGAAGGACTAATTTTTAATGGAATTACAGATGGTTTGAAAAGTGAGGTGGGTAAGGCAGTGATAGCACAAACTAGAGCAGCTATAATCTCCATAAAGTGCGTGGAAGCACACCAGGCAAAGAAAATTCTGTGCATGGCACAAGAACAAATGCAAAGGCTGACATAAAATTGCACAGTAAGCTCTGTTTAAAAAGAAATTGCATGATAGCAGATCAAGGAAACAAATGCACTCTTGTATTCAAGAAAGAGAATGAGCTTAGGCAAAAGTCCCCAACAAATCTCAGAGCTGTGAGCAGCTAACAAAATCCTCATAGATGACAGCTTTGAAGAAAAATAGTTTTACAGGAAAGGCACTGGGCTGAGCCTCAGGAGATTGGTGTCCCCATTGCTACACTGCTGCACATGGTCTCTGGGACTCTGGAGGGGAAAAAAGATTCAGCAAAGCTTTCCTTTATAAAATGGAGATAATATTTCCCTTCCCTGACATCCTTTGCCTTATCTATTTATAAGGCAAGTACATCTTTGCATTTACTCTCAGCTGAACCTGCCAGGAGTTACTGTGGAAAACAGCATTCCAGGGACATCTTACAGAAGAAAGTGTGTACCAGGAGAACCGTTCTGAAAACCTGCAGATTCAGAAGGAGAATATGAAGCCATGAATGCCACTTACACAGAGGACGTCTTTCATGGGATGGCAGGGAGGCTGAATCCACTTGCTTCCTTTCATGTCAGTCTAGGTACTTTTATGCTCTACAGATTTTCAGTAGGTAAATCTTACAACCAAAATGGGGTGTCTTGAAGTCCATTTGCACACATTCAACCAAAGGGACCTTTAATGGTCCCTTTGACCCTGCTCTGAGCAAAATGAAAGACATCCTGAGGTACGTTCCAACCCAGCTGATTCAGTGACTCCATTGTTTTATGAAATGCTCAGACTAAAGAATAAATAAAATTAATGATGATTTTTGTCCAGCACATGGGCACAATTGGGGTCTTACCTTATGATATGGCTTGAGATATGCCTTAGGAGCAGGTCCAGCTCCACTCCCAAATATCTCCATCACTCCTGCTCCTAGCCATGCCCTCCCACCACTCACTTTGAAGTGATTCTCATACTTGTGTGAGTGACACAGCAAGCCACACCAGCCCAGTCAGATGGCAAAAGGATGAAGCAGTTTCACTTGAGATCAGTTGAGCCATTGTAAAGGAATCAGGATGGAAAGCTGGTGGCTGAGGACAGAGAAGGGGAGTGGAAAGGGGAGAAAGGATGGAGAAAGGAAGGAATCAAAAGAAAGGTTACCACAGCTTCCCCCTTTTGTCATTAGTGAACTTGTACATCAACTTGGACATATTGTGAAAGCATATCCTAAAACCAAGGTTAATTTAGATCTGCAATTGATCTCAAAATTATCCTGCTCTACCCGTATGTTGTCAAGCCATTGTGTGATAAATGAGCACAGAAAGTAGGGGCTTTTGGTCCTCAGCAGAACTCTGAACTCAGGAATTAAGTAGTAGTGACCTGGACAGGCTAGAGAGTTGGGTGGAGAGGAACCCAATGAAATTCAACAACGGCAAGTGTCGGGTCCTGCATCTAAGGAGGAATGACCCCAGGCACCAGTACAGGTGCTGGGAAGCAGCTCTGCAGAGAAGGACCTGGGAGCTCTCCATGAGCCAGCAATGTGCCCTCGTGGCCAAGAAGGCCAATGGTGTCCTGGGGTGCATTCAGAAGAGTGTGGCCAGCAGGTCAAGAGAGGTTATCCTCCCCCTCTACTCTGCCCTGGTGAGGCCACATCTGGAGGACTGTGTCCAGTTCTGGGCTCCCCCGTTCAAGAAAGACAGGGAGGGCTACGAGGATGATGATGGGACTGGAGCATCTCTTGTATGAGGAAAGGCTGAGAGAGCTGGGTCTGTTTAGCCTGGAGAAGAGAAGACTGAGAGGGGATCTGATCAATGCTTATAAATATCTAATGGGTGGATGTCAAGAGGATGCAGTCATACTCTTTTCAGTGGTGCCCAGCAACAGGACAAGGGGCAACGCCCACAAACTGGAACACAGGAACTTCCATCTGAATATGAGGGAAAACTTCACTGTGAGAGTGACTGAGCACTGGCACAGACTGCCCGGAGAGGTTGTGGAGTCTCCTTCTCTGGAGATATTCAAAACCCGCCTGGACGTGATCCTGTGCAACCTGTTCTACGTGATCCTGCTCTAGCAGGGGGGTTGGACTAGATGATCTCCAGTGGTTCCTTCCAGCCCCTACCATTCTGTGATTCTGTGATTCTGTGATTCTGTGACAAAGCCTTACGCAGCATAGCTAAAGTCAATGCTCTCATGCACTGTATGCTGTCATGATGGCACTGTAACATGGTGAAGGAGAGGTCTGGAAAATGAGAACGGTAGAGAAAATATGGTCTGAGGGGCTTGATCCTTTACAACACAGACATAGAGTTACGAGCAAGGATGGAGGAGAGCCAGAGCTTTACATTCAAGGAAAGGACAGCTCTGTGCCTGCGGGACAGAGCAGGCTCACAGCTTGTCAGCAGCAGAGGCAAACTTCGATGGCAGGGCAGCGCACGACAGACGGGTGAGGCCGTGCGGAACAGGCAGGTGTTGGCATGGGAGAAACAAACGCAGTTGCCACCCTTACTTCTTCTCTGCTGCCTTCTTTCTTGCCTGGCCCAGCTAACAAAGCCAGCCTGCCTGTCATTGCCTATTACTTCTCACCAGAGACACATTTACTTTCGCACCCCCCGGTCCAGCCAGCGATGCTGCTTTTACCCAGCAGGGCAATGCTCAGCCCCTTCTGAGGCTTGCTTTCCTGCCCATACAGGCAGTCACCTGCTTCGATTTTTTGCCTGAAGCCAGCCCTGTTACCAAATCAATTCCTACCAAGTAAGAAGAGTAAATCTGAAGAGGAGAGTGTGCTCCTACTCACACTACAGATTCTGCAAGGCTTTCCAGCATCAGTATCTATACACAGTCATCTGAATACACACAAGGCTCCTAGTTATACACTTTCCTCTCTGATGTATTCTGAACGGGGCAACATGATGACCATAGTGCAGTGCTCCATAACCTCATAACAGGATATGTCTCTCTTCAATGACCTGCCTGTTGCAGGCAAACAACCTTGTATGTATGTGTCTTTGTTCCCAAGGCTATGCAGCAAAAACCCCCCAACCCCAAAATGCATTATAAGGGTCATAAATGGAAAACAACAAGCCTTTGACACAGGAAAATTATACACTCAGGCAAAAGCTCAGGATAATCTAGAGCTGCTGAAATCATGATGAGTGGTACAAAAATATCAGTGATAATGGACACAGAGCTTGCTAGGCAGAACACGTGGTATGCAGCAATGGCCTTATGAGTGAATGGCATTTAGGGACAGTCAAACTAGAGATACAAAGACTGTAAGCCATAACAAGTGACTGTTTTGCAAGAAACATCATCCCAGACAGAATAATCCCAGAGCTGTAAGTACACACTTTGTATTATTAAGGAAAATTCAGTCACAAAGAACTGAAAATTACTTATTCCAAAATAAAAGAGATGGCTTTAGATCACAGTGATTGCTTCTAAGTTTGAACTTCCTCACAGCTTACACCTGTTTAACACCACGTTTTTAAAATGGATCTCCTCTACAATAAAATGGTTATAGTTAAATCTGTGCTAAAGTGGCAGCAGTGGTTGCCTTATCCCAGCTCTTGACTGAAGAAACACATGGAGCTTCTAGGGCTACCTGGAAATGGAGAAGGCCTGATGTTCACATAGTCTGATCAAATGAAGTGCAGCCTGAAGGAGACTGCATGATTGAGGAACCTTAAGGAGAAAGAAGAGGAGCTTTGAGAATACCTCTTGATTATATCTGGCACCTGTGGGGCCAATATAGCTTAGTACTGGAAAAGGACCACCTTTTGGGGCAGCGAAAGCTGGCCTGGCTAGGGAAAAGCAAATTCAAAACAGCCTGAATCACATTAGGGCTGTGCATGGGTTGGATGCACTGATGACTCTGACCATGTCTGAGAGCAAAATTGTCTCCATTCTGGTTGCTTTAGTGTTGTATACTGCCTTAGACTTTTTCCATTATTTACTAGTTGTCTTCTCCCTGGTCTGAATATGTGGGATAACGCTTGGTAGGAATACAAACCTTCCTTTAGTTCAGCAAATCTTATTGGTTCCTGTCATGGTTCAGCCCCAGTTGGTGGCTGAGCACCACGCAGCTGCTCATTCACTCCCCTCCCCCGGTGGGATGGGGAGGAGAATCAGAAGAAAAAGGTAAAACTTGTGGGTTGGGATAAGGACAGTTTAATAGGACAGCAAAGACTAATAAAAGAACATACAAAATGGATGATACACAAAGCAACTTGGTCACTGCCCAGAACCTGATGCCCATCCTATCCCTGAGCAGCAACCCCTCCTCCCCAGCCAACTCCCCTGCCTTATATACTGAGCATGACATCATATGGTATCGAATATCCCTTTGGCTAGTTTGGGTCAACTATCCTGGCTGTGTCCCCTCCCAGCTTCTTGTGGAAATTAACTCCATCCCAGCTGAAAACCAGGACAGTTCCTCAACTACCATAGTCTCACAGTTGCTCCATTTTCTTCACTGTTTCTGAATGGCACCAGTTGGTGTTAACATAAAAAGAACAACTCCATGGGCAACACCACTGTAGCCTGGCAAAACTCCAATAGATGAGCTGAGACCTGTTTTGCAAGAGGGGTGTAATTGGTGCCTCCAGTTGCCCGCTCTGCCCTCCAGCTGTCCAACCCAAGGCCTCAGAGAACATTCCTGTGCCTCAGTGGCACCCACTTCACAGTCCTACATGTTCATCTGATCCACCAGAGAGGAAGGGTTGGACTCCTGGCAAGATGTGGAGTGGCAAACCATGGCTCTTTCTATTTTGAGGTGACAGCCTCCAGTGGATGGGCTATAATAAACAGTTGGTGCAGTGGCTGCAAGTGTTTTCTCACTGAATGAGCAAGCTAGATCTGTATGGGGCACATGGACAGGGTTGCTGCTTGAGCAAGTGATTTCTGCAGAACAGATCCGCGGTTTATTCTTGCCAAGAAAAAGCACTAATGTGACTTTGCAAAGTTTTTCCCTCCTAAGGTCAGCTCAGAGAAGAGTTCAGCAAGCCCAGAGCTGTATTTCTTTTCTCTGGATGAACGGCTACCCTAAATTGTTAGTGAGGTGCAATTTAAAAGAACTGGTAATAGATTTGCCAAAGTCTTCTCTGCAGAATCGATATTAGCTTGTACTCATAATAGCATTTCAAACCATCGTGTACTGAAGTCCTGACCATCTGGGCCAGGAAATGGCAATGGGAATTAGCATTTCTCCTCTGCTAGCCCCCAGTATGCTAACCCGTGGCTATTACAGCCATCTATTTTGCATTCTGGTTCCCCTGTGATATCGACAATAAACAGTAAACAGTGCGCTTGGTAATAACTTCTCCAAAGGAAAAAAAAAAAAAAACCAAACAAACCAACCCTCAACAAAAAAGCATAATGTAGACACACTCTGTAGGAGTTTCCAAGATGGTTTGCAGCAGCTACTCAGGCATCAATGCCAAACAAAATTATCTAAGTGGTAGAAAAAAGTCCCCAAACAGCTGCCACCAGCTGTAGCAGGCCAAGTTAGAAATAATGAAAGGAAGATTTTATTTTTTTTCCCTGAGCATTACGAGAAATGGGAGCAGAACTACATAGTGTCTGCAACTTCTAAAGACTTTTGTTGCACCTAAGCCTTATAGTATTTTACGTATGTCACCATCTGCTGGTACCCTCCATTACTGCATTGCAATATTATGTTACTCTATAACTTCAACAAGATGATTCATATAATTCCCATGACTGTGTTTAGAAAAGAGTGGATTGAAGATGTCAGTGTAATGGAAATGGCCAAATCCGTGTGAAGCCACCAGAGCTTGAGATAAGTTTGCAAAGTTCAGCCCATATTTTTGCCTGGAGAGCCACACAAGAGATTTTAGAAAGCCGTGACTGGGAATGGGGAAATGGACTGCCACCCAGAGTAACTTGCTACAGAATGATTGAGGGATTCACTATGAGGGTGGTGAGACTCTTGCCCAGAGAGGTTGTGGATGCCCCCCTCCCTGGAAGTGTTCAAGGCCAGGTTGGATGGGGCTTTGGGCAACCTGGTCTAGTGGAGGGTGTCCCTGCCCACAGCAGGGGGCTTGGAACTAGATAATCTTTAAGGTCTCTCCAACCCAAACCATTCTGTGATTCTATGATTTGTCTGATTACTTGTTATGAAAGAGAGAAAGGAAAAGGTCTACAGGCAGCCAGGGACAAAGTAGCACTTTAATCAGTATGCTGTCCTGTCATTAGGATCCTAGCTTGTGCCTCCCCATCCTTTTTGCTTAACTTCTGCTTGTCTGAGTTCTTCTCCAAACTCTGGTCCTCCAGTCACCAATTTCAATGTCTTTTTCCAATTTTTTTACAGTGATCTTCTTCAATTTTTTTGGGTGATCTTGAAGGTTATCTGGCAGCTCCACCTTATAACTCTTTTGGATGGTAAATCTGTCTAGTAGTGCTTTCTTTGTCCAGGGATGAGAATAGTCTTATATCCAATTCTTCACCATGGATCAGTTCAGTGCTCACACGGTAACATTGTATAATGGTGAATGCATGGAGTTTTCCAGGCTTTATATAAAATAATCTTCCATAAATTAGTCTCTGTATGAAAATATTATGTAAAAGATATATGTAGAAGCGCCTCATGGCAGCTTTGTTCTCCTGAATACAGAGGTTTGATAAGTCCATATACTTCAGAGCTTCTCTTCCCAGACAAAAAAGTTGTACTTCTAACTGCAGGGAAATGAATACAAATGGACCACCCTGAGGTAAAAAAATACAGTGAGGACAAGTTGTATTATATTTTCTTCCAGGTAAATTTACTCCAAGCTTAACTTCAAGTGGGGAATGGGGTTGTTCTAGGTGAATTTACCTTGAAATGAAACTTTGGCATAATGTTTTCTTATGCTTTTTTGGGGGATAGACAATACTTCTTAGATCAAGGTAAAAAGCACTGCTTGTTTAACAATGAAGACCAGACCTCAGAGAAGCACTGAAAAAAAAAAATTAATAGCAGAACAGAAATTTGAGAGGACAAAATGTCAAAAATACACCACAATTGCTTGGTTTTGTCACCTTTCTCATCTTCTGCTATCACCACCTCTTTTTTGTTCACAAAACTGGCAATTGCTTAGGTTTCTGGCAATAATTATCCAGGTTTCGGTCTCTGAAATATAACTGAATTAAAGACCCACAGCTTCTGCGTTTCTAACAACAACATAAATAAGAACACTTTTTGGTAGTAGTGCCTTGAATGTGAATCTTTGCCCAGGAAAAACTGAATTATTCTTTGGGGCAAGCCTTGACTATTGACTGCAGGTGCCGCTGTGCCTGGCATTAGCGTAGGCGCTTTCAGCGCTGCTGGGGATTACCACCACCTCCCACATCCACAACTAGGAGTCCCTCAGTAATAAAAAAGGAATTTGGGGATTATTCTTTGGTGAGGGGGTATCTATCTGTGGATTTGGATGGAATATCCAGCCTAGTACTCCAGACTTGGAATCAACTGTTAAAAACTGCAACTTTGAATCATCTGTTTACTTTAATAATCAGTTTATAGACATTAGATTGTCTTTGTCCAGGTCTCATTGTATTTTACATGAATAGTGTTACTTTTCTTTCTTTTTCTTTTTTTTTTTTTTTGGTAGTCTTTAACATTCAGGAGACATGCTCTAAGCTTCGGGTAAGATCATAAGATAAGAGTTAAATGCTGTACTTTATTTTAAGGAACAAGTCACGTTTGAGGAACAGCTTTATCTAGAAAGGAATTTGAATTTTTTTGTAGCTTATCATGTTTCTGTTGTATTCAGGCGAAATGTCACACATTGGCATCTATAGGGGAGCTATTGTCAGTGACCTTTACACTTCCTTGAAAAAACCAACAGAAACTCCTTCCCCCCCCCCCCCCATTTGCTCAAAGAAAGAAGAGGGAAACTACTCTGAATTCTTTCATTAGCAGCTAAATCTTCACTTACTTCTTCAAAACAGTCCTTGTCCAGAGCAGGTAACAAGGATCCCAGTCAATAGAAATAACCTAAATAAATTCTGAGAAAAGTTTAGAGTTAAATTGCATTGTTCGTGGCGTTAAAAGACCCATTTTTGCAGGCTCAATTTTTTTTTTTTTTTTCTTCACGAGGCTATGGCTCTCCACATAGGGAGACATAAACGTGAGTGCTCCACTGTTCAAAAAAATTAAGACCAGTTTGCACAGCATTGTAGATTAAGCAAGAGAAAATGTTAGATAATTAAATGCTAATGATTCAAGCTGGGTGCTTATGTTTTGGATTACTTGCCTAATAATGTTAGCATTTAAATGGTCAGCTTTGAAGTTAACAAACAGCCCATTAAGATGCAACCGGGGAGCTGTGGGCTCTTTGGGTGCCATTGTTTCAGTCTGGCTGGCTGCAGACTCAACAAAACAGCAGTGATGGGATTTACATAGCGAAGACTATTTTTGCAATTGGAAGGACTAGAAGTTTCGTGGTTTTGTTTTTTTTTTTTCTTTTAGTGAAAGCTTGTATTATTGAGAACACAGCATGTGGGAAAAGCCTAAATCTACTCGTTTCTTCGGAGTCTTGGGATTTCTATTCTCCCTGCTGACTGCTTAAATACAAATCACTTGGTTCCCAAGCAGTGGCTCTGTACAGTGATCATCCTATTGCACCCATCGAAACTCTACCAGATTGTTGACTCCTAGGTGGTATTGCTGGGTACTTGCAAGGGTTAATATAAAAATGCTCTCCCGTCAGTGAAAGTTAAAGGCGCTTCAGTGATGAAAATTGCATCGCACAATGAAAAAACCTCAAAGTAGTGGCTACTTAAAGGACAGAAATAATTAGGAGATAATTGTCAATGGAACAGAGTATTCTCCAGGATAATAGGCTCCTGCAGATGCAAGAACAGCACGGCAAAGCCAAAGCATTTATGGAAAATAAATGGCATGGTGCAGCTCAGGTTCTTTCTTCTTCAAAGCGCACAACGCTGATCCTGTGACAATGGCATGTTATTCCAAATCATTGGTGTAGACTTAATTATTTTATCTAATGGAGGTTGATGTGGGAGTTACTTACTGTGCCACTGTAGACCTATTGCATTTTGAGTGCCTCTGAAGAGAAAGGCACTGTGGATTTCAGTGCCTGGATTTCATCAAACGTTTTGTTATCCCTACTGTGACTGCTATTCCCTGTACTTACCATGCGGTGTTAACCGAGGAGAGCTAGTTTTGCATTATCAAAAAGGGAGCGCTGTGACAGTTTGATGTTTCTTGGTGGCAACTGTAAATATTGACATTTTAGTGACTACCACAGTGGGAACTTGATGCAACTCATTAAAGGCAATGGGGCTTTTTTACTGAATTTAAAGTGAATAATTTCAGGCCCTGTTTGGTGCATTAGGAGGAGGAAAACTGTTCAAAACAATTATTGGCTTTGTTTTTGATGTCTTCCACGTGATGTATAAATGCCAAAATATTCTACTCATAAAACTATCTTAATTGTTGGTTTTGATCTTTTGTGGTCTGCTAAAAGTTTTATTAAAAATGCCACAAAATATATACTGCTAAATCTCAGATTTTAATTGAAGAAATAGGTGATCTAGAAGTTTAACAAAAACTTCTTTGTGCCAAAAAAAATGTGAAATAGTCCTTAGAAACATAAATCCGTTGGACTAAACCAATTTCTTTCAGTTATTCACTTGCCATCTTCATACTTGTAATGTCATTTCTGTAATTTATTATAGGTTTATTGTTTGGGTTTTTTTCTCAGAAATGTTAGATAGAACTTATCTATTTATTTTGGTCTGCTGTTCCATCCTGTGGTAACTTAGGGAGAATACCCTTTAAGGGATATTTCTACATCTTACCACCCACACATGACATGACCAGCAAAATGATGGCCGTTTTAATGCTGCGTGGGCTGCCTGTAGCTGTACAAAAGGGCACAGACATGGCCTTCTGTATTTCATGCAAAGGCTGAATGTAATAACTTAGCAGGTTGTGTAAAAAAAACACAGGAAAAAAAGTGAATCCAAAATACAATAATGACATAGATAAAGGGAGATCAATAGTATGATTAAAGTACTAGGATCACACTGAATTTTTTTCCAAATGTCTGCAGCTGTTAGAGTGAATGTCTGATGATTTTTTAACTAGCCCAGTTTTAATTGGGTAGGTGGCTGAGAAAGTCATGTGAAGCCTGCCTTTCCTTCTGACTCCATTTTTGTTACAATGACGTTAATAGCATATGATCAGTCCTATGACCTGATGCATCTCTCTTGCTTTAAACTTAACAAAAACAAGGACAGTCAGCAAAGTACCTCCCTCCCACCACCACCATCCGCACTCCAAACCTTTCTAGCTGTCTACTTTGAACAAATTATCTACTTCACATATGTATTTCCATCCTGACTGTCAGGTAATTAGCTCGGAGATCACCACAAATCATAGGCGATTTTTAAGCTGAAACACATCTCTCTGTTACAGTTTGATCCTTCTGTTACTGTAATAACAATGCCTATAAACATTAGTTAGGAGTACACAGAGAAGTTTGCTATACCTAGCTTCAGTCCTATATGTGAATTTGGCTACTGGCCTTAGTGAAGATTATGCCATCTGCATCTTGGATTTAGCCTGGATTGTTCCTAGAGAGGCTGATGACCACTTCTTAGTGCAATGTATCTATTACTTTTTGCCATATATGAAGGTTTTGTCTATGTCTGAGAGTTAAGGCTATGTGGACATTAATTCTGAACAACTTGGCAAGCCTGTTATTTTTACTACACTTTCTCTGGCCTTGTAAGCAGCCATTGTATGGATGACACAAGTAATATGGATTACTGCAGCTTTTCTGTACTTAAGATTTATTATTATGTGTTGCAGCATTTTAGAATGGCAGTCACAGTCGGGGGTCTGCCTCTGACTGCCAAGAAAGGCTGGATACAAACTAGCTCTGTCCGTCTGTCTGCCTGCTAAAATCACGTGCTGTATATCATGTTAGACCTGGACACAACTGCACTGGCTTCTGTAACCTTTTCTCCTGAGCATACTTCATTCCCAAGTCCATATCCCAAGGATGCAACTTCTTTGTTTTGCAGCATCTTGAGGAGGGAAGAGCTTTGTGAGGAGCTGCAGACCACCTGAGTATCTCTATTTTTCTTAGGACCGTTTCCAGACAGATAATTTTCAATGCACTCCACTGCCAACACATTTATCCACTGAATGACTAGTATGCTCCAAACGGCCTCTTCTTCTAGTCCTTTCTCCTGTGCAGGAACACCAGGCTGTAGAATTTACACAGCTGCTGGGAGGAAGTGATAAAACAACACTCCAAAGAGCAGCTTTCAGGTGGGAAGGCATAAGCAGTCTGTGAAAGTGTGGCTGCATAGCATGCAGAAGCTTGTCTCGCTAAATTTGGTGTTGAACACACACTTAAATGTACCTAGTTGATGATGATGCCACACTATGCCCAAAGAATTTACAATACTTTTCAGAACAGAAACCCTGTTGTCCTTCCTATGCCTGAAAGTCCTGTTTTGAGCATGTCCCAGGCTCTCTCCAAAGTTAGTCCTTGATTTCTGGCTTTATATGGTTAGGGGCTAATTTGCACACAGCATCTGAAGGTGCTTCAGAGCTCCCTATCAACTGACAGACTCTCTGTGCCGCTATTTCTGCATGCTGCACTTACTTGGCCACCTGAGCTTGCCACTCTATCACAAGTGATAGTGGTCCCTAACTCCTTTGTGGAATTTTAGCTATGCTCAACAGAAGATGGGTCCTTCATTGCAAGGCTGGAGAGGGACTATTCAAAAGGGCATGTAGTGATAGGACAAAGGGTAATGGCTTTAAACTGATAGAGAGTATATTTAGATTAGATGCAAGGAAGAAATTCTTTACTGTGAGGGTGGTGAAGCACTGGAACAGGTTGCCCAGAGAAGTTACAGATGCCCCATCCCTGGAAGTGTTCAAGGCCAGGTTGGATGGGGCTTTGGGCAACGTGATGTAGTGGAGGGTGTCCCTGCCCATGGCAGGGGGGTTGGAACTAGATGATCTTTGAGGTCCCTTCTAACCCAAACCATTCTATGATTCTATGATTCTGTGATCTCCAAGTCAAGAGTCAATCTAGTATAGTATGGCTCTGCATCAGTCCCATTACCAAACTATTAAATATTCAGACCTTGGAGGATAACCAGCACTGCTTATGGTGGATATAGAGAAATTGTTTCCAGGAGAAGAGGTAACATTTGTCACAGAAATATGAACAAACTATCTTCTATGGTATCTATTGACTGTCCACCATCACCAGCTATAGATTAAAACTATATCTAGCCATCTCTTCATTTGTCTTCTACTACACAAGGAGGTGCAAAACAATTCATATACTGTCCCAACTTGCCAAAAATTTTACCACCAAACCTGCAGTAACCATGATTTTTAAATAAAAAAGGCAGCTTTTAAAATATTTATTTCTGTGTTTTCTGTTTTACTCAAGGCAGAAGAATGATACCAAAATTCTTCTGATCTTTTACAGTTAACTAAAAAGAAGGTAGTCATGGACCTCTTATCAGAAAACTAGCAGTGCTTCAGTTTTAGACAGCTGCAACCCAGAGAGATGCAAATAAAGACTGTTCATCCACAAAATATACTTTTTAAAATAAAAATTAAAAGTGCCTTAAAATGTTACTTTCTAGGGTAAGGGTAGTCAATATCAGCCCAGCTGATATTCTCGCTGGAAGCAATGGAATGGTTGGCACTGCTGTCAGTGGAAATGGTTTAGCAGTTGCTGCACTGGATATAACAGGTTAAGATCAGCTCAGAAAGCAGAAGATTGGAATTTCCCATGCCTCTTCCACTGCTCTACTTCTGCAGATGACTAACTCTGCAGCACTTTCCACCTGGATGTCATTCAGTGCCTTCACCTCTTTGGCCAGGAATCTCCCGGTTCAACCACCACTCTTTATTTACCCCTACTGTTAGTAGATTTGCACGGTCTTCCTTCAAAAGAGCTAGTTTCCAAGGTGTTATTTGCTTGGAATCACCAGCTGCTGGAAGTTAGTCACTAAGTTTAAAAAAGAAACCTTAAGAACAGTTTCTTTACCAGCTCAGTAAGACAAAGGTAAAATGGGAGAGGCCATGGGCCCACAGCTGTGGCCTTTGGAAGACCAGTAGTACTGATGTTAGAGGCACCAGCAGTGGAGGACAGCCCCCCACTGTTGTGTGTGATAGCTGAGTGGGAAACCAGCTGTGCCCATGACATTAGGGCCCCTCTACAATTGAACAAACATATCAAAGGGCTGCATCAGAATCTGCAAAGCAGAACTACTTGAAGCACAGTCACTCTGCTGCTGCCACTCGGTTTTGATTGATATGAACAAGTCTTATCTTCAAAAATATGTATAGCTAACACGAGTATTTCTATAATCACTTCAGATGATTGCATCTTAGAAAGGAAGACAATTTTGCCTCCTCCCTGCTCCTCCTCCTCTCTTGTTCCCTCCACCCTGGAAAAGTCTTATGCATGGTTAAAGCATATGCTAAATGTGGGAGGAAAAAAAAGTACCTTCCAAATCTTCATGTCTTTGACAGCAAAGCAGCTGTATGTATCCCCCTTCTTTAAAGGTATGAATTAGAACTGAAGAACTACTACTCCAAAATCTCTTACCTTTTGACAGATCTTTTTTGTGTGTGGTGACTATGGTTGTCAGCAGCAGTTTGTTAAGGATCTCAGAATATTTGATAATGGAGAGAAGGACCACCTTTTTTTTCTTTTAAAGAGGGGGAAACCCGGGAAGAGACCAACTGAACTGGCCATGCACAGCTGTGCCTCCATTTTCAGTTTGACTCATCTGATCTTGCAGTCCTTACTCAACAGTACAGATCTTGCGGGCTCTAAAAGGCAGAGCTGTGCATTCAAGGATGAAAACCCTCATCTCTGTCGATCTCGGTACACGTACTCAATTCTTGGCCCAGATATGGTGGCAGTGCTGGGCGACCACACTTAGAGTATAAAAAAAATTCCTTCCCCAAGATACATTGAATGTGACTGTGGCTATACAGAGTGTGAATTCAATCCTGCATTTTTTTAGTAGGTATTAGACTGATTTTTAGGAGAGCCAGCAAAGGTTTTGGTTTTAAAAGCTGATTCACGCAAAGAAAAAAACCTCTAAATATCAGGAGCTGGTTACAAAAGCTTTGGGGAGAACAAGAGACAAATAGCCATAGGAGGATAGAAAAATGCAATAGATTTTGATAAAGAAAAAAAACCAAACAAACAACAAACCACAACTAAAAGGATAACTGTATTTAAAAATAAGGAGGATGAAAGTAGGTGAAGAAATAAAGAGAATGGACTCTAGGTTAGAGCCAATTCACATAGGTTGACCAACCATAATCAATTGCCCTGTTGGTGGTCTTTAAATAAAGGTCAGACAAAATTGTACTGAAATACACATGGGGATTATTTAAGTGCTTATTTAAGACAGTGGGTTGCCTGTGGGAGGCAGTGCTCAGTGCTAGTCTCACTGTATTTCTAATAGTGCTTAATTAGTTTATTATTGCATTTGGAATTACTCCTTTCTTAGAGACTTGAAAGTCTTTTTGTACTGTTCAAAACTCTCTTCTATCCACATATCTCCCTGGAGCTGCAACAGAAATGTAAGTTTCTGAGTTCGAATTCTATATCATCATCTTTGCATCACACCAAAGTTCTCAGGCCTCACCAATAAGCTCCTATGCAAATGATCAATCAAAATATCACCCTCTGCTCCATTTGTCAATGCTCATCTTCTGCCCCTATCATTGAAGCAGCGTGCCATGAGCTCCATGCACTTGAGAACCTTGTCATTCCAAGATTGATGATGAAATCATAGCTGTTTACCGTTTGGCAAGCTTAGTTATCACGCACAAGGTGACAAAAATATTTATCTAGAATGGTCTGCTGACCTTCTGTTCCCACAGAAGTTGGATAATTGGAAAACACACACAGTAACATAGTCTGTATGGTTGCACAGGCAACAGAAGTGTGTACGGCTTCTGAATGTAACCTACATAGACTGAAAAAAAACTTCTGGAGCAGGGACAACATTGCTGTATATTCTCCTTGTTTCTGTAACACATGACAATGCTTTAAATCAGGTATACAATCTTGCGGACAGTTTCCCAGTGGTTGAGAACACACAGTATCTCTTTGCTAAAATACCTCATCTCCTTACCCACCCAAGGGAGAAGCCAAAATCCTCCAAAAGATAGTCCTATATGTGACTTTAGCAAATCCAAAATATTGGGGGTTTTTTTGGTTTTTGGGTTTTTTTCCAGTCTTGCAACTCAGGCCTGTCCATGACTTTGCAGCTGGACCATTTAAAGCCTCTAGATACAATATGTGAGTGTAATAATGGCCCTGTGAAAGGCTTAGATTGAAAATGCTGTACTCCTTAGAGCAAGCGGCTTAAGACCAGCTGTTTTTGAGACCCAAAAGGGACCTGTGAGTAGCCAACACAGATCCCTTTCAGAAACTTGTTGTTCTCATGTTTGTTAAGTAGCCTTCAGCTCAGTGCTCTCACCACCTAAGAGCGGCTCCTCCCCGGCACCAGGCAACATCAGCCAGCTCTATGCTGCAGGAACCAAAGGGGTTGGAAGGCACCGTTGAACAGCTGTTGTCGCTGCCAATCTGACGTGATTAAAAAATGGAGGGAAGAAGCACTATGTGCATCAGGCTGCACTCAGGATTTGAGCTCATTGAATGAAGCATGCTGTTTCAGATAGCTCATCTTTTTCTCTTGGCAATAAAGTTCTCACTCCCTGGGACGCTTGCGAGTAGCAGGCCGAACTCTTCCTAAAAGTGCCAAAGCTAAGCTTGCCCTTGGGAAAGTCTGTGGTAATAAGGAGAAGATATTTTTTAGGAATATGGAAAGCAAGCCTGGGTTTTTGGAGCAGGAAAGAAGATTGACCAGCACTCTATAATGGAGCAGCAAAGAGAGAGTACCTTGACCTACTGAAAGAGTTAGACGCTTGGCTTAAGCCAGTGCATGTATTATAGGGTTTAACTGGAACTTTCAAGACAAAAATTCTCTGGATCTGAACAATTCACTCTCCATTATCAGTACTGTGAGTTTAAGCATAATTTTACACAGGGCCTGAAATGGGAGCACTGTTGGGTCCTTGTACTGCTCACTGAGATATAAATATATAAGGAGCACAGCAACATACAGACCTACTTTAGGATTGAAACTACTCTGAAAAGTGTCCTTTAAGGCAAAATTGATTTCATAATATGCGAGTACTGTAGGGAACATTTTCCACTCTATTTTACAGAGAGTGTGCAAGTTGGTCTCTATCTTTCACAAAATGGTATTTGATATGAACTATTATTAGCTGAAAAAGATAATCTGTTCAGTGAAACATGTTCATTTTCTGGTCCTAAATTGTTTCTGCTCCCTAAAAGCACCAATCCCGCAGTAATTCAGAACACAGGCTCTGCTAATGTTATGCTTGACGCACATATTTATCAATCCGATAATTATGCTTAAAATAAGGGAGGGAAACAAAAAAAGGCTGACTGAGAATTCTGATCAAATGCTAGAGGCAGACACTGTTCATGTCTGCTAGCACAGAGGTTTACAAGAAAACAGAAAGATAAAATGCAATTTTACACTTTATTCAGTGCTGTTTATTCAGCTCTTTTTCCCTAAGAATCATTATCAATATTCTGTAGTTAGTTATGCTTCCGTTTCTGATGGAGCTTGGGCTTGGTCAGCAAATCTTTTCTAGAATAAAGCATTCTTTCTTTTTTATATCTGCTCACAGATGTTTTAGGATGAGATATTGATTATTCTGTAAATGGACAAGAAAGTAGTTGCTTTTGAACCAGACTTGTTTTCCTCATTAAAGCTCTAAACCACTTGCTGGTTTTTTAAATCTATTCAATGCCCTGGTTCTGTTTCATCAGCTTCTCTTCAGAGGTTTTTTGTTGTTTTTTGGCCTCTCCTGTCTCAAAGCCTTGAGGTTGCAAAATTCCTAGGGTATTTCACTCTTTGTGCTGCATAGAGCTAAGAAAACTAAGGAGTGAGTGTATGTGTTTCTATATATGCTTTGAAAACTTAGTAGTGCAGTGATACTGTCTCTAGAGCGACATGGTTTAGGGACATGGCTTAGTGGTGGACTTGGCAGTGCTACGTTAATGGTTGGACTTGATGATCTTAAAGATCTTTTCCAACCTAAACAATTCTATGATTCTATGAATACTGTGTTCAGTTTTGGGCCCCTCACTGCAGGAAAGATGCTGAGGTGCTGGAGCGTGTCCAAAGAAGGGCAATGAAGCTGGGGAAGGGTCTAGAGCACAAGTCTTATGAGGAGCAGCTGAGGGAACTGGGGTCGTTTAGCCTGGAGAAAAGGAGGCTGAGGGGAGACCTTATCGTTCTCTACAACTACCTGAAAGGAGGTTGTAGCCAGGTGCGGGTTGGTCTCTTCTCCCAAGTAACAAGCGATAGGACAAGAGGAAATGGCCTCAAGTTGTGCCAGGGGAGGTTTAGATTGGATGTTAGGAAAACTTTTTTCACCAAAAGGGTTGTCAAGCATTGGAACAGGCTGCCCAGGGAAGTGGTTGAGTCACCATCCCTGGAGGTATTTAAAAGACGTGTAGATGTGGTGCTTAGGGACATGGTTTAGTGGTTGGACTTGGCAGTGCTAGGTTAACGATTGGACTTGATGACCTTAAAGGTCTTTTCCAACCTTAATGATTCTATGATTCTATGATTCTATATTATTGGTTATATGCTTTTGTGGTGGGTTATCCTTGGCTGGCCACCAGGTGCCCAACCAGCTGCTCTATCACTCCCCCTCCTCAACAGGTAGGGGAGAAAATAGGATAGGGACGAGATACAGACAGGAAGGTCACTCACCAATTACTGTCATAGGCAAAACAAACTCAACTTGGGGAAAATTAATTTAATTTATTGCCAATTAAAAATAGAGTAGGATAATGAGAAACAAAGACAAAACTAAAACACCTTCCCCCAATTCCCCCTTCTTCCCAGACTCAATTTCACTCCTTTACTTCAAGTGGAGGAGGGGAGGAGGGAGGAATGGAGACTGGGGGTTGTGGTAGGTCCATAACATTTCATCTCTGCTGCTCCTTCCTCTGCACACTTTCCATCCTCCAGCACAGGGTCCCTCCCACGAGCTGTGGTTCTTCCAGAACTGCTGCAGCGTGGGTGCCCCATGGGCCGCAGCTCCTCCTACAAAACATGCTCCTGTGAGGACTCCTCTCCATGGACTGCAGCTTCCTTCAGGACATGTTCACCTCCTCCAGCATGGTCCTTTATGGGCTGCAGGGGCACAATCTGCTTCACCATGGCCTTCACCACGGGCTGCAGGGGGATCTCTGCTCTGGTGCCTGGAGCTCCTCCTCCCCCTCCTTCTGCACTGATGTTGGTGTTTGCAGGGCTGTTTCTTTTGTGTTTTTCACACTTCTCTCTCTCTCTCTCATAGCTGCTGCACAGCGGTTTTTTTACCCTTCTTAAATGTGTTATCACAGCGGCACCACCAGTGTTGCTGAGAGCTCAGCTCTGAGCAGTAGTGGGTCCGTTTTGGAGCCGGCTGGAAATGCCTCTGTCTGACATGGGGGAAACTCCTGGCCTCTTCTCACAGAAGCCGCTCCTCCAGCCCCCCCACAGGTACCAAAACTGCACAACGTAAACCAAATAAATTGTTTTATTTTTCAAACTTCAAAAGAATATTTAGATTGGAATGTAGTAGCCATCAAGGACACCTTTGAAAATCTTAGAAATCTGATTTTTGTCATTGGTATCAAAATACTCTGTGCTGAATCTTAAAAGAAAAGTAACAGGCTGACAATAAGAGCCAGTTCATGAGTGTCTTGTTTTCTTGTTAAATCAAGAAGGATTGGCCTCCTGAATAAGTAATTCACAGCCCTACCACCTTCCTAAAGACCAGTTTGTACTGCATGCATCAGATACAGCTGGAAGTTCACAAGTATGAAAAACAAAGGAATTACAGGAGACAGAGAAGTGAGGGCTGAAGCATCAGAAGAGTAAATAGGCAGCAGAAGTGAATGGAGGTATCCTGTATTTATTTGTGCATCTTTGGCCTTACAAGAAGATCTTGGTGGCCACAGAGCACATATGAGGCAACGGTAAATTTCTGAAGTTTCTGAACTAGGAAGTTCATCGTAAGCATACTCTTACTTGATTTTTATGGTCAAACATTTTTGTTTCCCAAGTGCTGCAAACTTTTGCAATAAACACCCATATTTTGAAGTGAAAACGTGTGAATGAAAAAAAATCTTAGCGCCTTCAGCCTGAAGGGCAATTTGGAGGGTGAGGTGAGCATTGTTTTTAGCAGAAAAAAGTGTTTGAACTAGGAAGAGATTTAATATTCAGAAGCTGGTGTTATAATAACCCACAAGTGTTGTAACACAGTATCACATACCATATGTGTCTTGGGTCACCATCATTCTCTTACATGGACAATCATGGGCTCAAGTTCTGCCTCTCAGTAGTGAGCATGAATATCAAGGTCTGTGAAGTTACGCTTGTGTAAAAACTGTGTGGATAGAAGTTGTCATTCAGTAAAGTGATGAATGGAATCACAATAATCCTTAAAAGTATTCTTGAAGGGAGCTTGAGGCATAGCATCTCCTAGAGTCAGCACTCTCTAAAATGACACTGTTAATGAATGCATGACAACAGCATTTCATATCACCCACGTTAAAGAAAAAACTTTTGCATCTTCTTTCCTCTTACATGAGCTAGACTAATAGTTTTCTATCACAATATCCTACCACATACTTCCAGTCGATAAGAATAAAGCACATTCCAACTCGCACATTGAAATAAAGCAGCTCACCAGGGTGCAGCAAGGAGAGCTGCTTCCTCTCCTGACAGCTGCTATCTAACAGGCAGCACCCTGCCTTGCTGTACACCCATCAGTGTGTCTGGCTTTACACCTCTTCCCTTTCCTTTCCTCTGTTTACAGTGGGGCTGTAATTGACCCCTACTACTTCACACCTCCTTTCCCTTCCCGAAAGTGGCTGAACAGCTTCCAGGCTATGGCAGGACCCTGTCTCCCTGCCAGGCTGACACTCATGCCTCAAATTCTTTGACAGAACACTTAATACACACAACTGTTGGAAGAATTTGAAGAATTTGACCGGCAACAAATGATTGGCTTGGTTAAGCTTGTAAGCTGAGAATTATAGTCCACTAATGTGCTGCTTGGGGGCTTTGGGGCTATTCCACACCCAGTGCTAGCCAAAAAAAAAAAAAACAAAAACCAACCCCCAAATCAAAAACAAACCAGAAAAACCCCACATCCAATTCCCTCTTGTTTCCTGAGGTATATTCCAGGCTGAGCTGTCAGTGTAAGAGACTAAGACAAAGACCTCTCAGTGAAAGTAACACAGTGCAGTAGGGATTACTTTGCTTTTTCGGGGAAGGACTTCCTCAGCTAAAGAAGAAGAGCCATCAGGTGAAATTTCTGTTTTGCCTGGGGCATTTTGAAGGTCTGGAAAACGCTTTGTGTGTTGGGGTGCCCATGAGAGTCTGGAGGGGCAGTCAGCCTTGGGAATGCTGGCTGCATGGGTACCCATCATCCTAGGGCTGGCTTGGTTACCGTGATGGCCCTTCTACATCCAGCGTCACTAAAACCACACACTCAGAACTACTAATTGATTGATACCGGTAAATATAAAGCAAGTTAAATTAATAAAATTCTCGGCTAGTGTAAATTAGCCTAGCCTGAATGGTGTCAGTAGCTATGCAAAACTGAAACAAGAGATAGGGGAATCTACCCCAATATCCAAAATAGTAAATAGTAAAATATATTACATGTGTGTGTGTGTGTGTCTTCACATCCATATAACCAGAATACTATCACAGCACTCTGTTCTAACCCTTTGTAAACTCAACTTCAAAATGGACCAAGCTGATCATATTTCGAGGATACCAGGTTTTATAAAAAAACCCCCTAACGACCCAAACAAAAAAACAACAGGGAAAAAACTTGTAATGCATGAAGCTCTGTCTCAGCAATACTGCTTCTTAATTATGGCAAGAAGTCCATGCAGCTACTATTCAGAGCTGGACTGGAACAGATCTGAGATTGGGTGACACCGACATGCCTCTGACCAGATGAGTCATTGTGTTGGGTTTGTGTGGCAAGGTTTTGGTAGCAGGGGGGCTACAGGGGTGGCTTCTGTGAGAAGCTGCTAGAAGCTTCCCCTGTGTCTGATTGATAGAGCCAATGCCAGCCGGCTCCAAGACGGACCCACCGCTGGCCAAGGCTTAGCCCATCGGTGCCTCTGTGATAACATATTTAAGAAGAAGAAAAACACTTGGAGAGAGAGCGCTTTTGCAGCCGGAGAGAGGAGTGAGAAGATGTAAGAAACTCTGCAGACACCAAGGTCAGTGCAGATGGAGGGGGAGGAGGTGCTCCAGGCGCCGGAGCAGAGATCCCCCTGCAGCCCGTGGTGAAGGCCATGGTGAAGCAGGCTGTCCCCCTGCAGCCCATGGGGGTCCATGGTGAGGGGGTGTAGAGATTCCACCTGCAGCCCGTGGAGGACCCCACGCCGGAGCAGGTGGAGGCACCTGAAGGAGGCTGTGGTCCACGGGAAGCCCACGCTGGAGCAAGTTCCTGGCCGGACCGGTGGACCCGTGAAGAGGGGAGCCCACGCCAGGGCAGGTTTGCTGGCAGGACTTGTGACCCCGTGGGGGACCCCACGCTGGAGCAGTTTGCTCCTGAAGGTCTGCACCCCGTGAGAGGGACTCCATGCTGGAGCAGGGGAACGATGAGAGGAGTCCTCCCCCTGAGGATGAAGAAGCGGCAGAAACACCGTGAGATGAACTGACCGTAACCCCCACTCCCCGTCCCCCTGTGCCGCTGAGGGGGGGAATGTTGAAGCCGGGAGTGAAGTTGAGCCCGGGAAGATGGGAGGGGTGGGGGGAGGTGTTTTAAGATTTGATTTTATTTCTCATTCCTCTACTCAGTTTTGCCTAGTAATAAATCAGATGAATTCCCTCTCTAAGTTCGGTCTGTTTTGCTCGTGACAACAATTAGTGAGTGATCTCTCCCTGTCCTTATCTCGACCCACAAGCATTTCGTTATACCTTTTCTCCCCTGTTTAGTGAATGAGGGGAGTGAGAGAGCGGCTCTGGTGGGCACCTGGCCTGCAGCCAGGGTCAACCCACCACAGTCATTCAGAGGTGGTGTCATTAAAAAGAATGTGCCATTTTCTGACACAACTGAATACAATACTTTGCGTACCAAAAGAAAAAAAATAGTATTTTACCTAGAACTTTTCTCATTTCTCTCAGAACTCCAATAAAAAACCCATGATTCCTCCCAGCTACCAAATTATTCTTGCTTTTAAAACCTTCCTTTTCCCTTTAGCTTCTGATGATTGACTCTCCCTGTAAACTGCTTTGTAATACTCTGTATGGAGGACAGTATATAAAAATAAATTGCACCGAGTTTGATCCAAACATCATTTGACTCAAAATTACACTGAGGTTTTGGGTTGTTCCCCCCCCCCCTCATTTCTAGGTCTGACTGGCAAGCCAAATCATTTATATTTGCTATCATAAAGGCTAAATAAAAGGGCAAACAACTCATTGCTGTTTCAATAAAATTCATGTTTTTATTTCAAAACGTGGTTCTCCTTTGTCAGCCCCCCCCGCCCCCATACTCATTCATACACAGTGCCACTTGGACCACTGATGTGTTTGCATATTACAGAGCCTGCAGAAATTGTGGGATCAGGTTATACCTCTTTCGGTAAACCTGATCACTGGAGAAAGAGTGAGGAGTCCATTGGAAAATTAGCCTTTATTTACAACACTGTCAGCAGTGAAAAGATGTAGCTTCTTGCTACTGTACGGAGGTTATTACCTTCCCTGTAGTAAATCTCAGGACACCCAATTACAGTTCACTCGCAGCTTGCAACAAGCAGCCCGTAAAGTTTACTGGAAAGAGCTGCCATATTGTCATTCAAAGTACTTTTTATACTAAACAGTGCAAGACAGTGACAAAACATCTAATTATCTGATTATGCTGTAAGAATAGTTTCTTACATGTACTGAATTTTGCATACCATCAACGAATGCAGACTGTGTTCATCACTGACTCACATAAACAAACAAACAAAAAAAAAAAGGAAAATAAGATAGAACAATGGGTTTCAGCTACTATTGTTTCCAAACAGCAGAGATATTTTTGCTAGTACTTTGAAATAACAAACCTCTCCAGCAAAGTGGGCATTCTGGGTACATCCAGCTCAGGAATAGAAGTTTGTTCTGTTTCAATTCTGACCCTGCACGAGGCTTGTGGTGGCCAGAGACTGGCCGTCTGCATGGCCAAAACCAGGGCAGCATGATGAGAGCTGTGCACTGACTGTTTGGCAGAGGTAGTGCTTCTTGGAGTAAAAAGATTTTCTATGAGAGGGTGAAGAAAATAAAATGCATTCTTAGGTTTATTATTTCAGATTTGCCTGCTCCTGGCATTGTGGGGCCAATACACAAATTCATGTGGTGTGAACAGGGGTGGGGATTAGCAGCTGGCTCATGACAAATGCTTGTGCATTTGGTCTTACCCTGGAGAGATCCCAGCATAACCACGTGGGAGCTGCAGTGGAAGCTTAGTCCCGGACTGTTAAAGAAAATAGACACATGTCAGTTTTATGCTGAGGTTTATCATAGAACCATAGAATCATAGAATCATAGAATGGTTTGGGTTAGAAGGGACCTCAAAGATCATCTACTTCCAACCCCCCTGCCATGGGCAGGGACACCCTCCACTAGACCATGTTGCCCAAAGCCCCATCCAACCTGGCCTTGAACACTTCCAGGGATGGGGCATCCACAACTTCTCTGGGCAACCTGTTCCAGTGCCTCACCACCACCCTCATAGAGAATTTCTTTCTAACGTCTAATCTAAATCTACCCTCTTTCAGCTTGAACCCATTACCCCTTGTCCTGTCACTCCATGCCCTTGTAAACAGTCCCTCACCAGCTTTCCTGTAGGCCCCTTCAGGTACTGGTAAGCCACAATTAGATCTCCCCGGAGCCTTCTCTTCTGCAGGCTGAACAACCCCAACTCTCTCAGCCTGTCCTCACAGGAGAGGTGCTCCAGCCCTCTGATCAGCTTTGTGGCCCTCCTCTGGACTCACTCCAACAGCTCCATGTCCTTATGTTGGGGCCCCCAGAGCTGGACACAGTACTCCAGGTGGGGTCTCACAAGAGCGGAGTAGAGGGGCAGGATCACCTCCCTTGACCTGCTGGTCATGCTTCTTAGATTATCCCACAGCTGCTCATTTGTCTGAGCAACACAACCAGTGAAAAAGGCAGAAGAGCATGAGCAAGGAAGCTGCACTATTTTCCTGTCAGCTTTTCTTTTCTGCTGATTCTGTTCACCATGGCTGGCCTGCCAGCCGATTGCACAGACAATACATCTGGTACTCCATATGCAAAACTAAACATGAGTAAGGTGCTCTAATTTCTTTTACTACAGTTGGGGGCAAGACAGATGGAGGAAAAGGGGTTTTTGGATATCTTATGGCAATAACAATTTCAGTGGAGGCAGTTTTTTTACTGTGCCAGTACTGTACTGTGAGTATCTTCACATCAGCCATAATGTAGTCCTGCTTCTTCACAGTCCCAACTGTCACACCATTAAACATAAATTGTGGCCTCAAAGGGCTTTCTTTTCCAGAAGGGAGAAGCAATTTAGCCTCCATAACATATCAGTCTCCAGCATGTCCTCCAAAGGCTGTCAATTGCACTGAATTATGTATAAAATCAATGCGAAGTGCTGTCTGCCAGAGATGGGTTGACATTAGCAATTTCATTTTCTCTGAGGGGGGTCACAAGTCCCAAATCTTCACGACCGCAGAATAAGTGGCCATTCCTTCCCTACTTCTCTGGTTCTAAAATGATACCTCTTTTCTTTAGAATTAAAAAAGGTCACAACAAGATGTTGCCATCATGAATCACCTCTTTAATTGTCTGCAATGGGCAAATTGGCAAATTTATATACTGTTGTCAATGAGGTAATTTGCCCTTTTCTACTTTAATTTCATTATACTCTTTATTAAATGGACATTCACAAACACTTTTTTTGCGTGTGGGATCCCACACAGTGTTATATTCAAGTAACAAAAATTAGCACTCTTAAGACTTGCAAAGATTTTCAGTGGAAAAATCTCCCCTGCAGTACAGATGCACAAATATGCATAGGTAAGGCATATTCATGTGAGTTGGGAGGGACCAATAACCTTGTGATGGTCTTCAAGGAAGCCTGATATGTTTTATATGGCACTGATTATGAATCTTGTCCTTGTAAAATCACAGTGACTGTGCAGGTGTATTGAATGATCAGGGACTGTGGCCCACAGAACTACAATAAATATGTATATAGCATATAGCTCATGACCCAGCACTTTACTATATACTTTTTTACTACTCTATGTATGACTGGAGCAGTGTTGAAACCTAATTTCACAGAGTGATCTTTTCCCTCTCCTATAGAATGGTAGCTGATCTCATATTCCTGTGACAGCTACTAAAGGTCTGAGTGCCTAGTGGTGTTTGAGACCGGCAACCAACAAAATCACCATCAAAATTCTCTTCCAGATACTCAGTTCTGAAACAGATTTCTGTAAAAGCTCATTTAAACAGAGTCACCTGTCATCACAGCACGGTCCAGAGTTCAGCAAACATAGCACCTTAGTGAACACGAGTTGTAATAAACATAAGGTCATTAAAGGACATTTTTTCAAAAAGAAGTCAACTGACAATCCATAACAACTTGGAATTGTTATGTCAGTCTCTGTTTTCTGAAATAAATGTATTCATGCTTATATTACTGGTTATTCAAGGTTGTTTAGCTTCATATACTATCATATACTATAGCTGCAAGAATACTACAGGTGTAAATGTTTTCTCTGCGCTGAATGCTGCTTTGAGGGCATCCTCAATGGAAGCATCTCGATTGACTCAGGAGCTTTGTATCTGAACTCATTTTTGAAGGGCTGTATTCTGCCAATCTTACTTATGATCTGTAATTCATTGCTCCAGTAGACATGTTGACACTACTGAGCTTCAAAGCGGCAAGATTTGTCATGAGAACTTGACCTGATGGACTGCTATTCAGCAAAGGATTGCCTTCCAGTCTCTGAAGGACAACCCTGAAGGCTTGTGCTCCAAATGTTTCTTTGTGGTCCTTGTCCCATAGGAAAACTTTATTGCCATTTGAGTCTTGCGTTCAAAGAGCTGCAGGCTGAATGGGAATGTCCAGAAAACAATTTATTTTGCAAATAAATGCAAAGGATTTGTGATAGGTTTCCTTCAGGATAAAATCTAGAGCTTTCCAGAGATTTTCATGGCAAAATTGAAGAGACCGTTTTCAAAATAATGGTTAGGGCATTGACTCAGCATATAAAATACCAAAGCACAATTCCCTGTTCCTGAGCATGGACTGGAACTTTTTACACCCCAAACAGTAGTTTAGGCTTTAAAGTCTTTTCTTGGGAACAGCAAATATTTAGTCATACCAACAGGGAACAACAGGAAACACCAAAGCAACTAACTCAAAGTTAGAGCTTGGACTTAGATGCTCTGCAGTCAGATTACTTGGGCTCTAGTCAGTGTGAATTCTTGCTGCACAAAAAATGGGAAGATCAAAAAAATCTGCAGTAGCCCGTAATTCTTCTGTTATAAGACACGACAGCAGAGCAGGTCTTTGAAGTTGCCTCTCCCAATCCATAAGCAGTTTTTTAAGGGTTGGGTTTACTTTTTTTGGCCATTTTTCTTGGTTGCCTTCATTCTGCCCAAATGAGGAAAAATCATTTCTCAGAAAGATAGGGCACTGAATATTGCTTCCTGACTAGGCCAGGCTAAAAGATTCATTTTTGTTTATTTCTCAGTTTATCTTAAAATAACCTCGCTGAGCAAACTGCTCTTTATTAACTTCAAGTCAGAACATACCAGTAATGATTCTACATTTTTAGTGTAATTCCCTCTATCATCCTAACACAAAAACTCTGCTTGCTTTTATATCTGCTTTATACAATGCTACCAGTAATGAATGTTCTAGAATTGGAACATAATTTTGATTATCTGTCCATTACTTTTGATTTATGGAGCACAGAGACAGCTGGGTTTTTATAAGCTCGCCCTGCAGTACTGCAGATAACAAATGTAATGTAATAATCAAACTTCTGTAACATGGAACACAGAAGGGGTGGGCCCACAGATCTGTCTATCTATATATACCCATACCACATCAACAAATTTTATCTTCAGAAGCAGGAGTATAAAAGTAATTTGCACAATGCTACTATTCATTATTCATACCCAGAGCAAAATATGTTGCTTTCAGAATCACTGTTTAGGCTCTGTGGGAGGGGGTGAACCACCTGAAGGTTGTTTCATGAAATTACATAAATGCATATCACCCTGAGGTTTACAAATGCATTGGTGTTTGTAAAAAAAAATTAAAAAAAAAAAGAAATAGTAACAAATATATCAAACAATGAAAAAATCTATTTTTTTCTGGGTGTCACAAAGGAAAATACCAAGTCAACAAGAATGCTCCCCCTAGAGCACTAGAAGGAAAAAAAAACAACAAACCATCAGCCACTTCAGGGAAGAAGAGGTTGACCATTTAGTTCAGTTACAGGAGACTGATCAAAGGGCTGAAAACACCAGCAAAAGAGCTGGTTACAGACACTGAAAATGGGGAAGGGGAAACCAGAAATATTCTCTCAGTCTTACCAAGAGAACTAGGTAAGTAGAATTTGTTAATGCAAACCAAAAGGATTTTAAAAATGTATACTAGAAGTGGGAAATGCAGCAAGCAACAACACTAT
This sequence comes from Grus americana, assembly GCF_028858705.1. Classification (NCBI taxonomy): domain Eukaryota; kingdom Metazoa; phylum Chordata; class Aves; order Gruiformes; family Gruidae; genus Grus; species Grus americana. Next base: position 49,798,002 of record NC_072853.1, on the reverse strand, counting down.
TTCATAAACCAGGGAGCATTCCTTTTGTTAATAAGAGATAAATGGTCCTAAATACTTTTGTGTTGGGTTTGTGCGGCAAGGTTTGGTAGCAGGGGGGGGGCTACAGGGGTGGCTTCTGTGAGAAGCTGCTAGAAGCTTCCCCTGTGTCTGATAGAGCCAATGCCAGCCGGCTCCAAGACGGGCCCGCCGCTGGCCAAGGCTGAGCCCATCAGCGCCTCTGTGATAACATATTTAAGAAGAAGAAAAACACTTAGAGAGAGAGAGCTTTTGCAGCCGGAGAGAGGAGTGAGAAGATGTAAGAAACTCTGCAGACACCAAGGTCAGTGCAGAAGGAGGGGCAGGAGGTGCTCCAGGCGCCGGAGCAGAGATCCCCCTGCAGCCCGTGGTGAAGGCCATGGTGAAGCAGGCTGTCCCCCTGCAGCCCATGGAGGAAGGATGAGGGGGTGTAGAGATTCCACCTGCAGCCCGTGGAGGACCCCATGCCAGAGCAGGTGGAGGCACCTGAAGGAGGCTGTGGCCCGTGGGAAGCCCACGCTGGAGCAAGCTCCTGGCAGGACCGGTGGACCCGTGCAGAGGGGAGCCCATGCCAGGGCAGGTTTGCTGGCAGGACTTGTGACCCCGTGGGGGACCCCACGCTGGAGCAGTTTGCTCCTGAAGGTCTGCACCCCGTGAGAGGGACTCCATGCTGGAGCAGGGGAACGATGAGAGGAGTCCTCCCCCTGAGGATGAAGAAGCGGCAGAAACACCATGAGATGAACTGACCCCAACCCCCATTCCCCGTCCCCCTGTGCCGCTGAGGGGGGGAAGGTTGAAGCCGGGAGTGAAGTCGAGCCCGGGAAGATGGGAGGGGTGGGGGGAGGTGTTTTAAGAGTTGATTTTATTTCTCATTCCTCTACTCTGTTTTGCCTAGTAATAAATTAGATGAATTCCCTCTCTAAGTTCGGTCTGTTTTGCTCGTGACAACAATTAGTGAGTGATCTCTCCCTGTCCTTATCTCGACCCACAAGCATTTCGTTATGCCTTTTCTCCCCTGTCTGGTGAATGAGGGGAGTGAGAGAGCAGCTCTGGTGGGCACCTGGCCCCCAGCCAGGGTCAACCCACCACAACTTTCTAAAAGTTAGTCTCTCACAAGGTGGAGGGGAGGAGAAAAAAGATGAAAGCAAAGAGAAAATAATGACTGCCTTGTCCAGGTAGTGGCTGATTGTAAAGGTGATGAGGGAACAGTGGGGAGGAATGAGACGAGACGTGTAGGTGCCCAGGAGGTCCAGGTTTTGCGTCCCAGCATCATACGTGGGTGGCTTTTGTGTGCTCGGAGAGGGGCAAGAGAACTGCGACTGCACTTAAATCCTCTGAGTGCCAAGAGTTCGTTATGCACACATAGATGCATTCTCTGCAGCCAGAGCTACAGGGAGAGCAGTTCAGAGAGCAGATGCCCACCACCTCACCCTGACCGATCTTTCCAAAGAGCTCTATGGCGGCTGCAACTTCACATTGTCACTGCACTGGTTGTATGCCCTTCTGTGACAGAAAAATCAAAAGAGCATACAAATACGAGATATGATTATAAGCAGCTAGAGTATTACTGGCTATTGCTGTATTTTTAGATGTTCTATAAATCCTATTGCAGGGGAAACATACTGTTTGGGACGCTAAACTTGGAAAAGGAAGACAGGTCTTCCCAGCTATTGCTATGTTGAGAATACATCCTCAATTCTACAGCAAAACAACCAAACCAAACCAAGACTAAGACCTTGATTCTTTGAGGCTGTAAAAAGAAGAATGTGTAGAGCCTGAGTTGAGATTTGGCACTGTCAACTATCTAGGTAAACTGAGGGGAAAAACTGGGAAAGCTCAGTGGTGGAATGTACCCCAGCAGGAAAGGCAGCCGCATTACACCAGGAGCTCCAGAGAAGAGGCATCTCCGAGTTCTCCATTACACCAAAGGAACTGTTTGGCCAGTACAGAAGCAGCAGGTTGGCTGGGGAGTGCCTTGCATTGATTGATCAAAGGGTCCCTAACAAATGGGATGCTCTTTCCCTGCCCGTATGATGGAAGGCACCGTAAGTCCCTGTGGGAAGCACTTAGCTTTTTTTTCCTTAGCCATTCTTTTCCGATTTCCCAGCTGGGCTTTGCTGCTAAGGTGAAAATTTTTCATTATTCCTGTGGCGTATATTAAGTAAAGGGCAACTATCCTGCGCTTTAGGGATAGGAAAGATCCTTGCCTACAGTACGAGTCAAAAGTAAAGCTTATGTAAAGAAATGTAAAGAAAATGAAAAAAGGGCGTCATACAAATCTAGATCACCTCTGCCTGAATGAGGAAAACCATGTGTAAAATATGCCTTGGTGGATTAGGTTTTAAGGCACTTGAGTGACTTTTCTGCATTTTATTGGAATAATTAGTATTGACTGAAGTAAAAGCGAGGACTTTGCTTTCACATTCCTGATCCAGAAAGGTAAATCTGCCCAAACCATGCTACTCCTGCTAGAAAGAAAGCTCCTTAGGAAGGTGGGAGTAGCTGTGTAAGGGAAGAATTGGCAGTGGCTTACGTCAGACATCTTGAATGACTACAGCAGGTTTGAGAGACTCTTTTGGGGATGTGTGTCCCATCACCTGCCAGAAGACATCTTCCCTTGTGTGTTAAGGTGAATGGGGCCATGGCAGAGTAGATACAAATGTTCTTTAGGGTAAAGAATTTGGTAGGGTTCTAAAAAATACTATGTACCAAAAAACAGAACTCCCAAGAAGCAGACTTCATGTGGCTTTTAGCGTCAGAGTGACTTTGCTATTTTGGCATCAGAAGAAAGTAAGTGGCTAAAATACTTCTGTTCACAACTGAGAAACATGCTCTGTCTGCAAACCACTGCAAACCACTGCAACCCAGACACAAACATCTTCCATTTAAAATTTACATGAATTTATGAACATTTTATAAAAGAGTCAACCAACAGAAACTAACCTGGAACAAGGGTAAGAAGTCAGTGCTCATTGTCTGCCTTATCAAACTGATTTATGTGAATTTTTTTGTATTCAGAAAGATCACAGTGAGCTTTATAGACAGCTTGCAACAGTGCTACAGCACAGCCAAGAACACATCACCACCAGTAAAATCACCAGGTGAGAACTCAAACGTCACTCAAACCAACTACTTGGAGGGAGTGTAAGTATGTTTTAGACTGTTACGGGATGAGTATTAACATCCTTCACCAATACTTGGCAATCCCAGAGGAAACACAGGAAGATATCCACCCATATGTAAGGCTTTGTGTACCCATTTGAGACATTTATTCCCCAAAACCACCCTTCTCCACCTTTTTCATCCTGAAGTTCAGAAGGACATAGGCTATGAAGGACTGTCATTGGAAGAAAAAAAAAATTGTAGAAAGGCTGAGATGGTAAAGTTCCTAAGGCTGCACTTTTTGCCACTGACTTCCCTTGGATACAATGTCTGCAGGGCAGAAATAATATGTATCACTGCCAACTCCCATTTCCAAAGCAGGCTGCCAGAATTTCCCAAAACAACTGTAGGGTTGAAGGGTCAGCCATCCTCTTCCTCTCAGTGCTGTCCTCTGACAGGGATTTTAAGTATCTATCACGGGTACAAAACCTGGCCATGCATTTCTGGAATAAGAACTAACTTGAAGCTGGATGAAAGAGGATCAGTTCAAATATCTTTCTTTCTTGCAAAAGCATTTGAGATGCATAAAAGTGATTTACCCTTTGTTCTGTTCAGTAGACCTAATGCTGACCTAACACTAGGTTTGAGAATCGTTGCTACAATTTCAAAGCAGCTGTAGATAGAGCTGGAAGATTGTCTGATCAAGATAAAGCTCCTATTGCTGTCCAAAAGAGCTGAGTGCTCATAAAAGATGACCTCTGCTCCATTGTAACAAAAAAAATGTGCTATAGCCAAAACTGGAAATCTTTCGCAAGTCTTTCCCCCTCTGTATCTTTTAATATTCAATGTCAATTAAATAAAAATCAGCTGGCATTTCCAGTTTGTTGGCCAAATAACAATAATAGAATTATTACGTTTAAAATACATTTTTGCATAAATTGCGGAAGACAGAAAAATCAATGTGCTAAAAGCGGCCTTCTGCTTATTTAACATGCATTTCCAGTTTAAGTCCTGCCCTTTCCAAGAGTTTGCCTTACTTAACTATGCATAGGCCGATTTTCATTTTTTCCCCACAGTGCTAATTAATATGGAAATAGCTTAAAAAAGGTCATTGGTAATTTTGACACATTACTGGAAAAAACAAGGCTTTGTTACAGTATCGAGTGATCGTTATGAATGCACAAGATAAGTAACAGCCAGGTGCGCAGATGCTGAAATGCTCTATGCCAGTCTGAAGGGATCGCTACCTCTCGACGTTCGCAGGCATCACCAGGAACACGAGAAGAAAGGCGACGTGCCCATGAAAAGGGATACCTCATATGCGGCGTTCTACGCTCCCCAACTCAGATTTCAGCATTTCCCTCTGGAAGAAGTCACAGTCAGGTGATGTCAATGATGGTTCGAGTGCCGAGGCAGCGCTGAAGCCACACCGTGCTGAAGAGCGTGGCCCGCAGACCAACTCCCTGGCACCAGCCGTCCCAGCGCAGGAGGCTGCTGCGCCAGTCCCAGCACCCCGACCCCCCCCCCCCCCGCTGCTCCAGTTCTCTCAGCAGACTGCGGCACCGCGCCGTTTCTGCGGAGTTTGAGCTTTGCACTGCTTGCAATTAGGTCCTTAACGAGTATAAATGTAGACATTGGACCTGAGCAGATAGTTGCAAGTGAAAGAAGGCAGAACTGCTGTGCCTACTGTGTTTGCCACGTTTGCAAATAAATCATTGTTACCAGCTTAGAAACGCGTTTAGTGATGACTGATGTCCTAACGGGACTTTTTGATATAGCTCTGTGACCGTAAGCACCTCCTTGAAGGACACGATCTGATGCGCACTGAAGTTAACACGGGCTCGTCTTTACTTCAGCGTAAGAAAGTTCAGGCGGCAGATGACTGCCATGATCTGCAATTTATTTCATGCAACCCACGGCATAATCACACAATCATTAAACTGTCAGTCTAGAAATGAGCCAAAAGTGATGTAAACTCTGTTATTTAGATAATGTACATTAAACCCAAGAGCTAGCCATCGATGTGGCACTGAAAATTTTGAATTCCCAGAAATGGCAGAGATCACTTTGCTTTCACCTGGGAACTTGCCTTCCAAATTTGTGCCAAATTTTCTTCTATATGCAGCTTATTTTCAGTTCAGCAGCATCGAATGCTAAGGAAGCGCACACAACTTCTCACGGAACTCTAATGCGCTTTGTCCCCTTTTTATTTACTATAGTCAGGGCTGCCCAGGTAGGAGAAAAAAAGCCAAACCAAGCACCAGATCCAAAATTAGCATTTTATTCAGAACGTTGGGGTCAGAGGTGTATCATTCATATTCTGGTACACAATACAGAGGCAAAGCTGTTCTCAGAAGTCTCTCAAGTTTGAAAGTTCCTTCCCCCTTCCCTCCCCGCCCCCAAAACATGTTGTATATTTACTCGTGCCACCAGTATCAGGCCAACTCCCCTCCCCCTCCCCCCTTTTTTTGGTACAAATTATGTAAAACTTTTGTGCTAAGAACTTTTCTCCCTCCCCAAACAAAAAAAAATAATAAAAATAAAAATAAAAAAAATATTGAGTACTCTAACTACAGTTCAACAATTGAATCAATGTCACTTGTTTGCAACCTGTTTTGTAAATACTTTATCCATAACGAAAGATATAAACATGCAAAAACCTGAATCCATAGTCCAAATAATACATACACGTGTTCTGAAGTTTCTGCACTTCTCCACAGACTATGCCAATAAAACATTATGTACACATACCGTTTTTTACAGTGAAGTGGGAAAAAAATACTAGAAATTAAAAAAAAAAGAAAAAAGAAAAGTGTACATGGATTAAGACCAAAATGTGTCTAACATTCTAGCATAAGGAAAAAAAAAATCAATTCTGCTACAAACTGGTGATATGAAAACTCCCTTTATTTGCAACCAGCTGCATAAGTTTTAGAATTTTAGTGAAAAAAATCCCCTAACATCTAAAACTAGAAGTAATGTACATTGTTCCACCTCATGGTCTTCTCTCCCAGATAATAAAATTGCTCCATGAGGATTTTTTTTATTTTTAATCTCCTTATTTTAATAAAAGCAATGCGATGTAACAAAAGCATGTTGAAGCATATTGTGTTTCACCTTACTCCTCCCCACCCCAACATATTTTGTCTCTTTAATGCATCATTTCATAAATCAGTACCATTAAAGCCTTAAACATAAAACTAATTCCGATCTGAAAAAGGTACAAAAAGGCACATAAAATCCCAGTGCTTCTGTACTGTAAAATTCAAGTGTAACTGAGCTCAATATTTTTTTCCAAACAGCATTGGATCACTGATATTCCACGGAGCCCAAATTGGTTTGCAGCCTAAGCCAAAGCCTTCAGCAAGCACTTGTGCTAGTAGACTACAAAGTTAAAGCCTAGCTTCTGTATGCTTTTGGGGAATATCAGTTGAAATGTTTGTACTTGTCCAAAAACAAAGTTCACTTTGAAGTTCAGTCATCACCTCCACCATACATATCAGCGAGTTTCTTGAAACGTGGGCCCCAGTCATTTAGGTAGTCATAGTCTTGCTCACCACCACTACTTGAGGAGTTAAGAGAGCTCAAGGATCCAGCAGTGGAGCCACTTCCTTCGTAGTCAAAGACTAAGAGGGAGTCATATGGTGGGGCTGTAGGGTCATTGTCGGCTGCTTTAAGTCCCTGCAAGAAGGAGAGGGAGAAAAAAAGATGAAGTTCTGTAGTGGAGAGAGAGACAAAACATAACTGGAATATCGCAGTGCAGTTATCTATCAATCGCTACTTGAGAAAACCAAGTTCTTGTTCTGCAATACCAATTCAAAACAGGATTCATGTTTTTCTAACTGAAGTAAGAACTTACTTCAATTCCTTTTAGAACGGCCAGGTTTCCAGCATTAGAGCACTGGACATTTTAAATGTAGCTGCAAATACAGCTCTGACAAAACCTTAAGAGAACAGCACGGCGCTAGGACCGATTCTAATACATATACAATTTCAGAGCTACACAGCTCACAACCTCTGGCACGAGCGATATGGGACTGGTTAAACAGACAGATGGGGAAGGAGAAATAGGCACGTTTGCAAAGATTCACTTTAACAGCCATCTCACATGGCCAATAACATATCCACTGACATTGCTGGCCTGCAGTCCATCTGCGTGAGCCAAAAGCCGTATTTAGTTAGTTCCGTAAAATTCATGTACCTCTGAAGGCTGCTGTGGGAAAAAGATACAATATGTTGGCTTAAGCCTTGTGTGCTTTGCCATGACCACCCATAAGATTCCACCTGCTCTTCAGGAAACACACACAAACACACACAATGTCATCAAAGCTAAATACAAGATTACAAACATTTTTGTTTCCTCATTTCAAAGTATTCAAGTTATCAACACACAAATATTCGGTCTTCAGGAATTTTAAATTTCTACTTTTAAGAACTGAATAACCCAAAATAAAAACAAACACATATTGAACAAGAGAAAAGTAGGGAAAGAACCACACTTCTTCCAGAGAAAAGTCTCTTCCCTCCCTGTTTTCTTACCCAGGTCCAAACCTAAATGGTAAGTTTAATTTTAGAATACAAGATGATTGCTCTGTGCTTATCCTGGGAAGATTTACAAGTTGAATATAAAAGGCTCTGGAGCTTGAAGTTAAAAAGCTCTCCTGTGTTTTGGATTTTTCAGCCTCATAGTTTCTTCCACAGGATTAACAATGCTTTTTCAAGATCTTCCACTCTGAATAGGATCTACTCTGGCAGCCACTGACAAGGTGTAATGTATCTTCCAGAATTCGATAAGGCTGAGCTAAGATTTTAAATTGCTCACTGTTAATTTTCACAAGTGCTATTTGTGCTGGTTTTATTTTTAATTTTTAATATTTATTTATTTAAAGAATGGCTTTATTATACTCCCAGTTATTTGAAGGATTGAGTGTGCCTCCTTTGAATTATTTAATGTATTCTGGTTTTAGAAAAGTATGTTTTACTCTCAATTGTGTTTAGTCTAAATGTGACATAAAGGAAACAGATGTTGATTTTTCTTCTAGAAATATGTTTACAGCAAAACCCATTAATTAAAGGATATGACACTGATAAGGTAGAAGAGAATCCTGGTTCTTTATTGCCTATCTAAAATCCTTCAGAAGTGTGCAAAATGTACCTAAAATAATTTTGCAAGTAAGTGGTGGAAAGACCCAGCATATTTATCAAACTAATGACCTCTAATCAAGAATACATTTTGGATTTAAAATAATCGTTTCATGTAGTACAACAACATCAAGCAGGTTATTAATAGCCCGCATTAGAAGCACAATTTTGAATTATCTGATAAGAATAACTGGTAATGCTTGTTATCTTTCTCTTCGGAGTTTTCCATCCTGATGGCCATAATAAGGACAAAAGATTAGAGATTCTGAAAAGGCAATAGCAAGTGCTGGAAAACTCCCCTTATCCAGCTTCAAAGCTGGAAATAGTTCTAAGGCATTCTCTCAATTTCTGCTGCTGAAGCAGAAACACAACTTTACTTCTTTGGCAGTAACTGGCCTTACGGTGTTTGTGTCTCCCCTTAAGCCTGCTTGGGATGACAGACACCCATGCTTTTTGAGCACAGGTGACAGAGAAGGAGAATAAATACCACTTGAGCTTAAGGAGTGCTGAGGTATGAATCTCAGGTATCAGTGTGTAAAAGTCATTTTAGAAAGCCACCTTGAAGAAGAAATGCTATTTCCATGTAGTACCGCCTAGTAACAGCCAGCCAACCATGGGATACTAATTCATTAAAAATCAGTGAACAAACCATTTTCCTACATAACTGCAGAAATTCTGATACCTATCAGCCATCCATGGCAAGAAGGCAGAGGCAGCCTCTTTCCATCTTTTTTTCCAAAGGGAAAGTTGTGGGATTTTTTTGGGGTGGTTTTTTTTTTTTTTTTCCAATTTGCTGCTGGTATCATGACAGCATTTAAAAAGAAAAATGGTTTTGAGCTACTGACTTACAAGATAGTATCTCACTAACAAATTCACTGTTTCAAAGGTTGTGCTCACTGTGTAATCCACTTCAGAGAACATAGCTATGGGCCATGTTACGGACATACTGATTCAACTGCACAGCCCAAGTTACACTGACATTTGCACCTATCTTCTGGTTAAAAATTCCTCAGATTCATAGTATAATGACTGAACTTAGTAGCTAACTCTTCAAATGACAACCAAGTTTTCTGCTATATTTGTGTGGCAAGTTACATACTAAAATGACAAAGAAATACTACAATTTTTTCACTTTTCCTCTGCTAAGCATATACTCTGAACCTACCCCGTGCACTGCTCAGCTTTGCTGTTGGGTTCTATAGCATGTCCGAAGCTGGAGTTACTGGATGCCAGCTTTGGCAGTGACATTGCCATGAAGCTCCCTTTGCTTTTGGTATTGCTACCTTTTTTGCTTATTATGCCATCCTTTTTCAGTGGGTGGGACCACAACCTGCTGTATTGGCACAACTGAAAAGGCAACAAATAGCTGACAAGAACTGCTTCTACTGATTTTGCTGCCATGGTATTGACAACCGCTTCTGAAGAGATCTCTCATTTTTTCCCAATGAGTTCAAGAATCACAGAGCAGCAGAGTTGATAGAGTTATTTGGTTCCCTGATCTGAAACCCCAAAGTTTTTACTAGACAGAGAAGCTCATTCAACAACAGAATTGCTGGGGTACACACTTGGGACCAGGCGATTGCTGGGAGACAGCGAACTAAGTCACCTTTCCTTGCCCCAATTCACAACAGCAGTAATGAAGAGCCATGGCAATACAAAGGTCAGCTTCATACCTAGGACAGCCTGAGTAGCAATCTCACTTCTTTTCTCTTCCTCTTTTACATATGTCGTGGCAACTTTCACTAAGGAGGAGATAAGGAGCAGAGAGGAGAAACTACAGTGCCTTGACAGAGGAACAATGGTAACCGTAAGTTACACTTTCCTTAGTACGTGTGGCGTTCTCAATTGGTCTCAAATCAAGGGAAAGCAAACCCCTGAAAATCTTGTACTAACACAACACGTTACAAAATCTAATGCTTTTATTTTCAGTAATCCTACTACTTAATCAGATTCAGCAGACTTTCGATGAGAAGGAAAGGAAGAACAGAACCCTACAGGGAAATAAAAAAAATTGTTTAAATCCAGAACCTTTTTTTACTTGACAAGAGAGAACAGAAAACACTGAGGGACCCTGTTCTGCTTGGAGGTCCACTGTATCAATAACCATTTACTAAGAATGAATTGAGGGTCCTCCATGTCCTCATGGGATGAGACCTTTAGTTTGTAATTTAAATTTAATTTACCTCAGGCTATGTCCTCTATTGATTAGAAATATATTCTTAGCCACAAACTCTCCACCACAATATAATTTGTTTAAGATTTCTAGGGACAACATAGGTAGTTCTTGAAAACAGGATTAACAAAGCTACTTCAAACAGGCTTAATTTATACTGTCCTGCAAATCCTGACTATTCTAAGTGTTAATTATGCTTCATACTCTGCAGGTTATGTTTTAAAAGGCTCAAACTGGAAAACAAGGTCTACAGAGGATTCTTAATAACACATGACTTATTTCACTGACTTGTTTATACACTGGACTGGAAGAAAAGGAGGTTTTTTCCTTCCCTCCTTAAATTAGAGATTCATCTATCCATTGAAACAGACAAAACAAGAAAGTCCCCGAGGTCATATTGCTTATGCCTGCAAAACATACTTTGATTATAAGGCACCTCTGGAACCTTCTTATTTTAGAAAGTTCATAGCTCTGTATGTGTTATCTTAACTTTGTAAGTGTTATAAACATATTTGAAGTTTTTATCACACTTGCAACTTGTTTTTCAAGGGAGAAGTCATTAGAATGCTACAAAGTACTCACACTTACGTATGTCTCATTGAGTTAAGTAAATTTAATACAACTGATGACAGCTAGAAAATAATATATCAGAAGAAACAGACTACTGTCAAAATGAAAGAAACACAATGACCCACTAGGTATTTTTCACGGTTTTTTTCCTATGGCTTTGTAATAAAAGAAAGAAGAAAAAAACCACCCATGCTTGCTCAGCAATGGCAGTTAAATCCTCCAATATCTGAAATCAATGACCTATAGTTCTTCTTTGTCAAAGCTGGAGTAATTCAGAGGCTAATCTGAACAATGCTGGCTGTGCATCTGAGGTGCTGGTGAGCATTCAGCAGACTAAATTAATTCCCGCGCATGGGCCAGCATCCCAAAGGATTATGCTCATCAGCATCTCTGGGAATAGGGCCAAGTCCTCCAAAAGACCAGACTGATCTCTGAAAGTGTTGCATCTTTTCAAACCAAGGGGGTAACGCAGACTTTGCTACCGAGGTACTGGCAACTAAAAGGCAGCCCCTCCCCGCTCAGCTAGCCACCGGGCTAGCTTTGCAGGTGGTTTGGATTAGCGCTGCCGAAGGGAAAAGTTACGGTGTGACTTGTAGTTACAGTGGGAGAAAGTTCTTTGCCTAATGATGTTGAAGCTGGACGCAAAGAGATATGAACTTTGCCCTTTCTTATCTGCCTATGTTGTTTTCACAGCTCAGCGTATCTTCTGTATGAACTGCCCTAAGAAATGTCCAGAATGGGTTTTACTCAAGATATTTCTTCCACTTACTCCAAGTAAAACTGAGAGAAACTTAATAGTTTGTTTGGGTATAATTTTGCCAGGACTGCAGGTGCAATTCTCTGAAGAGAGTCTAAAAACCTGTGCAGCCTGCATGTTTATACTGTAGACATTGATAATTTGGAAATTTAACTGTAATAGTAAGTACTACTGTGAAAGACTAAATTTTTTTCCCCAATAGACTTTTTAGAATCACATTTGCTGTGGGAAGTTTTAACATAAAACACAAATTAAGGTGAAACTGGTTCAGAGAAACAAAATCTCCATTTTGCTCAGACTTCTGGCAAAACAGAGCACAGACAACCTTTGGGTGACTACTGTCTGCTAGAGAGAGGGTTAGGTGGAATGCCCCATAGTAAAATGACACATTGCTGTGAAATCCTAAGAAAGAAATACTTTATGAAAAAAGAAGCTAAATACATAATGCTTGAAACACAGAAACTATCTGATATAGTTCCCTTCAGAGGATATAATTAATTCTGAGCTAAACTGCAGACAAGAAAATTGCCCTGTTTTCTTTAATTTCATATATATTTCTGAGGTTAATTGTATTTTAGAGTCAATGACATTATTGACATTATTTTACTGTGTAAGAATAACTGGGAGAAACTTTCTCTTTTAGTGGATGGCAAGAGGAAGCATAAAGGGATGTATTGATTTAACACAACAGACAGCAGTAAGAAAATGACTGTACTCATCTATACTGAGATACAAACATATTGGATTAAATCAAGACAGCATGTACTGTTTCTACAGTTCCATGTGTGCACACTGATGCTATAATTTTCAAGAGTGATAACCTACTGAAAAATAGTATTGCAAGAACAGCTTGCTAAGTAATCTAAAAACTGTAGGAGGCTGGACAAACTCTGTCCCCTCTCTGGCTTTCCAGGAGAATCACACTCATTCTTTGTCTTGGCTCTGTAAGAGAGCTGGATAGCTGTTTTGAGCACAAGAAAAACCAGGGTATTGAGGATTATGGGTTCTTCCTGCCTGCCAGGTGGGCAGTGTCTGTTCACAGCCGTGTGAGAGTAGGATGGGAAACTCTGATTATTTGGAAAATGACGAGGAAGCACGGGGAAGTTCTTGTGTGGACGCTGCCTTGGCCAACAATGTAGGCCTTCTATTGTCCCGTGTCTCCACTATTTTCCAGAAGCTGATTATAATTGTAATATTTAGAAGTGCAAGGCATGCAAAAATCCTCTCCATTGAGACATCTCTATCTCCCCAAACCTGGAATCTCTTAAAATACAATGTCTTATGAGAATATTTGTACGGTTCCTGTTAGTCACCTCCCTGTACATTTTTTTACTATTGTATTGCATACCTCATTGCAAAGTCAATTTTCTGCAGCTTGCTAACACAAAAGACTTTAGTGTATTAGCCTGACTTTTCTTTAAAGCAAACAAGAATAAACATGTTCGCAAAAACAGTTCTGCAATACCGTAATACTTGTCCAGCTCTAGCTGCCAAGGAAGATATGTGAAAATTAAGAGGAAATAATTAACTACTACTCTTCATCTACAGAATATAGCTTGCTTTTAAGTGGCAAATTTTGAGATAGTATTTGTTGTTCTATAACCAGCAAGCACAAGAAACACATTCTAACTTAAGTACCACAAAACAATGATTTAAGACTGACCAGTGACAGACATAATGAAACAAATAATTGTAGAGGCATTTCTTTCAGAACTGTGAGTAATCTGGTATAGTCTGAATCTTACTTACATTTATCTTTATTAGATTGAAGAATCAAAGATAATGCAAAGACGTTTAAAGCTCTATGACAAGACAAGTATTAAAAGCACTTACATAACATTTAATTTAGCTGCCCTGCTCACTAATCGTATTTGATGGAATCCTTTTGGTCTTACTGAAGGTACCGCATTTCCACTATTATCTGGATTCAAAGGGTAATGTATGAGGAAAATGAAAATGAACTTCTTCCATTATTGAATTACTGTGAATTAATAAATGAATTTAGGCTAAACTATAATTTTGTTAGTCTATTTATTACTTGGAACCCATAGAATAATCCTGCTTGGAGATACTGTGGTTGCAGCTGATAACGTTTTATGAATGTAATTAATACAGATGTACAGAAGTTAATTGATATATCTTCACTTTCTGTTTGAATGAGTTAATTAAATTTGTCTGCGCTTTAAAAGAACATATTTACTTCTATATAGCAAGCCAATTTTAATTGTCTAAGTAAGTTTTAAAAAGTTGTTATGTTCAAGCATAACAGCTACTCATGCAGAGTATAATAAACAAAATATAAAAGCTTATCAGATCTTAGGAGTTAACTCTCTTTCTCTCCTTTACCTCATTAATGAAGTCCCCAATGTCCCCAGGATGAGGAGCAGCTGATCTGACTGGATACTGAGGTTCTGCATGGATTGGCCTTTCATCAAGACGTCTGATTCCAACAGGTTTGATGGCATCTGGCTCCACAGTGTCAGGCTGCTGGAGCTGGCTCAAGTCATAATCCTGCAAAATATGAAACAAAGACAGTATGTTAGGAGAATTTCAAACAATATCTGTCAGGGGGAAAACACGAGGAGTAAAAAAGGAAAAATGCAAACATCATTTCACCAGAAGTCCTATTTTCAGGACTGTAACGCTTACTGAGAATAAGTCAGTAACATTGTTATTTGCATACCAACAGGATGCTCCCTCAATCTACTGGTTTGATTCTATTCCATCAGATTTGTAGAGCTTCTCATAAGTTTTCTATTGAGAAGCAAGGATTTGAGTAGTACTATTAAGAGACTAAACACTTTGCTTAGTAATAATGATTTACCGCATAGAGCAAAGATGCCAAATCCAACTCTTATTTTTCTAAGCAAATAAATTCCAGACTTTCTCATTCTAAGAGGCAAGTGCACTCCTCTGCAGTGTTTTATAATACCTTCAAAGAATGAATTTAAGACTCCTTGCTGATTTCATGTGGCTTCCATAATATGAAAGCCAAAGGGGAAAAATGTCATAAGTAGTACAAAGCTCCTCAGATTTGGCCTTAATTCTAAGCACTTTCTAAAGATCACTTGTGGATCCGTTCATTAAGTACTCGATGCCGCAGTTTCAAATTCTGGCAGACTGATGAAGCTAGCATAGCACTATGAATTCCAATAAGCAATATGTATGTATATAAAAATTTTAATTAGATGAATGTTTATGCATTTAAGATAGATATGCCTGAATACTATTTGCACAGTGTGATGCACTGCAGCATTGTCATTCACCTCACTGTCGTCATGTCTAGAAGGTAGACATGCTCTAGGATGCCTTTGCACAAGGCACTGGTAAAAAAGCAGAATAAAGAACTGGGCTTTAAAGGCTTAAACTAAAGCCATTCACAACTACCACTAGACTGGGGCTCATGCCAACTCTACTGTATGCCAGACATCCTGCCCCACAAATAATCTAAGTAGTTGATTGCTAAAAAGATAGATAGCTAGCCAAGATGTAGCTAACAGATAACTAAACAAGCTCATTTGTCATCAGTCTTTATTTTTCAACAGTGTTGTTCTGGTAAAAATCTTATTTATAATCTCAAATTGCTGGAAGCTATCTGTGCAGACAATTACATTTTCATTGGTTCCTAACTAGCTCCTAAAGGAAGGAACGCAAGCATTTACTTCTGTTGTCACCTCACAAGATGAAGGTCCTTTTTGAGAGTATGACCTACTGTGACCCCAAACCCAGACTTTTTGACAGGAGGAGAGGTCTGTTGACAGCAGTGAAGGCAGTTTGTTGGGAGAATTGTAACCGACTAGCAAATCCACTATACCTTCTAATTTGTTACTCAGGTCCTCAGCTGACTGCACACAAATATATAGTCAAAAAAGGTGGAACAGCTCCACTGAGATCTGAGAATGCAGTTTCATATGCTTTAATTAGATTACAAGTTCCTTGGGGCAGAGCTGTAACTTTTATCCTTTGGTTCTTCATGTACCAAACAGAATAATAAGTGATCTCCATGAAACAGTATGAATTGGAGAGAAGTAAACAGAAGAGAACTTTTTATCCTTTCCCTTTTTATTACGTAAAATAAATCAAAACAGTTTAGAGACATGCTATCAGAAAATCCTATTAAACAGAGAAGAACGTACTTTTTCGAATTTATAAACATGTAACACAACAGTACTTTTCATACCCACCCAAAAGATAAAGGTGGAAAATACCAACAGGGAGAAATGAAAAATACTGTGGTTTTTTATACTAAGCATTTCATTATGGAGAAATTCAAGCAAGTATGGTTAAATAACATTATATTGAAACCAGGAGAGCCTCTCTGATCATTTCAGTTTTATAAAGATAAAATGTTTTTTCCACCCACTCGCACACGCATACACATCTTTCTGATTAGTGGTCATATATAAATGGAATATGAACCAAGTCAGTCAGTCTAGTATCTTCATATCTAAGGCCATCGCCATCCTCTTGTGTGTACATACAGTTTGAGACATCCCCAGGCTCTACACCAAAAAGACAGCAAAGGTTGTCATCTGCAAGGCAACAGTAGTGCAGAATGTGTCCTTATGTGGACTCCCACTTTGGCTTTCTTTTCTAGGGTAATTTACAGCACTGGCATCTAGCCTTCTATCAAAGAAAATTTATTTTGCAGGTCTATTAGTGTCTGGACAGGAAGAGAAAATCCATTGTGCTTATTACCACAGACTCAAATTTCTCGTATCATTAAAATCAATACTAACTGTACATCAGTTAGGTATGGCAAGTCATCCACCATCTCCCCAAACTGGCTTAGTGCCGCATCATGCAATGACTCCAGCTGTTTTGACATTCTGTCTAAAGTCAACTCAATTATTGCAAAGTAAAAGAAGGAAAAATATTTTAAAGAGCCAGAGTGTAAGCTGTTTACAGCTGCTGAAATTCCCTCTCTTCATTCAATGCTGAATTCACAGCTAGAAAAGTGGGAAAATTTTTCATATATTACCTAAAGCTCCTGAACAGACTTTAAAGTTAGTGTCAGGCAGAGTTTGTCAAGACAGTTAACTGCAGAAGTGACAGCTAAATGGAAAACTGTGGCACATCAGAAACAGAAGAAGACATGCTGGGGTAGGTTGGGACAGCCAGGTTGGAACAACATTGTGGGTCATTATTTTTACTCTTAATTTTAGGACTGCAAGTCAATGATGTTTTGTCTTTACTCCAGTCTTTTTCCATATAACCTATTCATAATTAAAATATGCTGATGGATCCATGAGGAACAAGATTAGGCCCTCCATTGGAAACATACTTGAGCAAAAGTTGTGAGCATCTAATTTGTATGGTTGTCAATTTTTGTCAGAGGTATTTATTTATTTATTTATGCTATTTTAGCTCTAATTCCAGCAATTTTAGAACAAATACCTCTTTCCCTTTCTTCAGTTTGGATTTAAGCAAATCCAAACAGAGGATTTGAGTTTTTCTCCTCAAACTTCTGGACAAGGTTAGATTGTTGAAGGAAGGGAGAACCTAATATTAGTTTTTCTCTATTGGAAGGTCACTAAAACATATTAGTTTGCTCCCATTTTGCATCTCAGGCCTTTAGAAACCAGAAATTTAGACTACTCTGATTGTCCAAGTCAACAGGGAAACGGAAACCTCCCATTCTATGACAGGGATTTAAGTGAAGCAAGTTGAATGATCCCTTGTCTTTCCCCTTATTTATAAAGGGATCTGATATCACTGGATGAGACAATACAGCTACCTTCTAGATAACTGGTGGTTAAAAAGACGACAACCTTAATGCTTTATCAATATAATTCTCTTTAAGTAACCACCAGCACTTCTGTCTCTTTGGTTAGCATCTCTGGCATCACTCTTTGCTCTTGCTGGAAAAAAAAAAATCCCGACATTGCTACTAAAGCAGAAAAACTTCTGGTTTTGATTTGCTTTTAAGAAAGAAATTAAAGTCATGATGTACTAAAAGGCCATTTTATCAAAAGCTGCATCTTGTGAAATTAAGCAATCTCAAAAACACGCCACAAAATCCCACCAACCCTCTCCCCTCCAAACTGATTACAAACATTGACCTTATTAGCTACTGACTCAGTTCTAGACAGCTTTAAGCAAAGACTTACACCATTAGTAGCTCCCATTCCTGAAACATGAGATCCCAGCGAGACAGTGATAAATGTCAAAAACAGCTAGCCAAGCCCTACAAATTAACCACCTTACCAGATGTGTAGGCAGAAGGGTCCAAAACCCCAAAAAGCACTTAAGAACTACAACACAGTAGTTGGAAGTACAGGCCAAATATCTCAACTTGAATAGAAGAAATGTCCAGAACAGAAGAAAAGGCCATTTTATATTCCCCAGTAATCACCAATTTACAGAGAAACAAGATAATGCAGCCTTCAAAATCTCTTCCCTTAAAGAACTTCCTCTTGTGCAAGGCAGCCATTCATTTAACAGCACTTGAGTAATAATCCCTCATAAAGCAGTCATCAGTTACAGCAGGAGACTTTTTTTTTTTATAAAAAAGTACCTTGCATTCTGACTGACAGTTACCACATTCTGCAATCCCTGAAAAAATAATAAAAATTAGGGGATAGGCCAGGAAACAGAGTTTCTCAGAAGCTTCTAGTTTTATAAAGTTAACTTTTTTTTCTCCTGGATTAGCTGTTCTGGTTGTGTTTGCATTTTAGAAGATTTACTTAAGTTCTTGGCAAAAATTTAACAAAGTAAAAATTTTCACAGTAACTGGACCTGCTTTCTATGAATGCATGCTGGAATATTATAAAGCAGAACTGCAAACAACAGAATCAAACCACGACTCACTGAAACTATAAATTGCTATGCATAGAGAGGACTGACTTTTTTCCAGATAGGAAAACTCTGAAAATATTGGAATATATTACATCTAAATTGAGCTTTCCACTACTAACAAGTTTTCTCTAACACTAACAGCGATACATCCTAGTACACACAACCTGACTGACATACTCATTAATGATTTATGAATCTGGCTTTTCTGTTATCTCAGAGCTCTCAGCATATTTCCTGGCCATTCATTAGACTGTGCTATACACTTTTAGGGATTACTTGGTTTTTTACCTTGTACAGAACTAAAGCTTTGGTTAGGCATGAATACAGGTCTGGACATATGAATAATATAACAAAAACACTATACCCGTTTCTCATTTTCAAAGGATGCAGCCTTTGCAAAGAAATAGGAACGTTCACATCTATCCCCATGCAAGAAATAACCAATTTAATTATCACCTGATCACTTAATTTGATGGCGAGTGCTGTAAGTGTCAATCACTCTACAAAATCAGCTGCAGTGGCCTAAGTGCATGTAAAGCAACATAGGATTAAGATTGCATTTCACCCACCCCTTTTGCAGGGTGATGCCTTAAGAATAAACCCAATTTTCATGTTTGCTTAAGAGAATAGAGCAAACTATAACTTGAAATACCTATGGATAAAACACATGTTCTGCTTTGCCTTTGTGTTCCAAAGACAATTCCTGTCTACTCCAATAGAGAAATGGGATGCAGAAGCAAGGGAAAAAATATTTTACGCAGTTGAATGTTCCCATCTGCCAAGGTTTTTTAAAAACAAAGGAAGTGAAAAATCAATCCTGCTACATCTTACCATTCTACCCCCAAACCCACCAAACACCCTAAAAAACTATGAGAATTTTGCACATAAAATATTGCCTGAGTTCTGCAAAACACTCCAACCTACCCTAAATCGTACATCTGCTGAAATAATGGGACTCCAAAAAAAGCAAAGCACAGAGGACTGAGTAGATGTAGGCTGCAGGTGGGAGGCTAGTTAAAATGCCTGCACTAACAGTTGCTCTTTATTTGCCACTCACTTTTCGATTACTTTCTGCCATATTGCTTTTCCCATTTGTTTCTATTATAGATGCATCTGGAGTATTACAAGGTAATCATTTTTAACATAACCAAGAAGCTAACTTATCTTTTTTTAATAACAAAAAGGTGAAAGTTAAACTCCAGTTGCAGATAAAACACAGTAACAGGCGTAGGTTCTAGATAGGATAAAACAAAACACAAAACAATTTTGTAATGGAATTATGGAAACATTACTTTTCGTATGATGAGATAAAGATTCACCAAGGAATGACAGTAATTCCCTCCACAGGAGCACTGCATGAGTCATTCAAAAAAATGAAGTTAATGTCTTAGTAAGCAAACACAATCCCCAAAATAACTACCTTCCAATTATAATATTGTGTATTCCTAGGGATATCTTAGCAACAGTTATTTCATTATCATTAAAATTTCTAAACATAAAGTATGTTCCAATCTTAATGTAACGCAAAATAAAGGTTAGAAAGTGAGAGTAAATGATCTGAATAACACTCAGATAGGGTGGTGAAAATATAATCAAATGGATGTATAAAGCTCATCCAGTAGGCAAGGATCATTGTCGTATTTACAACAGAGGTTATGACACGACCTAGCACACAAGACCAATGTAATCTTAAAATGCAGGTATATGGAAAGTTACGACAGTAAGAAAATACAAACAAAAAATCCAAAGGATTACTCAATTCATTTTTATCAATGACATACAAATGCTGGAACAAAGCTACCCTTCCTATAAAGAAGCAATTTCTGTTCAGAATCTTAGATCCCATACACATAAAAATAAACCATTATGGTTTTATTTTTAATGCTATTATCACCTTTAAAGTAAATGCTACTATTTTCTTTCTCTATATAAACATGTAATAAACATGACGAAAAGCAAGAGATTGACTAATGTCTGAATACGCTTGTAAAAAAAGGTGATGGAGGAAGGAACAAGTGGAATCCTTACAAAGGATAATACTTTGAATAATAGTAAAATCATTGCATTAGAAACTCTTGTGCTGAAGAGAACTGAGGGCAAATTGAAATACAGGTTCAAAACAGCTGATCTGCAACACTTTCAAAGCCTACCACCCACAGCTGTTTCGGCAACTTGCTTCAACTGGACCACCTGCATGAGAAGGTACCACTAAAATTCAGAAAACACTACAGAAATGCGCTCAAAGGACATGAGAGGATCATCTTGTGCAATGAGATGTATACAAAAGCAATTAAATGGAAAAAATGTATCACAATTATGAGGCTGACATATGCTGCACGTATCCCAGTTGAGCACCCACTGCCTTGATGTAAATTACACGAATAGCCTGAGATATGTGATGAAAACGAATTAGTGATGCTTATGGGTTGTGATCTGCTTTGTGCGTGAACCATGCTGCAGACATGTGCTAAGTGCTTTAACACTCAGCCAACATGAGGTTTTGGTATTTAGAACTGACAATAGTCTTACCAGTTGAGAGCACATCACGTCAGGGGAGAATATTCGTCATTTGTATCTCACACCTCCCATTCGCTACACAACTACAAGCTCTAGATCATGCAGTCCATTAATAACCAAGACGGTCACTACCAGCTTCATAATTTGTATCTAAAATAGGCACATCTATTTCAGAATATAGCAAACTGTTGTGTTACCCCCCCCCCCCAATTGCTGGGTTAAACATTCAGATGGAATTAAAAAAAAAAAACAAAGAACAAAAAACCAAAACAAGTAATCCCACAACACTTTCCCCCTCCCCAAACCAGTAATCAGACTAGTCCCACGGACTTCTGTGGTGGCATGATGCTGACTCAAAGCCTCTCATGGCCAACCTCCTGTAAGTCGGCTAGACAAATTGTTCAAACCAGAAAATATTAAACAAAACCCTGAGAAGACTTTCTATGTGGAATACCTCTGCCTCCTCTCCTTCCTCCCTCGTCCCCAACTTCTGCTAGTACAGTGATCTTTCCTGATGCCAGGAAAAAACATTTCTGCCTAGAACGACAGGAGTGCTGTACAGCTTTCAGAGCCAGGTTTTCAGCCCACATTTCTGAGAAATGGAAGTTCAGGTGAAGAAAGTCCCGAACATTTGCAGTGTTGACAAAGCTCTTCAGTGGGGAGCAGGCTGACTTCAGTTATGCCCCACAGCTCAAGAGCTTTTCTGGCTTAGGGAATTAAAAACAGTTTTCTCAACTGCTGTGGAGATCACACAACCCTGTGTACATCATGCCAGGCTAGCGGAAGACTATGAATCATTCAAGAACCTCAATTTATTTTACAATCATTCAATCTGTCAGAGGGAACAAAGCGGGCCAAGATGGCCTCAGATGGGATTAACAGGAGACCTTTACAATGGAATAAAATGCTCTTTTATGACAGACTTCACATAATTCCTTGGAAATGTTAGCACAGGAGGAGAAAAAAAAACCCAAGCAGGAATTCCACCTTGTTGTTGACAGTTGCTATGACTCAGAGGAACTAGATGGAATTTGGAACTCATCATTTGTTGCAGGAGACATTACTCTGATAGCATGGACAAAGAGTTTGAAAGGAACGTGCCAAACATGCTTTAGGAGTTTCTGGGTCTGCCATGACAGCTAAGAAACCCAACTGCATAGTTTCCAAATAAATAAATAAAGCCTTTTAAATAAATACATTACTCCAACAGCAAAACCACAAGGCTAAAAGCAGTTTGGCTCAGGATATAGAGAGTCCTAAGTTCTATCACTTATCTTCAAGCTCTACCAACTGCATCTTCAAGTCACCTAAATATCTGGGATAAAGAAGAAAAATATGAGGCCACACAGGGTAAATCTTCAAGTATTCATCTACGAAAGCAGGTGATTTTAAAAAGGCCTAAGTAATTTGCTTGCTATAAATGGAAGTAAGTAATTCTAAAAGGTACAGATGATGAAATATCTAAAGCTTTTAAAATATTGTTTTCACTGAGATTCACATGAAACTGTAAGCATTCTCTTCTATTTTGCTGCATGAGATGCACCCTGAGTTGGATGGTTCTGTGTTTGAGTCACCTTGTGCACTGCCTTCTACCAAAGCTGCTTGTTCAATCAATCCTGGTAGTTTTGGGGAGAGTGCGCCAGGAAAAGTTAATATTGACCTAGAGCATTTTCCTCTGTCATTTGCTGATGACTTGTGGATGCAAAGTTGACATGAAATAATTTTTCTTGATTTTAATAGAACAGTGGCAGTTTTGCCCTATGAGGCCTCATTCTGAAAATAGATTTTTGATGGCAGTCTCATGTTTTTTTAGAACACTTTGACACTTTAACGCTTACTTTAACTTTGACAAAAATGCAAAGATCTTTATGGCCAGTGCCTTCTGCCCACAACGTTCTGCACACAGCTTTGCTTGTACAGTATTTTGCTAAGCCACAGTTTGCGAAAATGAGATTACTACTTGTAGGGAACTTGTTGGGACATTTCAAAAGCTTAGCATTCCACATTCTTAAATCTCACATAAAATGCGTGCAAAACCAAATAAAACCCAGCCAAATATAATCCTCCCTCTTTCCTCTGGGCACAGGAGGTGAGGGGGGGCAAGGAGGGAACCAAGAACAAATGAACCTAGGAACTATCATCATCTAGTTAAGCACAGGCAGAAATTAGATTTTAGAAAACATCAAAGCAAAATAAAGCAAAACAGTCTCCCTGAAAAGCAAGACAGAACTTATTTCCATCATCCATTGCAGACAGAAAATCTAAAGTGCCTACGTGAAAAGTCTGTGCTCTATTTAGCCACTCTGGACAGAACAAATTCCTAACTTTGGAGGTCTGGGAGAACCTACCCCCTTTTTGCCTACACAGTGGCCCAAAACTCTTCCTACAGAAGTGGTTAGTTATCAAAGCTTCCTAAACTTCTTAGGAGCTTTTATCTTCATTTTCCTGCAATGTTTGTTACGTTTGGAGTGTATAAAGACCTTTTAGACCCTCAGACACTACGGTCTACTGCTCAACGGATCAGGGAAGGGAGTAGTGCACCTGAACTATGTGGCTAGCAGCTAAGATAATTAATTTGCAACAGTGGCCTTAAAATTTGTCTTTAGAAAGGAAGCAGGGTTTTTGTGGCTAAAAATCATTCAATTTTCTATAAAACCCTTAAACCTCTCTGTATCTAGGTGCTTCCTCTGCTCACTGTGAGAGGAAATGATCCTAATTTCACATTTCTTACCACTTTACTGCTACTCCACCCATTGACAGTTTTTCCTTTCATTGCGTGCACTGCGCTCATTCACTGCTGGTGAAAGGCTGCATTTATGGGTGGTTTACATCCTGCTAATCTCTATGGCATTCACACAATGTTACCTCCTGCCGCACTACCCTGGCTATACCTCTCACAAAGACAGCACTTTCACTGGAGAGGAGCACAGTACCAGATGGACAGAGGAAAGACTTCAGCACCATTTCTAAACTATTAGGTATTTTACTCTCATTGTATGCTGTTACAACGATGCTTAAAGTTTGTGATCTGCGGCACAACCTCTCCCAACTACTGTAGCATCACCTACGATTTCCCAATGAACAGTACATACTCCAAGAGTCTTACTGACTCTGTTCTGAGGGTCGTGTGGACAAAACCAAAATCACATGAAAATTGCTGAACAGATCCTCCAGAGAATTGTGGGTGAACAAGAGCTGCGGATATGTGAACTGGAAAATTAGTTCTCACAGGACTGAGTTTTCTTGAGTTTTTTTTAAGCCTGTAACTCTTCTGCGCAATAACAGCTGCACAAACTAGATGCAATTCTTGTACACTATGTACAAACAGCTGTAATACGTACAGACTCAAAGGGTGGTCTTCAATTTATTTAGTGACATAAGCAATTTTCCAAAACTGCATAAACTGAAGTTTCCTTTGCAAATTGCTTAAAAAGGAAGTTATGCAGAAAAGCCAGGAAGTAGGAACAGTACTTGGGGAAATGCAGGAAGCATGGAAATTACTAAGGGGAACACAAATTTCAGATAAACAAACAAATGAGCAGAGGGAAGCTATAAATGTCTGTACCAGTGAAGGGAGACACTTTTCAGATAACTCGAGCACCGGATAAATGTGACTGGGGATATGTGGAAGAATTACACTTAATTTTTCAAGGCTTTTTACTGGAAAATTTCTTAGGCTCTATTATATGCACTGTTCCCTTTGTAATTATTACACTTACTTCTACCACTAATAATGTGCATAAAATCTACTGTTTGTCATGTTCGTAAAGCACTTAATAAACTTCCTCTGAAGTAAATCACGCTGCTTGGAAATTCACTAACTTGGACAGAGAGAGAGGAGCAAGAAGCTATTCTTAGCATATACACATCACTCCTAGTCCTCTGACATATCAGCAGTGGTTCAACCAGAGGTGACGTGAGAGTAAATGCATATGGCACCTGCCTGGAAAGGTATTTGAATAAACACAGATGTGTCCTGACAGCTACTTGAAACATAAATACTTTCCAAGCTGAAATCCCAGTAGCAGCCAATCTGTCAATAGCCAGCATTACTGTACATCTAGAAAGGCATTCACCCACCACTAAAAAAAGGGTCATATTTGGAACAGACTATTTAGGCACTCTGCATTGGTGATTCTGTACAACAGGATCTCAGACAAGGAGTGAAGAATGTGTACAGACTGCAGTGAGAGTGGATGTTAATTTTCATTTACATATAACAGCCTTAGTTGGAACGTGGTCAGAACGCTGTGATTGAAGTGGACAAGATACTTGTTATACATCTCATCCAAAAGGCAAGCAATTGGTATCTCTGGAACTGCAAAACACCCCAAGAAAATAATGTTGTATTTCAGGTTTTTAGAACATTACTTATTGCCTTCAGTATTTAATACAAAAATTAGCTACCTATCATAATGTGTCAATGGAAACAAAATAGATAAAGTGCAGAGTGAAGTACAAATCTCTATATAAAAAACATTAATCATTCCTCACCTGATCTTCTTCTCCACCACCTTCTTCATCATATTTCAGAATGTTGTCCCTCACATCATCTTCTGGATCAATCAAGAGCTGCTTTGCCTGACGCTCTTTATCACGGCGTTTCATCCACACCACGAACATTAAAACTAAAACTACATGGCAAAAAGGGAAGACACAAAACCACATCTTGATTCTGAAGTACAGCCATGGAAAATTGTACAAATTTAACACCAGGATTGCAAAAAAGGAAAAAAGAAAAAAGCTCAACAAGTTTTCTTTGACTGTTCTGGATAAGCTTTTGGTTCTTTTTTTTTTAAATAAAAAAATTTATGGAAGGCAGCAAAAGCAAGAGATATTTAAACTCAGGCTACTATAGGCAATTTGATTTGGAAATCAATCACATATTCAAGGTCATAAGCCACAAATCCATTCCACATCTGCAAAATAAACTTGTTGTGAAAAGAAGTAAGACAGACCAAGCTTCATAAACCACTGGAATCAGAAGGAAATCTGTCCAGTAGTGGCAAGAATTCTAAAAGATTATATTATTTTTTTTTTTTTTTCTGCTATGTCTCAAGAATATATAGCAATTTATATAGTTTAGGTAGTTCTGATGTTTGAACATCACCAAGTTTAGGGCATTTTGGCATATATCTCAACAGTCCATGAGAACAGACCATACTGTTGTCTAAGTTTAAATTTATGTTTAGAAGCAACAGGACCCGAACCAAGGTTGAGGAAAACGCAGTGGTATTTAGAGCTATATATTTTTAATCTTTAATCTCAACAATTTCATGTTATACTGTTTGTTTACAAACTAAAGCTGTTAAAGAAAACTGAATGAGAAATAAAACAGAATATATGTAAATTAATTTCTAATGTAATAGGCGTGTTTCCAATTACAACCACCTTCAAGGAAAGAAATTCCAGTGTATCTAGAATGTCAACATATGAAGAATATCTTAAAGGATTTGATAGTTTCAATAAGGCTCTGTTAATTCAATACGTAAAATTTTAAGAGTATCTTATGTCAGGAAAGTAATTGTACTGTGCTTGTGTAGAGCCATGGGCTTAGCCAGACTCAAATACTTTATTTTATTTATTATTTTTTTAAATTACTCCTTTCCATCATTTTCTATGTTCTGCACTGGTGCACAGTATACTCTGAACAGGTTAATCCCTTCCTTGTGTTCCACCACAATCAGAAATCAGTTAACCATAATGTGTAGGAGCTAGCATCTAATTTACTACACTGGACAGACACTTAGTCATGATGTTTAGTCATTTCCCTTACTGAATGCACTTGACACAAAAATGAAATACTAGCACAGCTTTATGTAGTACTTAAACAAACACACACATCTCTGTTCTTGCATGGCTGCCTGCTTGTCGGGCCTTATATGAAGGGCTGTGATCTATTACTTTCCAAAATCATCAAATAGCCTACTTACATTAACCTGAAGCACTACAGTAGTAACACTGGAGTGCTCCTTAAAGGCACTGTTACCTGCTGTGGGTGGCGTCAAATCACACAGTACCAGCAGCACAAGAGAGACTAGATGTCTGGGGGCTAACCACATCTTCAACCCAGTCACTCAGATGTAACCTAACAAGTGCCCGTGGGCATAGATGGAAAAACTCTTCCACAAACCCACTGTGGGGCTTGACTGCCGTGCAAGTGCTAGTTATGATCTGTCTCACAGACTCCTAATCCTCTACCATCAGAAAGGTTTCATACTTGTCCAAGACATTAAACTAAGCAGCAACAATTCTTGCACTTGAGTCTTTAACTGTGCCCCCGCCTTTGACAAAGTACACGGGACTAAAACCTAAGATGGTACTTAACAAGAATAAAAGAGTTAGGATTGAGAGATCTATCTACTCACTGAGCAAGATGATGATACAAAGCAGAATTGCAATGATGGCACCAGTGCCCAGCCCTGCACCAACGATCCGGTCAACATCAGTGCAGTCTCCGTTTATGTCACATTGGCAAACTTTCACTTTCAGCACGGAAGTGCTAGATGCATGTGGATTTCCAGAATCTGTAATTACTATGGGCACATCGTAGATACCAGCCTCCAGGAACCTGATCCTTAAAGAGAGCTGGGCGTGATCGCCTGTGTGTGAAAACAAGGCACTTGTTAAAAAGTAATGTACCGCTCATATGGGTTTAAAATAGCATTGGCAAAAATGGCTCATTTCTGAGCTCTGCGTTAACTGGTTGTTCAACCCACTACATGACACTCAGGATAACAAACCGCTTTATTACTGTGAACATCTTTTCTTAAAATTTCTTGTTCTTTGGGGAACTTACTCTAAGGTGTTTTCCTATTCACATTAACCAAATTCATGTACATTGCAAAATAACACCAAAGTAAAGTACACAAAAGCACATGCAACAGTTTCTTTAAAATGATTAAGATTTCTATAATGTTAATTACCACTAATTCGAACAATGGTCCAATTCCTCTTAATACTAGCAGGCATGTCAGGCAGCTCAAAGGCAAATGGGCCTGCATTTGGATCTATGTCAGGGTCTACAGCAGTGATGTTAATAGCGTTAGGCTGCAGTGTTTCACAAGTCGTGGCTTCTTTCGGATTCACTTGGGGGGCATTATCATTGATGTCCAGCAGGTATATCTGAAGTGTGCCAGTTCCACTCATTGGCGGGATTCCTTAAAAAAAAAAAAAAAAAAGTATTGAGCCTGTTTCCGATTAGGAAGTTACTTAAATGAAGCTATACCAACACTTTTCAATTACCATGTACATGTGTTCACCTCAGTTTTGGGATTCTGCCTTTGCCGAGCCAATCTAACACTGTCACTGCTCTTGCTAACACACAAATTCTTATGTAGTCTGTCCTCAGAAAAACTGCCGTAGCCAGCAAAACTCATCAAATAACTGCAGATCCACAGATAAGGGGCTCAACTACTTTACTGACCAGACAAGCTAGTTCCTGTCTGGAGACAGTCCACATCAAATGCTTCAGAGAGAAAGGTGCAAAATTTGGGTAGTTTATCCTCTGGAGAAATCATTTTGTAACTCTGAAGACTTATGATCACCCTTTACCACAAGCGTGCCATTTAAATTCTTTCTAATATTGATTTTCAGCATACTACTTCTAGACATTCTTGCTATCCATACTGAATGTGTGATGCCTCCGTAAACCTTGCTAAAGTCACACATTTACATGAGCATGTGGCACTGAATTTCCCAGTATAATCAGCAATGGTTCTCATTCCACTCCCTCTCATAATCTTCCAGTTCCATTTAATTTTGTTCTCCAGAATAGAGCCAAAAGGATAGGAATAGTTGTTCTAGATTTGTTATACTGTATCAGTTCACAAAATTTTACCATTTGTCTTCTCTCTGTGGTAAATAGCCTCAATGTTTCAGTTTTCTACCCTAATGCGAGGATGTTCGTAACTACACCTGCCCATCTTTCCGGTATCAGCAATAAGCAGTACAGCACTCCAGCCGAAATCAAAGGACTCATTTCTGAGCAGAGATCTTCATTATTAAACTGACAACGAAAAGACACTTTTCTCTCTACACTGATGTAGCCAGAATGTGGAAAAATACAATATCCCTCCCCCAACACGTTACTCCCCATAAAGTTCACTCACGCTGTGCATTCACTCAGCCTATTGCATGCCTCTGCAGGTTTTTTCAGTTTTCTGCAAACTTGACTATCGTAACTAAGGCAGTGCCTTTCTCCAAACTCGTAGAATTATTTTTCAGCCCATTTCCCAAGTAGCTGGGAAATGTACAAAGTCTGATACTAATACAGAATTCCAGCTGGATGTATTCTAAGCATATCTTGGTTTCTGCCCCAGTAAAATCAAATGCCATTGAACCACAGAGAAGAAAGGTTTTTGTAAACAAATACAATGTTGATACATACCATTATCAGAGGCAAGAAACGTTGCATTATACATATTGTTTTGCACATATATTGATTCTCTGTCCAAAACAGCTGTAGTAGTTATTTGTCCACTAACAGGGTCAATTTTCAGCCAGTTTGCAGGATCTGAAAGTTTTGAGTACCTGTGTAGTTGATCACAAAAATGTGTTATTTATCTGCCAACATAAATATTGACAACAAAGACAATATTAGTATTTTAACTTGTATTCTGAACACAACTGTGGAAATTTGGAGACAATATTTCACAAGTTTCCATTTATTAAGCCTTGTTGCTAAAAATCTTGAAAACACTTATTAAAAACAGTCCTACATTTAGATTCTTGAAGTGCCCTGCCATGGAAGTTATTATGTAACTGGAGTAAATCATACAATTACTGTAAACTATATAACATTCATATTCAGATTCAATTAAAATATTTCATTAAGGATCCACCTTGCTTGTTCTATACCTACAGAGCTGTTCATACTAACTTTTACCTGATAAGGCACTGAGAGCAGGAGAGAGGTAACAACAGAGTGCTAGAGCACTAACTTGCATTATTCTAGTACTTCCAATATCACTTAAAAATTTTTTAGAGGCCCTAGTTTTACTGCATGCTCCTCATCTTAATTTGAAAGAGGAGTGTCTTTCAAAGCCATCCTTCTATCTGATAAATTTTCCCTTTGACATTAATCAAGTGCAAGCTACTTTAGGTCATTAAAAATGCATATATCCTTAAGTCCTCATGCTATCATGTCTATGATGGTTATGCCCAGAAACCAGCAAAATGTCAGCAGCAGCTAACCAAAACAAAGAGAAAATAAAACTGTAAGAACCTGGATTTTGGAAGAGAAGACAGAAAGTAAGTTCTGGAGTTTCCTCTGCATGAGCTAAAAAAAGCTGTTGGATAAGCCAGGAATCTGATTCCTGTTGCAAGGGTAGTCACTGTGCCTTAGTCTTGCAAGTCAGTAACTATGTTTTAAATGAAGTATGCAAAAGCATGCTTTAAGATTTCCATGTTTTATCCTCTTCACTTTTCTCATTTAGTATAGTTTTAGACATTAGGCAAATTACGATCAAATTATGATCACAGCCATCAGTACAAAAGTTCACAGATGCACAGTGGCAGCACTTTGCATTGCTGCGTAAAAAATGAGAAGAAAATCCTTAAGATGTGGTCAACAATCTGACATGGTTTTGCTGCAATATCAAAATTACTGGTTAATTTAAATCGCAAATCATCTTGGTTCACCCAAGCAATGTGTCTGCTTTGACCGAATTTGTTGGGATGCCACGTATACTTTAGCACAGGTGCATAACTTCAGTCTACCTTGATGAAGTGGGACTTAGCATTAGAAGATGACCCAGTTTACAGATCTATGAAAGCTGGTCAGGTCACTTTCTTGGTCACAGCCAAAAATCCCTTTAGAGAACGCTGCACAAAAGCTACAGGAAGTATTGGTATAGTTGTGTGCTATGGTAAATGTGGTCATTTCATATGCAGTCTCTTTGCTCCCCACCCACTCTGTAACACAGATATGGCATTCCAATAGTTAAATAACTGCAAAATGTTTATATAGACCTTAGAGAGGTTTGCTGCATGTAACGATCTGGGTCCTGAGCAGTGAAAGTTGTCAATATGCTGCCAGCAAGTAGCCCTTCTTCTTGACGTACAAGCTTAGGGTTTGGAACAAAATATGGGCTCTCATTCACATCAATGACTGTAATGGACACAGTTGCTGTTGACTGAGGAGGATGCTGAATCCCCTTAGCCAAAGGCACTTGATTTTCCGCGGCTACAGTAAGTACAAACATCCTGTTGGTCTCGAAGTCAATAGGCTGGGAAAAGATAAGAGCAGGAAGTGTTAACATGTACTCACAATAGTGATGGACACACAGTAATATTTTTACTTTAAAGCACATTTTTAAATGTTACTTGTACTGCTTTTCTCAAAAATGAGCACAGAGCCTGAAGAGAACACAATCAATGTAACACCTCAACGTGAGACCAGCAGCAGTTCGGAAGTCAGAGCAACTAGAAACCTTGTCATTCCTGTATTTAACTTACTCCGATACTGCCATTAGCAGTAACTGAGGAAACAAGTAGTTTCATCAGAAAGTGATGTAGAAACTCACAGCTTTGTGCCAGGCACTCACACGAGCAGATGTGCCTCCTGAGGAGCTCTCCTGGGGAGAGAAATATAACTGCCTCTCTCCGACATGAGGACGAAGGTTTCCTTCAAACAAGATCATGACCATAACTACCCCCGCAGATCAGAGATTCCCATGCCCTTACATGTTTCATTAAAAAGGCTCTTTGTAGTCCCAGCTAATGCCCACTGCTGGCATACCTATAGCTCCCATCTTCATGGGACAGACACCCTTCAGTTTGGGGACTTCCTCACTGAGCCAGAAGTCCAATTTAAAGAGGAGTAAAAACCATTTGAGGCTAGAGTTCCTCTGTCGTGCTGCACAGGGGTGAGGCATTCCCTGAGATCTGCCTCATCCTAGTAGTATGCACTGTACTACTTGCACTGACTCTACACTCGAAGGAACCCTGTACCTTACAGGGGTAGTTGGCGCATGACAGGATGAAGTCAGGGACAAGAGACAGTACAATCTTCATTACAGGTTGACAGATCAACTCATTGCAGTGCCAGGCAGTGCATTGCAGGCAGGCTTCCAACTCTTCCCATGTCTGCGTGCTTACAGAAGTGCTGCTGGCCAGACCGCAGAACTGCCATTTACCACCTCAGGCTGATTTTCCTATACTGTTTGAGAGACTCTGATTTCAGACAGTATGGTTGGCCCCTTCTGAACAGGCCCATCGTTCCCTTATATTTGTAGGAAAGGGTTCCTTTTCCAATGAGGCTCCCATGCGCTGCTACTCTGTTGTTAAACCAGGTCAGATGTAGCAAAACAGCGAGATACTCTAGCAGCAGATGGGATACAAATTTATTTTTTTACAAATTCTGAGTGAGCAAAGCTGTATCACACAGGTTAGAGATGTGGAATCTTAGACTTGCTTCTCTGTATAATACCATAGTTTAATCTCTGCATTTTTTAAGTTAACTTTTCCAGGCATTTTTAGTTTGATACCATTCCTAGATGTGAAAAAAAATGCTTATGTGCCTAATTACAAAGCACAGACACTCACATAATTCTTGCTGGAAGACTGCAATATAACAATTGGTACCTCTGGGGAAGTGCAGTTATAAAACAGAGACTGTTCTTAAAAAAACCTCCTAGTGTGAATTACCACCATAGCTGTACAAAAATTGTATCTTTTTCTCACCTAGATGCTAAGAAGATTAAAAAACAAAAATAAAAAAAAGGAAAAGAATGTGGTGGAGGGTGAAGTTAACGTACTAATTTCTAAAAGAGAACACTGGCATCTACACTTGACTTTGTAAGTAGATCAGCCAAAACCAGAACAGGCCAACTCAGAGACAAGACGCTTATCAGTGGGCCGTGAGGAAAGGTGCCTGGCAGGTTTAATTATAGAACCACATTGTTATTATCACTTGAAATAAGTCACCCCTCAACACAGAGCTGTGTTGGCTAGCGAGCGAAGACAGACAGGTTATTCCATAAAAGGCATGTGAGTGAGGTTTTAAAAATAGCCAATCTTTAAAAGCCTCTTGTAGAAGTAGCCTCCCACCTACCATTTCTTCCTCTCTGATTGTGCCTTGACTGCCTGCATCTGTTCTGAATGGGAACATGTTGACATAAAACCCGCACACAACAAGCGTGACTACTAATGGAGGCCAGGAAGTAGGAAGCTGTTCCTTTACACCAGCAATAAATACAAAGCAAATGCTTTTTCACAGACTAATCCCTATCCCTTGGCAAATAAAGCTTCAAAACTTGCCATTTTCAACAACCTAACCTGATTTTTAAAACTGATCAGTTGGAATACTACTGATAGCGTAAGCAAGGAAACACTTCCAAAAGATGGATGGCTGGCTTCTACAAGCCAGGCAGTGCCCATCCATTTTACTTTCTAGCCTTGTGCTGGCCTCAAAGAGTTCACGTTCCCCCCCCCCAATGTTCTTCCACTTCTTCCATCTCTGCTTAATTCTCTGAAGAGCAAGCACCTCTTACCTTCGCAACAGTCACCAGCCCATCGTTGCTATTGGGATCGGTCAGGATGGTAAATCGACCTGTTGGGTCTCCTCCGGTCATTCGGTACATCGCATTCCACGCAGGCGTGTGGGGCTGATCTTTATCCGTTACCGTCAGATTCGCTACGATCACATCCACCCTGTTTTCCGGTACTTCCCCATAGAACTGCAAAAAAGAAGAAAACCTTTTACCTCGGCTGCGGAAGCACACGAGAGCTATGCCATACTGAACGTTCATCAACATTAGGGAATGCATCTCTCTTCACTGGAGCTCCGACAATTTATCTGACGAAGTTTACCTCAGGCCACCCAGAAAACTGACGCTTTGATTCCTTTGTCAGCTTTTGCCTGTTGGCCTAAGAAGAATAGCATTATCTAAGGGATATACATTCTGCTCATATTTCAATCCTGCCTGCCAGTATGCTATTTAATAAGTAATAAATATTTACCGTCTGTGAATATAATGAGAAAAGCGTGGAATGGTTATAAATATGCACATCCTTCAGTTACTCCTACCCTGTACTTACAGTCATGGCGGTGAACTCTGGAGGATTGTCATTGACATCTGTCACAGTGATGACAGCAGTTGCTGTGTTTGAAAGACCGTATGTTGGGTTTCCTTCCATGTCCGTAGCTTGAATTATTAATGTATATTGTTGTACTTTCTAAAACACAAAATGACATCAACATAAGTTTTAGACAAAACTAACATTACTGTAGGACAGCAGGTGTTTCCGAAATTGCACTTTGCTAAGCAACGGAGCCTATCACACTGTTTCTTCTAGTTAGCATCACCCGAAATGACAGGAGCAAAGTTTGTGCCGCAGGAATACAGCACCAGGTTGCATCTCGCTGTATTGAACTACTGCTCGATTTTCTTCGAGTATCACTGAGACGAGGACAGACTGCCTGCTTTCTACTCTCAAAATCAAAACCACATTATACAGTTAATGCTAGTATCACAGATTTAACAACGCTTTTCAAATGGGGGAAAAAAAAAAACCCACAACACAAGAGTGCAGTTTATCCTCAAACAGGGCAAGTTCTCAAAAGCGTTTAAGAGAACTGAGCCAAGGTAGGTTTGTTGGCCAAACGGCTGCAACTGCCAAGGTTTTGTTTCAGCCGAGCCCAAGGATAAAACCGCTGTTGCAACTTCTTGCGATCGCTATGGAAACCAAAGATGTCAAGGCTAACAGAGACGAGTAAGGGCACTGGGAGAAAGGGGGAGGGAGCAGCCACACGGGCCATTTCCATAAATGTTAAACACCCCGGCCGAAGATGGCAGCCGCTGCCTCCCCCCTGCTCAGGGCTGGAGCGGGGCCAGGGCTCCCTCATGCACAAGAAATGCCCAACGGAGACCTGACCTCAAACCAGTTAGCTGTTTAAAACAAAGTTAACAAGGTTGTATTAAAAAAACAAAACAAACAAACCAAAAAAAAAAAACCAAAACCCAAAAACCCCAACACTGTTTTTTGTGTAGAGTTGCTGAGAAGTTGATTTTAACTCATCCACAGTTTCTACTGTGAAATGTAAATATTGTGCGTGCCGTTTCATTTCCCAGTTCGGTTTCCCAGCTTAGAGAGAGCTAGGTGTTGTCATTCCATTCTTTCTTTCTTATGCACAAACATAAGGAGTTGCTATTACTTTGAAATATCACTTTCACGAACGGTTTAGTAACGCTGGCAAAAACATTTTGGCAAAATAATACTTAAAGAAAAGCATACTTTCTTTTCACTCAGTACCTTATTTTCTCCTACAACTTAAAGACTGGGGTATATGACAGATGGCTACTCATAGAAACTGTTTACAAAAAGGGACTATGGATATCAATACCAAAAATAAGCAAGGACAATTGCACTGATGATGTCAAACTTTCTTTCAAACTTTGGCCAGACACTACGGCAGACATTAGATATTTAATGGTTATGCACGCTTCCAAGCAGCAAATATGAGCTATTGAATAAAAAAACTTTTTAAAATAAGCTGTATGACTCTCTATCTCCTGCTGATGCTCATGTCCTCTTTCACAAAGGAACCCTTACAACACACTCCAAATATGTATTACTATATATAGATCTTTAAAAAAGGAAGACTAATATTATTTATAAAAAATTGCAATATATATGTTTAATAATACATAAATATGCATACAAATTCT
The DNA here is from genome assembly GCF_028858705.1 of Grus americana. Lineage (NCBI taxonomy): Eukaryota > Metazoa > Chordata > Aves > Gruiformes > Gruidae > Grus > Grus americana. The sequence continues at coordinate 49,762,256 of NC_072853.1, read as the reverse complement.
GGCTTGGAAAACGTACTTGCAGAAGTGACCTTCAAAAGGCTTAAATAAACAACCGAAAGGTTTCCTTCATGACACCAATGAGAGAAGCAGTCACAAGGGAATCAAAGAAATACTTTTACAACTTTCATCCAGGAAAAAAATATACTTTACTTATTGTGAAGCAATAAAATCTACAGCACCATTGAAACAAATCTTGCAGCCAGATGATTCTACGTTATTGAAAGAGCAGGTGCTTCTGATTCATCTGGGTCTTAACACATTGATCCCAAGAAGCAAATTTCATTAAGGAAACTCCGTTATTATTACACGGAGACTCAACTTCTGTATGATCTTATTTAATTCCAACAGAAGCAGCGCACTAGGAACTGCCCCAAAAAGTGCCCCAAAAACGTATATGTGGGTTTGGTCGGTTGGTTGGTTTTCCCCCTTCCCAGCACTCACATACAGAAGATCAACTGCTGGGAATGAAATTTCAGAAATTAACAAGCACACAGCTTTCCAAGCATAGGGGACCTGGGGGGAGGTGGCTCTCCTCTTTTTACTGCAGGTTGAGAAGGAGCCAGGAATAAGCCACGGAGCGCGTGTCAGCAGCCTGCACAGAGACTTTGCAGCAACACATCCGAAAATGAACCGGCAGCTTCAAGAAAGAACGCAGACCTCATCAGGTCACATCTTTCCACTTCAACACAGGCCAAATAAAAGAGCACTTCACTGAATTAACCTCACGTGAGGCAGGAATGTCAGGGTGTAAATTTAAGTACCCTGCCTGACTTCTTCGGCACCTCCAGCAGTAAGGCAGATGTTTTAATGCTGAAGTGAATTCCACAGCAATAGCAGAATAAGTAAGAACAGCTGGATCTCATGAAAAAGCAACTTTTGTGATAGCAGGTGAAAGATTTCTTCTGCCTTTAGCCGAGTCCCCTGCCTAAGCAACTCTCCTCCTGTGTATTTTAGCACAGATAACACATTGTGCATGTTAACCTAAAATATTAGCAGATGAGGAATGCTATCAGAGGAACCACTCTCTTCTTTTTTTTTTTTGGAACGCGTACGGCACGCTCCCATAAATAATGGGTCACATAATTTAAGAATTTAAAATTTTGTGTAGTATTTTATGAGCCTAATTAAAGAGCCAAGACTTGGAGGAAAGGGCAGAATGGCAGAAATGGGCAGCCCTGCTGAGGTTCCTGGACAAGAAGGAACCTTGGTGCAACAAGGCACTCTCCAGCCCACTGTCAGAAGACCCGCTTGATTCAGATCTGGCTTTCTAGACTCCTGGTCATTTTAATTTAATTGACTTCCATAAAATGACTCAGGAAATGAAGGAAGCAGAGCAATGGCTTGGGAAGGAAACCATTTTGTCTCATATTAGTCTAATTTAATATCGGAATGATTTAACATTAATTATTAATATTCAACACGTGCAAGAAATGTTTATAAATACTCATTTGGGTATCAGTCCAGTGATCCATCAGGAAAACTGATGGCAAATGACAAGGCTTTTCCAACTGTTAATGCGAGGATCTAAGTTCCACAGACAGCTGGTTTCTTCCAAGTTAAATCACTCTGCTACAGATAGTCACTAAGTAATAAAACTCACGAGTTATTGCTACGTCCTTCTGAAAGTTCACCTGTCAAAGATGACCAGGGGATTTTAAAAACAAGGGCAAAGCTGCCCATCATTCTTTTGATTTAATAGGGCAATATCGTAAAGTTCAGGGTTTTCCTTTCCTCAAATCCATCCTCTTCAAAATCAACTTAAATAGAATGAATGTTAATAAAACTTTAAAAATTAATTGCAGTAACTAACAGTCTGTTTAGTTTTTCAAATCTTCTGTTTGCCCCTTTCAAACTGAAATGCATCAGAATACCAATAGCCAACCCAGAGCATCAGAAAGTATTTTTGTTCTCCGTTTTAAATAAGTATAAGCAAACAGCTAAAAGCTGAACAGCAAATCCAGTTTAAAAAACACCTTCAGATTTAATGAGCTAAAATGAGGTTAGTAAAACAGAAGTTGAAACAAGATGTGTTGAAATAAGGTTTGTTTGCATTTTATAGTTTGTTTATAAAATAACGTTTATCTCTTCTGAAGTTTTCAAGTGGTTCAAAAGCACAGTTAGTCCATGTGACAGATCTGGCGTGGGAGGGAAATATTTCCCACTTCACAGATGCGTGAACCAGAGCAGAGGATCTGGCACCCTCCTTCTCCGCTGGTGGGAACAGCGAAGAACTGTCTAGACAGAACGGGACTTGCCCAGCATGTAGCAGGGAATGCAACGTAGCAGGCTTGCCAAGCTGGCAAAAAGGACTTTTAAACTAAAGTTGCCACAGGAGGGGAACCTCAATCCATCCCACTCCTACCAGTTTGATGCCGGTGCCAGCAACAGATGCCCAGAGCCAGGAGAAGGATCACAGGTCAGTAGGAGAGCACCTGGAGTGCAGCACGAAGGAATGTAATTCAGCTTTATCAGGGTTCAACTTAAACGCCTCTATGCAAACACACGTAGCATGGGGAGTAAACAAGAGGAGTTGGAGACGTCTGCACGCCTGCAGGGCTGTGATCTCATCGGCATCAGGGAGATGTGGTAGGATGGCTCCTATGACTGGAGTGTTGGGATGGAAGGCTTTTTAGGAAGGACAGGCAGGGGAGACAAGGAGGGGGTGTTGCCCTCTATGTCAGTGACCAGCTGGAGTACATGGAGCTCCATCTGGGGATGGGTGAGGAGATGACCGAGAACTTATGGGTCAGGATGAAAGGGAGGGCAGGGACAGGGGACACTATAGTGGGAGTTTGTTACAGCCTACCCAACCAGGAAGACCAAGTGGATGAGGCCCTCTATAGACAGATAGGAGCAGCCTCACGTTCACAAGCCCTGGTCCTCACGGGGCACTTCAACCACCCCAATACCTGTTGGAGGGACAACACAGCGGGACACAAGCAATCCAGGAGGTTCCTGGAATGCTTTGATGATAACTTCCTCCTCCAAGTGACAGAGGAGCCAACGAGGAGAGGTGCCATGCTGGACCTTGTTCTCACCAACAAGGAGTGACTGGAGGAGAATGTGAAGCTCGAGGGCAGCCTTGGCTACAGTGACGACGAAATGGTGGAGATCAAGATCCTTAGGGCAGTGAAGAGGGTGCACAGCAAGATCACTACCCTGGACTTCAGGAGAGCAGACTTTGGCCTCTTCAGGGACCTGCTTGGTAGAACACCATGGGACAAAGCCCTGGAGGGAAGAGGGGCCCAAGATAGCTGGTTAGTATTCAAGGATCATCTCCTCCAAGCTCAGGAGCAATGCATCCCAACAAAGAAAAAGTCAGGCAAAAACACCCAGAGGCCTGCATGGATGAACAAGGAGCTCCTGGGCAAACTAAAACACAGAAAGGAAGCCTACAAAGGCTGGAAGCAAGGGCAGGTAGCCTGGGCGGAATACAGAGAAATTGTCTGAGCAGCCAGGGAGCAGGTTAGGAAAGCTAAAGCCCTAGTGGAATTAAATCTGGCCAGGGACGCCAAGGGCAGCAAGAAAAGCTTCTATAGGTACGTCAGTGATCAAAGGAAGACTAGGGAAAATGTGGGCCCACTCTGGAAGGAAAGGGGAAACCTGGTTACCTGGGATATGGAGAAGGCTGAGGTACTCAATGACTTTTTGCCTCAGTCTTCGCTGCCAAGTGCTCTAGCCACACCGCCCAAGTCACAGAAGGCAAAGGCAGGGACTGGGACAATGAAGACCCACCCACTGTAGGGGAAGATCAGGTCTGAGACCATCTAGGGAACCTGAAGGTGCACAAGTCCATGGGACCTGATGAGATGCATCCACGGGTCCTGAGGGAACTGGTGGATGAAGTGGCTAATATCCATCATGTTTCAGAAGTTGTGGCAGCCCAGTGAAGCTCCCACTGACTAGAAAAGGGGAAACATAACCCCCATTTTTAAAAAAGGAAAAAAGGAAGACCCAGGGGAACTACAGGCCAGTCAGTCTCACCTCGGTGCCCAGCAAAGATCATGGAGCAGATCCTGCTGGAAATTATGCTTAGGCACATGGAAAATAAGGAGGTGATTGGTGACAACCAACATGGCTAACCCCTTCTATGATGGGGTTACAGTATTGGTGGATAAGGGAAGTGCAACTGACGTCATCTACCTGGACTTGTACAAAGCATTTGACACTATGCCGCCCTTGTCTCTAAATTGAAGAGACATGGATTTGAAGGATGGACTGCTCAGTGGATAAGGAACTGGCTGGATGGTTGCGCTCTAAGAGTTGCAGTCAATGTCTCAATGTCCAAGCGGAGAACAGTGACAAGTGGTGTTCCTCAGGGGTTGGTATTGGGACTGGCACTGTTTTAACATCTTTGCTGCTGACGTGGACAGTGGGATCGAGTGCACCTGCAGCAAATTTGCTGACAATACCAAGCTGTGTGGTGTGGTCGACACAGTGGAGGGAAGGGATGCCATCCAGACAGACGTTGGCAAGTTTGAGAAGTGGGCCCGTGCAAACCTCGTGAAATTCAACAAGGCCAAGCGCAAGGTCCCTGCATGTGGGTCGGGGCAATACAGGCTGGGCAGCGAATGGATTGAGACCAGCCCTGAGGAGAAGGACTTGGGGATGTTGGTGGATGAGAAGCTCAACATGACTCAACAATGCACGCTTGCAGCCCAGAAAGCCAACCGTGTCCTGGGCTGCATCAAAAGAAGCATGACCAGCAGGTCAAGGGAGGTGATTCTGCCCCTCTACTCCACTCTTGTGAGACCCCACCTGGAGTACTGCATCCCGCTCTGGCTCCCTAGTACAAGAAGGACATGGAGTTGTTGGAGCGAGTCCTAAGGAGGGCCACAATGACGATCAGAGGACTGGAGGAGGTTGGAACGAGATGATCTTTAAGGTCCCTTCCAACCCAAACCATTCTATGATTCTATGAATTATTGACAGAGATTTAAGTTTTTGAATGTGTGTCCAGGTCTCAAGACAAGTCTCGATCTATGAAATTTCCAATACTGACTGGTTTATTTCTTAGAAATGTGCTTTTAAAACTTTAAAATTAGTAATGTTTTTCCTGATTTATTTTGATTAGCAAAATTCAGATCAGGGAATTACTGCAAATTTAGCAACACAGCATCCAGAAGATTTCAAATATTTAACACCTCTCTGTGAAAAGCAAGGAAGAAGACAGAAGCTCTGCTGGAGCTTCCAAAATAAATAAAACATACAGGCAATTCCATTTTCCATATACTCTTTGCCTATGGAGCTCAGCAAAAGGAAAGGACTGGAGCTGAGGAACACCTCCCATCTCAGCAACTAGGCCGAGCACCTGAGGTCCTTATCTGCATCCCTCTGCTTTAGTGTGTACCTGTTCCTTAAAAGCAAAGAGGTTTTTAAGACAAGATCGTTTCCACAATCCCATGGAACCAAGAACGATTACACATACAGAAAACGTGGGTCCAGTTTTTACCCCATGCTAATTTCCTCTTTTCCAGGGAGAAACTTCAGACCGGGGAGGGAGAGAAGTATTTGTAAGTTACTAGCGAAAAATGTGCTTCTTCACAATATTAAGTACAACCCAGCCTACAGGATTAAGACCTGCCATACCTCTCTGTCAAGTCCAGCTGCTACGGTGATAATGTCACCAGTCTCGTTGTTGATTGTAAACATGTTTGGAGAGGGGCTGCTCGGGGCCTGTGACAAGATTCTGTATCTCAGCATGCCATTCTGTGCATTGGGATCATCAGCATCGATGGCAGTAACAGTCATCACGTAGGTTCCTAGCAGCAGGATAAATAATTGATGTTATATATACAGTTTACTCAGATTACACGAGATCACTTACAAGCAACGGTCAAAGCATGTATTTCTTTTGGTAAACTCTGCACATTCCTTCTCTTACTTAAAACAAACTGGTTAAACTCAAGACTCACCAACACAGTAATTAAAATACAGAGGAGACAAAAATACTTTGTGTTTATAAAATATCGGATTTGCTTATAATAAATAATGAAATCCTATAATTCTGCCATTAATAACATTTCTGTAACAACAGAACTCCTCACGTTTAGATAAAAATGTTATTAATTGGGCCAAAGGAAATATACTTAATTTTCAGAATTGGTGCACATACTGATAGTGATTGAAAATCAATGTAAATAGTACTCTTTCAAAGGTCTTTGAGACACATGTTCTTTCCATCTCAAATGCTATGTCAATGCTGCAAAGTGAGAAAATACATTTCTTGTGCTAACCTTTCTAAAAAATTCATTTTGCACTACTGACAAATTAAGAAAGTGGTTTCAGCCATAGTGCAAACTCTAGTCTAAGCAGATTAGAATTTTAATGAGATATGAACAACATTTAGGGTTTTCTTGAGAATTCACATGAAATTGTTTGATTTCAAATCCCAGCATTTCCAATGCCTTTGAGATTCACAACTAGAACTGGATCTGCTGATATTTCAGAAGTCTCTTATACCCTGAGCTGTCAACTAAATGAACGTCAATGGCCATTACGAACATAACTGTAAGAACTGGGGCACACCATAAATAGGATTTTCAAAACCAGGAACTTAAAAGTCAGATTCTTAAAGACTTCTCTGTTCTAGTTTATGCACATAACACTTTCTTCGTTTGGAAATTAATCCTAGCATGCTAAAAAGTGAATTAAAAACAAGCTGAAAAAATAAGACAGTACCTGAGACTGTGCTCATCACACTAATAAGACACTTTTGAAAGTGTTACAAGGTCTGAAGGCACGCCCTTCATCACCTTCAAAATGTTACCGCATACCTTCCCCCCCAGTTTGAAAGCCCATGTATTACCTGGCTTTGATCCTTCAGGGACTGTCCCATTCCAAACCTGGTGTAAGAATTCAGGTCTATTGTCATTCATATCAATGACATTAATAACAATGTCAATAGGATTTTCCACCTGGTTTCCGTTTACATCCACTGCGTGCGCTCTCAGCTGCAAAAATCATTAGAAGTATTAGAATTTGCACGACATACAGGCACAAACAGATACAGTAATGGTGACAGGAAGTTTTGGGCCAGACATTTTTAGCTCAATGTATTTTGTTATCTGCCACTACTCCCTTATATCGACCACTTGAGTTTTCAGGCTGCTAATGGAAATGCTGTTCAGACTTCTGAACTATTCTAAGTTGCAGGCTTAGTACTTGACTTGATTTGCTGAAAATCATTTTGAATCATCTAATTTCGATTAATACCAATGCTTACTGTCATATATAAGTCTGTTTTTAATAATGACTATTAGAAAACAGACTCTAGAAATATGCAGATTTATATTAAACAGATAGCAACTTTTAACAACCCATACGGTATGAACATGCATCATTTTCAAAAATTCTTTACTGATGTTATGGATATTGAATAAATATGAATTCATAGGAAAAGCGTACAGAATAGATTCGTGTTACCTGGAACACCAAGGTAAGGTTTGTGATAAATAACTGTCAGTAAACACATTGAAATTCCAGGCTAAAATTAAGCTAAAGTTTATGGACTGAGTTTCAAAGATACTGACACACTTAAATTTAATGCCCTGATTGTCAAAAAGGACCAAGTAACTACCTTTGACAGTCAGGTTTACCTAAATCATCTTAAATTGGACAGTCAAAAAAAAAAAGGAACACAGTTGTTTCTGAAAATGTAAACCTTTGTATCCAGGCCAGAGCCTGCTAACTGCTAGGCAAAAGAGCAACTCTCTCCTATAGCAGTCCTGATGAAGCCCATTTTAAATATACACACACACACATATCTTCTGGCTACAAACCTACTATAAAGGAGCAAGAGGGCAATATTAACTCACCAGTCTGGAAATGACTCATATAAATGTAAATTCCTAAGGCAGTAAATCTTGAATTGCCAATGCTAAGTTCTCAGTAAAAATCTCGTGGATGCTGGAGCTGTTGTGCTCCTGTGAGAGACGTTCCCCTTGCACCCCCCAAATGCCTCCTGCTGCCTCCTCTGTTCGGGAGCAGCACTTCAAGGGCTTCCCAGAGTGTGAGGCAAGGAGTGTTTTAATGCACAACACGCTGGAAACTCTCTCTAGGAGCCGAGTGACTTCTATAACTATTTCAGCGTGGTCTCTCAAAAGCAGAGACAACTTTTAGGTCACAGCCGGGTCTCCCCTCTTCCTTCAAACCTTTCTTTTCCACTAATACTGGAATCCGTGGTCTACTTTGTCAGTTTCTTTAGAGCAAAGAATATCATTTTCATAAGCTGACAGACCTAATTTACAATTCCATTAAAATGCTTAGATTTGCCCCGAAACTGGAAATTGGTAGGTTATTCTTCCCATCCATTTCTCAAATCACAGCTGCTGCAATTCTAATAGCAGTCACGTCCTAATTTAAGTTGCTGAATTAAAAGTAAACTTTTGAAAAATATACAATACAGTGGAGACTGTGATCAGTGGTCTGTATTTGAAATATAAGCTACAGTACCCATACTTCAATCTTTTAAAATTGCTTTATCTAAATACATTTAATCACTGTTTACATACATTAATGTATTTAAGCTGCTTAAACATAGTAAGAGTTAGCCTTAGTAAGTACAGTAAATACAAATCGGCTACAAACTCCTCAAATCATATCTCATAGAAAACTAAATGCTGGCTGCTCAAGTCATGTTTGAAACAGATGTTAATCTTCAATTTGATTATCTGATTTATGGTAAATTAAACTCTTACATGAAAAGAAGCAATCTGTTCCCGGTCTAAAGGCTTTGTTACAGACAGCTGTCCTGAGATGGGGTTGATGATGAAGATGCCTGTTGGAGGTTGGTCAGCTCCTGGGCCAGTCACGCTGTACCGTAGCGAGAGGCTTTTATCACGATCAGACCTAATCTATGTGTCAAAAAAGAGAACGTTTACATTAGCTACAAACAACCAGTGGATGAGGCTGCTGCTGAGACAAGCAGCAGCTCTTTTTTTTTTTTTTCCATCTTTAAGCTAAACTTGTAAAAATAATTTTTATGGAAATGGAAGTTAGTATAAATTTTGAGGTTTTCAACTGCAATCTTGTGTTTGTCAGAAAGTCGGTCAGTCAATTTTCAGGAACATAAAACTATCCCTGCTTATTTCTCATAATAGGATAAATTGTATTAAACCAAAACAAGTATTCTTAAACAGAATTGTTAAGATCCTGGGAAAAAAATGTATGCAACCATAAAAATACATAAGAAATAAAAAATCTGGGTTGTTTCCTGCCCACCCCTCCAGTATCTTCCCAGACCAAAGCTACAGACTCTTCCACTACTGGCAGTAGCCCTTTAGAAACTGGCTGGTTTTGTTTAAAGATTGAACTTTGCTCTCATCTCCCAAGGAAAAAACTCAAGGGCAGTACATCTGTGAGGAGCAGGTGAATCACTCACCAGCATGCACAACAACAAAACAGCATAAAATGATATCTTATCAACTTGGGCTAATGCTCTACCAAGTTCCAACAAATCCTCATGGAAGTTGGTCATGACCAAACAGTAGCATGGTTGGAAGCCCTCTTCTGTGCTGGACTCCTGGCAATGGCCACGTCTGTGCTGCAGAGTCCTGCGGAGGAGCTGGTGTCCTCACCCCTCAACATCCTGTTTCCTCCTGCCTCCTGGTTCACTGCTCCTCCCCATCACCCCTGCACCCTTGCCCAGGTGGAAAACTCCAGTGTAAAAGACTGGAGAACTCCTGAACCAGTGGAGGTTCTCCTGAACTACTTCAAGAAGTCATCACAGCACTTGCCACCCAAACCAAGGTGACCTTCCACCAGTACAGGAGCATAGGGACAACTTAAAAAACCCCAGTAAATGCAGACCAGTCTGCTATGTACAGAGGTAGCAACAGAAAACAGCCCAGAAGACTTATAAACGTTCAGACTATGAACAAGACATCACTCACACAAAATCCCTTCAAGAGGTCTCCAAGGGACACTGGAACCACATTTCTATTAACTTCCTTACCCTAACTAATTCCTGAGGAAAAGGTCCTCTGGAATTTTCTGGTAGGTTGATTGGAGGAATAACCCAATCTCTCTTCTGCCTCTTCAGAGGGCTGCTGTGCTTGTAATGTTGCCATGGAAATATGATGTCTTCAATTTTCTTTTGGTTCTTTCCCAGGTACAAGATAAAATTAAGCACATGTTAGAAGGAGAATTACTAGTAGAAGTTATAACTCAGATACAATTATGTAATTGACAGAAAGGCTGTCTTTCCTCTGTGTTGGTAGAACTGTTTTATTTGCATTCAATGTGCAGTATGAAAATAACTAATATTATTTACAACTGCACTGCAAAAATTTAAAGAACTCCTTTTCTTTTTTCCTTATTCAAGTTGGAGGAGAAATGGAATTATAAACCATTTATAACATAGCACTACTGTGTAAACTATTCTGCACTTTCTGAAAAGTAGTTACTATTTTGCAGAATTTAATAGTATGCCTTTATGTATTTCTCATTAGCTAGAACTTCAGTTCAGGTAATGTGCTACTGTACATTAAATTTAGATCTGGGTGTGCTAAAATATAATTTGAGTTCTAAGAGAAGTTTAATACATACTGGTAAGGAATGTCTCAAATATTTATGACCCTATTAAATCCCATAGAATTAATGCTGTAATTATTTTAAACCTATGTCAGCCATGATGGATGCAGTAGATGACCCACTTTACACATTGGGCATTAATCTCTGCTGGGTGTCAACATTCCCTTCCTATTCCCTTCTACATCTGCACTCAATTCAGGCTTCGGATGCCAGCACGCATACAGCCATGCTAGCTTGCTTAAGGGTGGAAATGGGGCGACAAAACCCTTTTTTTTCCAAATCTTTTAAGAGAAAAACTTTACTTTTTTTTTTTTTTAATCTAATCAAATATGCCACAGAGTAAAAACAGATGCCCAACCGAAGGCCAGATTCTACTACTCTACACTCTGCTGATGGCAAGGATGCCTGAACTGGATCTTTGGAAAGAACAGGACATGCCCTGGCATACCTAAGCATCTGCTATTTTTACTAGACTTTTACAGATGAAATGACAGCCATTTCCTTTGTTAAAAAACATGCCTTAGAAGATTTAAAACAATCAGCAAGTAAGCAAACAAAAACATGAGGGTTACACAGCTTTGGTCTCTAGCGTGTTCTCAGGAAAAATGTCTTGCGTAACCACACTATTTTGACATTACGCTTAAATCTGCAGTGTGTACCTATTACAGTTATGTTAAATCTATGAATAAATTTTGTTTATTTACCTGTAAACTAAGCACCTTATAAGAGAAGATAAGAAACAGCAGGCAGCAAGTCACATAACAGAAAAAGGTAGTAGACCTAATACTGTTTTCCTAAAGTAAATGTGCTGTTATTTGTATATTGCTAGGTTTGATTTTTGTTAATAGTACATGGTTTATCCTATGGCAGCTTCCAGCAGAGGGAGACTATCTTCTTTATCAAGTACTGCTGGAATCATGAATAATTTACAATCTCCAATTTGATTATGAAGGGACAAGACAAAGCCAATATTCCCTGCCAGAAATGCTTTCCTACTACTGCTGTAAATCTACAGCTTCCATCTAATAAACGCGACTGATGCATTCTAGCACAAATTTGTTTATTTTGTGGTTATATTTAACTGCTTGAATAAATGCCATAATACTTTCAAGCAATTTAAAATAAAGAAATGACCGTGTCCAACTTGAATTCAGGTATAAATCTCAAACTACACAAACAAAAAGCTCAAACATAAATGAATCCTATATACTTAAACAGGCATGCCTTTCCATGCCTTAGCAAAGCTACAGAATAACAGGCTATAAAAACATTCTTCCTGAGGCTCCAGCTTTACATGCACTAGTTGTCCATTAATAAAATGCCTCACGGAGAGGTACATGACAAATCCCTATTTTTAGGCTTGTTTGCAGAGATACATTTCTACAGGCAGCATTTAGTTGTTCTTTTACCTTTTCTGAAGCCCCTGCGAAGGCTGGTTCGGGAGTTAGCTTCACTCTCATTTGCCATTCTTCCTGGGTTTCCTTGTCTTGAGCAGACACAACAAACTCTGTAGGCTCTGCTGAAAGTTGAAAGCTTCTCTCTGCATAGACCACACCATCTTCACCTACTCTGAAATCTTCTGGCTCACTGCTTCCAAAGTGTATTTTTTTGTTTCCATCACAGCTTCGAAACCTCACTGTAAACCAGACACAAAATAAAGACCAAAAAATGAAAAAGAAGCCCACTTGAACTCAGTGTGACATAAAATACATTAAGAACAAATATTCAAAAGCAGAAAGACTTAACTTGCTGCTATTATCACTTGCAATTATGAGTTAAAGACTTGTACTTTAGGGGTCAGTCCACATAACAGCGGTATCATTCTGTGGACTGCTAGGTAGAGTTTTTAATGCTATATAGACCTGCTCCCCCAGCAAGAAAACCATTTCCCTCCATGTCCTACACTACATTTCAGTCAGTTTCCAGTGGAATGGCTCAATTTGCACCTCAAGCCTCATAAAGATCCAGTCAAGTCAATTCATTAAAAACATTCAACAAATTTAATTACATTGCAACCATAATCACAAACACAACTGTGCTTCCAGAGCCTTCTCTGCCAATGGGACTAAGGCAGAAATCTCCAAGTCTGTTAAGAGATTAACTTCTGTGCCCAGCTCAGCCACTTGTGAGCTCTGGGTCTCAGTTTCCTCATCCCCCATCTACAAGACAGAGGCAGCAGTAAATACTTACCTCACAGAGAAAATCTAAGTTAAAGACTTCGCTTTTATTTTTTTTTTAAAAAGCTATTTCATGTACCACATGTGTCCATTCATCTACTTAGGAGTTATCCATTCTTGTTTAATACTCCCTCTCCTTCATTTTGTCCCATCTGAAAGACGCACATTGGCACAAGAAGTCCGTAAAACCGACTGTATAGATAATGATGTGAAATGCACAAAACAGAACTGATAACAGGTTGCTGCTTTCTTTACCCAATTACTTTCATGACCACTTATCTTCTGGGTTACTGCAAATAATAGTAGGTAAAAAATGAAAGTGTGCTTTTATAACCAATGATCGTTCTTTAATGTTTCCAAAGCATTATGAAATATTTCGATTGTATGGGCAATAGAAGTGCAAAACATCATTATCAAGGTTGTGCTGAAATGCACATAGTGAAGATGAAGATGAAATGAGGCTTTATGCCTCATTTCAGTTATTGGACTTTTTATATTGTGCTAAACCATGCACAAACTATTTAGCTTCAAAACCTAAAGGTCCCTCTCAAGAAAAATCACTACTAAATGTCATGCATCATATGCTTTCTTCTGTAATGCACTGTTTCCAGGAAGGTACTGAGAAGAAGAATCATACCTTTTTGTATCTGAACTTCAAGGACTGAACCGATGTTCAGATGACATGTAAAACTTGTTTCCTTATTGCACCCTTCAGTTATCCAGAATCCCCCATTTGCCCTCTCCTGACAGAAATGACTGTGCAAAGTATTTCTTCAAAAGGGTCTACCATATACAAAAATGAGACAAAGTACATCACTCCTCAAAACAGATGATAAAACATTAACATTCTTAATACTGTTCTTGCCAGAATGGGCAGGGATACTGCTCTTTCCAGTAGAGTTTGAAGGAGCTCCAGCTCGCAGAGTTTGAAAGTCTCCCTCTGTGAAACGCCAGCCTCACCTTGGGGAGAAGAGCATGCCCAGGAGGAACAAATCTACCTGGGTAAAATGGTGAAGCCTCACTGCTACAGCTCCTCCTGTGGTCCTCCTTGTAGATGTTGCCTCAAGTCTTCCTCATCAGCAGTGGAGTGCTTCAGTGAAATGCTAATTAATACTCAGCCTCTAGCATAAGCTTCCATATATATTACTCTCTAGGCAATCCCTATTGCTCCTCAAGTCCATCCTACCTGCTCCATGACTGGCTTCATTTCCTATGGATCTACAGACTACAGGTCTGCAAGATATGGAGAAGGTGACAGAACCTCTGGTTGCTGTTCACATGGGAGGAGAAAATTGACAGGCAGAAGGTCCACCTCCCAGATGTTGACAATCCCACTGATATCCCACTCTTTTCAACACCGAGCCTCATGGCTTGAGTCAGCTTGCCATGACGGTACGCTGAAACGCAACAGTCAACTGAGAAAATGCACGATTCTAAGCCACGGATATAAAACTACCAGTAAAAACAACTATACTGGTACCCAGAAATCATTACCACAGTCCTAATTCCGTAATTCTCATCAGCCAACCGTCAGAGCTAGATATTTTGTATTGTTTAGCACAAATATAAAGAGGTGTCCAAGCAGAGTTTACTCAGAAGTGACTACATGTAATGATTTAAGAACTTAATGACTGGACTACCAAACAGTGCTGCTCATACTGGGTTCAGAGGCACAGACCACCCACACCCCAGGCATGGAGAAAGCTGGGCCTCCTCCAAGCATCATCTCTGTTCACAAACAAAACTCTCCGTTAGAAACAGTTGACATACTAAGAGACTAAGGAAAAAAAACCAAAACACAGCCAGCAATATATCCCATAGCTCTGTGCCTCTGCTGACCTCTCATCTCAGCTACAGCTGCTCTGTAATTCGGCTCTTCAAAAGAGTGTCTTGACCGAAAGGACAAAGAGCAAGCAAGATTCACCTCTGGCTCTCCTCAGAATAACTTCTGAAAAGCAGGGAGCAGGAAAGAGAATGAATATTAATCTAAACTTTGATCATTACTGTTTTTAAAAAAGGTGAAATTTAAAGTTAATATTACAGTCATTATGGTCCAAAGGACTAAGATACCACAATGATATTTTATAAAAAAATTATTTCCCAACTATTGCACAGTAACATAATATATTCATTTTTTAGATATTTGAACTCATAAAAGAAGAGGATTTCTTTCCCTCCATCTTCTTACATATAGGCTCCAGTAGCCATAAAAAAAAACCCCAAACAAAAAAACCCAAGACAAAACCACCCTGCTAGCCACTTCACTGATATTCCTCCTCCAGGGCACTGTATATTAAGAAATTCAATGGAAATCCCTTTCCTTTGACAGCATCCTGGTAAAAATGTATAAAATTGTCAATGCTTTGTGAGAATTATTCTCCCCTTGCAAAGAGCACACATTAACAAATTATACTCAAGTATAACCATCCATAATTAAATTACCTTGACAGAGTACAGGTTGTGCAGTAGCTACTCTCCCCCCAGTTGCATGGTTATCAGTCTTGTAAATTCGATTGAGATCACTTTGCTTCATTTTTCAGTGTTCAACTGGTATGAAGAGTGATTTGTGACTGTAGCTTTTTAGGCAAAGTTTTTTTGTAAAATGCAACAGGAAATTTTTTTTCCACTGAGTATAATGACTGTTTATACGAACCATGTTCTTTCTAACAACCACATGGAAAGGAGGCATGCTTCCCAAAAATCGTTTTCTGTTGACAGATCAATCGTATGGATTCTTTTCATTTTTAAAAGGGTCAACCAGATGTACTATACAGCATCTAGTCACTTTATATGCAATAGAAAGAGTAATCAAGTATCTTATTCTACTGCTTTTTAGTAACACTCTTCACAAAAGTGGTCAGGTACGAGTATCTCACAATCTGTAAAAATAACTTGCTGGTTTTTAAATATATCTCCTTTGAGTATCTTCTGCACTTTCTGAAAACTATCTGCTTTTTAAAAGATTTCTAAGTATATCATTTGAAAATCCTAGGAAGCCCTTCAATCATAATCTGAAATATAACTATTTTGGCTTTAAAAAGCATACCTTTGGTCCTTTCAGAACAATAATATGCACACCAGCTTTGGTGCATGGGAGTAAATGCAACTAGTTCATATGCTCAAAATAAGGCTGTGCACAGGTATTTACAAAAACAAGGTCTTTAAACAGAATAAAAATTGTATTTAGTATTAGCATATTATTAAACATTAGACCCTAAGACCAAAGACCATTAGTATCCTAATTTAGGAGTCTTTTCTTGTCATAAAACCGAGACAAGTGTAATTGCTTAAAAAAGAAAAAGAGAGAACCTCTGTGACTACAACATTCTAAAATAATAATCTACAGCTCTGTGGTATTAAAGTAAGTTAATGCTCTTGCATGGAAGTAATTACAATGTATGTATAATGTGTAGTGTACAAAATGCTAAGAACTAAACATGCAAATTCATTTAGAGTGCACTAGAGAGCTACATCACTCACACTCAGGTCTGACAAGATGAATGATTCACAGTATATATAAAATACATGTCTAACCTCATGTACCTTACTAGTAATCTTCAATTACCTAGAACCATTTCTCAGACAATAAAATCCTTTTTCAGCTACTCATGTTGTTTTGCACTCTTTGACAACCCACTTCTGCTCTTTTTATCTTAGGCAAATAACACCAGAATTACCTGACCGAAGGACTGAGCATTGATATAATGGGCTATATTATTAACATCAATTTTTCATTAAAATATTCATGTATAATATAGAATATTAATACAGAATTTTCATTACTCGCTTTTCTCCCAAGACAGTTGCATTGAGTTTGCCATCTGGATTTCTGTACTTTGAAAATATCCAATTCGCTTATAGATAACATCCACATGCATACAAACAAAAAAGTGTACTTCCTCCTGTAAATTTGCTGGAACAGTATTACTCCTCTTGAATGCTATTCTCAATGCCTAGGCATCAACCTCAAGGCTAAGACTCACTTAGAGGACATTATGGAAATTGCAACAAATTCCAAGTGCCAACAACATATGCACTCCAGCAATCCAGTTAAGAGTGTGTATCATAAAATGGAAAACCGAGGTACGTTTAATCCACTCAGGATCACTCTGTGGCAGATAAAATAAATAGAATAAGAAAGTAGCTTACATACAACTACCTACCAGATATGACTTTTACCTTTGACAGAATGAGAAAATATGGAAACATTCTGCTTGAACTGTGTAGCTATCTGCACACTGCCTTCTCCAAGAACACTATTTAACAAGTCTTCCTACTTTTCAGAGAGAGAAACTGGAGAAAGCTACACTAACACACATAAAAAAATTAACTACTTTATGAATTAGTCATTTTTTCAGACTGGTTACTTCTGTATCTGTAAGATGATCTGTTAGTCCTACTAACAGCATGCACATGCTCATATTTCAGCTCATGGGTTGTTGGAGTGGCATGTGAAATGCCCATGAGACATCCTTTACTACAATTAGAAATAGGCTTCAAGAGAAGTGGGGTTTTGACATCATGGTGGACTATTACAATCACACAGAATTGAATTACATTCTAACTTGTCTTTTCCATCGCCAGCAGCATTTTTGAAGTGGGTCTGATTTTAGAACTTCGTGAGACCATCTTAAAAATATTATTTAATTTTTGATTTTTTGATACATAGGTGGTCTACATGAGCCAGGAAAATGTCTTGTTCTCAACCTGTAAGCTGTGAAAATTAGCTACAGAAATTGCTGATGCAAAATAAATATGGAATATAATCAGGTTATTTTAGACAACGGTATTTTCCTATCTGTATTATAATTCAATTTGTCATCATATCCTTTAGAGATACTTCAGTACACCGGTGTTGTTTCTAATAGGTTCTTCTAGTCTTTTTTCTAATCCCCTTTTCTTTTCTACTTTTCTGTTCATGCACTGTGGTTTATCCCATACTCCAGACCATCCAGAAAAATCTCAAAGCGCTACTCAATTTGAGCCTTTTTAGAGTAACCAACCTGTGACACTTAAAAAGAAAGCTCGGCTGTCAAAAGGCAGCTGCTTACCACTTTCTGAAAAGCAAGCCTGCTAATTCAGTAATTGCTTTTGAAAACCTCTGCCTTTGTGCCGAGCACGGCATTCTGCCACCCCAGCCCATGCCGAGTAGAAGGCTACTTCAGTGGGTGACACGAAACCAACTGGAGTTTTGCCACTTACTAAGGGCCAAATATGGCCATTTGCTTCTAATTCCCATTTTCACTTGACTTCACAAGCTTTACAACCTGGTGCCAAGTGAAAGCCAGACTATGAAGCTTGCAAGAGGGAAAAAAACCCAGTCAGACCAAAAAGTTTCAACTGAGATAAAACTGGAGATACATTCAAGCTATTTACCAACTTTCAGTGTTTCATGATCTGACTCACTGCAGCTTAACTTTCCATATTTCCGTGCTGCGCTGTTTGCTTAATCATTTGTCTATTCAGTTAGGAAAACAATAATTAAAAGGAAAAGTGATTTCCAAGAGTTATGGTTTAATTCATACTGTACACTTATTTCATTAACTGAAAGCAGTTCCAGAGTGATCTGCAGCAGGCATTAGGTAAAACCTAGTACTAACATACGACTTTACTCTATGGAATTAAGATGCTAAGTGAGTAGTCCACTGCAGAAAAGCTGTAAAGTTATATGATATGCTGGTAAAAATAATTTGTGGTGGTTATTGCAACCGACGTTCATTCAATGCAATTCTCCTCCCTGCCCCACATCTCAGCCTGCTAGCTCAAGATAGATGGCTATACATATATCCTATAACAACATACTTTCAAAGCAACCTGGCAGTCTACACAACAGCAGGCCAGTGGACATAGACCTCCCCTTCCCTATTGCTGCAGCATATATTTTGCATTCTTAATTTGTACAATTCCATTTTGAAATTTTTTTCCCAAGTATTTTGTTGCAGGGTGCAAATGGGGAATATTAAAGCCCAGTGCATACTCAGTCCTAAATTAGAGGACTGCCACCTCATAAATCCAACTGAAACACTAAGGTCAATTTTTGAAGTATTTTCTTTCACAGGTATCTATCACCAGACTGCCCGATTCTTGCATTCATAGTGAAAGGCACTCACAGGTCTTTAATAAAATGCCATCTAGTTTCCAGTTCCCATAATCCTCTTTGTTTACAGAACAAAGTCGTAACAGGCATGCCAGAATGAAAATGAGGATAATGTTCTTTCTATTCGATAGAAATGCCTCCGCAGCTTTTCAGAACGGGAATACCAGCCATCAGCAAAACACAGGACTGGTATCTCAAACAGAGTCCAAATTATATCTGATTCACTGATCCTTTTCAGTCCTTGCCTCTACCACTCACTGACACAAAGATCTTCTGCGCTTTGACACGCCCTTTGTCTTTATTTTAGAAAAAATAAAATGCAGAAAAAGAGAATAAGCATCTTCGAGAAGGGGAAGTACTTATATTTCGACAACTGCTTTTGTTTTAAAGCACAAAAAGGTTTCTCTCCCTTTTCCTCTACTCTGTATTGTTTAGGCAGTTTCACTATAGATGAGTCTATAGGCCCCTGCAGAGTTCTGCACCGGCTTTTTTTCTAAATGATACTAGCTGAAAGAAAACTCGGTAATAAATGTCATTTCTGTACTCTGGAGTACGCAATGCACCTTTAATACTTTCCCAAGTATACCAAGCTACACAGTAATAAAAAGAAGGATTAAACACTAATCTCTTATACCCATAATGCATCAACTGACTACACCTGCTAAAATCCAATTTGGTAATTAAAAAATATATCTACTGAACAGTCAAACCAGGAGACTAAAGGGAAAGTACTGTCTCTGCAGATAGCTAGCAGAAAACAGTTTCAAAATTCAGGCACTTAACACAAACCTATTTTTACCTCTATTCATTTTTATGTGACCTTAAGCAGTGTAAGAAACAAATACCTACAATTATGGTGCAGCAATTAAAGGGCAGTTTTATTGCTACAGTAATGACTTAAATATCTAGTAAAACCTAGATAAGCAGCTTCACCTTTTAGTCTATCTTTAGAAAACGCAAAAAAAAGTTAGCTGCTTCTTTTTTTCTCCCTCCCTCCTTGTTAGCAATAAGGAGAGCAAGAACAGAGAACAGACACTTTTATACGTTCTCTTTGCTAACTGTTCCTGGCCCAAAGTCCTTCTAGGCTTCAGGTTTCACGGTTTTTTTCTAGCTCTTCTTTCTTTCTTCTTTATCCCTCCTCCTCCCTCTCTCTCTAGGTGTTCCTGTTTTCTAGATGTTTTTAAACTTACTTTATTCTCTGATGCTCTCATTTTTCCTGCCCCCTCTTTCAACTGTGCTCCTGTTGGAGGTGCAGAGGTGCCGAAGCATTACAGCTGCAGCTCACACCTAGGCAGAAAGACCCTGTCACTGGAAGGCTGTCTTCAAAAAAATAAACTAATTAACTAAATAAAGAATAATGCAGGCTCCTGGAGTTTCTGTAAAGAACCAGGACTTGCTGAAATACCAAACGGGTGTGTGCTTTCAAATGAGCTGATGATCTGTTTCACCAATTCAACCCGTCAGCAGTTTTCCATGGTGGCTTAAGCTCCCACACTAAGAGGGGTTTAGGAACAACAACAGAACATAGGGGAGAAGCATGCATATATCACGTTTAGGCTGTATGTCACTTCTTACCATTAAAAGAAATAAAAAAACCCAAATAAAATATTTTCTCTTATTAAATTACAGGACTGCTCAGGCAGAAGCAAGTGTTGTATTTGCACTGGATTGCAACAAACAAAAATTCCAATCTCTTACAAAATGGCAGCAATCTTGCCAACACCCCTGTTTTCCATTAAAAAAAAAAAGTGTCTTCAAACACATGGGGGACCATTTAATATTCTGTATTCTGCTGCATACCCCAGGATACCCAGCACACATCACTTGGGAGCGCATTTTGTGGTCCCTCCCAGGTGGCTATGGATGCAGCAAGGGGAAAGGGGACAGTTTTCCCTAAAGTTGCTCTTTAACCTTACAAACATTTGAGCGTGGTGACCCTCCACAAACATCAGCGCTGCTTTTCCTCTCTCTTCTCCTTCCTTCCTCTGTCTAGTCTATCCAGCACTGGTGGCTTTTGTCACTCCCCCACAGGTCACTCCTCTGGGCACACTACAGTCTAGTTTTCCAAAGCTGCAATTATTTTTAATGATTTTTAAAAGGTCTCTAGTTGCCCTCAAGGTACCGTGGCAGCTCTGCATGCCGCTTCTTTCCTAAATGACGAATTCTGTTACCTCCAGGGGGGGAACCTGGAGAACCTCCCAGCCAGTGGAGCTGGACATGGACACATGGACACAACTGCACCAATGTCCCCACAGCAAACAGCGGGCACAGCCGATCTCAAAGCAGAAACACCCTATAATACAGGGATGCTCACTGCCTTAGCAAATGGATAATGGCGAAAAAATATCCTATTTGCTTGAATGCCGTGCTTTTCTATCAAAAAAGGGGCAAGAAACCTACCAGGTGCTGAACGGGGTGGAAGAAGAGCAGAGACAGCCTCACAGTACTTACACTGATGTGTTAGATAGCAATAAAAATCATAAATCCCAGGGATTATACTCTCACTGGATCATGTCCAGTAGGCCTCAGGCAGAAAAAACTAGTTGCCATGGCAGCTTAATGTTATCTAGTCAGACCTCAGGTTGTATTATTATTATTATTATTATTATTAATGTTCACAGATATCTGATCTTAAAAATCAAAAAAGCACGTGGTGACTGGTGCAGGCTAGTACAGTGTATTTCACAGCCAGGCCACGGTACTACTTCCTCTAAGAAAGCAGAGGACTCAAAAAGCTAAGTCAGTACATCTGTCTCATTATAAGGCAGTACCTGTGGGTGAAAGTAACGTCTAAATGGGTGTTCTCTTCCTCTGTGTATCGCTACCATCATTCAAAATGGCAAAGGTGATGTGCTAATTAATCATTAATTAATTAATCATTAAAGAGAGGAAATACCAAGAGAACTGGCAGGAAAATGCCTAATTTCATATATTTGATGGTACCTCTATCACCTGGGTTCTTCAATTCAGTAGCTTGTTATAGCATCTCTCATTCCCCCTAGAAGCAATAAATGTGTGTGGACACCTTAACAATAAACAAAGGACCACTAATATTAGCTACCCTGTTTAAATGAATTAGAAATATATACGGAATCATTTGACACTGCTGACCACGGAAGTTCACCTAAAACATTGCAACACCATAGTGAAACCTTAAAGTTGTATTCAGTCCTACACATAGCAGCAAAAAGTAATTAGTACATATTTTACATGTTTTTGCTCTTGAGCTAAAATAAGTACAATCATCAGAAAAAAAAATAATCCAGTGCTGGAATACATTTTAGTGACTGGCACTTAGTGAATGCTCACAGATGATTATTAATTACTTTCATCTTCTTGGCTGATTACCTAAACTATATTCTCAATGAGATGAAAACTGTCCATCATTGCAACGTTTCCAAATCTCAACAGCACAAAAGGAAAAACAAAAGAGGAAGAGAAATCTGGCTGCTTTGGGTCTGAGCTACGGACTCAGGACCTCAGACCTGAGTCTTTTCAAATTACTGTTTTATTTCAGGTAAGGTCCACCCGGCTCTAGGTAAGTTGGAGAAACACTAGTTGCAAGCAGAAGTGGTATTGTTGCATAACGTCTGACTGCACTATACAGTGCAAACTCTTTTAAATGACCAACATGAGGTCACTTATGTACAGCTGACACAGTTTAAGTCAAAATTCAAATGATGCTACTTTCATTTAAGAACATTTACCATTCTTTGCATATCTTGTCTTGGGATTACAAAATTACAAGGCTCAAATAATCCACTTAAATTCAAATTGCTGGTAATAAAATTTACAGGAATAAAAAAGGTGTTATGCTAGGAAAAAACACTGATAAAACCTGTTTTCTTTGCAAAACTCAGGCAAGCGTGACAGCAGCACAACATGGTACCTGGATTAATACAGGAAGGGGAAAAAAAAAGTATCCTTGGATACAACATGCAGACAAATGAGAGCGGTACAGACAGACTGCATTCAAGAGGCAACTTCCAATACAACCACTGCAAAATTAAGACATACTTTAGGATCCTATGCCAAGACAATGTTGTGCAAATTTATGCAATTTATTCCAGGTGGGAAGAGACAGAGACAGAACTGGCTGAACAGACTCTCATTTAACAATCGTGATTCAGTCCAGCCACAGAAGAACAGAAAAGAAAGAGAACAGATCTTCTGATATATTTGAAGATACGCTTCCTATGATAAATGCAGCATTTTTTATTTTTTGTGTGCGCGTGTCTAGACTTTCCTGTGGGCCTTGTGAGCACAAAACACAAGACACTTGACATTCAAATTGTGTTAGATTGGAATAATGCCTGAAAATGGCAGAGGCTTGACTGATTGAACTAGAACTGAAAATTCTACTTTTAGGAAAGCCTAAGGACAGAGTAGGATATTACCTTTCTGAACCCTTTTGCTAGGTTCAACAGTTACTTGAGCTTCGAGACCAAAGATTACAGTTATAAATATCGCAATGAAAACCCCACATGTGCTAATAGCTCCTAAAGGGAATCATTAGGATTCATTTCTGGATGTGGCAATTAACCTATTACTGTCTGAGTCAAGACTAGTTTGCTGAGAAGCAGTGAAGTATTGTACTCCATGCAGTCTTGGTTTTTCAATTATTAGTCACGACATCCTAAGTTTCTTACTAAAGATTACGCAGCATCAGCTTCCAAGCTCCCAGACTGGAAAGTGTCTGGGGATTATCCCTACAGCAGTCAGTATAATGGGACTGATCCTTGACTGAGAGTCCTAGGTACTAGATGAAAATAGTAATAACTTCTAACATTTACATGAATCAAACAAGGTCCAAGCACCTGGATAATGGAAACATTCAGTGGCAACTTCCAGAATCAACACATCACAAAAACGAAACTCAATTTGCCTTTGGAAACCCAAGTAGTGTCTTATTCCAAGAGGAAGGGATTCCTCGCTTTGCTTAACAAAATACTAAATATTTGTTTCCAAAAGGAATCTGAGTGGAAAAGTCCCATTGTAATAAACATTTCAATGGCTATTTCAACTGCCATCTGTATTCCTCTCAATTCTCCTCAAATGTTTGAATTCCCCAAAAAGACACCTGTGGCATTCACTCATGAGAACAAACATCTCTTTTCATTTCCTCTCCCCAAAAACAATGCCAGTTTGCAAAGAGAATAAAGAATGCCACGCTACGCTTGCCATGTACTTCAGAAAAATACTACCCAGTGTGGCCTACAGTAATGACTGCTGATGCAGAGATATTTTTAGGATAAGCATTATCATGAACATCTTGTACAAAGATCACCGAAATGCTGTACTTTGATAGCTAATATAAGCAGATTCATGATCTATCTAAATGACTGTGAAAGTTACTCATGGCAAAATTCTTTCCTTTCCTGGTGCATGATGTGCAGTTCCTCTCCAATAAATCTCAGACACTTACTATAACCAAGACATGTCTTTGTATGCATATGAAAATGCTTTCGGTCCATAAACGCAATAGTTTCACCTATCGAGAGAAGACGAAATCATTCAGCGAGACAACATACTGAATTTCTGTTGAAACAAAACCGTAGAGCGTGAAATAGCAACCTGTCATCAGATGTTGGGAGTCTGATGTTCATCAGCGGCAGCTAAAACCACCCTCTCCTCCCACCTATGTCTGAGGGAATTGACAGCCATCTGCATGCAGGTCTGGCCAGTCTACGTCCTGCAGGCAAGGACTGGAGTCAAACTCCGCAACACTGTTTAGGATCTATTTCACTAGGGTTTAGGGCTGTGTTCTAGGAAGTTTAACAAAAAAAAAAAAAAAAAACCCCAAACCAAAAAACCCCACACATAACAAACCAAACCCCCCCCAAAACACAAACAAAACCCCAAACGAACCCAACACAAAAAAACCCACAAAACAATCCCTCCTCAAACACGCACGCCCTGAAAATCAAACAAAACTAAACCCAAGGCTCCATGTTTTCTATTCAAGTAACTTCAGTGCAGGTCTTCTCCACTACAATCTGCTTTCTATTAAATTGTGCACACTGTAATTGGAGAATGGACCCATATCCACATCACCGTACCTCATTTTACATTAAAGGTGAGGAATTCAGTTGCCCTCAGGAGGAGGCTCCCAACGAACACAGCCTGAGCGTCCGCAAACACAGGCTTGGCAGTTGTCGGAAAGGCACTATCCAGAACATGGGGCATCATGCGTCTTCGGCTTTGTTTGGACAGGCTGCTCACAGGGATGGTGCTGCAGACCTTCCCGCCCAGTGGAGAGAGTCCACATGGCTGGTGCCTAACACTTTGACGAGGTAATCGGACAAGTTAGCAAGGAATATAATCAATTTGAACAGCCATCTCAGTTGAGTGCTCTGAGTCCAGAATAACTCTTACTAACTTAGGCAATGCCTACGGTAAATGAGTGATGCGTTATTTTGATTTGCCTCTCAGGGCTCAGATAGTGGTATCTAAAGCTCACCTTCCCATGAGAAAGGGTTTTCTGCAAACTAAAAGCAGCCTCTTCAGCAGCAGGAAGAAGCAGCAAGTGAAATGGAACAGATCTGACCTTACACTAAACATCTGAGCTACATTTTAAAATACTGGCACCGAGACATTATTACTTTGCTTTGATATGCTGCCAAGGGAAAGCAAAGAGCCATTGAAAATTGAACTCCATTTAGAAGTCACGTTCATTTTTCAACAATCCTTGTAATACTGTGTACATAACTTAAGGATATTACAAAAGACAACAGACTATGATGTCATAAAATAATATTCATATAAAGGTCTTAACAGATTTATGCTTAGTAGTGTCATAAATCAGAAAAATTACCAAGGAACATATAAGTGATGCCACAAATGAATTTTGTACAGTAACTTGGGTATACAGAAAGGCATTTGGGTAAAATTAAAAAGACTTTTAGATCACGAGCACACAACATAGCTGCTGTTGTTCATTAGAAGTTAACATTTTTATAAAGTTCATTACAGTGCTTTTTTTTTTTTTTAAATGCAGAGATGTCACTTTTAATGCGCAACTGTTGGCATTTTGCCCATTATAGACTAACGTACCCATTTCAAAAAATCTGGTATCACCAATCTACACGCTTTTTCCTTAACTCCTTTGTTGCTGGATGTGTCCAATACTACAATTAAACTTTTTCTTTGAAGACCAAGGGAACAGAATAACTTGAGACATCTGATATATTAGTCATGCAACTGTGATTTATCTGTGGTACTCAAAAAGCCCTCAGGATAAAAACCAGTAACTGCATTCAATCTATTTACAAATCACATTCAACTGTCTCACGTACAGCTGCATAGCTTTGTTTTTACTTTAGCTTACCTTCAGATTCGATAAGATTTCTGCTTTTTTTGCCAAGTACTGCAATGTTAACTTGGTTTAGTATTAATTAATCTCCCTTTCCTTAATATATCTTGACTCAACCATGTCTTTTCTTAACCTGCCTTCTACATATGACACAACTAGAGTCTCTGCCTTCACATTTTTCAACTAGATGCCTCCATGAGGTGCTTGCTATAAAATGAGTCCATGCTGTTCAGGGCAGTACTATGGCTACATAAATCCTTGTCCCTTAGATGCCAGTGAGATCTCTTCTATTATTCTCCCAAATGGGAAGGATAGGGAGAGAATAAAAAAGTCTCAGATTCAAAGGTAGCAGACACAATGGTCTTCCCAAAATCTTGATGCAGGGTGACAGAGCCAAGAGAAACAGCAATGCCTTAGGAAATGGATCTCCCTCATCTGGGACAGCTAACCACACGGTATTTTAGGAGATAACAATGTGGGACATATCGCTTCTTTACACTATTCCATCAAATGCATTCTCTCCATCACAACTAGAGATACTCTTACCTAATGATGGATGAAGAGCGAATGTAACTCATGCTATCAGAAACAATTCTTAAAGCCATTGTAACAAACAGGCAAGACCTGAATTCAGAAGGCTTCCACAAAGGAATCAGAAATCTGCACAAAGGTCTGTAAAGAAAAATTGGAACGTAATTCTGCGTAACCATAAAAATGAATGAGAAAAAACAAAACACCACTCTAAAAACACAGTCCTGAAAACCTGACATCACTTAAGGTATAGATAGAAATCTTTGTCTTCTTATTTTAAAAAAAATAAATTAGTATGATTCATATAAATGTTTCCTCTCTTGTCAAATAGGACCATTCTCTCTTTGTAGCCTCATCAGGTCACAAGCGTAGTCGAGCCTGTGGTGTTCGCTGACCTGAAGGGAAAACCGAATAGTTAAGAACAAAAAACCTGTCATTTGTCTAGATGAAAATGGAAATGATCCATCTTTCCCTAAATGTCTTTTCAGTCAGGTAGCAGGTTGTTGGGTTTTTTTAAATATTTATTAATAATATTTGATACTTTTCTTTGTTGTGGTCATCAACTGTAGAAGGCTATGTGGGGTTTTTCATTAATGTAAGAATGAAGGCTTAGTCCTCTACTTTTTTCACCTGAGTCTGAAATACATTTAGAAGGCCTAGTCAACAAATTTATATGACTTTGAATTAGAGGACTGGCTCATCAAAACTAAATACAGTTTTGATACTGTTTAATGCTGTGCTATAAAATATAGCTGTGTTCCAAAATTAAATTTACCAAGTTTTTAAAAGGTGTATTTATGTTTCCTAACATAGTACTTTATTACATTTACTGGACCAATAGAGAAGTCTACATTTCTCATCTGCTCAGAAACATATTGTGCACATGCAGTAATGATTTGACTACTTCCTTTCTTTACCACGGGTGATAAATTCAAAGAAAAAGAAATGACAAACTTTTGGGTGGCTTCAAATGCATCAAATACAGAACATGATCAAAAGAAGCATGACCAGAAGGTCGAGGGAGGTGATCCTGCCCCTCTACTCCGCTCTTGTGAGACCCCACCTGGAGTACTGCGTCCAGCTCTGGGGGCCCCAGTACAGGAGAGACATGGAGCTGTTGGAGCAAGTCCAGAGGAGGGCCACAAAGCTGATCAGAGGGCTGGAGCACCTCTCCTGTGAGGACAGGCTGAGAGAGTTGGGGTTGTTCAGCCTGGAGAAGAGAAGGCTCCGGGGAGATCTAATTGCGGCTTACCAGTACCTGAAGGGGCCTACAGGAAAGCTGGAGAGGGACTGTTTATCAGGGAGTGTAGTGACAGGACAAGGGGTAATGGCCTTAAGCTGAAGGAGGGTTGATTTAGATCAGATAATAGGAAGAAATTCTCTGTGAGGCTGGTGGTGAGGCACTGGAACAGGTTGCCCAGAGAGGTTGTGGATGCCCCCTCCCTGGAAGTGTTTAAGACCAGGCTGGATGAGGCTTTGGGCAACGTGGTCTAGTGGAGGGTGTCCCTGCCCATGGCAGGGGGGTTGGAACTAGATGATCTTTGAGGTCCCTTCCAACCCAAACCATTCTATGATCTAAGGTAAATAAAAACGGTGGAGTAAAGGAGGCAAGGAATGGGGCATAGCATCTACCCCTGCCCCCATCAATGCTGTTTTACTGGGTAACTCAAGGAACATCTCTCCCTGGTCAAAGAGGAGTTTCCCTGCAGAAGCAAAAGGGAGGTCGAGAGATGAGAGGTGAGGAGGATCCACTGCTACAGAGCTGAGCCGGGCAGTTTCACACAGTGCATGGCAAGCACCATCTGAGCCCAACCACAAGCAGCTTCTACTCCTCCTATAATCGCTACAGACCTCTGTCTTTCCAACAAGAGAAGCCGTCCATCTCAGCCTCTCCTCCTCTGGTGAGGAATTAACGCGCTGACACACAAACACACAGCTCGAGAACACAACATCAAATGACACAGAAATGCCATAGCCCTGAGTTTTCGAGTGACGCCGCTGCAGGGGCAGCTCTGCCATGCAGCCAGGACAAGGGGTCACGCAGGTCAGCAAAATATCAAGGGCAGCAAATTGTTTAGTGACTATTTTGTTTACTGTGCAAGTGGCTTTTGACTAGGAGGGGTGGTAATTCTTTCCAGCTTGCCGTGGGCAGTGAAAGCTATAAAAGCATTTGTTCTTGACTGGTGTCTAGGGAAATCAGGCTGAGTCCCAGGTCTGTTTCTTTATCAAGTTTGTCAAGCAGTACGCTACATGTGGCACACTTTTATATCTTTATTTCTCTCTTCCCCCCACCCCAATTATTCCACGTAAAGTGTCCAGAAAGAGTATTAAGCATGCCAGTTAAAAAGCAAACAAAAAGCAGGCAAACAAATCCCTCCGACACTCAGTATTTAGCAAGCTGCTTTTGCAAAGGTTTACAATTCGAACAAGAATTTGCCCTCATCTTCATAGGAAAACACAATGCCATGCAGATTCCTCATGAGAAAAATCTCTCTCAGGCTAAAGATTCCCATGGCAAGTTGAAGGAAGCAAAAAATGGCTGAAAAATAATTTATTTACAGGTTGGCAGAAGTTAAGTGACAGTGCCCACTAGTAGGCATTACCAACAATAAAAACAGAAATATGGATTTTAAAAGCTTATTTATGGACCATTACGTAGTTTATGCTGCACCGCTATCACATGTTAAATGAGAAATTACAATACAACTGGTGACAACTGGGAATTTCAGTAATAACCTTGAACAATCATTTTATCTTTCCCCCCAACCTTTATCTAGGAAAGAGTGCAATTTTTGTCAAAACTCCTAAAACTGAAGTCTACTGTAAAATATTACATTCTTTGAAGAATAAGAAGGTGACTTTGGCTAATACTGATCCATTTACAGAGAGGAACAATCCACCTTTCAAAATGAAAATGTTCATTTAACACGAAACATTGAAATGATTAAAAATTTAACAGATTATGAATTGTGATTATTAAACGCAACTACTAACAATAACTCAGGAAAAAGTGCTTTGTCTTTTAGGTTATTTTGATAGCACACAGTAGATTAAAACTAATTATAGTTTCAAGGTCATCATCATTATGTAACTCAATGCCCACATCAGTCAATTTACTAAAAACATTACATACACATGAAACAAATGATTGATGGTGCAACTGAACAACTCAAGGAGGGCAGACATAATATTAGGGTGGATTTAAGCAGAACCTGAAAAGCCTGAACCAACCAGCCATAGCCTGTTAATGTAGTAAGTCCAATCAAATCAAACTTAAGTTCTTAAAAGTCTCTATAAAACCCTAAAACCATAAAAAAATTAAGAAAAATTAAATAAGCCTCCTTTCCCCTTCCACCTCCAACTTTTAAGCATTATTTACTGTGCTGCTCTGCTAAAATTGTTGCTGGTGTCTACTGGAAATTTGAGTTCATGTTTTCCAAAAAAACCCAAAGATTGAAAGCGTTGAAGTAATCTTGGTATTATTTATACTTGCTTTAAATGAGGCGAAAGAGGAAAAAATGAAGAGACTGCTACATAAAAAAGAAATGCTTGAGTTTTCACTTGCGATTTCATTTAAAAGTTAAACAGAAAACCTTCCTGGACATGCATCTCACATTGATACTTAATAAATAAATAAAACTTCAACAACCAAAGACCAACTTTTCCAGAATAAAGTCATCGTGTTTGCAAAGAAAGTGCTAAAGGGAAACAAGTCGATACCAGAAACCTCTCAGTACTACACACTGGTGTTGATTTGGGAGAGTCTAGTATGCATGAGAACTGCAAGATTGCATCCCAGGGAAATGAAAAGGAGCTATGACACAGTTTCTGATGCTTGGAATCTTTCCACTGAAGGGAGGATTTGCTCCTGTGGCTTCTCCTAAAATTTCTCATGGCTAACACAAAAAAAAAAAAAAAAAAAAAGAAACAAACAAACAAAAAAACAAACAAACAAAAAAACCAAACACAAAAACCCCCAAGGCTGACAAAACATGACGCATGTCCCAGTCTCCCCCCCTCCTTGACAGCATATCCCCATGTCCCTCAATTAGGCTGCTCTGCAGAGACCCTGGTAGAAAACCAGAGGAAATGTTTCTAAACAGACAGTGCTAAGGGAATACACGACTGGTCTCAAAAGCCGCACAAAGCAAGGGGGAAATGCTTCTGCCAAGTTAGTTATGGCCCTGGTCATACACATCACGGGTTGCTCCCATTTGTTCCGCTGCAGACAACAGCTCCACTAATACTGTCTTATGCCCAGTCCTTTCTTGCTGTCTGCAGGCAAGTCCTTACTAACCCTTTTAACTGTATCAACACAATGCTTGCAGAAATCAATTCTATCTTTAAGATACTGTATTCTGACATACAAATAAATTAATGGTCTACAACAAACACTAACTGGATGCAGCATCTTGAGGATCTCAGGTGGATTTGAAGGCATATATAACACAAGCAGAATTGACAAAAGATCCTTAATAAAGATTTCCCAACATATATAAGTATTATCTATTTAGATGTTTATCTCTATATTTTTACATTACATTCCGGTTGCCAGCAGAATACAACAGCAGCCGCTCAGGCTGGAATTTGCCATGAGAGAGTTGTCTTTTCCTTTTGCCTCAGCATATGGGTCTCAGCCATTTCTGAAAGCGACAGTAGGAAAAACAGTTGCTTTACTCCTACAGATGCCCATGCTAACTACCCTGACACAGCCCATCGCAGGGATGGCATGGTGTTCTTGACTGTCGCAGCTATAAACTACAGATAGCTACATTATCTGTAACTACTCTTCACTTTAGCCAAGAGACCAGTCTTGGATCCAGCTTCTCCTAGACAACTGTAAGGAAACAGAACAACCGTAATTCCCAAAGCCCCTAACCTCATGGGAGACAACACGGGCTGCCCTTGAAACCATATTTCATCACCAGTTTTCTCTAAGCAAGTGGCAGAGAAGTACCTTATACAGGAAGGGATATAGAGGCCACAGTTGTGGGGCAGATGAGCACTGGAAAAGACATGCAATGTTGCTGCTCAGAGAACACACACCATGAACGATCCCCTCCCCCTGCCCCCAAACTCTGCAGATTTGCAAATCTGCAAACTGACAACTATACAGAAATCCTAGAACTGTAAGTATTTTGACTATCTAAACTTAAATTTGAAACCAGCAATCATTCAAGAAGGCGGCACACATGGGCAACAAAGACCACGCAGAACACAAGATTCAGTACATCTCTATTCAGTGGCAGGAAGGCATCTATTATCAGATGCAGAATGGGCCTGAAATGCAAAGAAAGCCAGCATTGTTGCAGGCATTACTGGGAACATCCTAACTGCTCGTTACAATTATTCAAAGAAAGATGAGCTGGGACAATCCCAAAATAGTAAAACTAACAAACCAAAGCTTAATTCTTGCAATAAAACTGAAACCGAAGGAAGCACGTAAAGTACTTAGGTACTACCCAGAAAACTCATGGATAAAAACTGCCTGGAGGTTGGCCTTCACAGCCCATCTCGGCAAGCTCACTATAGAGCAGCAGTGAAAGATGCAGTCAGCCTTTTAGACATGGTTGTCTTGGAGACACCAGAACACACTGTATTGATGACAAAGGAAACAAAAAGCTGGATGCACTTTCTAAGGCTTTTTAGTCTGCTCTCTTTCATGTGTAGTTTACGGAGGGCCTCCCTGGGATGGGTATGCGGAGAATGCTGGCAGCAGGACCAGCTCACTGAGGTAGAAATCCGCGCTTGCTTCGGACAGCATTTCATGCAGCCCCACAGCACCCTTTATCCCTAGGAACACCAACACAGCAGCTCCAGCAAATGAGACTCATATTTGCTCACTTTGAAGGTTTAGCTCTGCACGAGCGTTAAACCCTTCCACGTAAGGGTTTAGTTTAGCTCTTTAAGAGAAATAAAGCAAGCAGCATCTCCTGGTTTGTGCAAGGGCTCTGGTGCTGCCCTGGGGACTCTCACCATTTATCCGAGTGGTCTTCTGTGAGGCTCCTCCCCAACTATAGGCAGAAATCCGGCAACATACTTTGAGGTAACAGAGCCAGAGAGTTTCCAGCAGCTAGCAGAGGAACAGTTTGTGGCATTTAGGCCGTAACTTACGAAAACAGCAACTTCTGTCTCACTGCAATTGAGATACGCATAGAAAAGAATTTCCATGGAAGTTTATTTTTTAAAGAGGCCATGAATAGTGAATCCTTCCTATTCCAAATACCGAGTAACGCTTGTAACTCTGTAATGTGTATAACTTCCCATACCAAACTCCGTCAGATCCTAGCTTTGTGAAGAGATAGGCCAAGCATGTAATTTTGTCCCCCTTTAACCTGCTTGGAGAGGAAGGCTATTACCATGAAGCAGCACTAAGTCTGAATGGACCTCTTCTATGCTGCACAGTAATATGTGCAGCGTGTACAAGGATCTTTGCAATTTGCAGTACTCCTCATTGGTAATGTAATTCAGATCTGCATCAGAGGATGCCATGACAACAATAGTAACTACTGGCTTTAGACACAAGCTGTCACACGCACCTATCAGTCCTTGAATTAAGTGCTAACACTTAGGTCTAGCTGGATAGTGTGACAACACAAGTCTAAATATACATGCTGCAAGGGTTCTGGCTCCCTGTCTCCACATCTAAACCTCTTGTAGGACAGGCGTGATACTGACTGTTACTTGCAAAGAGAGCACAGGGGTTGTAGCTATTTCTCACCAAAAAAAGATGGAAGGTCTCACCCTGCCACAGGTCGTCTGCTTGCATGAATGTTTATAAATTTCCTGATTTCACGGGCTGCTGACTTTTATATGCCCACTCTCAAATTCAGTGAGTACACCAAAAATTGTGCATGATATATCAACATTCAGTTCTGACTGACAGTAGGATGGGTGAAGATGAGACGAACAGGGAAAAATTGATAATTTTCCACACCATAACCTCCTTTTCCTTCGAGCTGCTCCTCTCTTTTGTCAGTACAGTCGACTGAAAAGGATGGAAGGAGTGAGGCTACGCAAAGATAGGTGTTAACTCTTTGCCTTCCCAGTCTGTTCTGAAGGGTTATAAAATGGAAGATAATAGGTACCTAACAAAGGGATATTGGAATAATCAGCATCACCACCATCACACCTTAGAAGACCTCTCAACACCTTTACGTAGAAGTACACATCTGTAGTAGATGATTGCTGCCCTCTCAGAAGTATGACTGGCAACAGCAGAAAGCCTGGGTCAAATGATGCAAAAGACACTCCACCTGATGGGATTAACTGCTGCTGGTGTCTTTCTGAATCAGATCTGCCTATGCAATAACGCAGCATTAAGATCACCATCTCTCTCAATTTCAGCCCATTTGTCTTGCCACTAAATGCAAATCAGTATATTAACTGAAGTGCTGAAAGCAGCACTTTTTGGTACTGCTAAAAACCAAACTATTTATAGATGCCACAATATGGATTTTGGAATCTCATTTCAGGCATCACAGCTTAGGCATATCCAGGCCAGGCCAAACGTTATCAAGGTAGAATTCCCCTCAGTTGGAGAGCCTGTGATTTCAGCAGGGTTTAAAAAAACCAAACAAACCCAACAAAAAAAAAAAAAAACCAAACAGAAATCCTGTCCCCCTGGAAAGCATAACTCAACCGCCACTCAGGACACCACTTGACTGTACCCTTCCCAGTGCTCAGCCTGCGGTGCTCGCTTTTCTGCTAAGGCTTCAGTATCCTGCAGCAATGTTGTCTTGCAGAGGCATGCCACGAATAGGACATAATGCCATCCATACTGCCTATGCTGCTTTGCACCCACAGCGCGAAGCTTACTTAACTGGTTGACGCTGACAAGTCTCTTTTTTGTATGTCTGTAATGTCATAGGTCTGTACTTGATACAAACAAGATCTACCCAACATCCCAGCTTTTTCTTGGGTACAAGCCAAAAATCCAAGGAATGTGGATTGACTACTTATGGCTGCAGCATCCTAATGACCAGTGCTTGGTTGTTCTTTATGAAGTGCAGTCTTTGATTTGTCAAACATCCTGAAGTCAAAGGGGTGCATACTGTGTACATCTATTATGTATAATGCAAATCTGCTACTATTGCCTTAAAAAAAATTCAGCAGTGCAAGTACAAATTTGAAAACTGTGTTGGTTTTCCAGACTGGACCAACCTGGCAGAATAAAAATGCCTCTTTGATGCATCATTTAGAGATTCTTTGATAATGAGTAAAATCGATACACTCTATGTACAGATGACCTATTCCTTGGTTTAGCTACCTTGTGTACCTGAAGCATCCGTGACAGTACAATTCAGTAGGATTTATGAAGAAAAAAATATTCTATTCCCTCAGTTACTAAATTTCAAACCCAAACTATCCAAGATGATTAGAGAACACCAGTGGTAGAGCGAAAGATCCTGCCTCTAAGATGGACACAGGTGAATTCCACGTTCATGGTATCATGATTCCTGCTGTGAAGTTGTGTCGGGTTTGCATGGCAAGGTTTTGGTAGCGGGGGGGGGGGGGGGTGGGGTGTGTGTGTGTGTGTGTGTCTACAGGGGTGGCTTCTGTGAGAAGCTGCTGGAAGCTTCCCCTGTGTCTGACAGAGCCAATGCCAGCCGGCTCTAAGACGGACCCCGCACTGGCCAAGGCCAAGCCAATCAGCACCTCTGTGATAACATATTTAAGAAGGGAAAAAAACAGTTAGAGAGAGCTTTTGCAGCCGGAGAGAGGAGTGAGAAGATGTAAGAAACTCTGCAGACACCAAGGTCAGTGCAGAAGGAGGGGGAGGAGGTGCTCCAGGCGCCGGAGCAGAGATCCCCCTGCAGCCCGTGGTGAAGACCATGGTGAAGCAGGCTGTCCCCCTGCAGCCCATGGAGGAAGGATGAGGGGGTGTAGAGATTCCACCTGCAGCCCGTGGAGGACCCCATGCCGGAGCAGGTGGAGGCACCTGAAGGAGGCTGTGGCCCGTGGGAAGCCCACGCTGGAGCAAGCTCCTGGCAGGACCTGCGGACCTGTGGAGAGAGAAGCCCACGCCAGGGCAGGTTTGCTGGCAGGACTTGTGACCCTGTGGGGGACCCCACACTGGAGCAGTTTGCTCCTGAGGGTCTGCACCCCATGAGAGGGACTCCATGCTGGAGCAGGGGAACGATGAGAGGAGTCCTCCCCCTGAGGATGAAGAAGCGGCAGAAACACCGTGAGATGAACTGACCGTAACCCCCACTCCCCGTCCCCCTGTGCCGCTGGGGGGGGGAAGGTTGAAGCTGGGAGTGAAGTTGAGCCCGGGAAGATGGGAGGGGTGGGGGGAGGTGTTTTAAGATTTGATTTTATTTCTCATTCCTCTACTCTGTCTTGCTTGGTAATAAATTAGATGAATTCCCTCTCTAAGTTCAGTCCCTTTTGCTCGTGACGATAATTAGTGAGTGATGTCTCCCTGTCCTTATCTCGACCCACAAGCTTTTTGTTATACTTTTTCTCCTGTCTAGTGAACGAGGGGAGTGAGAGAGCGGCTCTGGTGGGCACCTGGCCCCCAGCCAGGGTCAACCCACCACAAAAGTTTATAGGAAGTTTACAGGAATCAAGCTGTGCTGTCACTATTTCGTATGTTGATCCCAACAGTAAAGACTAGGCTTAGAAACACAGGAGTACATTTTAAGGATGATGCATGAGGCAGAATACACTATACAACATTCTTTCTCCATCCACTTCCATTTTGTGAAGAAAAAAAAAAAGAAAAAATATTACAGGAGATTCATATTGCATCTATTTCAAAATGTTGCACTAGAGACACATTCCAACAGGCAGGCAGAGCAGCTGAAGAATGAACAAGCTAGACACTTGCATGCACTTTTGCATCAAAATCACATTTCAGGTTGGATGCCTGTCCATGGCCTACCTCATTCTCTCAGAGAATGATCTCAAAGGCAGCTCATAATTGGGACACACGAGATGTTTTTACACACCGAATCCATGGACATTTGGTAAAACAATTACATGACCATAATGTACATCCATAGTAAGGAGACTTTTAGCAAGTCCTTTTGTATTTCCCTACATCCAATTCAAAAACCAAAAACCACACACAAAAGCCTCCTCTTGACTCCCATAAAAAAACCTGAAAGCTCTAATCCTACATTTAAGACAAACTATAATTAAGATCATCTACCACATCTATTTATAGCTAGGTACAGTTGAAAAGATAACATACTTTTACTGATAGCTGAATTGTTCCATTGTGCCCTCAGCATATCAGACGTCTATTAAAATTATTTTACCATAGCAAAGCTGGGAAACAGCAAATTAGAGGTTAGTTCCTTAGAGAGCATTCCCCTCTGCCCCAGCTCAAAATCTAGAGTATCATTGCAGCTCAGTGTCTCAGACCTTTTGTAAGGGTCTGTGTTCCATGTGGCTGATGTACATGGACTGTCAAGTTTCAAAGTTACCACTGACCCACCTACTAGGTCCTGTTACAACAAAACCTAAAACCAACAAAAAGGAACATAACTGTGAAAACGAGAACCTGGAGTATTTTCTTCCTTCCTTTTCTTATAGGAAAGAATGAAAGTCTGCACACCTACTACCAGACGGGTAATAAACTTCTGTATGTTTTCTGTATCAGCAATAATCAGCCAATGGACTAAATTTTCACAAGATTTGATGCCCAAAATAAGTATTTGCAAACCAACATACTGCAACTTTTATTACTAAGTAGAACAGGTTTTCTCATTCTTTGCAGCAGGAGCCACTTGCTTCCATTACTCTGTTTTATGGGAATTCTGTTCCTTATTTAGACTTCAGCATTAAGTGCTTGCATGGTTTATGATACAATTCTAAACCCAGGTCTGTTTCCAATTTTCCAAATCCAAACCTCCATCTTAACAGACACAGTCAGAATCACAGGGATAAAGGGCGATCATGAAGGAATGACATGTTTGTAATGTAAACATACACAGTATGACACCACACAATCAAAAAACGTACTTTGCAGCCCTAGCTAATACATACACCATGAGGTCATTTGTAGGATCTGCTTGATTGACTGGAAAGCAAAGCTTAAACCAGCAAAATCTTTTTTGTATTTATATTAATACCCTCAGTCAACAGGACTACTTACATGCTTCAAACTGGACATATGTAAATTCCCTGTGGAGATGCAGTCCTAGACTGTTAACATATCTCTGTATTCATACAGTAGCTGAAGTACAAGTTTTATACTCCTGCTGCTAAGATCACTTTTATAGCTCCAGCTGGTATTTACCTCCATGCTGTTCCTGTGGTAGAAACTAGCAGGATAAAAAATTTGGTAGGAGATGTGAGTAAAAAGGTATCTATGACTGATTGCTTTATTTAGTTATCTGCTTTGAAAATAGCAAAAAAAAAGTTTAAAAAAAAAAAATCACTGCAAGCCCATCAGAGCAGGCTCTTAATACTATATTTTAACATTATTTCCTCTAGCTCATTTTCCCCTTACTTTTTTAAATCTGTGTATTTATTATATCCCTTCCCCATTTTCTCCAGCTAAATCCCTTTTCTATTGTGCAGATGCAAAAAAAAAAAAAAAAAAAAAAAAAAAAAACCACACCACAATAGCAAAATGAGCCTGTATGCCTGCTGCGGGATTGTGTCACTGAAGCAGAAGGAAGTTCACTAGAATTATATACTGTCAGCTCTGCTCTACTCCCACTGATGCTCACGGAGAATCTTACTGTACAGGAGGGAAAAGAGATGCAAAGCTCTAGCATACAGAAAATATGTATGGGGGAGAGAAGCAAAATGGGAATCCTGGTGTATAATAAATATTTCAGACACTGACTGCGTGCATAACAGCTTGCTAAGCAGAAGCAACAGGAGTGCTAGCTCTATAATCAACGGTCTTCCAATTTGCTTCCAAATTATAGGTGTGTATAACTCATGGAGCTGGGGGTAAATCATTGCTTAAATTCAGTAATGTCAAATAAACTATACATTAACAATTAAATGTTTTTCCCCTCTAATGCAAAATTCATAACATCAAGTCTGACAAGTTCCTTTTCAGCTAAAGACACAGCTAAGTACACTTCACAGAAGAGATCTGGTTGCCTGTGAAGTTATTAAATAGACTCAGAACCACTTCAGTTCTCACAGGAGAGTCATTCAAGCTTCTGATGGACAGGAATCTTATTTTTAAAATAATTTCAACATTTGAGACTTCAAAATAGATGGGTTATTGCTACACTTATTCCAAAGTGGTCACATTCCTCCATTAGAAATTCTCTGGTAAAGAGCCAAAGTTTACTCATAACACTGCTGAAAAACTGATTTTTCAAAGACTGTATCTGTAATTGATATTAAAAGCTCCATTTCCATTTTGATAGCAGAACAAAAGACTAAAAGACCAAGAGTGAATTGAAACTTTTTGTATTAACCTGTTTCCATTAAAAAATGTTTTCTTTAGCCTTTATCCAAAGACAAGTACTAGATATGTAAGAGAACCTTACACACATTCAAAAGGACCGTCAACAAGCTTATTTTCAGAATTACAGCTTACCCCTAACAAAACTGATACTATTAGTAGTCAGGGATACAGAAAAATGTAGAGTGTACTCAGAACGTAAAGCAACAGGTTTTCCTGTATTTTAGAACACTTGCATTGTGTGTATATACACACATGTTCTAAGCACACATACTAATAAATATATATGGATGCATTTCAATGCCTTAGGACACCGAGTGCTATTTATCTCATCCCTAAGTGAACTCTATATTTAAATCCTTGATATGGGGATACTGCTGATGTTTTAGCGTTCATGTAAATGGTCATATCTTCAGCTGATCCTCCAAAGAACCAGACTTCCAGAAAGTATCTGGCACATCTTTTACCCCATTTTCTATTCAATTTATCAAATAAAATATAAACATTTTCAAGACGGCAATGACTGGCTGAAGATGGTGGAATTCATTTCATAGTGAGTCCAAGCGTCTCATCATCTGGATGCTTTCTGTACTCAACTGAGAGACAAATTGCTTTCCTAAAGGGTTAAGACAGGCTGGGCAAACTGCCATCTAAAAATAACTCCCTCTCCACTGGAGAGGCCAGAAGCCAGATAACATACACGAGATGTTTATCAATGAAGGAGAAGTTTTATATGAAGAAGTAACTTTCATTAGGCCAACTCGCATAGTTTAAAAAAAAAAAAACAAAACAGAAGAGTTGAGGCGCATAAACCCTTTTTTGTTTCAAAAATCCTCACAATGTTATTCTCAGCTGGGCAAGTATTCCTATTCTGGAGGAAAGGTGAATGTACAAAGTCAAAAGATTTGCCCACAGCTGCTGTGCAAACCACCAGTAAACTAAGATCAAAGATCAAGTGGTCCTGGATGTACATTTGGGGGGCTCCTTCCCCAGCTAACATCACTTCTCTGATGCTTCTGGAGTGCTTGCGCTGAACAGAGAGAAACTTGTGAAAATGCCTTAAGTGAGTTTTTCCAAGGAATATTCAGATCATTAAGGTACTTTGGTGTCATCCACCAAATGAATACATTGGCTACTGACAATAAAATAAACCAGTTCAAGTTAAAAGAAAACCCCATGCCCTGCTAACACTGTGTATGTTTAAATGGTCTAATCCACCTATGCAAGTATTTCCACAAAGTCAAAGAATAGCCATCTGCAAGGCAGAACAAGGATTTTTGGGGTTTTTTTTGTTGTTTGTTCATGGAGTTTTTTTAATAAAAATTATAACCTCACACTGAAACAGATTTTTTCTTAATAAGATTAACCAGACTGAAATAAGAGCCTGTTTTTCAGCAGTGTTTCTGAAAAGGAGTGAGTCAGTACAGATCAGAAGTGGTTTATACATACAGATATCCAGAGGGGAAAATTGCTGAAAAATTTGTTTACTGTTCTGAGGTTGAGACTGCCTACAGGTAAATAGTCTAGATGAGAATTAGTGTCTGAGGGTGACTGGTCTTTCAGAAATCTCTGATCTGATATAACCCTTCCAGTGAGCTAGATATCTGCGTACTTGTCCCTTGGGGACTCGTACACAAGTCCTGACCTTGAATGGATACCAGCTGGCCTGGCAAATGCTTCTACCACCGGATCTGAAATAGCCTTGACGATGTTCCCGGTGTGGGTCGCAATTAGCGCTGCCACTTGACAAGGAGTAACAACTTCTCTAGTTGGCACTGCAGTTGATGGGCACAAACAAAAAGCTTCCCATAAATTGTTGAGCGGTACCCAACTAAGCAGGAAGAATCCAGAGGGAAGTTTTA
Organism: Grus americana; assembly: GCF_028858705.1. Lineage (NCBI taxonomy): Eukaryota > Metazoa > Chordata > Aves > Gruiformes > Gruidae > Grus > Grus americana. The sequence continues at coordinate 49,721,362 of NC_072853.1, read as the reverse complement.
ACAGGCCATTGAAGAAAACTGTGATGAGCTAAGTGTGAAACAGCAATAGAAATAATAGCGGAAGATTGCAAAGCAAGGGCATAAGGCCTAATCTGAGAAGATGTGCCAGCTGGAAGCAGGAAATAGCTAACGCTGGACAGAGGAGACCACAACGCAATTCTTAGAGCAATGAATCAGATAACAATACCAGGTTCCCATCATGTTTAGTCTGAGATGCATTTAGCTTCACCGTGTACATAGGGATGCTGCCACACCATTTCACCATGCTCCTTGCCTCATTCTCAGCAGATGGCAGCACACTGTGCCACCAGCTTCTGCTCCCCTCCCAACAAAGGGTCCCCACAAACCCACGCTCAAACTTGCAGAGGCTCACGCAGAAACAGACTGCTGGTTGCTTTATCTTTTCCTCCTCTTTCTATAACCTGTAGGATACATCTCTAAAACGTAAGTCTGAGGTTTAAGAACTGGACATCATGCACTACAAACAGGCTGGGAAGCAACATGTTCACAAAGAGCATTGCCTACACTTCACAGACCCTCTGCTTCACTCTTGGTACACTAAAGGACATCGAACTAAGCTCAGTTAGAAAACAGTGCTAAGTTTCCACTTCATACGTTAGAGGGAGCTGGCAGAAGTGCTCACCAAGCCACTTTCCATTGCTTATCAGCAGTCCTGGCTAACTGGGGAGGTACCAGTTGACTGGAAGTTAGCCACGTGACACTCATCTACAAGAAGGGCTGGAAGGAGGATCAGGGAACTACAGGCCTCTCAGCCTGACCTCAGTGTCGGGGAAGGTTATGGAGCTGATCATCTGGAATGCCAGCATGCAGTACGTACAGGACAGCCTGGTGATCAGGCCCAGTCAGCATGGGTTTGTGAAAGGCAGGTCCTGCTTGGCTGACCTGATCTCCTTGTATGACAAGGTGACCCACTTGGTGGATGAGGGAAAGACTGTGGATGTTGTCTACCTAGACTTTAGTAAAGCCTTTGAAATCGTTTCCTACAGCATTCTCCTGGAGAAACTGGCTGCTCATGGCTTGAATGGGTGTACTCTTTGCTGGGCAAAAAACTGGCTGGATGGCTGAGCCCAAAGAGTTGTGGTGAATGGGAGTTACATCCAGTTGGCGGCCAGTCACAAGTGGTGTTCCCCAGGGCTCAGTACTGGGGCCAGTTCTCTTTAATAGCTTTATCAATGACCTGGATGAGGGGATCGAGTGCACCCTCAGTAAGTTTGCAGACAACACGATGTTGATCTGCTTGAGGGTAGGAAGGCTCTACAGAGGGATCTGGACAGGCTGGATCGATGGGCCGAGGCCAGCTGTATGAGGTTCAACAAGGCTCAGTGCTGGGACCTGCACTTGGGTCACAACAACCCCATGCAATGCTACAGGCTTGGGGAAGAGTGGCTGGAAAGCTGCCTGGTGGAAAAGGACCTGGGGATGTTGGTCAACAGCCAGCTGAATATGAGCCAGCAGTGTGCCCAGGTGGCCAAGGCAGCCAACAGCACCCTGGCTTGTATCAGAAACAGTGTGGCCAGCAGGACTAGGGAAGTGATCGTCCCCCTGTACTCGGCACTGGTGAGGCCGCACCTTGAGTCCTGTGTTCAGTTTTGGGCTCCTCACTACAAGAAAGATATTGAGGAGCTGGAGCATGTCCAAAGAAGGGCAACAAAGCTGGGGAAGGGTCTAGAGAACAAGTCTTATGAGGGAACTGGGGTTGTTTAGCCTGGAGACAAGGAGGCTGAAAGGAGATCGTTCTCTACAACTACCTGAAAGGAGGTTGTAGCCAGGTGCGGGTTGGTCTCTTCTCCCAAGTAACAAGCGATAGGACAAGAGGAAATGGCCTCAACTTGGGCCAGGGGAGGTTTAGATTGCATATTAGGAAAAATTTATTCACCAAAAGGGTTGTCAAGCACTGGAACAGGCTACCCAGGGAAGTGGTTGAGTCACCATCCCTGGAGGTATTTAAATGACGTGTAGATGTGGTGCTTAGGGACATGGTTTAGTGGTGGACTTGGCAGTGCTAGGTCAATGGTTGGACTTGATGATCTTAAAGGTCTTGTCCAACCAAAACAATTCTATTATATGATTTACCATTTATGGGAAAGAGTGATTTGTGAATACAGAGGGAAATCTAGTAAGATGTGGAAGAGATGCTGTACACTTTTTTTGAATTGTCTGAACCTTTGGATATATTTCTTCCCTTCCTGTTGTTAAGATCTTATACAACTGTTGAAGCTACCACAAGCACATCATTTCTCTCAAAATACCCAAGCAGTCAACCAAAACATGAATTTGGACAAACATGACAAGGCACCTCCCAATCAGGACCCATCCAGGTTTAGATTCTACCAGCTGCTGAATACTGGCTAATTAAGATACACTAACTGGCACTCCTAGAAACCCCTCTATGCATCCAAAGCCAGTCTTCAAGAAAGACATTTCCTTCTTTAGAGAAGGAGCCTGTATTCTCTGAAAATTTCTGAGATTTGAGGTAAGAAATGCACAAAGACAGAAGGGAGCTGGAAGCTGAGCCCTTCAGACAAGCTGGCAGAAGAGATCACATATTTATTCTTAACAAATATCTAACTGTGGAAGACCCATTGCTTAGAAGGAGGTCCGTTCAAGTTAGGTATGAGAGGTGTCCCCGCTATTTGTGCTTCGAGTTTAAGAAAGAAATCATGTATGTTTGAATACTTCATCATTTATTCCATTCCTAATTTTAATTACTTTGACTCAACCTCTTCAAAAGTCAACTTTCCACTGAATAACATGAGGGAGAAAAACATGTGCCAGGACAGAGGAGTAAGTGCCAGGCTGGTCCTTCCACAGACAGAAACCTGATAACTACAGACTTAACTAAGCTTATGTTTTATGTACTTCAGTATACTAGATTAGCATCAGATGATGCGGAAGGTGGGACATGAGGGCCATAGGCTGTTACAGCAAGGCTCCTAGGTCTACTCCAAGATTTGCTTCTCAAATGATTTATATAGTTCATAAGAGTTCTTATTTAATAAGCAGTTCACTAAATGGCCTACATGGTAAATTGATTGACCAGAAAGAATCAGTGCAGAATTCTGTTCTGCATAAAACAAGAATCACATCAATAACATCTATAAGGCTATTCTCAGCTGGCAGCATTGCAATGAGAAAAAAAATCGCGTTTTCTATCTGTAGAAAATATTCTTACAATCTGGATATATGAAACATTTAACACTGGTCATGCAAAAATTGTTATTAAAATAAATATCCACTATTCCTTCTGCATTCAGAAATGACCTTTAGTGGTAACAGTTATGGCCTACCAGCTGCATGGACAAACATGGTATCTTCCATCCTGTCACTAACAGATGACGACTATGATGATGATTTACAGTGACCACACTTAACGACTAGATTCCACAGTGAAGAATACAATGTTTCCCTGTCAACTTGCTCAAGTAACTGATGAGGCTAAAATGGGATTTACAAGCCTAACAGTTTGATATAAGAACAAACGAATTCACTTTCTTCAAAGAAATCACTTTCTTTGCTTTTTCTAGGACACTTCAGAACAAGTTAAGGTTTTATAGTTCTACAATAGCAGAGATGCAAGACAGATGCTTCCAGTAGCAAATATGCCTGCAGATAAGTATGTGCCCAAGGGTTTGATTTGCCTCTTGAGTATGAAAGTTTGTGAAACTGTTTTAGTCCTTTTAGGCTGTTACTTCAAAGGTAGTTTAAGGATTAGAAAATGAGTATCAATTAAAGATAAACCCAAAAGTAATTCTTAGGAGCAGAGCAGATCATACTTTCGCTTTAACAGCAGCCTTCAGAGAAACCTAACATTTGTGTTTCCTGCATTTCAAACTATGATACTCCAAATGGTACACGCTTTTTATGTAGTCTGTAATACATTAGGTGTCAGTTGCCCAAACTGACCATTTCATTATTGGTTTTAAACTCTTTCCCATTTTTTTCCACGGAAGCCTGAAACTTTACATTTCATTAATATTTACTTACAAGTTGTCCTGTGTGCTCCCCTTGTCTCCCCCCACTATATTGGCTTCTGAGTGGTGCCAAGCAACCTGTTATTTTCTTTTTTTAATACTGAACACTGAACAGACAAAGTCTAAAAATCAGGAGGCAAGACCACAAATCCCAGTTTCTCTACATATATCCAGCCTAGTTACTTACCAACATTATTATCCTAAGAACAGAAAACTATTCTTAGAGAAAGAGCATAAAAGTTACAGATAGATTTACTGTTTGGCCCTAGAAAGTATTCATTGAACAGTCAGGTAACAACACAATAACAACAACATAAAAATATTCACCATGTCCATCTTCTAGTGATGTCTTCCCTGTCATTTTATATTATTTCTCTACAACTAGCTTTTCCTCATTAGATACCAACATTCAAAAACAAATCAAATGCTGCTTTAAGTACTCATTTCTTTTAGTCTCTCAAAACAACTGCTCACTTGTCTTGCCTCAGATCATTGAGACGTTACACTAACATGTTACTTCTGAATTCTGCTCAAGAGAGGGGGACAAAACTACAATGACTGTTAAGTGCACAAGGCAGAGGCTTGTTAGTGCTACCATTGGACAAAACCCTAGTGAAGAAGGAAGATTGTGGCTATTGTTATTCATTATTAAGATGGACAAGAAACATTCACGTGTTTACACTATGGAAAACAATCATTTCAGCTCTGAATGTGAAGCAATCAACAAGCAAAACTGCAAAACATTTTTTAGAAATCCTTTTTAGTAAATTAAAGCATCTTTTAAGTCATACATTTTATGTATTGTTAATTTTGCAAGCAATGGAAAAAAAATCCCAGCATTTAATGTACAGATTGTTAGCTTCAACTCAAACTGTTATCTCTTCTGGAATAGAGATACAAGTATATTCATTTATTTCCTTAATGCTTTTACATTCCTGCTTCTAAAACAAATTTTTCAGGACAAGGTATGCTAGACGATACGATAGGCATAATATTTTTAGTCTATACATGATAAAGAGATGCTAAATACTATGAGAAGCCCAGGGCTATCCCAGGACCATGAGAAGTCAGGAAATATTTTGGATCTCCCTTTGAACTTTTAAGAATTAAATGCTAATCTCCTTTTTAAAAGGGAGATTGCTTAAAGCCTTCCGCAGTAGATAACAATCTTTACTAGATGAACTACATCTGTTCATTGCATCATTTTGAGTCAGTCACACCGTTTGTCTTAAGACTAAAACACAACCAATCTGGGTGGAAGTTAAAAAGTGATTATTGAGACTTCAGTCCCTGCACACGCAGACTTCAGTGTCAGCTCCCCAAGTTCGGGGGGGGCTTGTGCTCAGCCACCCTTTCCCAGCCCATGCCCCCCTCTAATTGCAATTTCTGTATCCTCTGGTGCTGCAGAACCCCCCTTACCTTCCTTTGTGTTCAGGCACTAAAGACAGTAATTAACGGAACTGAGTCATAAGGAGCTTCTTTCTTTCACTCGACTTGAATGTTAAATGTCCAAAATAACCAGTGAAACCCGGCTTTTAGTCCTGCTGCCTGTGTTAAGTTTCTGCAGCACAAAGCTGTTATTCAGGCCTCCTTGCTTTGCATACAGTCGGAGGGTCGGGGGTTATTCACACTGACAAATTCTTAAGATGGCACACACAGAGGGGTTTCGCTGCCCGCCACCAGCTTTAATATTTTAGCTAAGCAGCCACGTTGAGACAGGCTCATCCTTTGGGACCTTGTCGATTTTCTCCTCCAGCTTTGAGATGGCATCCTTTTAACAGTGGCTGAATTTGACAGCGCTTTTCAGGAGGGATCAATTTCCACACCAGAGAGACAAAAAGGGGGATGAAAGTTGGAAGGCAGGCGCACAAAGGGCTGCGTGTCTGCCCAGAGAAAAGCGTGGTAAAGCAGTTCTGCTGCTGATCCAAGATGAACCACCAAGAGGTAAATCAAGGCTATCAAAGAAACTAACTAAAGGGGGAAACAAAAGCATGCACAAAAATATAACAAGAAAAGAAACTGAGCTTCTAATGCCAGGAAAGAGGAAACTGTTGCCAATTTAGTAGACTCAAACCACATTAATACAAAACAAATGAACAAAATATTTAAAGATACTGACCAGTCATCCCAAAAGACAGGCCAAGTTGTTCTTCTGAACTACTCTATTTTCATCATTGTGTTTTAAGTTATATAAATAAAGCTGATGGTGCATATATTACACAAATACTAATACGTTACTATAAGCAGGAAGACGAGAACCACCCTAAGCAGGACCAGGAAGATGACCAACCCACAACCTTGGACAGTTTCCTTCTTCCATGTCCGTGTGAGGTACCAGAACTTTGGAAAAGAAGTAGTCAAGCAGAAGCAGCCCTTCCACCTGCACAGCACGGATACCTCCCCACATCCACACAACTACAGAGAGAAACAGAAAATTACAAATAACAGACTCTCTGTATCAGAAGACTATTTTGTGGGCTACCAAATGCGATAAAGACTCAGAACGATCTTGTTAATCGTTCTTCATTAAAGTAATTCTATGTGTTAGTTGCAACAGCTTGAAACCTCATTTTTTTCCAAACGAATTTTAAGAAGAATATCTTCTTTAAACTATCATGCCGGATGTCAATTGACATGTAAATAGTTATACATCCACCTACTCATTTTTATCTGTAGTTCACCAAAAGTGCAAAGTTGTGACAGCAAAAATAAAACCTCAGACTAAAGTTATTAATATTGAAATCACGTTAGTATGGAAACATTCAGAGATTACACTTTGTGACAGTGTGGTCACCTTACCTGAAGCAACCTGCATTTCCATACATATTGTTGCCTCTAACTTTGCAGCCACCCTCTCTAAAAATGTCATGGAGCAAACAACAGCTTAAACAGTTTTCAACTGTTCTAACTTACCTCCACACTCCCTTTACATCATTCTTTTTATGCAAACTTGTGCTAGTAAGACAAAATTATAGTTTTTATACTTGGAAATTAATGCAATGTGATTTACTGCATAAACTTTCAGGGTTTTTTGGTTACAACAAATTGAATATGTTAAGTAAGAACAACACAGCCTCTTTCCCCCCCCCCCCCATGTTGGTCAAAATAACTGATATATATCAAGCTAATAATCTAGTTGCTTGATAAAAATATTTAAATTGCTTAATAGAAAGAAAAAATACTATTTTTCAATTGGTTAAAAGCACCATTTGTTGAAACTGAATTACACTAAAAGCACTTTTAATTTTACAATCATATGAGAAGAAAAAACAATGTACGTTTAAAAAATCATGCTTGTCAAACATTCATTTTGTTAATGTACTATTCTACTCTTCCATGTTAATGGCTTATTAAATGTAGTATTCAAAGAAATTTCCCATATAAAGAAAACAATTTAAGTACATCATACTATATTAAAAATAATCCTCATTTGAAAAAATACTAGTAATGAAGTAAGTTCATAAGTGGAACCGCTTTCAGAAGCAATACGAGTTCTCAATCAATTAAAAAATTGGTTAATCAAACATGAATATTCTAAGAAAATTACTGTAGTCTCTTTAAAACCCAAACACATTAAGCAAGATACGTAGTTTTCCATTTTCCCCCACATACTATTTTGCTTTATACGAAAGCATAGAAAAAAGGTGACATATCAAGAACCGCGTATCGTGAGTTTGTCGAGGATCCTCTTCCTTTTTCTTCAATTAAACCTGTTCTGCTCCTTTAAAACTGAGTCAAACAGATTTGCAAAGGTTGATTATCACCATTTGCATGTAAAATGCATTTTTACTGGAGGAGTACACAGGGCAGATAAAAAGACAAGGGGGAGGGCAACTGCTAATAAAAACATACACCAAACAGGAAAAACTATTTCCATAATCATTTTCCCCCCAATAATCCATATAAGCACACAACTAGAGCATAGAATTAGTGATCTGCTGACGAGACCACTTTGTTTCCTAAGAGCATAAGGTTCAGGCTGATGTGTACCACATTTTCTCAGAAGTTCCCAGAGCACCACTGCCTGGAAGAGATACTTTTGAAATAATATACACAGCGTTTCTATCTACAAAGTACAATGCAAGGTGCATCATGTATTACATGAATCTTTCCCTGAAAAAAACAAATAAAAAGTCTGACCAACAAAGCTACACAGTTTTCTACTTCAGTACTTGCAAAGGTCTTCCATAATATAAAATTTGGCTTCTTTAACATTCATTTTATTAGCATTATTTTTTACACTTCCATTTTAGTAATTTTTAACACCATTTATGGAAAATACTTATGGAATTAAGTAAACTTAATTATGAAGAAAACCATGATTGACTGACAGTATGGAAGACATTGTTGTGCTAAACTTGGATTGCTTCAGCATGTGCTGTACTAGACCCGAGAGCATCTCACCTTCTCCTCCACTATGAAAACTGAATGTAAAAGCCTACTTCCTCCTGTAGATAAAAGTTTGAGTATAATAAGAATTTACTCCTAAAATTTAGCAGTGGTGGTCAACGAAATTTTAATGCTAGACAAAGACGCCAGACAGGATTCATTTTTGCAATTTAAGTCTCAAATTTGTTTAATTTATGTGGCAATGTAGTCATCCATTTAACAGCCTGCCAAAGCAAAACTTGTGAATCTATGGGAAATTTGATTTTGAGACAGGGATAAAGACGGCTGGAACACTGCTATTAAACGTGTGTGTGTGTGTGTGTGCATTGCATGTGTTTTGTTTTGTTAATAGATGTCTCTCACGGGAAGCCCCCCCTTCTTCTGGCTCTTCCAAATACCAGGTTCTTAATTCTCAGTTATTGGTTCCACCTTGTTAGAAATGCTATTCTTTACTCAGATATAAAAGCCCTTTTGTTCCTATTCTTAGAGAATGCCCAACAGGAACAATAACAGCAACAAAAATTCAGGCTGGAGAGAACTAGTTTTAGGCCTCGTCTCTACAGAGGGTCTTTCTAATTGCTCAGTCAGTTTTTTCTTTTCTTTTGCGTTCGTGTGCCGATGCAACTGCACAGATGCCAAGCTCACACAACATAATGTATGCAACATTTTACAGCAGTGCAAAACATGTGCATTTCTATTACTACAACATTACAGGACAGGATTAGCAATGAAACATCAGCGTTGTTTCCCAACTCCTTAACTTTTTGTCTTTACAAGGCTTCTGTTTAGGAAATATAAATAATTTCAAGTAAATTAAGTGTTTGACAAAGGCTATCTGGTTTTTTTTTTGTGTGTGTGTGTGTTATTAGGAGTTTATCTTTGCATAATACGGTTTCAGCAGAAAATGTGCAAATGCTCTGAAGGGCAACACTGGCAGATGCATTTTTCCATTTCTGGGAACAAGGAAATATGCACTTTTCCTATACACTGCAAGATAATACCTTGCAGCTGTTTACATAGTCGTAATAAATAAAGAGCCAATATCCAAGAGCTGGATATCAGATCCAACTTTAAAACATTATCTCTCAGTTCAAGGATAGTTAAACAGTAATAAATTTTGATCAAAAGAAGTTCACCATCACAGTTACATTTAAAATATTTTAAATAAATATGGACTTTTTGTTAATATCAACACCAAATATTGCTTTAAAGGTGCTCATCTCAGTTTTTTATTAAGGTCATAATGGTGACCACTGAGCCATCCAATCTCCTCTACTTTGGAAGGGACTCCAACTTAAAATTGGAAAAAGTCTGAAATATAACACTAAAGGCATTTAAAACCACATTACTTCAATACCTTGGGACATGGTGAACTAAAGGGCTGCCTTTTTGTTCTTTTTTTCTTTTTCATTTCTGAATAATTATACGAACAGAGACAAGCAAAACCCCTTTTCAGAAAAGCAAGGTATTGTTCCCTTCAGAGCAGAATTCACATCCCAGCACACATTTCTTTATGAGTATTGGACTCCACTGAATAACATTTTCATAGTACTGCAGACCACAGTATAAATCCTGGGTCACAATTAAAGAGTCCCATAGCTCCATAACAACAGCTAAAATTCCTCATGTGACTGAGCACAGTACAGCATTAGTATGTGTTGAAGGGACAGCCAGGGCACAAACATTGGGTATATGACTGAGGTGGAGAAACACACTGCATAATACATGGTTCTCTCTGGCGCTCATTTCAGAAGAAAAAAGAAAAAAAAAGACAAAAAAAAGGAAGTATTTCATTTTGGTCAAAATTAAGCATGACTTCTAGCAGTATGAGAACAAGAACGGAATACAACAAACTGCTACTAAAACTGTACTGCTATTTTATAGGAAAAGGATTCCAGGAAGATCATTCTCCAGCTTACATTATTATTCGTTCATGTTTTTTTAAAGCATCTCAGAGTGCTGATTTCATTAGGTAAGCCAGTTTGTCTTGCTGTTAGGTAGACTAGTTATGTATACTAAAATTCGGTCTTTGCAATGCAGAGAATAGCCTAACCTTCTGCCAAGGGTTTCTATCTTTGCAGTTCTTCAGTGGCTAAACCACAACAGTATGACATCATCTCCATGCTGTTAGAGCAGAGAAAAAGTGATGTGCCCATGATTGTAAAGAAAACCTGTCATCTTGAAAATACTGAAAAACTACAAACTTTCAGAGAAACTGCACCAATTTATTTGGTCCACCACTTGCGAGGTTTTTTCCCCCCATAGTTCTCTATTATACAAATTATTTCCCTAAATACTGAGTCTTTTGGGTGTGATCATATACACTTATACAGAGCCAAGGTTTATGGCTGAAATAATTCTAAATCTAACCAGTCAGCTTCTTACTGTAAGTGATCATTCTACTCTACATCTGGTAGTCAATAAAACGTTGATGACTTCCAAAAGGAAGTAATCAAGCTGGAGAAAGCCGAAACATGGCAAATGAGTTGTACAGGAAAAATATTTCCCATGTAAAGAAAATGGTTGTGCTTGCAAATAAGTCTTTGCTATCCTGAACAGCCTTTGTTAAACTGTATCTATAAGGATTATTTCAGTAATGAATAAATATCCAGCATCTAACAGCCAGGCAGCCTGTTCCAAGCACAGGGAAAAATACTTCAGATAGAACTGTAGTATCTGGCAATTTACATTTAAAACCCCCAACAATTCTTTACTGATGAACACAACACTTGAAATCGTACTACCAATAGGGTTGTAAAGTATTACACCACCCACTCAAGCTTGTCAGAGGGAAGACTACCTGTCAATGATTATACATTCTCAAATACCTCTTTCAAGTCACAAGAAAGGAAACATAGGATTTGGAGAGAGGCACTAATTTCAGGAAGAAAGTTAAAAATTCATAAAGAATATCCAGAATGATGACTTTTTGTCCTTCTTATTTTCCCCTCCCCAATCCAAAAGCAAGTTTCCATGGAGGGGTGCGGGGAAATGGGCAGAGTCATCACTTCTTTCCTCAGGCTATCAAAAAAGAGCTAGGAACACATGGAAGAAGAAGTTGTTGGATTTTTTTTTTTTCCCTTTTGTGGAGGCCCAAACATTTTCCACTGGACATACATCTCCATCTAACAAACTTCAGCTTACTGATAGCGGAACTTCTTATTACAGCTCTAGCAGACCTTCCAAGATCTACAAACAACAGACAGAAAACACAGTAATTAAATAGCTATCTTCGTTACAAGTGAGATCTAGAACTGACACAAGGCAGCTGGCTGCAGAGACAAGGAAGTTATGGTTGCTCAATGCATTTCAAATCCTATGACATTTGTTGGTTTACTCTGCCATAAGACGTTTTCTAAAAAAAAAAAAAGTAAAATAAAATCTGCTATGCTAGAAAAAATCTGAGATTGAGAGATTTTACCTATTAGATAACACTTCTGGAGGGCAATGATCCTTTTATTTGCTTCAGTTTGGAGATCCATCTTTTCTCACTGGGTACTTAGTTGCACCCAGTGGGGGCAATGAAACTCAAAACACATATTTCTTAAAAGGCTGCTGTTAAATTTGAGAAAGCATGTATTACTTGGGGGAAAGAAAAGATCATTCTTGCTTGCAGTGATCTCCTGCAGCCAGCTGCCAGATGGGACAATTCCCTAGACTGATCTGCTTTCCGATTCTGTTTCGGATACCCAGCTTTCCTAAATAATTTTAATTGTCTGACATAAAACGTCTGTCATACATATTTCTTCTGTAACTTGCTGTAAAAATTCTACTAGTTCTCACTAGAATAAAGGCTGTCATCATTTACACATTTGTAACAACCCCCTCCTTTCTATCAACTGCTCCTTGATCTTTGTTTTAAAAACACCATTCAAACGTACCAAGTGACTAAGGGTTACCAGGTCAAGAAAATACAGCTACAAAAGGACTACAAACCTCCGGCCTCTCTCATAACTGGTGTATGGCTAAGTTGCTACACTACTCTAAATCATTTTTCCCTCCACCAAAAAACCCTTACATTCATTGCATCTACTTCATACTGACGCTCCCTTTTAAGTCAATACAGTAATACTAGAGACGCCTTTCCTCTTCTAATGACAGACAAGAGAAAAGGAATATGGCATACATGGTTTGTGGCTACATTGTTCAGGAAGCCTAGAGGCAGGATAGCTAGTGATAAAGGCTCAGACTACTCTAGTATTTTCTCTTACCAGTCTTCCAAATCCTTTGTTTTTTCCAAGTTTGAAAGACAAACCAAAGGAAGTTAAACAACAAATGTAAGAAGGAACCTGGCAAAAGCGATTCGTATTGGAAGATTAAAGAGCTGAACATACTATATATGGGCTAAGCAACAAATGAGAGAGTCATGATAATTATCTGCAAAGTATTTGAAGGACACAGAACAGGGAGGAGGAATTCTATAAGGCTGCATAAGTCACGTGGGTGCTGTGAGAGCACCAGCCTCCTTAGATAAGGAAAGTGGATGCAGAAATAGCAAAACAAGAAAGCCCTTAGAGAATCCTTCTCAAACATTAAAAAACCCCAAACCTTTGAATAAAAAAAAAAATCCCATCAAACCTGCAAAACACCAAAACCCCCACCTACTTCCCTCCCCAGAAGAATCTTGAGGTAATAGTCTGACATGCTCCAGGGATGAACACCTTAGCACAGACAAAGGGGTGAGAAGCACATCCCTTTTTCCTTTTTCAGGTGTTGAGTAAGATTTACTAAATCTTAGCACGTCTTTTTTTCAGTTACATCAACATCTGAACAGCATCCATAAAACCATTTTATGAACCACTTTCCAGAGACAGCAGTGAATAGGGTAGAGGCAAACCAGTAAGGTTGCTGAACCTGCATATTCAATTCACAAGTCAAACCAGCATAAGATAGAGCAGATGACAGAAAGGTTTAAATCCCAGCAGTTCATGTACTTCTATGTAGGAGTTTCCTCACGTTGGCTTTCTAACTGGCATCGGTTTAGAAAAACTGTCATTGGAAAAGAAAAAGCCAATTTTTTTGGTTATGTCTCACTCATGTAAGCCTGTACACGACTCTGCAAGATCAAGGACAAGATGTCTGCTAAGGGTCAAAGTTAGCAACACTGACGCTCCAGGACAGCAAATTTACATCTAGTTTTTGAAAGGGTCTGTGGTTCTCAAATTTATTAAACTAGAAAGGAAGATGCAAAAATAAATCTTTCAAAAAATATCTGGCCATAAGTTACCTAATTGCCCAGGAAAAAACAGCCAACCTGAAACAACTAAACAAATGCATCAATGCATCACTGGATACATACTTCATAGGGATGAAGGAGACATATATACACAAAAGGAAAGACAAAGAATGGCATTACAGCATCCTTTCTAGAAAGATGCTTTCCTAAACAAAGTAATGCATTGATTATAAAGTGTGAGCCAAATGCAAAAAGCCGATACACCTATGAGAGTGTAAGTAAAATTACTTTTGGAGGGTGATGAGGTGCTTTGACTAAGTACCAGGAGAAAGCAGTTTATTTATAACTATATGAACAACATGGCTGCACCAGTATCACTGCACAAACTTGCCAGAACTAGAACTACAAAAATAAAGGCTTAGCTGAATCCACAAATTTTTTAATATTGAAGACGATAAAGAAAAAAATGCACTTTAAACTTAGGTTCCAGACTGAAAATGCAAGGCTAGCAATTAGAGGGAACATAAACAAACTTGTATAGTAAGCGTATTTGATGTAAATCTCACTGATGAACAACACACTGGGAAGTACAATGCCATTTTTATAGACACACTTTCCAGAACACACATGTTTTAGTGTGAGAACAGAATACAGCATCCTCAGATGAGTTTTTGTTGTTCACTTTCTGAATCCTGTACATACCATGGCTTTCAATTCAACTTCTAGAATGAGTCCCATTCTATGAAATGTTACTATGCTTGTAAGAGCCTCTGATTTTAGATAATAGGACATTACAATACCTTTTACAAGGTTTCCCTCCACTGTAAGGGAAGGTATTAAAAAACCCCACCTCTTAGGTATGGGATATAGCCTCCTAAATGGTTAACAGCTTGTTTGAATATCTTCAAGAGTTTGCTGGCAACACTGACCTTTGATGTTTGCTGCTTACAGTCATTATCTTTCAAAAGGAGAAAAGCATCGTTACTTCCCTCTAAATGTGATAGCTATCTGTTAATACTGATAAATACAAATAAGGGCCTCAAATAATGTCAGATTTATGATGCTTTTTTCCTTAAAAAAAATTAAAAAATTTTAAAAAATATTTATTTCTAAGGTCAATTTTATTTTAACAACGCAACGTAATCATTTTTGCATACTGCTTTTAGGACAGGGTGCTGTCCCAAAGGGCACCCCCCACAGCCCTGCCGTCAGCCTGCCCAGAGTCTTTGTTTCCTCTGATTTTTCCCCCGTAACTAAGACACAGTTTACAGAATTTACATTTCCCTTCTTGGAATCTAATTTTAAATCTTTATTCAATATAGTGTCCCTTGGCTCTGCACACCAGATAGCAATTAGATTTTACCCTGTTTGAGGGATGGCACTCAGACTACCAGGTGACCACTCCTTAATTTGACTGCTGCTCTCTTTAATAATGAAGTTCTTGAGCAAAAACCACGTTATTTTACTCTTCTTTCTATTACTCAAGTAATGTTTGTTTGCAGTCTCCAAAACAAACACAAAACTAAGAGAAAGAACTGCACCCAACTTATCTGATCCCCAAATCCTGGACAGGCTGTCACGATGCTTACTTACAGCTTGTCCTTTTAGATGGTGCCAGGATTACATTTCATCCTTTTACTGCCCTCCCTCCCTTTCGCAAATGTACCTTTGGCAGAGGTGGTCAAGTAGAAGTGTCTTAAATGAGCTGTCTGCATGGAGTGAATTTCATCCACAAACCCCATTTACTGCTGCTCGGTATTTGTATATTTTGTGCATGAATCTTCTACTATATAATTTATGCAGCCAATTCAAAAGTACACGGAAGTCATTAGATGAAGCTGAACATTTAGTCTACTCAGAATTATGCTACGGAACTCTGAGCAGCATCAGAAACGAGATTATCTGAGTCTCAATGGAAAAGGGAAGAAAGCATCGAGGGTCTTTTTGGTCAAATAGACCCGTGCTTTCCTTCACTAACATTATGTATTTCAAGTTTGCTTTTTGAAAAAGAAAATAAAAATCAGTAGTTGCAATACCACATAGCACAGCATTTTGGCCACCTGCTTTTTGGATTATGAAGTCTCTGCCTTTAAATGATCAACATCTCAAGTCTTCATGGAAAGCAAGGAGCCGTAACCTATGCCAAAATAGCTGACGTAGATGTTGAAGAAAGCACAGTTTGGTATGAAAATGACCATCACAGAATCCAAATAATCTTCAATTAAAAAACCCTCTTGAACAGTTTTGCAAATACTTGCAAAGCCATTAAAGAAATTATAATCCTCTATCTTTTCTCAAATTAATACACTTGTGCAAAATAATTTATAAAAACGCAACAAGAATGCTTTTTGGTCATTTAATGTTTTACAAGTGAGTATAAAGAAACTAGTTTTAAGGAAATGATCTTTTACAGTATTAGAAATCATGTTTGTTTGTACATTTCTAATTCTTGTATGCATCTAAGAATGTGCCTCACAATTATGTATGTACATTGATTAATTTATGTTCCAAAAATTGTACACAACCTACAACTTGCTTCTTTAGCTCACCTCCACACAGAAAAAGAGAAAATTGCAAATGCCTCATTCTGAGGCAACGTTTTCTTGAAAAGGTTAAGCAAAAAACTTTCTTCGTACATTTTAATTAGCCAGCTTGCAAACCAGGGAGAAGATAAAGACAGACTGTTAACATCTTCTGTAGCTCACCCTTCACCGTCCACCAAAAGAAAATCCTCCCATGCTGGACCTTCACAGAGAGGTTTTCCTTTAGTATCCTTCCTGTAGCCACTGGCAAGATTTATCTTGAAAGAACTCCTTGTTTACAATACAGATATTATTCTTCCATGAATTAAACCCAATTATCCTTTTTTTTTTTTTAATTGAAACTGTTTAAAAATCCACTAGGGCCATTTTGGTCGACAAACAAAGCAATAACTCGCAACTGGCGGGGAGAGCACCGGGGGGAAAGGGGGAGGGGGTTGGGAAGTGAGAACTATGGGGGGGAGAGGGGGCTTACAAGCCAGTTAATTAAAGAAAAAATATCTAGATGTTCAGTGAGCATGACAAATGGTGAAGAGATAAACAGACTCATTTTCTAACACTTTAGTTTTGGCGTTTGACCAAAAGGTCCCTTCCCGGCAAGGAAATAAAGCCCTGCAAGCTACCGACTGCTCAAAACATCTGTAACTATAAACTTCTTTTGGACATTTATTCATTCTTAACATATGCCCTCATTAACTTTTTCTTCTAATTGCAATCTAAGTCAGTAGATTTTTATTTATTTTTTTTCCAGCCAGTGCTGAAGAACAGAGGGGAAATACCCAGCTGAACAGGTCCAGCTGCTGTGGTAGTGAGCAGCTGAAATGCAATTGCCCACGCTTGGGGCTCTGCCAGTGCACCCCGATGGGCTGGTGCTCAGGGTTTCACCCCACGGCTGCTTCCCGACTCTTTCCAGCCCATTAGGAGAGACCTCAGCAGCAAAGCCAAATGCAGAGCTACTAAAAATTGGGTTTGCTCTGAGCAGGAAAAGGGTTGAGCTCCTGCGCTTTGTTTGTACTCTAAAAAGTACAGTGTTTATCTAAAAACTTTTCAAAACTTGTAATATCCTGGTCATCTCGGTCACCTCGGTAGTAAAATCAACCAGTCAACACTTTCTGCCCTCAGCAAACCACTAGCTTAAAATGTAGGCTGACTTCAAAGTCTAGTTAGGCTTATTGTTGCTACAAAGAAAGTTAAAAAGGGGAGTGAATTTCCCTCCCTGTTTTTAAGCTGACACCACCTCTCCCCACCCTATAATCTCACTTGGAGCATGAACACGGCCCCTTGAGTACCGCATCTTGTGGAATGGCTTCCTACAAAGCAAAACCACAAACATTTAAGTAATTTGACAGATTATGGAGTTTATGACAAAATAAATTAACTGTGGTCTTGCACCACATCCCAAGAGAGCAGGAGACAACTGCAGCATAACTTCTCATTATTCCTGAAGAACCATTTATGCCTCTTTGCTGTGTAACCCCTCCACTTCTGGTCTTTCATTACACTCTCAACAATGCACGCCATCTCTTGTTAATAATAATTCTACTATTCAATACATCATTTACATATAACTCTTCAGGAAGAACAAAAACCAATCCCCACTCCACTGTGAGCCTTATGAGATGAATCAGTTCTTAGCACACAAACGTCACGTTGGCCTGATGTCCCAACATCACACACTTCATAGGGCTGTCTACAAGAGATCAGAAGGCTGCACAAGAAAGGAAAGGTAGATTTGCAGTATGATCTAGTTAGAACCAATATCACTAGAAATACGTACCTTACACCTACAAATGTTTTTGGCATACACCAGCAACGGATGGTAGCTTTTGGTTTCCCACCTTCTGGATGTGCTGCAACTTCAGCATATGTGCAAGGAGGTTGCCAGCTGCTAAGCGACAACAGTAACCTGTTCCCATAGGAGAGTACCGCTCCTACAATGCTGAAGCAAAGGTGCATTTGGCTCTTGAGGTACGCACTGAAAAGGTGAGTTCTTTCTGGTTTGGCAGGTTGGAGATGCGGAGGAGGACAACACCAGGAACAGTGGCATTTAGGAAAGCAGGATGAAAACGTGCAGAGGGGCAGAGCTGGGTCCTGCTTTCAGGGAGGGAGGAATATAGTGGGAAGATAGAGAAGACAGATTAGGCAGTCCTTCAAATAACTCCAGAGCCTTTTGTTGCATGGTGCAAACTTAAGTCAAAAAGGTCAGTTTAGCCTACGTGCAACTACTCTGAAAATGAAAAGTGAGGCAAGACAATTCAATCAGAGGAGTTTGGGGCTATTTTTGTAACACTGTCATTAGTTCTTACATAAAGAAAACACTAGAGAAAGTCTTCCAAGGTTCGCCACAAAGCAAAACCAGCTTTTTGAAGATAATTTAGCTAACTAGTAAAAAGAATGGAATGAACTTTACGTGGCATTTCAACAGCCCTGTCCTGTCAGAAGATTATAGACATCACAAAATATGCGTAATGTGCAATGGTTAGACCACGGATAACGAAAATGATAGCCTGCGCTACACAGGTCTTTCATTGTCAGTGAGCTTTGCAAACAAAAAAAAGCATCATCACAAAGGTCCTTCCTAACAAAATTTTGCCTGAAAAAATATGAAAGAGCTTTAAACCCTTGACATCTTCCTCCCAACTTCGCTTCTTGACCACATCCCTCTTTAGACTTCAGCTGGCAAATAACTATGCCAACTCGACTCTCTTTGCTCTCAGGGAGTGTAAAAGATGACAGAAGACCATCTTTATTTAATGCAATGGCACATTAATTCTCTCATGTATTAATTCTATATCAAACCTCTGAACCACACTTGCCAGTGGTTCACAGGTCTAACAGGGAAATGGAGGGTTTCAGTCTTCTTTTAGGGCAGGGAACATCAAAGCAGGCTCTACGGAATTAGCACTGTACAGCTGGTATAAGAAGCAACTTAATAAAGCCCATCCCCTCCAATCCAATAACCAGGATCTGTAAAAACAATAAACCAAAAAACCCTGCACCCACAAAAACTTCAGTTGTCACCAACTGCTAAAAAGTTCAATCCCCCTACCAGAACTGTCGCGATTTCTATTTTCTGTTCTTTCTACATCAAAAATAACTTCCAGTGTGCTGCACCTCAGTGTAGTACTTTCTTCCCCTTAGATATTTTCTTTGGGCATTTTAAAAACTGGGTTAATTTAGCAGGCAAAGAGTACATGTCAGGTCTGACCACTTAAGGACCAAAGATTCTTCGTATTACTGTCTGGTAACTTTAAATTACTAGATCTACATGATTTTACATGCCAGACAGACAAACAAATGGGAAGCACAAGACTTTTGCTCACATTGTTATTTCTTTTTCTTTTTTCCACCTTAAGATTACGTTATTTCTTTTAACAGTATTTTTTGGTATGACCTTTGCATGTTTGATTGTCAGACTGTGCCAGTGGAGAAACAAATGACTTCACCATCCAGCATGGCAGGATTTGACCCCAATTCTTCCTCTTTTAGCTGTAAAGGATGTCTGCAGAAACATGCTCAGCTAGTCACTGTGCTATTAAAAGTATTCAGCACTCAAATCTGCACTGTTTTTTTCCCTTGGTGTCCTACTCTCTGCTTCACTTTCAACTGAAAATTTCACTTTTACATTTTAACTTTGCTTAATGTACAAAACAATGACTACCAACTAATAATAGATCTAGCAGAAAGGACAGCCAATACCCATATGCTGAAGTTTATCGAAAACTTTGTCACCTGCAGATAACTTCTTAAATCACACTCACTACAGGCTCCTGGAGGCACACAGTCCTTTTTATTTCATCTCTCTGCTCTGTGGCCAGAGACAAAGTCACTGGATCAAAATAAACCACAGCCGCTTTCTGCTGTTACCATCCTGGGAGCTGCCTGGAGATGACCAGAGATGCCTCCAGCATCTGACCTCCCTGCGGCTGTGGCAGGACGACAGCCGGGCGTATGGCACATGCGCCTGGGTGTCACAAGCCCCATCGGATCTGACACTGAGGCGACCGCTAGAGATAAGGGCCATCAACTCACTGCCACGTTTCTTATGTCATTTGCTTTAATTAGCCTAGGTATCTGCAACGTTCAAAGAGAAGTTCAATGCATGTGCACTGTCTGGTCTCACTCTGAATTCACTCAATACTTGTTTATTTGTCTTTATTTTCCATGACTTAAAAAACGTAAGACCTGTATTAAAGAACAGACACTAACTAGTAGCAACAGAAAACTTCCTTCTCCAAAGTGTAACACTAGAGAAACAGAGGCTAAAAAACTAGAGGAGACAAAAAAAGAAAGAGGAGGAAAAAGAAAAAAGGTTAAACAATCATCCTCAGCTTTCTCCATACTGGAAATACTGACAGTAAAAGGTCAGCGGTTACTGAAATCTGTCTTCCGTGAGAAGTCCACGTGGTAGTCTCCTGTACACACAATGGTATCTTTTTAAGAGCAAAAACTGCACCATAGGAAATGCAGACTGGACTAGGTGTCAAAAACCAGTATTACATACTAAGGTGTTGAACAGCATGAAACAAAAGACAGAGGCTGCACAGCAGATTATATAAACCCAAGGGGAGGGTTTTTTTGGTTGTTTATTTGGGGGGGGTTGTTTGGTTTTAGGGTTTTTGTCTGGTTTTTTTTAAGATCAAAGCCTTTAGTATATAATACCTTTATTGCATTATTGAGAAGTCCATCCACATATCTTAGCATTTTTACTAGGAAGTTTTCAGGCATAACTGCTCTGAACTGTGAGCACTGCTCTGCATTTTTTTAAGTCATTCTTAGCATCCCACACTAGAAATCCTGTTCCTCCAACTTCTCCAAAGTTGTGCTTACCGTGTAAGTTGATGTCATATAGCTTTAAAAGCATTCCCAAATACCAACCACCACCGGCTTTTGAAATATAGGTAGTGAGGAATTTAAGTATAAAGGCAGACAACACTAATACCTGTGCTGAATTTGTGTGACGGGGGAAAAATATGAATACTTGCACTAGTTTATCTCTTTTTTGTTATACAGTTATGAATGACATACACCTTAACCGTCAAAGGAACTCTTGAGAAGAAAAGGTAAGTGATAGCAACAGCACTGCATATGCACTCTGCAAAGCCCACAGATCATTTACAGACGTGGTGAGATGCTAAAATCATCAGAGCCTGGCTTGCCGCTCTCCTCGCTCCTACAAGGCTTTACCTGGCTAAGCATGAAGCAATGAAGTAGAGAGAGGAAGGGAAAACCAAAAACCAACCCAGGCAGTTCTTGGCTCTCCTTTTTGGAGAGATTGAGAAAGCAGGCAGGAAACACTCTTGAAGGAGCAGGGTGGCTGAACAAAGGAGGAGACCTTTTGGCAGGTGCCAGCCTCCCAGCCAAACTCTCCTACATCAAGCGCAGCAAGTACTCTACCTCCAAATCACCTCCAGCCCTTTGGCATTTCTAATGACACAGCGACTGGGAAGTGGAGAAATTCCCAAAAAGTAGAGTGATGTTCCCTGTAGTTAGTTCCCTGCAGGTCCTACGCTAGGATCAGCTGACAAGATGTTCTGCTCTTCAGCACTGCATGGTAAGATTCATCTTCAGTGTTAACCATGAATTTCTATAAAGTAAAATTCATTTTAAGCTTTGAATGCAACTTCCATGCTGACTGTAAATGATGACATTTTACTATTTTCTGCTGCTTCAAGAATGTAAATAAGAAGAAACAAAACAATGTATCTAACGAGAGCTGAGCCTTTATAACTTAATTGCCATCGAGGTACTGCATTTATCACATGAGAAAAACAGATGCCCCTTGTTTTCACATCTATTGCAGCTCAACAGAAGTACAAAAAAAATTCCACAACTAATGTCTAACTATCAGTCTTAACTTGTAATGGTAAGTATGCAGGAAACTACAGATTTCCATATTTTGTCTCACCATAAATTTTCCAACTTGTGACTTGGAATAAAAGAAAAACCCGTGGTGAAGTCAATCAAATCATTGAGAACTGTCCGTCAAGTCTGTTTTTCCTTGTGCTTTCCTCCTTCCTCCCCTAGAATACTTACAGTAAGACTGAGATACACGTTAACTATCATGAGCTATTTACTGATCTCTGCTTAATAGGTGCACAGATGCAAGTATATCAAAACTGTTTCTTTTAAAATGTATGCTTTGCTTTTTGTCATCTTTGAATATTCACATTCGGTGTCTTATACGGGATTCCAGAAAACCTGAACATTATCCAGTTTCTGCTGCTCCTTAAAATCGCACTACTTTTTCTGGTATTACAGTCTACTTCTGAAATTTTGAACCATGACAAGTATTCACCCATGCAAGGCAGGCGATCCTTGAATTTAGATGAGAAAATCATTCTCTAATACTCCTGTCTAAATACTGCACAGCTATTTTCACAACGTTCTCATAAAAGTACGAAATATTTTGAAGGTAAAAGAAAAATAATAAAAAAGAAACATCTCTTCCATTAATTTTTTGACTCGACAATGAAAGTCCTCCCCTCCCTTTTAAAGTCTGCTTAGGAAATTAAAATTATTGGCAAAGCCACGCTGTATTGCATTGAAAAGGCCCCTCTGGCCACAGCTGTCAGCTTTTACTTTTAGAATCAAGATCTGCCCATGGGCACAGAGATAGCTTGTAGCTAATAGGCTCATTAAAAGTCAAGGGCAAATAAAAAAAATAATCCATGTAAACCACCACAAAACACTAATGTAACTTTAAATGATTAGATTATGCAGTTGCACATCAGTAATTTAAAAAAAAAAAGGTACTAACAAACATTCAACTTTAAGTGAAAACCCGTATTAAGAAAACATTTATGTCATAATAAAAAGCAAGCAAACTCCTGACTACTGGTTCAGCTTAAAATAAAATCAGGTATCAAAAAATCTTTAACTGAAGAAACACACCTATGCCATCAGATACATTCTGTTCTTCATCATACACAAAAGCGCACTAATCATTAGTCTCTGGAGACACCCTTATTCCCATTCATTCCTGAACAGGAAACCAGCTTAAGTGTCATTCCCTGTAACATTCACATACCATACATAAAAATAACTTGCAAACCTTTTCCAGAACGTAAGATCTACCGAAGATTATACAAACTCTCCCTTTTCCATTTGAGATATTCCAAAAAAGCAAAACCTCTAAATACTAAGTTCATGGTTGATTTTAGACTAGCCAGATTTGCCTTGAATTTCAAGTATTCTCAGAAACTCTGGAACCAATTTTCCTCTTTCTCATACCACATTTATACTTATGTAAATCCACCACTTTTGATGAATTACTTTTATCCTGACCACTAATTTAAGAGAAGTAGATTGTGCTATATAAAGATCTTTGGAGTAGATAGTTTAAAAGGTTGCTGCTTGCCTTTTTTTTTTTTTCTCCTTAATGGAAAGCTTTAAAAGTGCTGTCCAAAACAAATCACAGTCTTCAGCTTAAAAGGAAGCATTCCTGTTGTACTCAACCCAAACTTAATCAAACTGATTATTACAAGTCACAGGGAATGTTTCTTTCTTTTTTAACCCCAATTGCCACAGGAAAAACGCCTGGAACAACACTTCAGCCTGAGCTGGCTAACAGCAAGCCCTGCCACCACAGGAACTTAATGCAGAAAACAGCTTGTAGACCACTTCTTGAAGACAGCTTCAAAAGTCTCCGTGACCAAATGTGGAACCCTGGGGTTCTTCTGCCTTCCCCCATGCAACGCTACCATCCCCAGCCACCGACCTTGCCTCCCTGCTGAGGACCGCCTGGCAAGACCTGACAGAAGGGCACATGCATCCTTGTCTTGCCGCTCTAGTTCTGTGGCTGCCTTGGCATCAGCACATCTTTATTGATAATTCACAGGAGGCTTTGACCCTCAGAGGCGAAGCCCAGGCAGGAAGCCTGCGTGATCATCCTTGCTGCAGGATGGCAGCCTCCAGCAGAGAGCCAGCATGGATACATGGAGGCAGCAGCAGCCTCAGCTGCAGCAGGAGGCTCCAGCAGAGCCGTCCCTCAAAGCTCTTCACACAGAAGAGTTTGAGGAGCAAGCATCCCCGCTGAAGCCCCTGGGGCAGCTCAGGTAGACTGTCATTTTACATGACCCCAGGTGACTAAAGAAAGACTTCAAGAAGGGGTGCACGCAAAAGTGACTTACAATGATGGCAGTCAGCTTTGCTTGCTTTGTTTCCTCTCGTAGATTTGCAGTAAGACCTATGACTCTAGAGACTACTGTTTGTTTAGGGGTTTACTGCTGGATTGTCACAGCGGAGGGAGAGAAACTGGACAGACTGGAGAAAAGATTAAAATGCTGCACATCATTTTCATATTTCACAGAAGGGCTTGAGTTAATGGTGAAATATCCATGATTTATACATTCATAAAAAAATGTAATCACAGTGAAAAGGTCATGTCATTTGCATACTAGATGCTAAAATCAACCACTCTGGTTCTGCAGATCTAAAATGACAGCAAAGCAATAGTGTTGGCCAGACGCAGGATGAAGACCTCTGTAGAGGATAAGGAATATTTACAGACACAGCTAGGATGCACTTCTGGTATGACAATTAAAATGATTTAGGCAGAAGATGCTGCCAAAGGAGGTGGTCTTGCAGCCCATGATCCCATCTCCCTCGTCTCCCAGAAGCCGCTGCAGTGCAGCCGCAGGACAAGTTGGTTCATCCGGCCAATCCATGGGAATATCATTCCTCTTTTGCTCCAGGGAAAGCCTGCCATTTGATCAGCCCAACGCATGGATTCGCACTGAGGCTGCACAACTGCTATACCCAGTGCAAAAGAAGCATCTGGAATGCCAGGTAGGGCTAGGAAGAGATATGGAACTGCCCTCTCCAATGGTAATTTACCCTTCGATCATTTTGTTATACAAAACTTCAGCCCTAGACATGAGAAGGCAAATCTGCTCAAGCTCCTCCGTCACCAGTGAAGATGCACTGGGTTGTCGTCTTTGACGTGCAACTTGCATCAGGAAAGTAGTGCCATTCAGTCCCTCATCAAAACAGCTCTTTCCCACCACCTCCCAGTCCCCCACCCTTTGGTCCTGCTACCTTTTACAATACCAAAGCTTCAGAGATCAAGCTTTAATTTAGCCACCTCACCCACAGCAATGCAAGTGCCTCTGCACCAAACCTCGTGGTGCATTTGGGTCTGGGAGAGCGAGGCACAAGCAGGACTAGTATCAGCAAACCTTATTTTACTGCACATCTGTTTTATGTTAGTCTCTCGCTAGCAAGATACGCTTTGCTATTTGGGAGCTGTTGCTGCTGCTCTGCAATTCTTATATGCTCTAAATTGGGGGAACTGTACTCTTACTGTGATAGAGCTTGGGGCAATCAATCTCCTAAATTGGCCTCCTAATCTTCCCGGCCCTTGTCAATACCCCACATGACAGCATCTTTTAAGTCTTTCAATCATACATGAGTTAACTGCCTTTTTTAAAAACTCATGCTACTGCCTGGAACCTGCAACATCCATCTCGGAGGGCTTCAGACACCTGATGATTCAAATCATGGAACCAATAAAAATTCTGCAGCCTGCAGCAAAAAACATTTTATAAGCTAAACTTTAATTTTCATATTCACTATACTAAAGAAAATTTATTTCAAACGTTTTGTAGAAGCATCAATTAAAAAAAAAAAAAGAGAAATACCACATTCATCTGCACACACAGGGGTTTCGGAAGGCAGTGAAGAGACTGTGTATAAATTAGTATTGACCCCTGGTCATTTTATCAAAACTGGGCATGTACATTCTGAAACAACCCAAAATCACTTGCCTGTCACAGAGTACAACAGACCTGACTGTCCTCTGGGCATCTCCAGCTCTTTCTAAAGACTTGTCTAATACTGCCATTTGCTTAATAAAACATTTTAACTTTTGTTGCTGGTAAAATTAGTGAAGTTAAAGTATGTGATATAAGATAAATAATGGTATCAACACAGTTTGCATTTATCACACAAAGGTGACCTTTTCCCTCTCTTAGTTTACGGCACTGTA
This sequence comes from Grus americana, assembly GCF_028858705.1. Taxonomy (NCBI): domain Eukaryota; kingdom Metazoa; phylum Chordata; class Aves; order Gruiformes; family Gruidae; genus Grus; species Grus americana. The sequence goes on along the minus strand of NC_072853.1, from coordinate 49,695,277 downwards.
CTCTCAGAATTCAATTTATCCTGTGGCTGATCACTGCATGGCTAGCAAAAATTTTAAAATTAAAGACAGTAAGATTCTTACTAAAGCAATAATACAAACAGAGACTTGAGAAGTCTAGTGCCAAATAAAAGCAAAAGACCTCTAAGCAAACACAGCATGTTTTGACCTTCAGTGACATTTTGACACTACGTATAGCCTGGAAAATGCTCTGCATCATAAATACGTGTGGCTGACAGACATTATTAAAACATTTGTGTAACAGCTTATCAAACCGTTTATCTATCTCTACACCTTCTACAAAGCTACGCTTTACAAGAAGTTATCGCAATTAAAATAATACATAGAGGGAACTACATAAAACCCTTGCCAGACTCTGCTCGGCTCACATCCACAGTATTTTACTTGTTTGCAAATTAAAAACATCAACTCTGACCCAGAGGAATAAACACAGACCACCTCCAACAACAACAATCAGGAAACAGATCAACAACAAAGTACTCCAAAACTCTTTTAGATTTCTTTCCTTTTAAACACTGAAGCAGTTATCAATTTATTTCATGGTATTTACAAAAAAACGTCATCGTGAAAAACCACATAGCTTCCACTTCACAGATAACCTAGGAGTTCATATTGCAGGGATTTTTCAGTGTTTGTGGAGGAAGTTAAGAAAGGTTATCCAATACCTACATGAGAGAGAAAAAAAAAAAAAAATCTTCAAACATAATTTTCATTTTGATTCATTCCAGAAAAACAGGCATCTTCCTATCCCCCCCAGTGATCCTTACCAGGGCACTGGAGCACCGAGTTCATTACAGCGTACTGATCTACCAAACAACGGGGCCCACGCCCATCGACCAGCTCCGGCCGAGCCCCGAGCCGCTTGCCAGGCCACGCGAGGCGCGCAGCTCCGCAAGACAAGCGACACAACGCGTTTTCCTCCCTGGCCGACCCAGGCAGAGCAGTCTCCTACGGTATGCAAGAGAAGTCACACAACTGCCTGCCTTCGAGCGGACGGTCTTCAAAGGCAGCTTTTTCCAAGATCTTTCTTGGTTACCCTACAAAAAGCTTGTTGATGGTTTCAGAGGAACACGCATGACTGCAAATGAAAAGCAAAGTTATCGAATCAGCTGGAATATAAAACCCACAGACTCCAAGACGGTGGCCACCTTAAGCCACACTTCATCCGGGCGCTATGACCTGCAGGCCGGAGTAGCCATGCGAAGCTTTGCTGAGATCACAACACACATTTCTCTCTTGCAAAATTGGGCCCCAAAGCCAGGTGCACCTGTGATTTCACCACGCTTTGTTTCCTTTAAATAACAAACCCACTGAAGGCTAACAAAATCTTCCATTGTAGTGACTACTTTGGTTTTGGTTTTTTTTTGTTGCTGTTGTTCAGTATCTGTAAGTTACAGAGCCTTTGTTGCAAAAATCAGGAGGAAGAAATAACTAACAGATCATTTGCAGTTGTAACAACTGATAAAGTCACCTTCTCTAAGGAGAAAATTATCCATTTTTACAAATAATGACACGTATCATTCTTAAATATTTAATTTGCATACAAGCATAATGACGAGTTTTTAATTAAATGAGACTTGACACAGTCAGAAGCGCAGATAGCGACATGCAGCGTAAGAATGAGAGGGGTTTTTGTTGTTGTTGTTTGTTTTTGAAGTGTCAATGTGATACAGACTTCATTCTGGTTCTGGGAAACACGCTGAATCAATCCCAGGTAAGCAACAACACCTCCAACACCTGAAATGCTAGATGTGCTTTTTGCTCCAAGCTGTTAAAACTCCTGCCCTAATATATCTCAGCTCTGCATAAACGCACTCCAAGAGGTGAAAATTTCACTCCATTGCTACTCTCCTCCAGACAGCCTGGAAAACACGGCGATATCGACCTTCTCCAGCTCCCTTCATACACACAAATGCTCTCTGCCCGCATGTGCTGCCCCAGTTTCCACTAATTTCAGCAGTATTTCTGCTCTTATGCAATAGGTACCCTTTTCAACATGAACACCTTCAGAAGGGAACAAACCAACCAAGGCTCTTTTTGCATAACCTACCAATGAATGCACAGTGATAAGAATTTGATGATGCTGAACAACAAATACTATGGGGGGATGATAAAAATGCATAGCTGACACACTGATGCAGTCACACTTTCATCTGTCAAGAAACAATACACTTAGGGTAATTAGCAAGTTATCAGTGTGTAAATGACTGAGAGATGTTTTATAGATTAGAAAATAAAGAGTTTTAAAAGACCCTGAAATCCAAATTTAAAATGTATGATCTTTATTTACCTTTCCTCACAACAGTTCTTATGCACCAGCTATGTGATTCTCCTTTGTAGAAAAATAAGCTTACAAACTACGTAAGCCAGGCATTAATTTAAATTTAAGTTGAAGAACCTGCACTCTATATGCAGCAGAAAAACCTACAACACAACCACCAATAACGTTTTATGCATCCAGTTTCTGTCACAAGGCTTGAAAGTTCAATGGCTGTACCATACAGCAATAATTTTAATCATGAACATAAACATGATCCAAATCTAGGAAAGCCAACAGAATAATTTCCACTGACTCAGCTACGCATCAAATTCTATGTGTACAACTAGTTGACAAAACCTGAAAGAAATGAAGATGGGGAAAAATCCTCATACATGCTCAGTATTATATTACTAATGCTTAAAAGCCACTCACTTGTGGAAGAAAGGCGATTTTTTTTCCTCTTTTCATGTGCTTTAACCAAACTATTGACCTAATACAGCCAGTGAGCCATCATTAATAAAAGCTCCATGCTGAAAAACAACTAAGAGCTACCCCTCTACCCACACTTAATTTTGATACAGGTATGCTAAATGCAGAAACCAAAGTCTATTTACATAGATGTTTTGCTTGTATTTGATTGCCAGTTTACTTGTATTTGAATATCAATTTGCAAGCTAATTAAAGAACATTGCTGAGCCCATTACAGAAAAATAGTGCTCTACCATTAACTGCAGTGCTATCTCACTAATTTCTTTAAAGACTGGCTTCAAACACCATCTTCATCTCCATTCAAAACAATTAGTGTACATTTATTTCACATTTTAAACTGCAGAGAATCAAAATTTTAAGCACTTTAACAGATTGCACTGCTATTTTAATAGCTTTTATGTAACAAATTATGCTTTTAGGAATTCGTAACTTTCCTATTTAAGAGAATGTTAAACTGGAACTCACAGAGGGTCTTAAATAATTCCTCTTCTCTACAACCTGAGAGGCATGTGCCATTAACTTTCAAAACCAAACAAAACCTACTTCTTAAAAGGCAGCACAGTGCACAAGAAAGAGCTTGCTCCTGCAGGCAAGCAGACAAGATCATATCATCTGCCACTGCTCACAGATCTGCCAAAACGCAGCAGACAGTAAAACAGGGAAGAGGAAAAATGCAAAATGGGCCAGTTTCTGAAGCTCTGTGGGCAGCTCGGAGAAGGAGGAGATGGACCCGAGCCGCATTGTGCCGCTCCTCTGCCCGGAGCATCAGTGCCCATGGGCAGGCAGGGCCTGCAGCAGGGCGAGGGACGGCAGCCGTGGGCAGCAGCACTGGGTGTCCTGGTTCTCTGGGATTATCTGGAGCCAGGCTGGCGGGTTAATGGGATTGCTCGCTGTCATCTGCAACCCAGCTAAGAACCGCCAGCGCAATTCGCTACTATGCCTGGATGGGGCTGGGATGCAGCAGGGAACAGGCAGGGACCTGATCCTCAGCTGCCCAACCCTGGAAAAAATTGAAACAGCAGGAAGAAAGCTCCCGGTTGCACTAGAGGGAGAAAAGGGAAGAAACAAAATGCCTGATGGAGAATCTAACACAAGGGAGTCTCATTCAGCTATGACTTCCTTTTCTCCCACCACCCCTAACAGACTCCTTTTCTCATTAACTTAACTCCTTTTCCACAGCAGGTCCCAGTAAATCAACAAAGCAAGCTGACCCAGGTGAGAACTAGCCCACCGCAAAAAGCCTGCGTAGTTTTGTGTCAGATCAGGTTGCTGACATAACTCACTCATCCTGCAGCCACATCACTGTGATGTATTTATAACTCAAGGAAATAAAGTTGCATTTTTGGTACATCCTCTCCTAGCTTTACTTAAGGCTAGTATTTTTACATGCACTTAAACTGTCCATCTATAGTCAAGGTGAGAAACAATGAAAAAAAACCCCAAAACATTACTGGTACCAATTCACTCACAGCAAGAAGCAGCAGTGGGTTTCCAGACCACTCTACAGACACTGATGGACTCGGAGCACTCAAACCCAACGCTACCTCCAGAACAGTGGACAAGCCATGATGTGCAGCTATGGGTACTTCTTTAGTGAACCTCCATACTCTGGCTGTAAGATCAGTTATCTTCAAAAGGCTCTTCCTTGTGCATGTTCTGATCTTGGCTGAATACTCAGATAATTTTCTTGGCATTAGTGTAAATTGCAAAAAAATGGGAGATGTGGGCATCATGTTGTCATTCTGACATCAAAAAGGCCTAGCAGTTTCTTCTAGAAAAGCTCTTCAGCACTATCCGCTCGCTTAATTCTCTTTGGTGAGCTCCACTGGGTCCCTGGCATTTCCTTTAGGATGGGTATCAGATGCCCAACTGGTTGTCATGAGGAAATCTGAAAGTACTCCAGGATACTTTCCTTCCTACCTTAGGTCGCTTCTGCCTTCTTTTTTCAACCAATGCCAAGTTTCTCTGTTCTTTCTAGAGCTGTGGAAAACCTGTGCTTTCCTTTCCCCCTTGAACTACACCAGGGTCTCTATTCATTCCTCCATGCATTCCAGCATCCTTCATGACCCAGATTCTTCTGCTTCCATCCTCTCCCCAGCCTCAGCCCCATTCTCCACTCCAGAGTTTCCCCCCACTCATCTCCCAACATTATTCTCCTTGCCCTCTGGAGGGCAAATCACCCAGCTGGGCTATACAGAGAGGAGTGGAAAAACACCTGTGCTGCGTTAAATTGGAAAGAGATTTAAAGGGTACCAAAGGCCAGTTACTCCTTCTACAGACTAATTAAAAGATAATAGCAACTCTAGTCATTTCCCTTTCATCCAAAATCTGACATGGTTCCCTTCTACCTTCCTTCTGCCCCTCCTGTCTTCTCAGTTCAGCAGGACTGCCTCTGATGCGTACCTAGGACATGCCCTGAAAGTCTGGAAGTGAACTCTCCCAAAAGTTACCATTTCCAGATTAAAAAATGCCCCCATGTTGAGTGTCACAGGCTCAACCAAAAGCAATGAATCTGCTTCACTGCACTCAACCAAAATCAGAGCAGTTCAAACTGTACTTGGATTTGCTGATTGACATCTGAGTCTTCATACAGTAGTATTTGGTTTAATGCAGTTATTAAGTGTTTAAATACTACTGAAATTTATCTCTATTTAACATGGTAATATGTTCTGTAATAAAGGGCATTCTCCTATAATATCAGTTCAATAGGATGCTCTGGTAAATTTGTCTTCTGGATTGTTAGAAAGATGACAAGTCAACAAAAGATGTATTGTAGTCTCAAGTGAGAATTTGAATGCTTAATTATACATACCATGTGTCTCACCTTATTACTAACAGAGATGGCCTCACCTGAGTTTTTGCTCCATGTATTCCATATACTGATCCACCCACATAAACAAATATTAATATATATTTTAATGGAGCTGTTGAAAGCGACAGCGACATTTCTTCTATCACTGAATAGATCTCCCATAGCTAAGGGCACCTTTGCTGAGGAGGCTTTCCGCACAGCTTTGCAACTGCCAGACTCCCCTAGAGAAGGGGTCAGCCTTGGAGAAGGCTCTAACTATAGCAATTCCAGGAGAAATAATGGTCCCTTGGGAATCAAGGCCAGATGGCATAGCTTAAAACTGAGCTAAGGCTGCACTAAATGGTGTTAGAAATAGTATAAAGCTAGACCCAGCTTCAGAGGCAGAAACAAACATCTCCTTTGCCGTCCCCCATTCAGCCATACCCAGAGCTTACGGGGGCAGCTGACAACTCCGCTCTCATAATTCATATTTCTGCACAGAAAAAGGACACTACGTTTGAGATCCTTGGAAGTAGCTAGCTGAATGCAGAAAAAGGGAATAAGTACTAATTAATTCAGTGCATTCCAAGTAAATGCACCATAAACAGAAATGACTAGCAGAGCTGGACTAATTAGCTAAGATAGATAGTAATTTACACATCCCAGAACACCGCAACCATTCAGGATTTGTATAATTTCCCGGTAAGTGTATTTTTCTCTTTATCAAGATGTATTTATAAAGAGTCAACACCGGAAACAGAAGCAGTGTTCCTTTTGCACGGAACAAAGGTAAGTCAAGTTTCTTCTCTGGAAAAAGTTAACAGAATAATACATTTAGGAGTTTTTTAACTACAAAATATATTTCCACCTCTAATCCAAATATTCCATAAAAGGAAAACATTTAGTTTAGTAGATGTTAACATGTTTCTTTTAAAATGAATGGCTTCTTATCTAGAACTCAGGTGATAAATTCCTTTATACTGGATATACAACTTGATCCAAATACTACCATTCCACAATAGATTGAGGGTCTAGCAAGGAATAATGGAGTTACATTTCTGAAATGTTTGTCCTTTGCCCACATCCAAAACATAGGTGAATTTCATTATTTACCTTTATTCTCCGTTTTATATATGTAATGTTTTGCTTACAATCATAAAATACCAACATTAATCAGTATCTTAATACTAAAAAGTAAAATCATGTAAAAATCAGATAGAACTTTATAGAAATTAAAGTGAGGAAAAAAAAGAGTCACCGTTCAAATAATTATTTTACCATGGTTCAGTAAGGTGAACATATGTTACGTATACTCTAGGATATATTCTATGTTTAATTAAGGAATTGGGAAAAGGGAGGTAGGAAACCACATCTCAAGAAAAGCAATCTCTTGCTTCAGCAAAAGAAAGCTCCAATTTTCAGGGGACAAGTATCTGAGAATACATTAAGAGCTTGGTACGTGAATAGACAACAGACATCATAAAACAGGCACTGTGCTGGTGTAGTTAAAAGCAAACAGAAGCAGCTCTTCCAATCCAGGGTAGTGAGCTCAATACTGACACAGGAGAATTTAGGATGCAGTGGGGTACGGAAAGAGGACAAACAGCAAAGCTGTTTGAGAAAAGAGGAAAAGGATTAAAAAAGCAAGAGACTGAGAATTGGAATACAACTGTAACATAAAGTAACTCTACAAGGCACAGCATCACCAAGTAACGGCATTAAAATTTACTCTGCTTCACATAGAAGAGGGCAAAACTAAACCTACTAAATGTTAAGCAGGACTGGGGCAAAAATGTAAATATATTCCCAACATAATCTTCTTGGAAAAAAAAAAATAATTCTCACTCCCACTAAGGCTTAAAAGAATAACTAGAAGGATGGTGTTTAGGGGTTGCTAGGTTGTCTTCTTGGGGTTTTTTGTTTGGGTTTGGGGGGGGGGGGTGCGGGAAGAGAATTTTAGAAAACGGTACATTTGCGAAGAATTGAAACATTTTTTTCCAGCTTGCCAGCAGCTCATAGAGAGACCCCATCCATCTGAGATTCTTTGGCTGTCTGCCTGGAAGGAACTTGTCAAATCGTCTTTTTGCTTAAGGCAAGGAGACTTCAAACAAAGTGGTTACCATTTTCATTTTTTTCATGGAGGGGAAAAAAAAAAGTCTAACTTTTTTTTTTTATGGGGAAAGACTAAATTTCCCTCTTGGAAAATATGATTCTGCTAAAAATACTTTCCCTGGCTCTACTGGTAATGTGTATGGGAATATCAAAGCTACCATAGTAAGAATATAATTGTATAAAAATTATTTATGGAAAGGAACAAGACATAAATCTTAAAAGATACGCTGCTGACTTCAGCTTTAAGCATGACAACTTTTTTTAAAAGGAATTTTATTCTTAGCTGATGATGGGCATTTTTATACATAGAATGATAAACCACCACTAGCAGCACAGAAAAAAGCCGAGCAGCTTCACTTGGGACAGGCAGCACCCATGTAACCTCCTACGTCACGAAGAAACATTGGTTACTTTTAAATGCCAGGCAATTCCCCAGCACCACATTCCCAGCAACGCGTTTCTAGATTGTTTCAGACCAACTGGTATTTTCAGTGGTAAACTACAAAATAAGTCAGTGGGAATGCCAAAATCAAGTTTTGTCACTCAGTTTGAAAGCATCAAAACAAATATTATTTTCTAAGCATTTCACTGCTAGAAGAGAAAAGGCAGCAGGGACACCGTGGCTCTGTTGAAGCATACAACATCTTTCAGCAAGAACCCAAGGAGTGGGAGTGGGAGTTTACCCCAGATAAATTGGCTAACCCCATTCATTTTATGGTTTCATGAACACTTGGTACCAGGCTCAAAGAGGAGGGAAAGCGTAAGCGTGCCTCTTTTGGCAACGCTGTCAGCTCGCTCCAGCTCAAATGGCTCATGAAACTGCACTGTTACTCATCCATAATCACCGCTTATCTCGGTGATCAACACCAAAACATTTTTTTTTCTTTATCATTGTGCAACTCAAAAAACTTAGAAATATTTTATACCTACACAACACTCAAAGGATACATTTAAGAATCTTGTCTAGGCAATGAATTTGCTCAGCACAGAACTAATATGCATTTAGTAACAGGACAATGTTAAAATAAAGTCTTTGAAAGATAAGAAACCACTAAAATAAATTATCAGAGTAAGAATCTCTAATTTTAAGATATGATTCTGCAAATAACCATTCAAGTAACCTTCCTAGGTGAATGATTTTAGCAGAAATGCATTATTTGTATCTTAAAATTTGCAGGATATAGAACAAAGATTAGATAAACAGGCTGGACATACATATCAAACTGCCACAAGTACTTTTTCCTGGATGAACTACAAAACTGCGATAAAACCAGCACAAGCAAGGGCATTTAAGATATTAAAAATAACTCCCTCTTCAACTTAACCTCTTCTTCTCCAAATACTACATCTTACTTATGGTCCTCACATTTTATTTTACAGAAGCAATTCAGAAGAGCTGTGCCTGTAAATTTGGGTTCGGTATCTACTTCTACGAGGTGATAGCTGGTGAGATATTTGCATATGATTTATTTTTGGATTTTTTAATGTTGGAACATTTAGTCCTAAAATATCTAGAAGTCTATTAAATTCTAAAAGATGTGGAGGCCCAAATAACTCCACAGTTTTATCAGTAAGACACTTTTTAGAGTTGTATGAAGTTTCTTTTAGTTTCAGAGATTATTACTTTCTTATTCCTCCCTTTACAGGAATGAAGGTAGTAGTTCTGAGCTCACCTAGTTCCTTGGTAAACATTACCATAACTTCACTGAAGTGACTCGTACTAAGTGGAACAACATGTAAAACATTACAAATAAATCCAAATTCAGACCTAGAATACTTAGTTTACATGTGTCTAGTTACCTGAACGTATTGCATCTTCAAGTCAGACTTGCCAGACTTTGTAGAAGACAAAGTGTAAGACATCAGCTTTGAAGAGTCTCCAAGGCTACGATGGGTGAAGTCTGCACCAGGGAACATGGGACAATGGTGACACTATGCCAGGAGGAGGCAACAGGACATAGCCTATGCTGCAGGCTACCTCCTACACAGCTCAGTCTCAACCTACTGAAGGAGTAGTTTCCAACTTCTTTTGCTGTGCCTTCCCAACTAACTGCATCTCTTCCCTACAAAGGGGTCCCTGTTTCCTCATCCTGAGACCAAGGGCAGCTATCTTTCTTTTTCCTTCCCTCTACCCTCATTAATAAAGGTGAGGTTTTTCTCCTTTTCCAATTCATGTTACTCTGAACGTATTGCTCCACCAATTTTTCACATATTGTGACAACTGAACATGTAGTGGCCTCTCATGCCCTCATGTACAGAAGGAGATACTAGTGGAGGCTGACATATTATCCTAGCCATATGAATGAAAAGACAAAGCCATTATTGACTGTAAAGACTTTTTTTCTTTTAATGTCATAGGAACAAGTCCTACCCTCCCTCAAAAACAAGCACCACCTGAATACAGAAATAGAAACGTCTCCAGAAAACAAGAGTATCCTGCAGCGCATGGTGGAACCCTGCCCCATACTCTAAGGTAACTATGTCTCATGATAATACTTTAAAACTCAGCTATCCTGTATTACTGTAACAACTGAAAGGCACAGATCAACAAGTCATATGATAACTCTAATTTTATTTTTTTGGTAAGATGGAAAATGAAGACCTTAAGAGGTTTGTCGCCCACCATGCAAGGTAAAAGCAAATGAACAAGGCAGATAATAAACATATGGTCATTTTCTGGGTCAGTATTTTAAGAACTAACTTGTCAGGAAAGCATTTAGTCAGGTTCAAATTATTCCGCAGCTGTCTGAGAGAACCATAAAGCCTCTGTGCTTGTGGTATCAATGCACAAAAATCAAAGAAAATTAAAGCTTTCACTTCCAAACCATATAGAAAACCTACAGTTACATGGCTCACTTCTGAATTCATACTGATATAAGCATGCGGCTAGACAGGCAAGGCAACCGAGATCAGAATCAGGCCCATGGTTATCCCTAAGAAGCAAATGTCACACAACTATACTTAAATTGCAGCGTCATCTGAATCTAGTTTAATAACCAGAAAATAGGCTTTTGACAACAATAGTATTTCAAAATGACAGTGTAATTAAATTTAAGTCAAAGCCGTGCAATGACGGACCGTATGTTTATGTGTAACCAGCAAATTATATGCTTTTAAGCATGTCAGAATTTTCAAAAGAATTAACCATTGCAGTAATTCAACTGATGAAAAAGTGGTAGGAAACAAAACTGCCCCAGGTCATTTCTCAACCAGATGACACGATTTGATCCATACTGCATGCCTCATACAGTTTTTCCAATTCCTACTTCCCTAAAATGCTGTGCATTTTAATACCATTCAAGGGCAAACCAACAGTCATGCTTCACTCATTCCTGAGAAGCAAGACAAGGGACTGTGTGAATGCAATGAGTAATGAGAAAGGAAGTCAGTCTGCCATCCTACATTACTAGTTCACAACCAGTTAAGGATGGTCAGTCATTATCATCAGACTCGTATGAGCAATGCTGACACGGAATCAGTGGGCAGTCCTAGCTGTGGGGGGGGGGCGGGGAAGAAGGAGAAATTACAGAAATTTGATGAAGAGTGAAGAGAAATTTCATGGGGCAGGGTAGATCTCAAAACTTGTGTGATCTCTGTTTTAAGATGAACCGACAGAATGATAATTAACCAGTAACAAACATTTGGTGGTTTCAAGGCAGCACTTTTGGAAAGCACTTGCCTGCTGAGCTCTCTGTCTCTGGCCCTCTCTCCAGGTTTGTGCGTCACCTACCAAAGGAGTTCCCAGTGCCGACGGCTATTGCAGGTGTCTACAGCAGAGTCATCTATTAACTCCCATTTGGTGGGAAAGTAACAGAAATTCTCTTTCCTCTTTTATTATTTTCTCAATTGGCAGAACATTTACTTTAATACGTGAATTTCTAAGCTATTCTTTAATAAAAGAGAAGTCTGTGGTAGGAGAATATACTTCCTTGAAACTGAACAGAAAAAGCTTTAATAACTCAACTTTAAATACACTAAAGCTAATCAATTCATCCTGCATTCATGTTTCCATTATACTTCTAAAAAAAAGAAAAACAGGTCTGTAAAAATATAATTAAGAAGAGAGACTGCTACATACAGCATGTAAAATCAGGACTACAGCTTTCACTTCATTTGTTTTGCAGACTCATTAGAATTTTTTTCATTCAAATGTCTTGATCTGTGTAACCATATTTATATGTGAAAAAACCAACAAATTAAATTAGTCTTTATTTAAGATGTATTTGAAACCGTCTAAAACTGATGTTCTTAAATTTTTTTTCCATCTAATTTGGAAATTGTGGAACTGACTATGTTAGCAGTTTAGAAAACAGCCAAGTTAATACACATTTTAAAAAATGTTCTACTTCTACAAATTTGTATACTGAAACTTAACTAGTTGGAAAAATCTAGGGAAGATTCAGAGCATATGCCTCTGTGTCCTACAGATGATTACTCTATCCCTGACAAATAGGCCCAGAAAGAGCAGCAAACCAAATTCCCAACCAGGATGACACATGGACAGATGTACTGACCGCAGCACATCCCCAGCAGAGGCAAGGGCTTGCACTAGCTGAGCACACCGTGAGCTCAGGAAAGGGTCATCCTCGGCCTGGGCACCATGCCACTCTGATGCAGGTATGTGCCAGGGTGAGAGCAGCATGCCACCCACAAGACAGCACGGGCACTGTCCTGCCTCTCTTGATCACCGACCGAGGGCTCACAGGCAACCGCTCTCTCGTGTTGCTGCCTGTCCTGTCTTGCTTTCCACAGGCATCTCTCCTCAGGTCACCAAGAAAAAGCAGTAAGGGAACTACCTCTGCATTAACGTGAGCGCTAGGACTGGGTGTAAGTGCAGGACATCTATGGGAAATGTAACAGGAAATTTTCTTTATCTTGTCATTCATATATGGGCTCTAAGTATAGACTGATGGCACGTATTGTCAGTGGTAATAAGAAACAGTGTGAATGCTGTGCTGAGAAAGAGAAGTAGTGGACAATCACAGGAAGGTTCGCAACGCTCAGTATTTTCAAATTACGGTCAACAGAGGTGCATGTGCTACCACTAATGCCAACAGATTTTCCAAGTCCTATGACAGTAATGAAAAAATAATCACAGAGCAGCTGATGTTCTTTCCTGCAAGAGTCTGTGGCCTATTTAAGGATGAAAATACTCCAGAATGATTTATGGTTACAGCTAGAGGAAGTAAAAAAAAAAAAAAAAAAAAAATCAAAACATCTTTTCTAACCATACCGTTGAGAAGAGGCTGTCCTCCATGTACGCTCCTTGACACCACTGCACTGTGCACATCTTCAGGAAATCCAGTCTTGCATGACATATCTTCACAGGTTGCTTTTATCGGTGCCTGAAATGCAAGACAAAATTTATGTAATACTCGCAACCCTCATTCACCAGAGAAACATTCCAGTTGGCACATACTCCATTTTGCTGCGGTCTTGTACAAGCAGCGTCTTTGTTTCAGAACGACTGCAATTAGGACTGCGAGGGCAAAGGGTTAATCTCTCTGATAACTGGAATGGAAGGAACAAATCCCACTTGTCTGGTAAGATCTAAATAATACACAATCTTGATTCTTCTGACAACTGAACATTTCCACTAAACCAGCCATCAAGACTGGAGGGGAATCATAGGGGGAACAAAAACATTCCTTCCTCTGGAAATAAATGTTGCACAAAACCCATCGGCAACTTTTTCATAGCCAGATTACTTGAGAGGAATGACTTCAACTGCTGATTTAAAATGCTTTATTTAGAGTACTTCTATAGGAGGCTGCACCAGAACAAGTAAACTAAGATAAAAGGCTACATTTGCAGTAACTTTGCAGAACGTACATTTGCGTTAGCATTCAAACGGATACCATATAAAGCCAAATGTTTCCAATACAATCTCTTTCTATTTCAAAGGGATGTTAAGTTAAAAGGAGAGCAGCTCATTATTAAATTTGCACAACAAGGGAAGAGCCAGCCACTGAAACTGTTTGTTCTCTCACTTGTTAAGAAAGTTTCCCCTCAAATCACATTCTTAAAGAGTTTCATAAATGCCTTTTTATTAAGAAATATAATACAGCATTTGGAAACTTGTTTGTTCTGTAGTGTTCCATGTTCAGAAGATACTTCTGATAGCTAAACTCATTTCCAGGACAGTTTGTTGCCTAGTTGGGAAAAAAAAAAAAAAATCTAATTTTCTGTGGCAAAGGACAAAGATTTCTTTTCAGTAGATTGGTTTTGTCTCGTTTCAGTGCTGCACAAGACAACAGCCCACCTTACATGTGGCTAAGTGACCATACATGGCAAAACCCCTTTCACGCTGCACAATGCGGAGAGGCCAGCTCCCACGCCAACCTGGGCTGAGATACATCCGAGAAATTGAGAGCCCTCGCACAAATCTCAAACACGCCTACATGCCAAGTAAAGGCTGCCCATGTGCATGCCCAGATGTAGTATATGGTCTTTGACAGCACGAGCAACTGTGCTGCTATATCATACCTAAATCTGATCAAGACTTAAATTATATTTTCCTTTTTACTTTCCCAGATGGGCTTCCATCAAGTAGACCTATTCAAGACCATGTAAGCATGTCTGCATACACTTGGCAAAGAAAGCCCTACAGGAAGAAGTAAAAAAAAGGGATGGAGAAAGAGGAGACGATGGTGTTGTACCCGTTTATGACAGTAACCGCAGGGAAAGAGAGCATTAGAGCAGAGGTGGGACAGGAGCATCTGAAACCACAGGGGTTTCCTGAGGGAAGCGGGATGGGGCAGAAGTGTAATCGCTTCTGTGACATGCACGGCCAAGACTGGCACGCCAACCCCTATTAGAATAACTTTATCACTAATACAAGGAGGCATTCCTAACACATTGTGCTGCACTTACACCAATATGGTCCTAACTAAGCAGCTCAACACTGATGCTAGCAAAAAAAAAAAAAAAATTTTTTTTAATTTACTATCTAACTCTCAAGTTAATGCGCTATCCAGGTGAGCAACCAGTAAGAGAGGTTGTAATTATCAAGCGTCAGGTTAACTTAAACTGTGGTGTGGACTTATTTGTGACTTACGTATTACACAAGTATCCCACCTGTGTACAATTACTCATGTACTTGAAAACGTTTATATGGGGGACCCTAAAGAGAAAGCAAACATAAAACAACAGTTCAAGCTACTCCAGGGCTATGTTACCTGCAAAGCTGGAACTTGGATCTGTAGCTAAGCCCCAACAGTCCATTTACACATTGAGTTTTTAAGATAAAAGAATGGTAAATCAAAAATACTTACAATTCCAACTGCCAGTTTCCTCAGCTTTAGAACTCAAATCACAGGTTTGATAAGGTTTCCATAATTTGAAAGAAAAATAGTACGACTCATTTAAACTACTGTACAAAAGGTGACCTCAAATGTGATGGAGAAAAAAAATAGTCTTTCATGGTATCTTTGAAACAAAAAGGTCCTGGGTGGGCAGCTGAGGAGATAGCAGGATTTTTAACAAGTCTGCACTGATGCGCCTGGGAATCTTTCAGCCTTTCTAGCAATCTATATGTACTAAACAGTTCTTATAAACTGAAACAATGCCCACTGAAACAAAGGCTGGGGGACATGAATAGAGAGCCTTCTTTATTCTTTTATTTGCAGCCATCAATTTTATCCAGAAACAAAAGACTGTACTCTGCTCTCCAAAAACAGCCCTTTGTAAAGATTGTTTGAGAATAAAAACACAAGGGAAGGAAGAATTCAAATTTTCAGCAATTCTTAATCGCCCTATGTTAAGCGTTTTGAATTAAGTAGAAGTTGTAGCTTCAGATGCACTGGGTCATATCAAGTTCAGCCTGAGAGTACTGCAAGATTTAAACCATTTTAACTCTAAGCAAAAGAGGATGCTGAAATATTTTTATCCCCTTATCTGGGGCAAAAGGGGAAAGCTAGTGAAGATTATGGGGCACATTATTGTAATTTATAGGATTTTGTGTGATTAGTACAATTCCCAAGACTATTTCAAACATAAGATAATATTACTTGTACATTCATCTACAGAAGGACACTACTTAAAAAACCTGTTTTTTAAGATGGAAAGCAATTACCTTAGCTTGTACCCATATAAAACCTACTTAATGGAGTTACAAAGCTTTGAACAAGCTCAGCTCTTGGAAAATTCTCCTCTCAAGTACTAACAGACTTCACTAAAGCAAAATAGGGTTACTACTGAAAAACTATTCTGCTTTCCTCCTCCTTTATGGCTTACTTAGTCATTTTTAACTGCAAAATGAGTAACAAGCATTACTATCTCCAGATGCTAAAGAGCTAACACCTAGTCAAACATGGTGTCAGATCATGCATATAATCTGAGATCTACAGTACTGAGTTTAAATGCAATAGTCAAAGTGCAATTATGAAGCAACATGATGTAAATTAGAGGTCCTCTGTCAAAGTTATTATTCAATCAATTAAAAGAATTGGCCGTTTCGACATACTTGTGGCAGTTAAGCCTGCAGTTTTCATACCCTGCTCCTCAGTTACTTTAGTTTCGTATCTGAGTATCTAGAAAACCACAGTTTAATGTCAAGGTTGTATTCCACCTCAACAAAAAAAAAAAAAAAAACCCAACAGAAAACCCCAGAAACAAAACAACCAAACAAAAACCTGTTGACAACCTCAACGTCACAATTCTAATGGATTCATGTTTACATCTTTTTCTAAACACCACCAGTAAGAGTCTTCCAACAATATAGGCCTCGCACTTGTGAAAAGATTGCAAATTAAAACAAGAATAAAGCCAGACAGGATTGCTTCACCAGTGTTGACAGTTCTGGACTAACACCTCTTTCCAATTTCCATACTTTCTAAAAAGTAGCCACATTTAGAATGCAAATCTGTAAAGAAACATCTATTTTAAAATGCAAGCTCACCACACAACTGTAGAAGCAACTTGGTATTACAACGTGCATCCTAAATTTGCAGAATTAGGCTCTTAAACACACCTTTCAAACAGGGCTGATCTTGTTCTCTCTGCATACGCCATACACCAGTGGAGTTCACTAGCAGCTATTAATCCAAAATATCAAAGTCTCTGTTTTTCCACTGTTTGCATCTGCATGTACAACATTAGATTTCTTAATATTGATTGTAGCAAAATGCAAGGCAAGTTGTTTTTGAAAAACTGCTTTCTTTTATGCACAATGTAGCTTACTCCTATAGGAAAACAAGCCTAAGTAGTAAAATGAGAAATGGAGGGGTAAGCATCTGAGAAAATATCATACTATACAGTTATAATTGGACATCGTAAAGCTGCTAGTTGCCAAGTCCAGCCAATTCACAGGGCATTATTGTGCGAAGCTCAAAACAAGATCCGACATAATTATATGTATGACAAAACAGGAACGGGGTATTTGAGCTCTCCCTCCTTAATAACCAACATTAATTTGCAATTATGACAGTAATATTCAACTTAAGCCCAGATCACAGAAACACTTCTGACTGTGTTTAAAGACTGGGTGTTTCCTCCTTAATTTAAAGGCCAAGATGGTACCCAATACTCATTCACAACTTCGGTAACTCTAGGGATCATTGTATTCATTTTTAATTTTGTGTACATACATCATCTGACACAGCCGGATATGCTATGCAAGGTGGGTCTTATTTTATGATGAGCTTCTACTTACTACCATAAGGCACATGAAAGATACTCTGCAGGGCGATAGACATGTCTGAAATGCTTTAGATGCTAAACTTGAAAACATTCAGCAACTCCCTCTTAATCTCTGACTTGCTGCAAAGAAGAGCTGCAACAGTTTATACCCTCATGGTACTTAATACTCCAGCAAATGTAGTCAAGTACAATTTGTTTTCAACCATAGACTGCAACTGGAGAAGAAGAAAAGTGCCTTTCATTCAAATTGTTCTGGAAGCCAAAAGCTTCCAAAGTGGGTGCCAGGCTATGTCCTCCCAGAGGTCATTCAGTTACACCAGAAAGGGCTTTCGGTATGCTATCTTCACTCCTAATTAGTGCTCTACTTCATGAGCCAGGAGATTTCAGATCAGAAAATCCAGCTGCTTTAACACTTAAAGTTCTCCAACACTTTCCCAAAATAGCAAGATCTGCAACTTTTACGCCACCATCTGGTTTCAAATGAGTTGCCTTAAACCATCACTGGTTACCACAGGTTACCGTAGCTTTACAAATTAGAGCGTCTCACAAACCATGTTCATAACCTCTTCTGTTAACTGCAACTGAGAGACAACATGGACTCCATTCACTTGCTTTACAAAACACAGAGACATGTATTGGCATATCTGACATAGCACAAAGCCGTAACCCGCTCTGGACTTTCCCCTTCCCCCAACTAGGAGAACATCTTCGAAGACATGTAGTTCTCCAGATAAGCCACAGCTCCTATCAGAGAAGGACATCCTTAAGTTCCAACTGCAATAACAAAACCAAATGGAATATCTGTAAATCTAAGTCACATTTCTTAACATAAAAAACCCTCAAGTCTGCTTGACTATACATTCTCACTTCTCTAAGAGAGGAAACGACCTCTCTCTACTTTGATAATAGCCATTGTATTGCTCACGCTGAACATCTCTGCCCATGGAAACGGCTGCTAATGCATACAGGAGGATGCCGCGTTTTCCCAACCTTTGGGGGAGCCCTTGCAAGGCCTATCTGGAAGAACTCTTTTGGGGGATCACAAAATTTTAACTATGTCTTCAGCTGGTGGGTGATAATTATATGCTAATTATAAGGAATGGAGGAGTCCCTAGAGGAGTCTGTTGATAAAAATATATTTTTAAATATGTCAAGGAGCGCCTAGAGGAGACGATAAACGCGCCTTTTGGAAACGTGTTATTTAATTAACTACACGAATACTGACTAAAACCCAATAGCTTAAGTGAAACGTTGAAAAGATTTGGCAGTGATACACCGTCCATCTTGGAGGTTGCTGACCCCGTATCTGTTTTCATAAGCCATTTAAAAATAGAAAGCCTAATTTCCCTTCTTTACTCAGACGGAGCTCCCATGATCTTTCAGTGAGAACTGCAGGATCGAATCAAATGATGAATCACGCAGAGTTGGTTATATAGCTCTCAAGGTGAACAGCAGCGCGGCCCAACACCCAGGTGAAAAATGTCCCTCTTAGATCACTCACGAACTACAAACATGCTTTGGCAAAACACAAATCCTCCCTAAACTCGTCCTGCGATAAGGTACACCACCTTTTTTCCTCTCAAAACTCACCTCTACATACACCAGTATTAATTCGGCCAACCAGTGAGTCTCGGTCCAGTGGTGGTTAAGCAGCAACACTGTTAGAATTATAACTGCTATTGCAAAAGATGTTAAGTATTCCTTCTGCTTTCATCACTCTCCACCCCTGATAAGTCTCATCGCATCTTATGCACAACTAGTGCCACTGGGCTGGTTAGCAGAAGTACACAGGATATTCAGTAAGGAAACTATGAGTTCCTCCTACGCTGTATAACAAAAAGCAATTTAAAATAAAAATGCCCAGGAACATTAGAGGTTACATAGCCTTTGGGGACCAGACTCGTGTTTTGTATGTGTACACTGTTTGAAATAATAAATTAAATTTTCATCCTAATGGGAGCGCTGGTGAACTACTTAAACGACTGCAAGTTTTCTAAACTTTTTGGTTTTTAACCTAAAAAAGCATTTACAAAAAACAGTGAGAGACAGAAAGAGAGTTTAACTGGTAAATGATCCTCTTAATCAGGCAAGAAAAGCCATTCAATAATTCCTGCTCCTTACCACATGACAAGAAGTCCCTTACGCAAGACTGTATTGAGTAAAAATAACTTTACTCACAATTTCCTCAAGCTATTTTTAAATACACACATGCACTTCTGTCACAACTAAACTGATTTATGTGTTACAGCGTTCAGTTATTAAAAAACCCAAACTAATAAATGAAATTATTGACATAAAAGCATCATTGAAGCTAATTAAGATGGGACATGACAGGGCTTTTCCAGTGATGTTTCTGGGAGTTCCTCCAATTTCTGGGAGCAGAAAGAAATATAATAGATGGGAAGTTTTTGAATTACATGCTCTTGACTAGATGTAGTTCAAAAATATCACTTTGGGCAATATTTTAAAAACTGGTATCATAAAATCTATACATTCATCCTTCTAGCACATTAAGCTGCATGCCTGGGTAGCAGTACTACCTACAAAGAGAGAGAGCAGTAGAAGGCTTTCTAGAAAACACATAACATTTATTAAAAATACATAAATTGACAATACAAGAGAATATATACCTTCTGTTACATCATCAGCATAAATATTTCTGAGCTTGCTACAATATCTGCTCAGATAATCAGAACTTGTTTAATACACAAAATTATCTGTTTTGTCAACCGATTTCAATTCCAAAAATTCATTGTCGACTTACGCGACCTTATCTGTCCTATAATAGATGTAAAAAGCAGTTAAAAAAATTTATTTTCACAAAATAATTTCTAAAATAATATCTCCAGTTTAATATCCAAAGAGATACTTCTAATTTTTTTTTTCTTCAGTTCTGCAATTATCTGAATTTTGAGAATGTGTCAGTGGTATCACTATCACCTACACCAGACAGACAAGGATTAGAGAGCTCTCTGCTGCAATATCCCACATTTAACTTTTCAGATAGATTCTTTGAAGACAAAGCAAAACCAGAACAGAAGGATCCACATCCAGAAAGGCTGAGCCGCTCACATAACTATCCTGTTCCGGGGCTTATGAAAAGCATCGTAAAATGCATTCCGTTCACTTTGACAGGAGTTAATGATGTTGGAGTCTGATTTGTTAGAGACATCCTGAAACTCATTTTTGTACTTATACAATCACATATTTACTATATTACTTAAAATAGACTGATTTTCAAGAAATAATAATGTAAGACCCAGGTGTATTATGAAAGACAGAAGATACATACACAATAGGAGATCTCACTGCCACTTCTGCACAAACCCACGTTAATATGCCTCACCCCTGATTCTGCCAGCAACTGCTGCTGGGGGTGATTACGAGAGGGGTGTAGTTGGCAAGAAATGCCATCGCCAGATTCTCAGCAGAGGCAGCTTAACAGGAATGTCATTTAGGGTAGTAGCTTTATCACCTGGATACATTCACCAAGACCTGGAATAAGACCAAAAGTGCCTGCAGAGAGTAATAACTTACATCCTCTGCCATCGCAATTCAAATTCAAACCAGTCACCTCAGCCAAAAGGCTCCAAAACTGCTTTACTGTTTACTTGTTTCTGATTTAGAAATGGACAACATCCTCAGAGTGATCCAATCACCTTATACATTAAAAAAAAAAATCCCTTTTTGAGCAATTTCTCCTCTCCTTTCCAGTTCATTTCTAACTAACAGTAGTTTCATTCCTGTAAAGCTTTCCCATTCCTTCTTCAATCCTGTTGTTACCCCAGGTTCCAAAAACTGGAACTGTTGGCCAAGAAGAGTAAGCTTCGCTCCTTTTTTCCTCTCTTCTGTCAGGTTTGGGTTTTTTTTTTTTTTTTCCACATAATACTTTCAGACTCATACTGATCTGTTAACCAGCAAAATAAAGCATAGTTTTCATTCTCTTATGTCCCATACACTTACATATTGCCAAAAATCTAAAGCCCTATTTCCTGAACATAAACAGCACCCACAGGTCTGCCTTAAAACCTGCTTCCAGTTACGATCTTTCAACTAATTCCATAATAACAGCTTTTCTACATCACTGGCAAACAACTAAGTGATCAATGATTCCAGAAAATAAAGGCACATAGCTCTCGCGTTGTAGAGGAAAAACTAAGTAGAAAGGTTCAACATTTCAAAAGAACCTGAAACATATAACCTTCTAGAAACCAAAAGTAGCAGGTATGATGACAGAGAGAAGAAAAAAAAAGTTAGCACTGCATCTAGCTTGTGAGGGTTCTTTGCAGTATGCATGAAAGGAGATGGGGGAGGGAAGTAAAGCTTTTTAAATGAAAGTGTTGTACAGACACAGGTCTATAAATCTGATTTCATACCCAAGTTCCAATTTTGTTACACACTATTAAAAATCAACCCTAACCTGATTTAATGGATACCCAAACAAGGGGGAAATTGGATTCCCCAACCGTAACGTGCCAGTGACACTGAGTGATACATAAAAGCAATATGGCTAGTTCCTGTCCTTAATTCATAGCTTGTGCTTTAATTTCAAACCTGCCCTGGGTAGAAAAAAAAGATGGAATAAAAGCTTACTGCAGAATTTGTGCTTTAAAGATTTATTGAGATAGGAAGACTAAACAGAACTGAAAGCACATACAATAAACAGCACATAAGGACTTCAAAAAAAAAAAAAAAGGAAAAAAGCTGCATGTACAGATCTGCCGAGATACTAGGCTATGGGGGGGGGGGGGGAAGTCAAAACCCAAACTCAACCAAAAATCAATCAGTACAAAAACCAGCAACAACACGACCCACCCCAACCCACCAACAGTCTGGAAGTGGCATATCACAAGTTTCTGAACAGGGCGGCTGCTTTCACGAGGAAGAGGCTCAAGCCCAGCGGACACTCCTGTGTCACGCCAGCCCGCCCCGTGTCCTCTTAGGACTCAAGGGAAAACCCCCGGCTGCCGAGGAGCAGCGTTTCAGCACCTCGCTCGCCTGGTGCAAGTCATCAGCCCCCGAGAGTGGCTTGAGAAACTGCGGGGAAGGACTCAACCGCCCGCGGACCCCGTGAGGGGACGGGGGAGTCAGAGACAGGGAGAAGAGGAAACGGGAGGACGAGCGGGCTCCTCCTGCCCCCGTTGCGGCGGAGCGGGCGGGGGCAGCGGGTGCGCTGCACCATGGACAGTGGCTGCCGCCGCCACCTCCCCCTGCCCTGCGCCAGCCGCTGCGGGCGCGGCGGGAGGGCGCCGCGGGCGCCCCGGCACCCCGTCCCCACCGCCGGCCTCGCTTCAACCCGCTCCCCCGGCCCGCCAGAAACGCCCCAACCGTAAATACCATTAAGAGGCGATGATCTGCGCCATCTGTCCCTCAGACTTACCGCCCTCGCCACCCCCGGCGCCGCGCTGGATAGGAGTTCAGCGAGCACAAAGCGAGGGCAGAACCCACCGCCACCCTCCCCACCTACCCCCGGCCTCCGCTCGGGGTCCCCCTGGCTCCTCGCTCGTTCCGGACACCCCGCGCCGCCGGAGGGGAGCCTAGCCCAACCACCGCCCCGCAGGGCACTGCCCTCGCTGCCCCAACCGGGATCCATTTTGTCGTCCCCGTCCTCCTCCCCCCCCCCCCCCAGCGTCCCGTCAGTCCCATATCGCCCCAGACTCCCCCTCGCAGGGGCACCGGCCCGCAGACCCCTACTTTCTCCACGGACAGACCCCCTCCAGGGCACCCTGGCCGGTAGTACCCGGTGCTGCCCCACGCCCCGGGGCTACCAGCCCGGGACCTCGCTGCTCGGGGCAGGTGGGGAGCCCATCCGGGCCGCCCCGGCGAGGCCGCCCGGGGGAGGCAGCAGCAGGACTTCGATAATAATAAATTAAACACTTCGGAGCCCGAGCCCGTCCCAGTGGAAATTCCCGTTAACGGCAGGGGGTGGGGAAGCCCGGCGCCCAGGCGGAGGCTGATTAAATTCTTCCCGGGAAGGGATTAGCGGACACGGGAGCCAGGGGTGGCCGAGGCGCGGCCCGCAGGGGCCCACAGCCGCCCGAGGAGGGGGCGCGGGGGCTGTCCCCCACCCGGCACCTCTCTGGCACTCTCGCCCCCCCCTCGTCTCCACGCAGGCGAAGGGGGAGAGATCCGCTCAGTCCTTTCACTCCGGTACTTTGTCCTCCGCGCTCGCCGCGGGGCCGAGATCCCGTGTTCCTGCCGGCCGGGCGGATAGCGGACAGCCCGTTCTCCCGCTCCCCCACCCCCCCCGGCACCTGCTCTCCCAGGAGCGAGGGGGGGAATCCGCGTCCCCTTAGCGGCGGTGCCGCCACTCCTCCATGTTCCGGGAACCCCCACTCTCCCTCTCAGCCGGCCCCGGGCACAAGCTCCCCCCTCCCCGGAGCGCGGCGCCCGGCGGCGTGGCTGCCCCCGAGCAGGTGGCTCCGCACAAGCGGCCGCAAGCCACCCCGGGGTACCCCGGCCGCGGGGGCAGCGTCGGCTGCTGCCTTCCCTTAACCCTCTCCCCCGAGACCCACACCTCGGCGGCAGAGCCCCCCGCCCCCCCCCCCCCCAGCTCTCCCGCCTTCTCCGGGCACCTCCGCCCGCAGGGGAACAAAGAGACGCAGCCCGGCCCCGCTCCCCGCCGGCGGTGCTTACCTGCTGCAGGGCCGCCAGCAGCATCAGCGCCAGCGGCGGCAGGATCCGCGGCGGCGCTCCCGCTACCCGGCACATGGAGGCGAGGAGGGGCGGCGGCAGGGCGGCCCCCAGCAGTCCCGGAGCGCGGCTGGAACCCGCGGAGCGGGGCGAGGGGAGCAGCGGGGAGGGTCGGGCAGCGGCAGCTGCCGGGGGCTGCGGACGGCGTCTGCCCCGGCCTGCCGGAGCCGGCTGCCGCGGCGCTGGCTGCCGACTGCCGCTCTAGCTCATGGGCAACGATGCAGCGGGGGAAGAGAGAGGCAGAGAGAGAGAGAGGGGCGGAGGATGGGTGAAACTCGGCTCTGGGTCAGGCTGCTTTTCTCTCTGCCGAGCCCCCTCCGCGGTGCAGAGGGTGGGCAGGGAAGAGGAGGATGGGCGAACAAAAGGCTGGGAGATAAGAAAGAAGTAGTCGCTGCTGCTGCTGCGAGGCCGGTGCGGCTGCTCCCCTCGGCTGGCTGCCTTCCCCACGCCCGGATCGTGCCCGCCTCGCTCCTCCCGCCGGTGCCCCCCAGCGAGCTCGGGCAGGCGGCTCCTCTCAGTGCCTCAGCCCGGGCGCGCCAGCACAGCCGCTGCTCCGGCCCTAGCCCTGCTGCATGCTCGCCCCGCACTTTCTCTCTCCCTCTTTCTTCTCCTCCCTCCACCCCTCCCCCTGCACGCAAAACCCTCCGCTGAAGCACAATGATAACAATACCCCAGCAGCCTCTGCCTGCCGTGCGTGTGTATATGCGCTCGCCCGGTGCCTGCCTGCCTGCCTGCCTCCCTCCCTCCCTGCCTGCTGCTGGCAGCTCCCCCTCCGCCTCCCGTCGCTCCCTGTCGGCCGCACGGCCAATGGGAACGGCACGGCGCGGCAAGCGCCGGGGATCGCTGCTGCCCGCGAATAGTGCTGCCCCTCCTCGGTCCCCAGAGAGCCGGCGCTGGGAGCAGCGGGCCAGGCGCCAACGCCAATTCACCCAGCAACGCCGACAGCTAAGAGGGGGGGAAAAAAAACCGCAAAATCCCAACCCACCAACTTGGTGTGCTGCAGTTGTTTGGGGGCCAGGGGAGAACTTGTAGAGGAAGGAAGGAAGGACCCGTCTCCGCCGTGCTCGGTAGCGGACGGTCGATGCAGCGAGAAGCTGCGGGGGCGCCGGCGGTGCCCAGCCCGGGGGCCCCGGGACGTCCCTGCCGTCACCCGGGTGCTGGCGGCACGGCAAGTTTCCCTCAACCGTTACTGCTTAGCGGGTTAGCTTTTTTTTTTTTCCCCCCCCTGCAGTTTTTACTCCCCCACACCCTCCTCGTCTCCGTGTTTTTGGTTTGTTTGGGTTTGGTTTTTTTTTTCCCCCCAAACTACCTGCTGAATTTTATCAGCAAATGTTTCCAAAGGCTTGGCCGGAGCCGCAGTCCGCGGGTCCAAAAATGTCAGCGTGCATAACGGAATTGGGGAGTGTTGCTGAGTGAACAGTTACAGAAGCAAGTATCAGTGCTGGGTCATTTGCAGAGCTGGCAAGGATTTTCTCTCGCCCACAGGTCACTGAGCAAAGTTGTTTTGTGTCCATGCATCAGAGCTCCCATCCTGGGACATAATAAGGGGAGGATTTGTAGGCATTGGCCCCTAGACAATCTCATGAAGCGTTGATTCAAAATGGTGTATTATTTATTTTAAAGCATCTTATTTTACACTTGAACTTGCAAGAAAAATACTCTGGGTGTTTTGTGGTTTTTTTCTTTTTTTGTCTCCTTCCCCTGCTTTAGAAAAGAGCGCAAAACGCCATACTCATGTTTTGAAAGGAAACAGCGGCTTTGCTTTTATATTTTGTCGGGGAAAGGCGGGGTAAGTACATGCTTGTACGATGCTGATTTCATTAGCTTCGAAATTGAAAATACCGGTCAGCGTGCGAGCCTGCGATGCAGCTGTTTACTCAAGTCAGGGGAGAGGGAGAAAAGGCCAGTAAGCGGCGGGGGAAAGATGCGCGCCCGCCGCAGCCGGAGCCCCGGAGCCCCGCCGCCTCCGCGGGGCAGGGCAGGGTCGGGCCGGGCCCGGGCAGCGGGCAAGCCAGGCACCACCTGCTAGCGCTGAAAGCCAGACGAGACTCAGGCGAGGGGAAGCGGCCCCGGCTAGAAAAATAGCCTCCCCTACCCCCCCCGCGCCCTTTTTAAAGTTGTAGCCCATGAAATTGTAGCGAAGCCAACAGTTGTGAAGAACAATAAATGAGGGAAACAACGCCTGGTAATGAGTTTCTGCATTAAAATCTAGCCTAGGACTGAGGGGAGGGAAGCAAGAAGGGCACAGCTGATGTTTATATACTGTTACAAAGAAGACTTTCCCGGGTTTGCACCTGACAGAGCATGTGTTCGGTCTCTTCAGCAATTCTAACGTCTTTGCTTGAATTTGCTTATGAAATCGTGACTTTTCCCGAGTAACATATTTCTATTTGTATTTTCTGGTAGGTAGACATAATATTAACATTTACTAATTACTGCATTTGATCATTTATTCCCTCTTACAAGTGTTCTACAAAATGCAAAGCACACAATATAAACAACTCCATCAACCAACTGTCCAATGAGAGTAATTACCTATCATCTAAATTGAGCCTGGCCCCTCATATCCCTCAGCCCATCCATCCCTAAAGGTCTGAAAAAAATAAAAGGCTCTGCAGTATATCTGAAAGGTTACCAGATCTGAGCTCTGGCTGATGCTTCTTACAATTTTGCTGCTGCCTTTAAATTTATTTAGCAGAAATAGTAACACTGGCAGAAAAATTGCTCTCGCCAACACTATTTTACTGAATCTTTTAGCCTTGAACAAGTTTATAGCAAGCAGTTGGCTTCCCTCATTTACACAGTTGTAACCACAAGTTTCCTCTGGCTCATGGAGTTTCCTAGTTCTGGGTACTGTGATAAAGAAAAACTAAGGGAGCAGGGATGGCTTATACTTTTTGAGGTATAATCTCTGCACCACATCTCTTTGTGGGTGAGGCATATGTTTGGGAGAGCAAAGCAGAGGATAAACTTGTGCATTGCTTCTGGACATGGATGACTCCTCAGGACTTACGCTATTCATCTCTAGCATAAGCCCAAGAGGACACCTTCCCCCCCCACCCCCAAATAATCTAGCAATAAGTAGGCATCACTGGAGATTCAGAGTTAGAACTGATACTGGATTGAGATCATCAACCCTTTTCACATATATCATGCAACAGCCAGCAAATGGTGGCAATTTCTGGCCAAGATTCAAACAAGTGATTTAGAACTCAAAGGGTTTATCTCATAACTCAGCCACAGATTGCATTTATGAGTGTGTTTTAAGTAGTTTAAAAGTACATACGTTAATGTTCAACCTAGGAGATCTCAAGGGCTTCCAGAAAAACCTTGTTAAAATTCCATGATTAAGTTGAAGAGAGGATTAGGGTAATTCCCATGTTAGTCATGGAGTTGAGTCTCTCTTTCAACTTGTCCAAATTAATTTTCATTTCTAGGGTTCATAAAAATTCTGTAAAAAAATAATGTTTTCAATTTGGAACATACTAGATTGTTCATGGCTTCAAACATTTGGGGAAAAAGAAAAAAGAAAAAAAAGGCCTTTTCCCTTATGGGCCTATTCTTACATTTAGTCTGCCAGGTACTGCCACTACTACTCTTCTCAATTCAAATGATGCAAATTAAGCACTTTACTGACCGTTTAGGCCTTGATCTGACAAACATTTATACTTGTGATCTCAGCAAATTGAGTCACACTGCACACAGGCATACCACTATGCCTAAGTATTTACAAGATGGAAGGATAAATGTACTGATCAAAAGTACTACGAGCATATTAGTTTACCCAGTTTCCCTGTATTCTACATTACATATGAGGAAATATTTTTATTTGTTAAAAAAACAACTCCACCTAATTAATGGGTCTAAGGGCTTAGTACTGAGCTTTATCACAACAGTGGAAGAAACACTGGTTGTTTTTTACTATGACGTGAAGGCAGCACACACTGTCAGCTAACCAAGATTCCTTGGGATTTTTTTTTAACAGAAGAGAAAGAAACACCAGCAAAACAAAAAATGTGACTTTTTAGGACAGTGGTTTTCAACTTGAGCTCTATGGACCCCTTGAGACCCCAGACTTATTCTGAGTAGTCTGTGACAGGCAATGGGGAAAAAGCAAATTTGTATATTCTATATAGCAATTTCACATGTGTAAAATTCCTAAGGGGGGGCAGATTTTTCTGAATTGTAAGATTGTTAGTCATTGGCAACACTTGAAAATGACTAGTTTAGGAAGTAGATAATCATGCATGGCCAGGGAGAATGCAGTTTTACGTACATAGCGTCAAGTGGGAAAGAAAAACTGAGAGGCACAGATGCCAAAACAGCTCATTTAAAAGATTGGGATAATTAAAACATTGTTGTTAGTGCTGCTGTCATTCTCTTGCTTCAGTAAAGTAAGTATGACCTTTTGAATTACCTGGTCTGAGTGTTTTTTTCTAAATATCCTTTTTCGTGTTGATCACCTGTGTGAACTAAAAAACCTCTAACTGTCCTTTTCTTTAGGACAAAAAAAGAAAAAAAGGCAATCCCAGCAGTAAGTAATATTTACTTGACTATATCTCATAATTTGTTACAGAACTTAACCACGTTATCCTCGTGGGCTTTTCTGGTACTGTCATTACCTAACATGCATAGCCCTGCATGTTTCTCCAGCCTGTTTCTTACATCAAGACAATGTAAGGCATGGAAAGGTAACTACAGCTGCAGCAGTTAGTGGGCTGTTCTGCTCAAATTTGAAAATCAGCTGGGTGAGGATGGAAGAATGTTGTTTACAGCAGTTCTGTTTCTGCTTTAGCGACGCTCAGCCACATCAATCTCTTTCTATTGCTATGTATGTATATATACATGTGTGCGTATATATATATGATTTGGTGGAGGAGGATTTTTTTTTTTCCTTTTTCTGATAGCTAAATCGTATCTGTCACCATAGTTATATTTCTGTTAATTGCTAGTAACTTTTGCAAAGGATTTCTCTGTGGAGAAGAAGCTGAGCATATGTAATCCAGATGTGATACAATATATTTGCATATTGTATAATTGGCTTTATGTCTATACCCTCAGTGCAATGATTTAGCAATCAACATAGTCAAGCTAAGTGCTTGTAATTCATTCTTCCAGGGATCTCATTCAGCATCACTGCCCAGTGCCTGCAAGCTCTTTGGCCTGGAGAGTTTCTATTGAAAATCAAGATAGTGAAAAAGATCTTCTGATCAGCATAGCATCTCTATTCAGTCAGATATCTTTAACAAAAAAAAAAAAAATTCTTTTCCAGAACAAGACCTTAATCATAAAGGGCTGAAAGGATGATGACTTATAACAAGGGCCTATGATAATTTCTAATCACCACAAAAGAAAGTTTTACAGTTTCATAGAACTACTTCATATAGAATAAGCCAGTAGAAAGAGGTGGACTTGCCTCTTAAAAAGCTAGTTTCTGTAAATAAGTCTTTTTTATTATTATCATTTTTAAAAAATTTGCTGATAATTAACTTTGTTGAAGTGAAGTATTTGCTTTTTCTTGATTGGCTTTCCAATGAAATCAAGTAATCATTTTATTGTCTTGGGATCAGAAGTGTCACTTTTTCCTGACTCATGTAGTCTGTGGAGTCCCAGACTCCCTCCTTAGCCACAGCCAGAATTCACTGGTGTGAATGAACCTGTTGCCTTCTCGAAAAGTGTGTGTATGTAACACCTACAAAAAAGAAACACTGGAAATTTCCAGAAGACCAATCTTACTACTCCTGACTTCTAGGTAATAAAAATTAAGAACCCTAATTGTTTATGGTAAACCAGCATAGTTAATAATTTACTTTAATTAAATTGTAATTAATGAAATTGTAAGAGCTGTCATGTGGATTGCCACTTTCATTATTAAACAGATTTTTTAATACCTATAGTTAGATTTGCCTAATGTTTTCTATCCCCAAATCTTATTTTCATTTACTATAATATTTCCCTTTTTTTTTAGTTAATCAGATTGAATTCTCTGGGCTGGTTGGCTGTTTCAAGCCAAGTGCTTTTTGAAAACTTCAGAAAAATCCTTTGTCCTTTTTGAAGAATGAGATCAAGGAATATATGTCATTTTATTTTTGTTATAAAATTCTTACTGCCATCTCACTGAGGGATTTTATTCCAGGCTCTGGAGCATAGACTTTAATTTTGGGAAGAGCACGGTTCTTAAGTTGGTGTTGCGCCTTTTTCAGTCACTGTTAAAGTTGACCAAAATCTGGCATTGTTACAGATCTGAAAATGATGTTGTTATAGTTCAGACGAGTTTCACAGCTCTATCCCCTGACGGATCTGTCTGCAACTAATATACCTGTTATTCCCCCAACAACTGCTGTGTTGCAAAAATTCTGCAAACAAGCCATCTTCATAGAACAAGTCAACATCCCCTGTTTGGAGACTGTAAGAGCTGCTCTGGAGTTTCGAATGCTTTCTGTTGCATTAAGCACCAGAGAGATAGTAGAGACCATCTGTTTTTATGAGCTTGTTGCTCCTCTTGAAAGGCCCCGACAGCATGGAGGAGGAGCTGGGTCTGACATGTATCAGAGGGTAAGCTGAAGGAAAGGGTTGAGACAATACTTCTCTTGGATGCAGTACTGGGAAAAATATTGTAGTGCTTTAAGATTTCCTTGGTCACGAACCAACAGAAACATATGGCTTCCTCCAGTGAAGAAGCTGTTGTCAATATAAGCTGTAGTTACACTTCACAGATACCTTCCTTTGTTGTGGATTATAATAGTGATAATTATGTTTTCCGTAGGAAACATGAAGGTAGAATATAAAATACCCCAGCATGATAATGTAATTGATATGCTGTTGATACTCTTTTCTGCTTCAAGGAGAGAAAACACAATTACAAAAACTGAGTTTTAGATCACAGTCAATGTTCCCAAAAAATTGCAGATTAAAATAAATTTATTACATGGTTTGTTCCAAGGATTCAAAAACTTTAGAGCATTTGTAAAGTTAGGAAATTGTGGATTCAAGCATCTGAAAAATCGTTTTTATTGACAAGTAGATTAATAATAGTAGTGCTCTTATTAAAAGCATTTACAATTTGTCTGCAGAAATTCAGTCCAAGTTAAAATTTGACACAGAGTGAAGTGGCCATGCAGAAATATATTACACACTTTCAGAAAAATCTGATGATTAAAAACAATCTTCCTCCTTACTGAATCATTTTTACATTATTAGGACTTCAAAATGGCTTTCATATCTGAAATGACATTTTAGATGTCTTCTTTCTGGTTTCTAGTAATGCAAGCCTAAAATATCCCCAAATGCTATCTGAATTTGCATGACTGGATCATTAACCTGAACTTTAGGAATCACAGAATCACAGAATAGGGGTTGGAAGGGACCTCTGGAGATCATCCAGTCCAACCCCCCTGCTAGAGCAGGATCACGTAGAGCAGGTTGCACAGGATCACGTCCAGGTGGGTTTTGAATATCTCCAGAGAAGGAGACTCCACAGCCTCTCTGGGCAGCCTGTGCCAGTGCTCGGTCACCCTCACAATGAAGAAGTTTTTCATCATATTCAGATGGAACTTCCTGTGTTCCAGTTTGTGCCCATTGCCCCTTGTCCTGTTGCTGGGCACCACTGAAAAGAGTCTGGTCCCATCCTCTTGCCACCCACCCTTTAGATATTTATAAGCGTTGATGAGATCCCCTCTCAGTCTTCTCTTCTCCAAGCTGAACAGACCCAGCTCTCTCAGCCTTTCCCCATATGAGAGATGCTCCAGTCCCCTCATCATCCTTGTAGCCCTCCGCTGGACTCTCTCCAGTAGTTCCCTGTCTTTCTTGAACGGGGGAGTCCAGAACTGGACACAGTCCTCCAGATGTGGCCTCACCAGGGCAGAGTAGAGGGGGAGGATAACCTCCCTCCACCTGCTGGCCACGGTCTTGTTAATGCACCCCAGGACACCATTGGCCTTCTTGGCCATGAGGGCACACTGCTGGCTCATGGAGACCTTGTTGTCCACCAGGACTCCCAGGTCCTTCTCTGCAGAGCTGCTTCCCAGCAGGTCAACCTCTAACCTGTACTGGTGCCTGGGGTTGTTCTTCCCTAGGGGCAGGACCCTCTATACATCTATTCACAACAGAAGAATACTCTCCTTTTGTTACATTAGACCCTGGCAGCCCGGAGACTTGGGGTTTTGTCCTCACAGTGCCAGGAACATCCTGTGGAAAGGCTGATCTCTGTGGGTACAGCTGTGTCTGATACTAAGCTCTTCAAACACACAAAAAAGCTTTTTCCTGTGGCACTGTGCTTTGCTACTGTTCACAGCTGCCCACCTTGTCTCTTCTCAAGAGGTCTCCATCCCCAGAGCTGAGGGGAAGACATGCTTGTATCCCTCTTCACCTATTTGCAGTCCACCACATTAGTTCGAACTCATCTTCATCAGCAGTGTGAGCTAAACAGCTGAGCAGTGCCCCCAGGTAGCTACCAGGCAGCGGATTAAAAAAAAAGCACGGTGACTCTGAGGCAAAGGGGCAAGAGGGTTGTTTGGATTAAGGTGTTAACAACTGCCATGGCAAGATGAGCCAGGGCTCCTTTGTCGAAGCCTGAAATCTAGGTCATTCCTCCTTACAAACCCCGTTTTTCTGCTTCTGACGTTAGGATCAACAGCAGTTGCTGCGTGCTCATCATGTTTGAAAGCTTGTCCATTTTTTTTCCCCAGAGTTTTAACAGAACTATTTGGGAGTTGAAATTAAGGATTTTTTATTTTTTAAATCATAGCCCCACATTTGTTTCTGTGTCAAGGAGCACAATTCAGTACACGTGCAGATTCTGAAAATAAATAGATAAATAGATAGATAGATAAATTACTTTAGTTCTTTGGCTGTAAATTAAAATCTCTTACTTCTTCTCCACTGCTAATGGATCATATCCACTGTTTTTTACATTTTCTGAAGTCAGAAGGGACCGTTTTAATCATTTATTTTGACCTCATCAAAAACAACAGGCTTAAGAATATTACCTAGTAATTTTCCTAGCAAGGCCAAGAACTTGTGCAGAGCAAGGAGGTGTTTTTGAGGGAGACATGGAAGCTGATTTAGAGTGACAGAATCTACCACAAGTCTTGTTACGGTTAAATTTTCTCAGTGAATACGGTTCTTCTGTGGAAAGTCTTACTTCACAAGTCAGGGACAGACACTTTTTCCACCTAGTCCTTTCTTTGAACCACTTTGGAGAGGATGCAATATCAGCTGCTGCTATAACCCAGTCTGTTCACAGTTCCTGAGCTGCAGGCAGCAGCAGGGAGCTCAGCATGGGCTAAACACCCAAGTATTCACTTTGATTTGCAGAAGGATTTTGCATCCAGTATTGAGCTTTGTGCTGCTGCTACCTGGTCTGATGCTACTACAGTAGTATCTACATTGCACAGCAGTTATTGCACAGACAAGAATAGTTTTTGGAGAAAAACAAGTAAACATTGAAAATGCTTATATGCCTCACAGGGTTTGTAGTCAGGCATTCTTTATGCGTGCTTGTAATTTACCTTAAAATTGTTAGATTGGAAATATTATATATCCTAGATTAAATGAACAAAAGACTATAGGCTGACCTTTGATGTAATAGTGGTTATGAAACACTGCTGAAGTAGTTGCTGCTTGAACTAGATTTCTTTAAAAAAAAAAAAATCCAATTTTCATTTAAAAATTACTGGTGATGGAGAGTCTAATGTCACCTGTACTAAGTTGTTCCAGTGGATGGTTACCCTTCTCTTTAAAATAGTCTGCCGTGAGTAGGCTGCATTTATCTAACTTGTCTAATTTCCAGGCACACACTCTTGTTACTTCTTTCAGCACTAAGCTGAAGAGTTGCTTTTTCATATGCCTGTTCCCTGTTTTGGAACTATAGACCGGTTACCTTTGATAAGTCAAAGCTTTTTCTCATTAAGCTAACTAAATCAAAGTCCTTGAGTATTTCATTAAAACACATAATCCCCAATCATTTAATAAATGTTCCAGTTCTTCCCTGACCCTTTAATTTTTAACATGCTGCTTGAAATATTGGTGCTAGAACTACACGCTGCATTTATTTGAAAAACAGAAGTGATACACATACCAGATTCCTACTCAATGCTCCCATGTTAACAAATACAATGATCACATTAACTCTTTCGGTGCACTGTTGCTTTGGTTATCAGTCGACTCCCCAGCCAGAACCATCGCTTCCCAAAATAGCATTCCTTGCCCTGAGACACACCCTGCAGTATTTGTTCCCAGGCATCTGACTTTTCCAGGAAGAATCCTCATTTTCCTTCATGCTGAAGCTTTTGTAAATACGTTCTCTGCAGCTCCACTTCTGGCAGTCTTCCGCTTCCATCCCACGCTCATCAGTTTGCATTTGTCCATATCCTCTCCTCGCCACTGATTTGGAGTAATCATGACCAGATTGCCGCTACAAATAAATGCCCTTGGGAAGCCAGGAGTGCCCCACTCCACTGCTAAGTAATAGCAAGTTTCCACATCCATTAAAGCAGCCATGTCCCCATTGATTCTGCTTGAACATGTCCGAGGCTTCTGAAGAGAAGCATGTGTAATCCTATCTGAAGATGAGTCAGTAAGTTGTAAACACATATGAGATTTTTGGAACTGGCGAAGAAATCCCTCCGAATCTGGGCCTTGTGTCAATGGCTAAGAAGTGGCAGCAGAGGAGCTGAAGAGTGAGGGGACCAGAACAGGACTGCTGATACTGGGTGTGCCACAGCTATGCACAGCTGGATCGTGGTTGCATCAAACCAAAGAATTATGTGGTGGTTAGTTATCCATACAACCCACAACCGATATGATCCATTGCTGTACCTTTGCGTTGCCTGCACTAACTGCCAGGCTTTGGGTTGACTTGGAGTTTTGTCCATGCATATTGCTCTGCCTCATGTCTATTCCTACCTGGTGCTGTTACCTCCCTAGAGTCAGGGTGCTCTGTAGGCTCCATAAACTTCAGCCCAAACTGGATGACTCCACTCAGCAAGTGGAGTTTTGGAAAGGGTTCATTCTTTCAGTGGCTTCTGCACATTTTGCATACGTATCCATATCATGATTCTGCCCCCGCCAAAATCACAGTACTGGCTCTTCTTGAGGAGTGGTAGGGAAACAAAAATCTGGCAATTATTGCTGCTGAAGGCAGTATTTTTCTGGGTGCTGGCCAAAAGCAAACTCCTGACCATTCCTTACAAATACAGAGGTGAGCCTTTCTCCCTCCCATGTTCCAAAAGAGTTTAAACATTTCGAGAATTTTAACTGCTCTATTTTCCTTTGACAGCAACTTTGTGGTGCAGGTAAGCAGCCATTCATACTCTTCTCCCTTTCGACTCCAGTCAACATGTTGTATGATTGAATACAAGGCTGTAAAAGGTATAATATCCATTCACAGTATCTCCCCCAAAATATATTAACATTCCTGCTGAAGCAAGTGCTATATCGTTTAGGAGGTGTTCATAAACAATATTTAAATTAAACATAATTTCTGAATTTATTTTCTTCCTGATATCACATGTCCTATAAAGCCAAAGAATCCTGTATAAGGTAATTTCAGTGTGTCTCCTTCCAAACTGGTAAGTATTCCTTAACATGAGGCTCATTATGGAATAGCAATTTCCTTCAATTAATTCCTGTGAGAATCTTTTAAAGGTTGCAAGCTTCTGAGGCCCAGCCTCCTGGTCATGATTTCTCCTACAGAGAACAGGCAAATGGGATTTATATGTGCTCAGGTGTCACTTCAGTATGGAGATGGGATATGACTACAGGTCACACCTGAACCTGGGGACTTTAAAGTGTGTGTGAGTTCTCCACTTCTCCTCCAAAAAGCTGACTAAACAGGACTTTGGTGGAAAACCAACCAAGTATGTGATGCTTCGCAGAGCAAGGATGCTTATTGTAGTGACAGATCCAGCATGAAAAACAGTGAAAGAGTGTTGGTTCATGGTTTCATTAGTGTACTTGGCTCTTCCTGCTACTGATTTCATATAAAAAATGGCCAAAATCACATTACAGAGACAATTCAAACATGAGTAGAGATTTTTAAAACATTGCAAACTGCTTGCCCTTAAACAGTTACTGCAGAATGCTATTAATTTTACAGTGTATTTTATAATTATTTGTAGGTGTAATAATAATATAAAAAAGAACTGAAAGCTAAGGTGCACAGAAGGAAGAAAAACTCTCCTATGCCTGCTCACATAGTTAGTGTTTCCCTTTACTCTTCCAGCAGTTGGACTGCATCTATGGTTGGGAGTAAGACGAGGAAAAGATCATGATGAAGAGGACCCTTGTGCATCTTTCATGTTTGCCTGTTGGCTGTTTTGAGTAATATCCTTCTATACCTCAGGAAAATCTTGCCTCTGGGTAGCATCCTTGAAAGTAGGAATAGCTTTGATGAATGCAGAATGCTATTATCAAGCACCTAATTACTATTCTTTTTTCTACCTACCCACCAAAAATCAACACTGCTGGTCAAACACCCAGCTACTGTCACAGAAGCTTTAAGTAGGAGAAAATAATTTCAAATATAGCTCAGCCTCTCAAGGGACGTCAGAAGAAATCCCAAGGTAGAAGAGTAGCTGGAATAGCTTCCCAAAAACTGTGGAGGATGTGGGAAAAGGGGAAAGTATTATTTGATGTTCTTCGCACTGATGTTATGAAGAGGGGTCACTAAGTGCCTGGGATATTTCTGTCATGCTGCAGCTTGTATAAAGGGTGTAGCTGTTCTCCATTGAGAAGTGGACAGATCTCCTCAGGGAAGGAGAAGGAAGGAAGGAAGGAAGGAAGGAAGGAAGGAAGGAAGGAAGGAAGGAAGGAAGGAAGGAAGGAAGGAAGGAAGGAAGGCAAGAAAGAAAGAAAGAAAGAAAGAAAGAAAGAAAGAAAGAAAGAAAGAAAGAAAAGAGAATCTGTTTGGGGGATTATTGAATTTCCTTAAGCCATGAAGAGACAACTGAGAAACAAATAGTTTCTTGTGCTAGGGCCAAGGGACCAAACTGTGGGAAAAGGCTCTGGAAGGGGTCAGAATGAAGGAAATGAAAGGAAAAACAATGCAAATGGACATCTTCAGCAAAAGGCTGAGCAACATGGCCCCAAGCTCTGTTGCCGTCACTGTGGGGAGCGCCCTTTCAAGCAAAGGCTATAGGACCTTCCTGCAGCAATCACTCACTCCTTCTTCCCTCCTTGCAGAATGAAACAGTCCTTTCCGCACACCCTTGGGAGAAATTCAGCATTTATCCACAAGTGGCCCCAAAACATTTTCAGTTTTCAGACTAAGCAAAATGAAGCCAAGCTATTCTTTCTTCCACCTGAGGAAACCAGAGAAAGCACCATATGCTGGGGAACTGAAAATAAACCAAATATTCCCTACTGAGGTGTAAAATCTTAACACCATTAATATCCAGATTATCCAGAGAGCAGCTTTTCCTTTGGGCACTGCTGGAAATGAACCCCAGTTCTTGGCAACGTTGATGTTTCCACATTAATATTACTGAACCTTCCTTAATAATTGATGAGGCCTTGCAGCAACATGAAAAAATATCTTATCCTGTAGATGAAGATTTTGGCTTGAAATCTTGCTGAAGGTTAGTCACGTACATCCTTCCATGAGTCCTAATGGAATCAGGGATGCAACCATACAACGCGACTCACAGGCCTCTCTGAGCAGCCCAAGTTACTGATGTGACACAACAGCACTGCTCCTTACGGTACTTCCGATCTTCCCTGTGATTGCTCCACTGTGATCTGCTCAAGTAGTTGAAAAAAAGACAAGCAAGCAGCAGGTAAGTGAGCTTCCTGATGACAGTGAGGTGTGGAAACACCCATGCAACTACATAGGTGTCCCAGCCAAAACCAGCACAAAGATTTATTTGCTCTGTAAGAACTAAGGAAATATCCCCACATCTTTTCTGTACACTTCTCCACAAACAGAAGATTACAGACTTCTTAGATGGTTAGAGACCTATAAAACTGTGATGGTTGTGTAGGTAGATGAATGTATTGGCTGGCAGGAGTTATATTTCTGATTTTTCTGTCAAACGCTCTGTGTAACATAAGTAGAATAAAGGTGTTTGTTTATTTTATTTTTAAATGTAAGTTTTCTTTAATCTTTTGTTTTAAAGTTTGGATCTAGATGAATCATTATCTGGGTGGAGAGCCTTGTGGTAACATGATTATTATTATTTCATTTCCTCTTAGTTTGAAACAAACAAAATCTTTCATTGATATCATATTCAATATTTCGCACTAGGAGTTTTTTTCAGACCCAGCATGACATGAACAAAATTCATATTGTCCTTCAGTTGACACTGGCAGTGTCTAAATTTTTGCTCAGATTGTGCAAAGAGTTCTTAACATGCATTGGCACCGTATTCTATCATGACTTCATACAGCTAGGATAATGTACATTATTTTGTACTAAACACTGATATCATTCTATTTGATGGGATTTTGCCTTGTAACAATACTTTATGGGTGGAAAACGATGCTGACTTTGACTGCTTAAATGGTCTCACTAAGTTGCATTGAGGTTAAAGTCAATCTTAATTTTGTATTTCTGTGTGTTTACAGGGCTTTGCCCAGTTTTTAGACAAAAATAGGCTAGGGGAGAGCCATGGCAGCCAATAAAACAGACTTTCTCAGTACTTTTAAAATACTTTCTGGTACAGGTTTGAACAAAGAATAGTAAGAGCAACTGAAGAAATGCTTCACATATACCTTTCTGAGGCTGCACCTGCAATTGCTTTGAAATACGTCCCAGTCTGAGAATCTGCCATTCCTGTAGCTCCCGCTGCAGGGGGTGAGCAGTGTGCCCTCTCCTGTAGTGCGCTGTACTTACCCCATCTCCTCCTTCACTTGCCTTCATCCTATATGTCCGAGATTTATCCTAATTCCTTGAATTTAGCTTCAGGTTAATTTCCATTAAACTCCATTGATGTTCGCTCTTAGATTCTGAGCAAATGTTGCATGAGGAACTGGCTACTACATTGTTAAACAAATGCCGCCAGAGTGATTAGACTTGGACAGCTGGCTGGTGTTGAAGTTCTTGTTTTAAAGATTCCTGCAGTTATCTTTTTTAATCAATCTAGAAGCGATGCATCGCTAGATGATAGAATGGATAGGCAATCAATTTGTTTACAGAGGAAGATAGAGAAAGTCTAATATTTATTATTTAGTACACCAGCCGCTTATATATGTGCATGAATTATGTACTGTACTCCTGAAAAAAAAAAAAAGCACAATATAAGGCAATTTTCAAAGACTAACAATGCTAACAGTATGTGTCCTTTTAACTGAAGACTCTTTTTTTCTTCAGGTCTCTTCAGTAAGAGGATAACTTCTTTAAAATAACAAAGTTAATTGTCGCTAGCACTGAAATGATAAATAAAAGATTTGACGCTCTACAGGAGGCTATTTTTTCAGCTGATAAAAGGGGAGAGATGTCTGACAGAATAATGGG
Source organism: Grus americana (assembly GCF_028858705.1). Lineage (NCBI taxonomy): Eukaryota > Metazoa > Chordata > Aves > Gruiformes > Gruidae > Grus > Grus americana. Next base: position 49,655,824 of record NC_072853.1, on the reverse strand, counting down.
ATTAATTTTAAAAACATGCTCAGCTTTGGACATTATGTCCAAAGGCAATGACATGATTACTGTTGCCTTTAAAGAAAATACAAAAGTTTAATTTTAGGGAAAACACTGGAAATACTAAGACAGTAGGCATTTGATTGGCTTTGAGGACTTTGACTTTAGCTACCTTTCAAATTGATGGGTGACGTGCCAAAGGGTACATTTTAAGTAAGTTCTCTGGATTTCACAATCTCAGCTACTATGGGCTTTATTGGAAATCATACTGATAATATCTTTGGTAACAAGTCTAAGTTTTCTTGAGCCAATTCTTTTGGGTGCCACCAACTTTGCCTGTCAAGCAACACAGTCAAGGAACACTCAGACAGCTTTACTGTGCTGATTAAAAAAGGAAAAGTTAGCCACGTATCCGAGGATTTTCCTTGAAAGTGAGATCCTGATCACCTTGAAATTAGTTTATTTTCAAACAATGTAAAAGAATATTTTGTCACATGAACACACAGCTGTCTGCAAAGAAGCATTTATGTGATCACATCGTGAAGCAGGGTAAAGATCTTATAAGAAGCTATTTTGAATTTCCTGACCTTCACAGAACTGAAGTTTCAACTTTAATCGGTGCTAGTAGTTTCTCTTCACCTCTCCCCTTTCCACAATACAATAAGGTTTTATTTGAATATTGTAGTGTGGGTTGTAAAGTCCCAGAGAATTGAAGTGGCAAGTCTCCAGGATCTGACTGTGCTAAGGGAAGAGATAAATTATCTTTCTTGAAGGAGCGAGCAATTGCTTCATGTTTAAAACCTCTCTGCTATTAGGAATGAAAAACAAACACTTGGATTTTGGTCTGTGACCTCCCTACCATGTCCATTAAGAGAATCACATAAATGTCAACTGAAGCAGGCCTTCCCGTAGAATGGCCTTTGAAACAATTTCGAGGGAGAGTGGGGGCTTCACCAGCTCAAAAAAAAAAAAATTTTTGAAAGACATTTTGAGGACAGGTGCATTATTATGCATTATGGCAACTGAACTCTTCCAACTTTTGTTGTTTTAAGCAACAGAAATGTTAGGAACATTTTAGATTAATATTAATATAACATCTAGCTCTGAAACAGAGGGCATTTATGGCATTTTAAAAATGAATAAAGTATGCTTTGAGAAGCATTCTTGTTATACCAGAAATACAGTTTTATACAAGACATATTGTCACTCTACAGGATTTATCTGTCTCTCTATATGTAATAATAGAGTTCTAACATTAATAAACAGAAACCTAAGTAATATAAGCACCTCTTCTTAGAACATTAACTACAATACTAACAGTCCTTGTCATCGTTAAATTTTAAATCTTTACTGCCAAATACACATGAGAGAAAATAAATCATTTTGTGAAACTGCAGAAACCTTTCTCCCCCAGATTCCTTTCTTTTCCCCTCAAAGACTTTTTCATGCTATTTTAGCGGTAGCATAACATGTTAACTTCTTTATGCTGCAGTTTGCTGATAGGAAGTTTTATTGTACATGTTAATATAGGAAAGCTACAAGAAAGTTGCTTGATCTTCTTCCAAGTTTTAAATACCAATTTTAAGCAGCAATAGTCTCATTCACTAATTGCTGTTTATTTCTTACATGCTGCTGTATTTTTCCTTTTCTTATTTTCCCTCTCTACCACAGCTGAGTCTCTTTAATTGCAGCACAATTTTTCATTCTGCTCAGGTCAGTTTTATTTCCCTCCTTCTCCCAACTTTAATAATATTTGCACAGAAAAATACTGAGTGCTGTGTTATTTTTGGCTTTTGATAAAAGTGGGCAATCTATTCTAGCTTTGTGTTAAAACTAAGGTTAAGTAGCATTACAAGTAAGGTGTGGACCAAAACTGCAAAAGCTGCTTAGCTAAAATGTTTTTTTCAAGGGGTCTTCTTCACATTTGAGCAATAATTCTCAGTGATGCAAAGCTGAGATCTCATTGCTAAAGAAAAAAAAAAATAATTATCCTGTCTATTAACAGGTTAAAAAAAAGAAACAGAAGGGCAAAATCTCTCCTTTTTTTTCTACTTCCGAAGACGGTATCTTCTTGTTCTAGATGCTTTAAACAGGAAACAGCAATAGTGTCCCACTCCCACATATTCTTCTCATGCCTTCTCTCCTCCACAAGTTGCTCCTCTGCTTTGAGCCTCCATTCTTTCCCTCAACTTTGCCTCATAGGTCAAGGAACGGAAATGGAAACATTAACGAAGTTTTTGCTTCTGTTGCCCAGAGTCATGGTCTCTTCAGGCATCCTGGAGGCTTTTCTAGAACTGCTTAATGCTTCAAAGGAAAAGAATAAGCTTCCTTGTGGTTCTAGTGTTACCAAACTGAACTTTAATTAGCCTGTATGTTCTTCAAGGAAAGAAGCCCCATCTCACTTTTTGCTTCTCTATGTGTGCCATGTGTTGATATGACATCTAGAAAAATGGGGTCTTAATTCTGATCCAAATCTAAAACACTTGGTCACAAGATAATCGAAAAAGCTCATATTCATTAAATGCTCTGTGTTCAGTCCGTCTCATCACTTGCTTTCTTCTCTGCATAGTTTTTTTCTCTGTTTTATTCTATTTCTTACGCTGTATTCATAATGCAGTGAAATTTCAAGGTATTTAAATCAAAATAACTCAGTGTTAGATAAACCAGGTACTAAAATTGTGGGCTGTTTTTCCCCAATCCCGCTCTGCTTTATGTCCAAAAGATATTAATGACGGTAATAAGAGGCTATTCAAAATTTCCATGGAAGGTGGAACATAAGTGCAGCTCAATAATGAACTTTTTAGCAAAACCTCTTTTGACATGCCTGTGTTATTGAGACTGCTTACCAGGCTCCTGCTGAGTTTAGGGCCTTTTTGTTCTGAGCACTATGTAAACAAAGAAGGAAAATAATTCCTGAGCTGATGAAGCTAGTTTTAGATTTGGCAGAGGGAGTGAAAGTAGGAAGTTATTCTTCATCTTCATTGTGAGGGATTGTGTACACTCTATCCTTGAGAGTATCTCTAGCCTGATAAAACTTGACTTGTGAGAATAATACTACAGAAGATGTAATAGTTAAATGAACCTCTTAAGACAACCAAGAAAAGGAGGCTCTGTAAAATAAGTAGATGCTGTCCTGTGTATTACTGAACTTTAAAAATCCCAAATTTCAGAAAAGTTAGAGAAAAAACAAGATTTAAGGCAGGACTTTTCAGCAATCCACTATTACATAGTACTTGAAACTTAATAAACATTGACTTATGCTTCTAGAGTTCTGATAAGTACTTACATTACAGTTATGGTTGGAACACTCTGCTGAGGTTTTAATAAAAATAGACAACTTGGAACTGCCAAAGAAAGTTTTCTTAAAAAAAAAGGTTGCACATAAATCCTTATAAAAAGCTTTTGGTAGCTAACTGAATAAATACAGCAGAACACCCATAAAAAAGGTTGAAAACCTCTGCTTTTTTTTTGTATTTTTGTATTTTGTATTACTTTGTATTACTTTGTTGTAACATTTACGTTAAATAAACCACTTTAATCTCAACTCTTTAAGATACACACAAGCGTGTCAGATCTTCTGTTCCTCTTCCATCTTCACATACCTGCTACTTACTGCAGGTATAAAAGATTTTTAAATTGCTACTTCCCTCTGTTCACAAAGCTGGAATAGAGGAAAGGTTTGCATCATAGGGGAGAAAGAACTTGTGTAATGACAAAGCAATTAAGTTCAGTCTCACAATCTGACTGAAATTTACCTTTTTCTAATTGAGAAGCCAACAGTAAATATTAACAACTTCCAATCACTACAGTCTCTCTTTGAATCATTCTTCCCTTCTCATCACCTGACTTGTCAGGGATTTTTATTGGCGTATATGCATCAAACATAAGAAATATTTAAGCTGTAGCTGTGGTGTGGAAAGCATGTTCTGAAGGAGATAGATGTAGAACCTAGAAATTTTTGTCAGTTCGTGTTATTTTGTAAAGCTATAAAGGCAATTAAGTCACAGGATTTGTCTTAAAAAAGTAAACCAATAGTGCCTCTGTACAAGCACACAGTCACAAGTCTCCTCCAGATAGGTATTTTTCTGTTATCCAGTATGACTTTACAAAAAAATTAGGAGTAAACAGCAAACATTGGATCAAAAATAGAGATTCTTTCCTTCTAAGGTTGAGGCAGGATGAACAGCAAAATTATTCTCCTTTCCACTTCCAATATCCTTTCACAGGGTCCATAGTGGGATCAGAAGAATTCCTTCAAGTTTCACAACTCTGATGTTTTTCAATTCAGAAATTAATTTCTAAACTCAGCAACAGTAAGATTTCCTTTCAAAAATATTAAATCCTGATATTTTCCTTGACTTGTGGATTCTTTAATATTTGAACTGAATAATAATTGAGTCCTAGATGATTTATTTGCTTACAGAGTTTTTTATCACCGTTTCTTCAGTGGCTATTTTGCTGTTCTGGCTGCTGCAGATGTGTCATAGACTTCTCTGTACAGTCTATCAAGTCCCATGCTGTTCAACCACTGCCAAAACTGTCTTCACATTTTCCACTAGTAAAACCACAGTACAGAGAAATTGCCACATTTATAGTGTTACTAGAAATAATAATCCCTTAAGACTTAATATACTAGAAGGGCAAATAAAACAATGGCCCTCAAGATGGCTGAGGCTATGAAACTCAGCTTTAAAGACTATTTTTTCTTTTCATTGCTGTCACTCTCAGACTTTGCCATCACTTCATCTGGTACTGAAGAAAACATAAATTGCTAAACAACAAAGTAAAATTAGGGAGAATTTCTAACTCCTAAAAGAGATTAAAGTGCACTCAATCTCAAGAACATTTGTTAGGAAGCCTGCTTTACTCACATCTTTTGCATCCTTCCACCCACAGAAGCAACTGTAAAAACTGAATTTTGTATTAGTCTGAGAAAAGAAAAGCACAAAACCAAAACTGTTAATGTTTGGAGATGAGGTAGGTGTGCATAATAACTTTTTCTATCTCTTTTTTAATGGTGCTTTTATACGGCGACATCCCCTGAAATGTTACACGATATTATACAAAGGAAAGAGACTTGAGGAGGTCTGTAATTTGTTCTCAGTGGGAACCACAAGATGTACGATCTCTAGGGAAGATTACTGAGGAGATGCAAGAGCTCTATTTCTTCCATTAAACAGCCCCAGTTGTACGTATCAACCAAAGAGGGGAGCATGGTTCCTCTACCAAATAATCTGCTTCTGTGGACTACCCAGTGATGCTGCATGCTGCATACAGCTCTGAATCAGCAGTGATACCGCTATCACAGCACACCATTATCTCTCCACCATGAAGGTCTTTGCATCTACATTCTGATGCACCCACCTGTATTATTTCTGTTATTTCAAAACACAATAGCAAGTAGCTCTCAGAAAAAAATGTTTATGTAAGTCCCACAAAGCATAAAAAGAATGGGTTTGAACTTTATGGACTGGGTACAAACTAGCCCAGGTTTCTTTTAAGTATCTGGTACAGAAAATCCAAGCGTGTTGTTAAGGTTGCATGAAAAACTGTGCTTCAGATCCTGCTACGATATTTAACAAGTGCCAGGCTTAGTTTCCTTTACCCTTCACAAAAGTTGAAGCCTTACAGTCCCATAGCTCTGTATTCTTGGCTGTGTTAGCATTATGGACCCAGTCATACCTGGCTAATGCAAAATCCTTCCTGCCAAAGAGTCTGTGATCAGCACACTGGGTAAAAATGACTCAAATTGAGGTATTTATTCATTCATTCAAAGCACATAGAAAAGCAGGAAAAAGATAAATGGTTAGGTATATACCCATATTTCCTCTTAACTACATCTGCATCTTTCAATGCTTGGTAAGTCAACTTTCACCCAGTTCTGGTCTGAGAAAAATAAACTAAGCTTCTGCAGTGTGCTTTATTGAGCTAGTGGTAACTTCACAGTGTTACAGTCTCAGCCTTAGGTCAAAAGTATTAAACTGAGCAACATTTATAGCTGTTCATCATACTGTTTCATCCAGTTAGTGGATGTGCATTTGGCTGCCTCTAAATCTTAGAAAAAGTAGGAAGTAGGTTAAGCTTCTCAACTAGCGATAACACAGGAGGACATCTAAAGCCACTCCTAGAGATCCCAAGCCTGAGTTTTAAATCAGTGAGAATTGTCATTGGAGTTCCACTGCACAGAAGCAGTCCTGTGCAGCCTTTTTCTCATTTAAATACCATGAAATCTAAAAATATTACGCAAAGTAAAAAAAAAAAAAGAAAAAAGAAAAAAAGGACTGAAATCTCGGTGCACATATTTGGTGTGCAGGAAAACTACAGTGTTTTAAATGTGTGGTGGGTTGACCCTGGCTGGGGGCCAGGTGCCCACCAGAGCCGCTCTCTCACTCCCCTCATTCACTAGACAGGGGAGAAAAGGCATAACGAAATGCTTGTAGGTCGAGATAAGGACAGGGAGAGATCACTCACTAATTGTTGTCAATAGCAAAACAGACTGAACTTAGAGAGGGAATTCATCTAATTTATTACCAAGCAAAACAGAGTAGAGGAATGAGAAATAAAATCAAATCTTAAAACACCTCCCCCCACCCCTCCCATCTTCCCGGGCTCAACTTCACTCCCAGCTTCAACCTTCCCCCCCTCAGCGGCACAGGGGGACGGGGAATGGGGGTTACGGTCAGTTCATCTCACGGTGTTTCTGCCGCTTCTTCATCCTCAGGGGGAGGACTCCTCTCATCGTTCCCCTGCTCCAGCATGGAGTCCCTCTCACGGGGTGCAGACCTTCAGGAGCAAACTGCTCCAGCGTGGGGTCCCCCACGGGGTCACACGTCCTGCCAGCAAACCTGCCCTGGCGTGGGCTCCCCTCTGCACGGGTCCACCGGTCCTGCCAGGAGCTTGCTCCAGCATGGGCTTCCCACGGGCCACAGCCTCCTTCAGGTGCCTCCACCTGCTCCGGCATGGGGTCCTCCACGGGCTGCAGGTGGAATCTCTACACCCCCTCATCCTTCCTCCATGGGCTGCAGGGGGACAGCCTGCTTCACCATGGCCTTCACCACGGGCTGCAGGGGGATCTCTGCTCCGGCGCCTGGAGCACCTCCTCCCCCTCCATCTGCACTGACCTTGGTGTCTGCAGAGTTTCTTACATCTTCTCACTCCTCTCTCCGGCTGCAAAAGCTCTCTCTCTCTAAGTGTTTTTTCTTCTTCTTAAATATGTTATCACAGAGGCGCTGATTGGCTTGGCCTTGGCCAGTGCGGGGTCCGTCTTGGAGCCGGCTGGCATTGGCTCTATCAGACACAGGGGAAGCTTCTAGCAGCTTCTCACAGAAGCCACCCCTGTAGCCCCCCCACTACCAAAACCTTGCCACGCAAACCCAACACAAAATGAAACTAGGATATTACATGGTAGGCTGAGTGCAGTTCTATGTATTAAATTTCAAGAATGATGTGGACTAGCTAAAAGTAGAAGAATGAGCATAATCCAGAATTTGGAAAACCTGACTTTCCAGGGGAGACTGCAAAATCATGAGATGTTTTCCATAAGGGAAAGAGACAGGGAAAGGACATGTTTATGAACTTCAAATATGTGAAGAGTTGCTTGTTGTCTATGTCCATGGGGAGTAATGTAGCACTGGAAAGGAGAACGTGCAAAGAGTAGGCAAGGAATGAAGTGCTCTCAGTCTCCCAGGTCTCCATGTCTCATAGCAAGGACTGGGAGAAGAGGGGATGATGAAGGTAGGGGCTGCCTCGGTAAGCTGTAGGGGACTGTGTGGGGTACCTGGGAGGGCGTTGAGAAAGCTGGTCACTGTGAGGCTGCTCTTTGTCATCTTTGGACTTGTGTCCTACTAGCATTCCTACCTGCAGGTGCAATGAGATCTTCACTATCCCACAACTTGGCAATCAAAGCTGGGGCACAATTATTGCTATCCATTAAGTTGTCTAACACCTAAGATGTTAAAACTCTAAGAATTTCACCACTTAGACTCCTTTAATTACTTGAAGTTGACATGATGCTATTTATGAATATTAACATGATACCACTTATGAACATTAACATGCTGCTACTTATGAGTATTTGCATTAGAGTAAAATTTGCAGTAAATTTATTAGCAGATCAGTGTTTTTTGTTTTTTTTTTTTTTATTCTGGAACGAATTTCTTGACCTCTTTTGGTTCACAGCTGAGGGTCAACAGTAGCCAGATTTTCCTGTTCTCTCATCTTTCTGAACTTCCCAAACATGAGTCAGCCTGGTCTAGAGTTGTACCTGAAGCAGTAGGCTGAAAGGCAGGGTATATTAGCACTCTGCTAATTTGCCTCTCCGGCTGCCGAGCCAAAGCACACTCACAACTTCCTAGCTTGGAGTACAGCCAAAATAAATCTGTGACTACACAGCACCAAGCAGATACACACTTCAACATTTAATGCCTTTTTACAAACATAATTCTAAAAACCCTTTCCTTTTTCAGCGTAGGAAGCCACTGTCTTTATACAAGGCTTCGCATCAGTGTTGCCAAAGGCAGTGGGGAACAGCAGCCATTTTGAAAGGGAATAATTCTTTGTGTTTTTGCTGGGAAAAAAAAATAAATTTCACCAGCTTCTAATGAACGTAAGCTTTGGTTCTGTGTTTTTATTGTTAGTTCGAAGGCTACCCATGTGCCTACTGTACTGCGTCTATTCTGAGCAGAGGTGAGGAGGGTGGGGTAAGGAGGGTGAGTGTGCGAGTGTGCGAGTGTGCATTCAAACAGAGTACGGCAGAGGAGAGCACGTGTCGGGGGCATGGTCCTGCAGGGGAGGGCAGGGAGGTGCGAGGGAGCCCAGCGTGGACACCTCAGCCACGTGGGCACCTGTGCCACCAGAAAGAGAAAGAAAAAGGTGCTTTCATGTGTCCTGGAGAGTCGTTCCTTTTAATCAACATTCCGCTGAAGGTGAGGATCCAGACGAATGCCTGAGTCGTAACCTGAGGCTATTGCATGATTGCACTGGGCAGCGGAGATCAGAGATGGGGTTGATTGTGCTCCTCCGCTGTCAATAGCCACTGCTTAATTTTTAGAAATAACTTCTAACATTTTTTATTTATTTATATTTTGTACTTCTAAGCTCTATTTTGGTTATATTGTGTATGGTGGTTTTGGGCAGAAAAATACAGTGGAGTTGGTCCAACAAATTTTGAGCAGGATTTTCGAGCAGAACCACTTCTTGTGGAAGATTCTGTTTTGACAAGAACTTGACAGTTTCAAAAATTACAAATCAAGGCTCTTTGTCTAGAAAACAACAGAATCAATCATTTTATGAGTCAAAATAATTTTTCAATTGCAAATTTAAGTTAATTAAGTAAAATCTTTTAAATAAGTTGTTTGGTTGAAATTGATTACATTGTTGACTGAATTGTTTAAATCGAGCTGGATTATACTGAATATCCTTGAGATCTCAATTTTTTCTTGATTTGGGGTGGGAAGACATTACAACATCTTGACCCTTTTTCATGATGATTAAACTGTTTCCCATACAGTTTTAATTTCTAACAGTATAAGAATATGTTTTAGTATAGATTTCAGATACACGCTGTCAACCTTAACTGAGTTTTATTGTAGGTTTCTATAGCAAATTTATTAACTGACATAAATACATTAAGACTTAAAAGGAGACCATGTTGTAAGCCAACCACTGATACAGACAAATTGAAGCTTAAATTCTATCATCTCAGCTCCTGTTCTCCCCTTCACCTTCCAGCACTTCATTAAATGAAATGATTAACATTGATCACATGCAGTTGTAGCAGAAAATAGCAAGATTTGTAAAGGCTGTTATTTCATGAGGTAGCTTGCCTCATAGTCTCGCAGACACCCCTAGACTGTTGTGTCTCCTGCATAGACAAGCTTTACCTCTATCATAAAATCGCCCTTGTGTCTCTGAAGAATAGTACTACCACACATTAGTCATCATTTGAGAGTTTTAGGTGATTTTTTCATTACCTTGGCTCCATGCCAAGAGTTGTCTAGAAGATAAAGACTGTGGCCCAGCACAAGGAGTGGAAAATAGGTTAGATGTGCTCATGGTAGGTTACTGAGGACATGCAATTCAGTTTTTTGGTGGGGGTTTTGTTTTGTTTTGTTTTAATTAGCTTTCCTAAGGGCTGATAATTTCCAGTCCAGGTAACTTCCTGCAATAAAATTTTGATGTGACAAGAGGATAGATGATGATGTCATTTTCCTCTGGGATATGATGGATGGAGGAATCACCACTGGATTTACATTATCAAATACTTTTGATAGAAAAGACACTTCACAGAAAAAGTTGTGGAGGAACCTGGTACAAGAAAATGCTCCAAAACTGTAAGTCAGGTTGACCAACTGCTGACATATACTTTCAGCCAAAGTGCACTCAATCGTGGAAAAGTATGATTCTCCACAAAGTATATTCTATTTACCTGCATGACCTTTGCCTTGCTTTGATTCACCTCCCTTTGGCTATACTTCATTCATGAGATGAGATGATCTGATTGCCATCCTAGTGGTTAACGCTGAAGATGAAGTAGAGGTAAATGTTAACTTAAAATATCAGCTTTATCTCTGCATAATCCTGATATTTTAAATGCAGAATTTCTTATAGTGGTTTTTGTTTGAAATTATATTCTTTTGCCATTGGAAAAATACCTGCTAACTAGACATGTCCATTCTGTGCTGTAACACTGTATATAATATCATTATTTTTATGCTATGAACAGACATCAAGAACTAGGTAACTGTGTTACCCACTATAAATTGAAAAGGTTCACAGTTTGACACAGCTCAGCCATGTCAAAACGGAGAGTTAATGAAATATAGGTGAACAAATAGGAGCCAGAGGAAAGGGTTATGAAATTATGCAAATAATCCTAATGCTTTTCAACACAGATAAAACAGCGTGGCGCTCCAGTCATTTGGTCCTAGTAAAGTCTGGTACTGTCCTTTTCCCAGTTTCTCCTGTATGTGGAAGGACATTTTAGAGAGATATCGGCACAAGTGTTTGAGGGTTATATAATGTTGTTGACACCCTTTGATTAGGACGATGCTCATGAGCATATCAAAATATATATGTGTAGTAATATACAGGTGTGTATTATGCATACATGCATATACATGTATATATATAAGTGTGTATATATATATATTTATAGATGTGTAACACGTAGTTAGCTATGTATGTAGTATGGAATATTGTTCACTATACCACAGTAAAATTGGGCAATTTGATCACTCCATGTCATCTATATAGGTATGTAGCTTACTGGGGAGAAAAAACACATTTTACTTTGATCTGAAAGGTGAGTGAGATGTGGTTTGTTCTGATTCATTCCATGTCGGTACAAATACAACCTGTATTTTAGCTGGAGAATTTTTATTGTGAGTGGATGGAAAATGATGTATGGAACAGAAAGAACATAGTTTAATTTTTTTTTTCAGGCAGAGGCTGAACAGGGAACATAGACTGTCGGATAAAAAAGCAGTTAAAAAAAGTCTCTTTTGATTTGTAAACTGAGCAGATTTAATCTGGAAATCACCAAGGGAAAATAAATACAGTACATGATAGATGTCATTTTTATAGTGTCATTTTTTTTTGACCAGAGTTACACTTTAGCAGTTCTGCTGACATGATAGATGTTCCAGAGGAGCCTTGTGCCTCACAGAATTTTAACTGCAAACCTTTATACTTAACATGTATCTCCTAAGGCAATAAGACACACTGCAATCAACACTAACATCATTTAAACCTGCATCAGCCAGAAACTATAGGTCTGTGTCAGTTATGATTGCTGCCCATTAATGCAGTCCTTCGTTATTATACCACCTATTATTTTACCACTTGTTATTACACCGCCTATCTCTAGGTGGTACGAATGCAGTTTGCATTATCTAGTAGATGTAAAATGAAATCGTATGCTCATAGAAGTGTTATTATCCACACTGTGTTGTTTCAAAATCATGCAAACTTGAGTGATTAGTCCCATATGGGAAAAGAGAGCTAGCAACGGTACCTAGAGATTTGCAGGACATGCATTTGCTGCAGTAAGGCCATTGCAATAAGGGGAGAGCCTGAGAGGCGATAATTTTTAGAGGAAGAGTACAGCACAAGAAATGACAGTAGGAAAGTAAAAGAACTGAAAAAGAGGGAAAAAGAAAGTGCAAAGTGAATACTGGCACTAAATCCAGCAAAAAGTGGTAAAGGAAAAAAGCAGATATCCAGGGGAGTGAATAAGCCTTTAGTTATCCATAAGTGGTCCCATTACCAATTTAGAATTCATTACAAGCATTAGCATGGCAGCCATCAGCATCGTTTCTGGAACCTCCCTAAATGCTTTCTTTCATCCTTGTGAAAACCTCCAAAGCATAGCAATACAGCGTGCCTGGCGCAGCGCCAGCTTAGAGCTTCTCAGCTGCATAGCGAAAAACAAGAGTTATACGACCAGAAGGCTGGAAAAGTGGGGCCAGGCCAACGTCCTCTCCTGTCACTGGAATGGGCGGAGATGGGATGAACGGGAGCCGCGGGGAGGGAGGCTCGTTCCTGCGACGGATGAGGGGACAAGCTGTGTTCTTCTGGGGGGACCTTTACCCCAGACCTCCCACTGGTACCTCGGCAGAACGATCAGCGTCGGTGGTCAGGAAGATCTCCAGGGCTTTGGCACAGCAGCCTGCTCTGCTGAAAATCTATTGTTAGCCCAACTGCGCTATGGCTGGATTCCCTCTATTGCCACCTGAAGAGCAAGACAGACTGACCAAATCTCTTGATATTTTGGGCGTCTCTGGTTTCATAATATCTGATAAGGTGTGAATTGGTGTTCTCAGTGATGATAGCTAAGGAAGCAACAATGGAGATATGTTGAGTTGAGAATGTTCGTTGTCAAATGGTGTTTGTTGAAAAATGCATTTTTGTGTACAGCTAAACGTTTGCAGAAAGCTGTGCTGGATTTGATGTACAATTTTAGTTGATAAAGGTTGTGATATTTTAATGTTTGGTAAATATAATCGGGTTTGCCTCAAATATTTCATTTTAAAATTTAATTAAAAATAGCAACGTAAAATGCGTTAGTAAGTAAGAACATCCAAACCAAAGAGAAACACATCTTTTTAAGTTGGATAAAATGTTTCATTTTGCAAGAAATAACCCTTTATTTCTAATGTCAGCAGTAAATGCGGGAGAAATAAAAAAAAAAACCCTCCTGAAATGAGAACTATGCCTCTAGCTTCTCTGAGAACTGCTGCTCTTTGTTGTGTCCTTGGAAGACATTTGTGCAGTCCTCCAGTAATTGAGACAACATTGTTTTGGCATTTTGTTTTTCTGAGGCAGTGGGTCCATGTTGCAGATAACTGAGTATCTCTTTTTTAATCAAATATTGAATTTGCCTGGGACACTCAGAGATTCAAACACATTTGCAAAGACAGCCGTACCGATACAGCATCCTTCATGGTGACCCTCCGAGTGTCTTTAGGGAAACGATATTCTAACAGCATAATGTTTTCCGAGAAGCATATTGTTTCCCTTGTAAAAAGGAGCAGCCGAGTTTGAAGTTAGCTGGGATAAGCTGGTGTTAGTCTGACGGTCTATCAGGAAGAATTCGGTGCCGCATTTTGCAAAAGACATTAATCTCCGAGACAATTTTGGTGTAAGAACATATGGCATCCTAGCACCAAAGCCAAGTTCCAGGCATTGTAGAATGGTGCTCTCTCTCCGAGTATGCTTGTTGGAAGTTACCTACAGGCTAGTAGTGATATAAAAGGACAACATAGTAGATTAGCGATTAAAGGTATAAATAGCTGTTTATGTGTAGATATATAATCAGCACTCTGCTCTCTTCTCCCTTTGCTCTTTCATAAGTCCTTATTTCTGTAAGAATAATTTGTTTTGAGGAAGTTTAAATCAGTCTCCTAAATTTCTGTAATTGGTTCAGCTTTGTTCATGATAAGACTTTGGAGAGTTCTTGAAAGAGAACAGAAAATTTTATCCTCCCTGACATCCCCTTTGCTCACGATGAGAAAAGGATCAACTTTTGTCTGAATTCTGAACGTAAGCTCTTGCATTTCAAGAACTGTAGCAATGTTGTTACAAATGAGCATTTTATATTGCATCACAGAAAGGTTGGTCTAATTTCCCTTCTGAGCTCCTGCTTTTGCATCCCTGGGCCAGATTTGCATAACTAGATTCCTTGATACTGTGAACATTGAAATGTCCTGTCTTGATTATGTTTCCTTCTCTTTCATCTGAGTCTGCAGATAAATATGAAGAAATGTTTTCTGCATGGCATTCACTGCCCCAGGAAGACATGCCTAATTTCAAAGCTTTTTTTACCTTTTGAGCAAAGTTTTCTGGATGTTTAGTGCAAGTAGTCTAACTGATCGTCTTCAACTTGTATAATGACATCTGATGTTCAAAATGCAGCTTAAAATACAAACTTCTTCCAGCTCACCACTTCTGTATCCATCAGGCACATTTCTGTGACAGGGCTGGGTTGAATGAGGAATAATACAGGCTTGGCCTTTGTTGGAGGTTCCATGAAGATATTTCAGCTTTGAAAGTATGGAAGAAATCAGCAGTTCTCCCGAGTGAGCCTTACCTGCTGGCAGGCAGCAGTTGGTGCAGGCAAAAACATTGGTCTTCCCTCTGTTTTTGCTTTCCATTTCATCTTGTTGAAGCAGAACGGCATTTTTCCAGGACAGTAACATTTCAGTCCAGAGAAGCTTTGTTGCGTTATCTTTTTAACATAAATTATCATTTATTTTGCTGAGTGACTGTTGGTAATGTGCTGCATGCAACCCAGTTCACACAAGGGAGAAGATTCCTCAGAAACCTTACGAAAATACTGAGCACAGTGTGGTTCCTGAGTAGTAACAAAAGAGGAGAAAGGGGAGAAAGGTTGCAAAACTGGTGCATGGCGTGTTGAGCTTGTGGCACTCTGTAGTTTACATTGTGTACATCATGCATAGATATCTTCATTGCCTAAGTCCATGTCTCAGCAGAAAAGGAGCATTAGGAGAACTTAGATCAACGAGATGGTCTCCAAGAGAGCCCTGCATGGATTTGGTGTGTGTTTGGAGCACTATAGCAAGCACAATGAAAATAATGGGAGGTCTGGCGCACTGAAGCTGATATTATGTACTGAGAGTAGGTGGTGCCCAAATACTGAGGTCAGACAAAACAGTGGGAAGCAGACTTGGGGATCAGTGTAGCGAAGAAACAGGAAGCAAATGCATTCAAACAGGGATGTTTAGACCACTGCTCAGCAAGTACGATTTCAGCAGTAACATCATCCTAAGCAAACAGAAGCAGCATGGACTTCAGTGAGATCAGAAAAGATATGGCTACAGCAATTAAGCCTGGAAATGAGAAACTTACTTGAGACTACTGTTACTGTTGTGACAATTACAATTATTGTTATTATTTGCCTGAACAGACAGAAATGACCAGGTACTGTGTTTGTAGGGAACAGAATAGCAAGATTTGGATTTGACAGACAGGAGACAAGGCAGCAAAATGTAGTGCCTATGTACATTTTAAAATACCCCGATAGTCTTTTTCTAAGATGGCATTAGTATGTTATTGTATACCAAACGAGTCTCAGAGGCACCACGTACTAGTGAGCTCACCATCATATCATATTTCCAGCTTGTCCCATCAGTCTCACATGTGTTTTACATCTGTTGTAGAAACTGAAAGCCTTATTTCAAGCCTGGCCTTATTCTTTTTATCTATTAAATTGCCCCAATTCACTGTAGAGGCTTTAGGTTTTTCATTATTTATTTGCAATAGAGGAATTTTAGAGGAGAAAAAAAACACATAAAACTTGTGTTATGCTTGTAAAAAGCTTATCATCTAAGATGTACAAATATTCTATGCAACTAACTCAAGTATTGGATAGTATAAGGTATGTAAAGCATATGGAGGTGTTCACCACCGCCAGACCTTGGCAGATCTCTCCTGTGCAGGAGAACAAGGGGGCAGTCATTTTGGAGAAAATGAAAGCGCTCACGGTCATTGAGAGCCTGAGAGGAGATGCTCATATGAGAAAGGGAACATAAGAAAGAGGAAGAAGAAAGTTTTCCTTGAGGGATGGTTCTTTCAGCTAACACACAACCTGCTAGGTCAGCAGGTGTTGCTTCAAATGATGCGGGAAAGAACAAAAAGCTGGAGAGCCCCTCACTATGTCCCAGCTGCTGGTAAGGTGAGGATGTCCTGTGCCCTCAGGCAGGGATGCTGAGCAGGGCTGGCCAAAACCCAACAGTTTTACTTTGTGAAAAGTCTCAAGGTGTTTGAGATTGACGCAAGATGTCAGCACACATGAGATTGAGACTTTCTGATAGTTGTCATGGAAAGATCATGATGAATCTCTTAGCCAGTGAAATAAGCCTTTTATAGGGGAATGACGTGTACAAAAGAGTGAGGATGTGGGTCTAACTCTGTATGTGAGTACATTGTGGGTATGTGTGTGTGAGGGTATCGAGTAGTCTATCTCGTTCACAAATCATGCAGCCACCAGCTCTCAGACAGCAAGTTCTTGTGATGGGCAAACTGGATCCCTGCTCAGCTCTGCCTCTCCTCCAGCTAATCTCATCAGTACAAGCCCAGCATTGCTGACTGCCCTCATCAACATTACGGTTTGTTACTCGCTGTCATGGGGCTTACCCAGTGAGGAATTTGTGCCTCTCACAAATGGAGTGGAGAAAAGGTAGAGCAAGACAGCAGGGGTGGAGGGAAACTGGCTGTCTTTTCCTTTTTTGCGCTGCTTTGCACCCCAAATCTCTGTGACCAAACCCAGCTCCTTCCCCCGCAGGAATCCTATTATTTCACTTTGAAAATCTGGTCAGTCTGCTCATCGTTAGGTTAAATCAGGATTCCCTGTACTATGCCTAATGCGTTATGTGGGGAATTTAGTAATGACGCTTAAAATCCCTTCTAATTTAAGTTTAAATCCCTCTCTACAATTGAATCTTACTCTCCTGACAAAATTATTCTAGATTTTTTTTTAAACAATCAAATTTGCTGTGGACACGCTTCCCTCGATGCGCTGAGCTTCACTCTCCTCTCCCCACCCTGGAGAGACTTGGAGCCCTCGTGTACTCCTGGCCCCTTGAGAGAATATCTCAAGGACAAAAAAGCTGTCAAGTGACAGGAACAAAGCACGGGGAAGTGCTGCTCGTCCTCGCTCTCCCACCCAGTCCCTAATAAAGAAAACTAATAATGCCCATTTTAGGTAGCCTGCTTCTACAACTCTAGTCTCATTATTTCGGCAAAGCAGTGTAAGCTGCCAGCTGTACCTTTTATATCTCCAGTCACACTTCGCAGAGGAGCTCTTTGCTGCTATTTTGAAAGTGAGTCCCCCCCCTTCTCCTCCTCCTTTTCTTCATGTTGCTTTCCTGGATCCTGACTGAAAGGAGGGTAGGGAGAGCTCTGTATGCAAGGCTGAGGAGGACAGGCAGGGGTGAGCAGCAGCAATCCCTTCTATTACCTGTGTCATTTTCTCACTTCCTTACTAATACCCTGATAATTAGAAGGGTTCTCATTAAGCTTATCCCGGTTCCTTGGTTTACATGCAAACTATTTGCTATATCCAGCGGTACTCTGCCGACTGCTGCTCCAAATAGGAGCATTTCTGCTCGCATCCCCAAGCCTTTCCAGCTGCGGAGCCCTTTGGGCAGCCATCTCCCTCTGACAGAGGGCGGATTCTGGGAGGGTACAGAGTGCCTCTGTAGGGCTGCAGCACGAGTGCTGCATCCCATCTCCTTTAGTGCTGTCCCTACTGGCCTCCAGCCAAGTTTAGCCCTTGCTGAACACAAGAAAAATCCAAGTGTTTTTTGGCAGAAATACAAACCACTTGGAGCACTTTGGCGTATGGATGTGAAGTGTTTTACAAGCATCCTTAGAAGCCCGGCACAGCTCTTTGTGTCATAAATTTCTGTAGTGTGGACAAGCCTTGAGAAAATACCTAGGAGAGGAATGGAACGCAACTGACAGCATAATTACTGATTTGGGGAAAAAGGAGGCCAGAAATGGAAGGGAGAAGAGAGACTTGTTGATTGCACAATATTTTAATAGTGCAGTTTGACCAAGAACTGGAAATCAGGGAGGAACTGAACACAACTTAATAATTTTGAGGTTTGTTTTTCCCTACTGATAAAAAGCCCTAAAAATAGCTAAAATCAGAATAGTCTAGTTTCATCAAATAGAACATTTAAATTTAATAGAAACCAAATTTCCCAAATTCCATTTTGGAATTAGAATTAGTACACTATCCTTATTTTACTGTTACTTCCATACCACACACTCCTTTTAATTTGCATGGGGACAATAAGAGATTTCTGCAGAGACTATATCGTATTTCTGTCTGTACAAAGTCTTTGCATCGTTGCATTCTTCAGCATGCTAATGTCGATACTAGTATTTTCTGCATGAATTTCCACATTTTTATTTCTCAACTGATGCCTTAGATGCAGACCACAATTTAATTCCATTTCATCAGAAGTGATGACAAATGTTCTTTGGTGAAACTGAGAGATGATATCAGAATATACTTTGTGTGCAGCGCTCTCATAAGTACATCAACGAGCTATTTTTCTTAGCTATTTAACTGATGAGGAGGAAGAAAAATTCCTGCATTAGAAAAATCTAAAAAGAAAACGACACCGCTGACTTAAATTCTTGTCTCTGTTTCACTGTTATGAATCTGGAGAGAAAAAAAATGAAGTCATATCATCTTTATTGTCTCCCCCCTCTTTATCACTTGAAGACTCACTGGCTAGTTAAGTTTCAATAGCTGTGGAGCCGGGCACATTTGTGAAGCTGCTTGAAGATTAGTGGGTACTCAAGACAATAAAGCAGTGATAGAATGACCCCAGTTAACAGGTTTTATCTTGGCAAGGAACTTATTCCCATCTGCCTTAACGAGCTTGAAAATAAAATAAGCAGAAGCTGTCAAGGTCTTGGGAGGTGTGGACATCACTCCTGAGTGTTAGTAGTGCAGTTGCACAGAGCTAAGGAGGCTCAAGAAAATCTTTGAGGTCTCTGCTTAGCTACGGTTCCTCTATTGCATTCAGACCACCCCAAACATGTCCCACCACTAACGGGCATGACATGGAATTTTTAAGCCAAGCTAAGGCGAATGGTCAAGCAGCTTTGTATCCATTGCTTGTCATACAGGACATACTCTCAAACATGGGGCAGAGAGCACTGCCTCCAGTAAGCCTGAGTATATATGATATCACATCTCTTTGTAGGGGAAAACTTATATGCTATATGTTGCTCTTCCGTTAGTGTGTATGAATACAGGTTTTGTGGTGAATGGACTAAACGATGCTTCCTACTTATCTTATTTGGGAGGAGGGCAGATGGATCCCTGTGTAGGAATCCACAGCTATTTACTGCTTTCTTATGTCTTGCAAGGAAAATTTCCTATAATAAACTGTGTACCTACAGTTAGAAAATGATTCTGCGATATTTATTGGAGGAAACTATGAGAGGGAAGAGAAACTGGATAAGAAACAAGTATTCAGGAAAAATGGGCATTACGTGTATTTTCCTATCATGACAGTGCTATAGGGAAGGCTTTGCAGAAGGTATGGATGTTTCTTCTCTGAACAAAAGAGATATTGTCCTTCAGTTCTGCATCTGGATGACTGCCAGTGAATCTTCGGAAAAAAAAAAAGAAGACAAAGCATTGGACTTCTGAAACTTAAAACAACCTCCTAGAGACTGGAAAGAAATCTGAATGAACCACCCCAGCATGGGGAGAAGCAGCACAGTGCAGGCTGTGGACAGAGGTGGACTGGCCAAGCCTCCCATCCCCTGCTCGTTCCTCTGATGCCTACTTGTAAGTACCAGGTTACTCTGGGGGCTGCCACCAACCAAACTACTCCTGGGAGCACTGCTTACCCACTGCAGCCAGAAAGAGCTGGGCTATCTTGCTCATTTTACCAGCATTTACAGCATGGCATATTCGGACTGCAACTGATTAAGGAGGACTCACACGAGAATTTATCCACTGGATCTGAAGGATCATCAGTCTTCAATGGGACAGTGGGAGCCTTTGAGGAGAGGAATGTCATCAGCTGGCATTCCTAGATTTGGAAGATGTTGATCATGCATAATCTTAATTGTAACTACCATTTAAAAACACACTGCTAGAAACTTTAGCAAGGTACGAGAAAACGTTTAGGCAGTAGCTACAGACAATCCTTTAGGCTGTTCTCTTCAGTTATTCCCAACCTGTGCATGTGTGTGAGGAATTCATTGATATATAAACTTAGGAGCACTGAAGTATAGGATACAGGCTACGGTTGGTAACGAAAAAATCTGATTTTGATTGCTTCACCTTCAACAAGTAGGACAGGAAACAATAAGGCAAATGGGGACATCCCTCCATGTGGTGAACAGCCAAATATCAAACATCAACTAAAGATTAAAAGTAATTGTCATATATACTTAGTCTTTGTGCTTTGATATAGACTGAGAAGAAGGCAATTTAATCAATTTGTTATACTCTATGTGATATGCATGTCTCAGAAGTTTGTTGTTTTGAAGCTGTTTTTGAAAAAAGAGAAGGAAAAAAAGGCAAAGAGATTTCATCTACAGATAATATGCTAAAAGTGGTTATTGGAGAGGCCTAGAAAAATATATTAGTAAGTAGAGGCTAATAGAGTTTAAAGTAATAAGACTGGAGGTTAACATGATAATAAAATTTGGCCAGACAGGTATGAGGAGTCCTTTCACGACATGGTATGAATATGTACCATTCCTGTATCCTCCAAAAGGTTTTATATACACTCTTTGAATTTTTCATATGAAGATATCTGGACTAATATCAGGTTGTCCTTAGTCTTTTTTGACATGTTGGTAAACTGTCCTTCATTACTGATAATATATTTTTAATCATTAATAATAATAACAACAACAGCAACAACAACAACAATAACAATAACAATAACAATAATATCATTAGTATGTAGCCGGTCAAACCTTGCACAAAATCCCCGTTAGACTAATATATTAGACTATGGAATCTGCCACACAAAAATAAGATAAAGACCTTAGTTTGCTATTATAAAAATGTGGCCAGCTACAATTCACAGCCACGGCAAATGAAAAACTGATGCTGAAAATTGGCACATTGAGATATTCTCACTGTTCAAGTCCAATTATCTCCTTGGTAACAGGTTCTTTCATTCATTACATATTGTATTGTCAGAATAAACCATGTAATAGTGCTGTATCTGGGTCTGTTCTGCTCCTGCAAATATGGAATACAGAAGCATAAATATGCAACCTGCTATCCAGTTTCTTATGCTTGCTGGAAAATTAAAATATCTCTGTGAGTCCAGATCTGCCAGACAACAGTACTCTTTTCACGTGTAACTTTCCTTTTAGATACAAGTCACCAGAAGTTAATGGGCTCTAAGTTATTTACTGACTGGTGAAAGAAACTCCACCTGGCGATGTTTTAAAATCCGCCTCTCACAAACAGATTACAGTTTCACCATGCCTGTAACCTCATTCAAATGACCATGTTTTATACATTTCATGCTTTTACCAAAGTTGAGTGGACTTTACCTGACGCACGTGTGAAATATGATGACGTGATTTACATAACACCTCAGACCTAATGTATGTGGTCACAAGTCTGTGTGCTGAAGGTTTATCTTGACGTTGTTGATTTTTGTGGGATTTTTGTGACTGATGCCAGCTTAACTGTAATGAAGATAATGGTTGCTGGGGGCTGAAAGTGGAAGAGGCCATTCGTTCAATAATTATCAGATTTAGTGTCAAGGAAACTGCTACTTGTGAAAAAGAACAAGGCAGACCTAGGCTACTACAGCCTTGCGTACGCTGCTATCTGTTTCGGGCCAAGATCCAAAAGCATTTCATGGTCTAAAACAGCATCCGGAGGTTTCAGCTGGGATAGGAGCCCATTTCTCTTTATTGCACAAGCACATAGGAAGAGATGTTCTGCCACCAAAGACTTTGCAGTCTTGCTAAAACAACAGAGAGAAAGGGGATGGGATGGAAAGATCTGGGACTGGAACACGGCTTGTATATGGCTTTGTTATGGCTTCTCTTGTGAAGCTGTGGAAGCAGTGAAAGAGAATATCAGACTATTCACCTCCTGGCTAGTTCCTTCTAGACATTCAGGGAATCTGAAATATTCTTTCTTGGGCCAAGGAATAATATTGTATAGTGCCAGTACAGTTAGAAACCAAGAAAGATGTAGTATAAGAATGATGGCTGCAGCTCCCTTGTGCAGGAGAGAGTATTACCATTTGTAGCAGGAGCTGTGTACCTTTTAGGTTAGAATCTGCCAGTCTGCTTACATCCTGCTGCTAAGTTATTGGTATTAACTTGGCATGTTCTGTCAGTCATTACGCTCCGTGTCAATCCTAAGCTTTCCTTGGTAGTAGTAAAAGTGGGAGCATTAGGACAGACAGCACTGCTGTACATGAAGTAAATAGGAAGTCTGCCCTCCTCTGATAAAAACCGGTCTCGGTTAGAGTGACGTCTTCTGCTGCCGCCAATGGCACTCTGTGCAGGGGTGGGTGATTTGAAGGAAACGATCTAGTGTATGCAGGTAGTTATCACAAAGTTGTCAATTTTTAGATTGGTTAGGGAGATAGTAAATTGGGAAATGAGCCAAGGATGAGATAATATTATTAGGACTCACATAATGTCCCAAGGACCAAATATCTGAATATCCCAGAGAAAGCAGTGTCCCCCAAAGTCAGATGAAAAGTCAAACCCAGTGCATATGTGGTTCAAAAACGCTGATAGGATCTAACTGTATCAGCACAGTTACATGTATGAACTCATGTACATGTGATGATTTAATACAAAGCAGGCATTTCAGTGGGGCTCCTTTCATCTGTATTGCATCACACAGGTGATGGTTGCTTGAGCCTCACTGTGTACAGTGCAGCCAACCCACATCTGGATTTACACTGGCAAGTACAGTTGTGTAGTTTTATTCATAAGCACTCAAAAATGTTCTGAGCATGAATGCTTTTCAGCTACAAATTATATGTATATGTTGGCTGACAAAAGCACGCTCTGGAGTGTGTTAATGGTTACTTAGGAATAGTTGCACTTTCCTTAGCCAGCTTCAGCTGGCATGTTGCCTCAACATGGAGATCTTCCCAATTGCAAGGAGTGCCACGATTATGGGACAGTAGGTTTGTGAAGAGGAGACATTATTTTTATATTGGACTCTTCAGAGGAAACTACCATGATCAGTGATCGGATCTTGGACTCTCTGCCATTTTGGGTATTTCTGTTTTATCATCTGACAAAAGGGAAAACATACACTAGCAGTGCTGCTTTTCTGCTAACCCTCTCCCAGTTTAACATTAATGGGATTTACTACAGTTTTTTTCATAATGACATGAAGAGAGAAGAGTTTCTCAGACATAGTGGGAGAGTGTTTTATCACAGAGCAAAAAGCTGCAGTCCAAGGAATAGATCTAGAAAGGTCTGGGAAAAGTCTTTCATAACTGGACATTGAAGCAATTTCTCATGGGGGAAAAAAAAAAAAAAAGAAAAAGGATTAGTTCTGTAATATCTTGTTTTCTTCTCGTAGGTCCTGATTCCTGAAGTTCTCTGTTTCAGTATTATGTATGCTGTCCCATGGAGGAGAAGCACGAAATCAGTATTTATGAAAGTGACTTGAGTGATCATTCAAATACCCCTCCCCATGTAAGGTTAAGCATTCAAAGGATGCCAAAAGATGACCACAAACTACCCACTGGAGTCTCAGTTAGATAAGAAACTGCTGATTCTGAAGAGAGAGATGTTTTCATTCCCCAAGGCAATGATAATGCCACTTAAAATACCACTATATTTCTGAGCTTTGAGCTACCTGCTGTCCTCTGTAACTTCAGATGTATTTTAGGATTACTACTGTTGAATTTGAAAAGAACTTGAGGGTTTTAATACAAATATTAGTGTCAGAAGAGAATTACAGATATGCATATTACAGGGTGCTTTCACAAGATTCTGGTACTGGAAGCTAAACAGAAATTAAAGTACTTCCAAAAGGAATTTGAATAGGGAATAGGGATTTTCCCAGCCCTATCACAAGTTTATGAAATCTGTTTGATGTGTGTTTTTAAGGAGGACAGAGAGCCCTATGTCTAAGTTGTGAAATAATCTAGAGACTCAAGTAGGACGCTATTAACTTTCCACATTGACTTTCTTAATTGGTGTTGGATCTCAGTGACTTTTAACCATGGTTGAATCCCGTCTCCCACCATTAAAGCATGGCAAATTCTGATTCCTAAAAATACTGCATATCCACAGTGGGATTTACTAGTAGGGCTGTAAAATCTAGGCTAGTGGAAATTTCTATCAGCTCAATACAATTTATACAGGTATCTTTTGCACTGGCCTAGCTAAACATCGATGGTTCCTACTAAATTAAAGGCATTAAAGGTTAACGGAGTTAGTCCTGATGGGACCAAGGTTGTGCTCTGAGGCTGACAAGAAAGGAAGATAAAATCCCTTTGTTCATGAAGCTGCTTCATTCCACGTGGTCCTGTCCCCCTAAATCGGCACTTTTCCTGTGCATTACTGCCATTGCTCCAGCATTCGTTTGGTTTCACCAGCAACAGAGCTGCAGTATGGGCCTTAGCAGCTGACAATGTTCTAAATACAACAGTGCTTTATCAGAGAAGATCTAGACTTTATAAATCTGCTTTTATTACTTATTTTTATCCTATGCAGTTTGTTCTTTCTGCAGATATGATAGGTCCTGGTGGTGAACGGCAGGATTTAGCCCAATAAGGGGTCCCTGACTGCAGGCTTTTCTTTCCTTCGGAGCTTTTTTCTATGTATTATGCATGTTTGTGTGTTTATTTGTTTAGGAGTGTAGAAAACTTATTTGATTGACTTTAGTTCCAAAGTGATCATAGCATGTATCATCTTTTGCAAGTCAGAGGTATCATAAAAGACAGACACTGCATGGGGGCACCTGTAATGAGATGGACATGAGGGGAACTTAGAGGAAACCCGGCTTCATGAGTTCTGCTGCTCATGGAATAATAATAATAATAATAATAATAATAATAATAATAATAATAATGAAGTCTCCTAAGGGCTGGAAATCCAGTGCTCTTTAAGTGACAGCCTTTGGTATGACAAGTATGTTTTTAAAAAGAAAAAATAAATATGGTGAGAGAGATTACATCCCCTGAAGCTGGGGATATTTCTTACAGTATTTCTTCTTCCCAGCTCATTATCTGTATGGCTCATTGTCCCAGTGCTGTGTCTCCCATAGAGAGTTAAAAAAGCAATAAACAAATAGATCTCAATTTAACAGCAGATCCTTCTGGGAGAATATTTGTAAAGCTGGAATTTTTCCGTCTTCCAAATTTCCTGGTGATTTTGTATCTGAATGTTTTTCAGATATGAAAGTCTTTTCATATCAGCTTGACAGGAAGCAGTGCATACCGCACTACTGTAAAGCACCTAGAGTTTAAAATGAGAGATGAACAACCTGGCTTAGCAGGGGATGCAGGAAGAATTCGTTCAGCCCTTGAGCCAAATCTCAAACCGACCCCAAACTAATTTGTGTCTGGCTGAATGTTGTCTTTGAATCTTATTTGTTCCAGGGTTCCCTGGAGAAAGAAGATAGCAGTGAATTTTGCGCTGCCTCTTATGTAGGGAAGCCCCATAACTCATGAGATTTGAAAAGAGCATCTGGTGAAAGCCCAGCAAGGGGTAGAGAAGGATGCATAAAAGACAGAAATAGGGCCCAAGTTCCTCAGAAGTTGTTTATCCTGTCTGCTAAAATGTCTCTTTGGCTGTTTCTCTGAGTCATGCCATGATAATAACAATGCTCTGCACTATTACAAGAGTGGTTGGTGAGAGAAGAGAAAAAGTAAGGTAGTTCCCTTTGCTCTAAGGCACCCTCAGTGAGTAATACATACGAGTCTTCACATTCAATTCCAGCTATCTTCAATAAAAAGATTGTTTATTTGCCACAGGGTAGAAAAACAAAGGTAAACCAAAGAAGAAATAATCAGAAAATAAAAGTTAAGCAGACTGTAAGCACAATAGACCAGATTACTTCAGGGATATGTTTGACCCAGCTAAATACATTATCACAAAAAAAGCATTCAAAATGGGCATGAAAGCTGACATCTTAAAACTCGTTTAGTGTCTGAAGTTAGGCACCTAAATCTAGATTGTGAGGGTTTAAAAAAAAAAAAAGAAAAAAAAGGAATCTTTCCTGAGGTGGTCACATTTCTGCAGTTCTTACAAATGTGAGCAGTACCTGAGGGCAACCATGTTTTGCATTTTGCACCTTTACAATTGAAGCGCTCCATTTGAGACAACCCAGCACAGACCTGTAGAGAAACTTCAGGGCATAATGTCATTTTGGCACCTCTCTTCCCTGCCTTCCTGCCCATGGAGGTGCAATGAAAATTCAGTAAAAGACACAAGCAAGAAGCTTTGTATCTGGATTACAGCTTTGCTATAGGAAATGGGTATTTCTAAGCACTTAACTCCTGTTCTCACAGTATTTGTTCCTAATCTGCAGTGGTTTTGCCTTTATGTTGTGAACTTTCTTGTCTCTTCTAGCTCCTGCCATCTTGCTTGTCTAAACATCCCAGCTTCTCTGTGAGAGCATGGGAATGGGCCACATCCAAGCAGGGACTGTGAAATATAAACTGTCCTGTCCTTTTCACTTATGATATATTCTTTCTTTGTATTTCTGGAGAAAAAGCTTCCAACTCAAGACCTCTTGAGAAAGGGATTCAATTGCCATAGTTCAGATAAAAAAAAAAAATGTACAGTATTCATACTTGTAGTTGATTTCAGTGGGAAATTAGGGAAGTAAACAAGAGTTAGGAATACTTTCCTGGACCTAGAGACCATGGTCAGTAATACAATACATCTCTCCCAATCAGATGAAAGTTGGTTTTGCTATAACAAAACCCCCCCATTTCTACTGTAAAATTGCCTTAGCAGACACTGTGGAAGCCACATGATCTGACCTGTGCGTTTCAAACACTGTAAAGTCCATTTTTCTCTCATTATTTCACATTCAGTTTTTATTTATTCTCTACTTATATTGTTTACAACATTAATGATTTGCATTTAATCAAATAATTCCGGTCCAGTTCCATTGTATAAATTGGTCCTCCAGGTGTTCACATAAAATCCCATTAATGTGTTTTCTCTCAGCGCATCTAGGGATACAATATCCCATTACTATGAAAATGGAAATAACTGTATTCCCAGGCAGGTGAAGTGTTGCGTAGCATAACTGCCATGCTACTAAATTTTAACACTCAAATTTTCTTATACAATATAATGCGTATCAGAAATGCAGGACAGAGACTGTCACACATGATACGTGCTGTGGTTTTTTTTAAAGTTTTAGCAAAAATCAATCTAGCTGCATGAGTTGTGAGAGCAGGAACTCCCTCCCCCACCTCTTCCATATGTTCCGAATGAACTGCTACATTCACATGAGCAAAACGGAGCTGGAAATAGAAACTGGAGCCCAGATCCTCCTTTGGCATAAACTAGTAGTTACACTGAAGCTGAAGGGCACTGGTTGATGAAAACAAGTGAGGATATGGCTCTTGAAATTTCATTTATTTTATTGTCTTAGCCACTAAAAGAAGAACATTCCTACTTTGCAGGTATTCCTGTTTTAAAAGATGGAAAGGACTGTGTCCCCTTGGAAGTGCTGTGCTATACATTTTCTGAAAATTCTTGGTTTAAAAAAATCTAAGAAACATGAATTTGTTAATTTTTAAGATCTTTATATTCTTTCACAATATCAATAAGCTAGCTCAGGCTAGAACATTAGTTATAGAAAATGAGGAATCTCAGCTGTCTTTGGCAAAGTGTGGTTGGGTTAAGGACACCACGCTGAAGCAACAGGGGAACCCTGAGAGAGGTCTGAAGGTTGGGAACAGCCAGAAGGGATTTACCAAAGGCAAATTGTGCTTGACTAGCCAGAATGCTTTCTGTGGTGAAATGTTGGGCTCTGTGGCTGAGTGGAGAGCAGTGGATGTTTGCCTCAAATTTAGCAAAGCTTTTGACATACTCTTGCAGAGCACCCACATAGCTTCACCGAGGAAATAAGGACTGGATGCGTGGTAGTGGTTAGTGACTAGAAGTCTAATTGGCAGCAGTCTGGTGTTCCTGGGGGGGCTGACACTGGAGCTGATCCTGTTCATCATCTTCATCAACAGCCTGGGTGGTGGGTTGGCATGAATGAGACCTCTGCAAAGTTGTGGATGGCAGCAGTTTGGGGGATGTAGATGGCATGCTGGAGGGCAGAGCTGCCGGGGAGGGACCTCAACAAGCTGGGGGAATGGGCAGAGAGGAACTTTGTGAAGTTCAGCAAAAGCGAAGGTAAATTAATGTGCTTGGGACAGAATAACCCCACGCATAGTCACCAGTTAGGGTCAACCGGGGAAGCAACAATTCTCTGGAAAGGGACCTTGCAGTCTTGGTGGTCAGTTAAATGTGCCAGCAGTGTGTCCTTACGGGGAAGACAGTTAACCACATCCTGGGCTGCATTAGCAATAATACATCCAGCGGGTTAAACAAAGTGATTTTCCCCTTTGCTCGGTACTCACAAGCCACACGTGGATTGCTGTGTCCAGTTTAGGGGTGCCTAAAAAGAGTTGTTGACAAACTAGAAAGAGTCCAGAGGAGGGCTGCTAAGATGCTGAGGAGAATAAAGGATGTGACACACAAGGGAAGTCTAAGTTTTTGTGTGTATGTGTCTAATTGCAGTCTTCCATTACCTGAGGAAGGGTTACAAGGGCCACAGAGCCTGACTCTTCTCTGATG
The DNA here is from genome assembly GCF_028858705.1 of Grus americana. NCBI lineage: Eukaryota > Metazoa > Chordata > Aves > Gruiformes > Gruidae > Grus > Grus americana. Next base: position 49,627,012 of record NC_072853.1, on the reverse strand, counting down.
TGCACAAAAAGAGGATGAGAGACAGCAGTGACAAGTTGCAGAAAGGGAAATGCTTACTAGGCTGTCGCAACAGAGACAGATTCACACACATGAAGGAGTATTAGTAGGTCCATTCATCAGTTCTGATGATGAAAGCTACTTTTGGGGGAAAATGTAAAGGTAAAGAAGGAAAGACAGGCAGAAAGAAGTTAGAGGGGAAACTGCTCACAGGCCAGCAGGGAGGGGAAGTGATGAGGGTCCTCAGAGGAGCATCCTCCCTGTGGGTCCTCTCCTCCACAGCAGGTTCCCCCATAGTAATTCTCCCATAGTAACTTTATAGTTTCCACCAGCTCTTGCTCAAACTTCTCGTTGGTCAGTTGTTCCCACTAAGAAGGCCGTTAGTATTGAATGGAGCATGCTTTGTTGAGGGACAGGTGTTGTGCACTGCTTGGTGGTTGAGTTTTGTGCGTGCACATTGTTGGTCCCCTCATGCAACCCAAAAAGCTACAGCTGAAGGGAAAAGGGGAGAAGAGAAGAAAGAAGGGATGATTATCACGCCAGCAGAAGTCACTTCCCATGAAAACCCTCCACAGCAATGCTTTCGGTGTTTGAGGGTGTATGAGAGAAACGGTGAAGAGCAACGAGGGAAAGATACCACGGCAGAGGCTCTGGAAAACACTGCCCTGGCAGCTTGGGTGAAAGGGTGCAAAGCTGGGCATGAAAAGGCAGTCTACAACACTGCAGGCAAAAGGCCCTTAGCGAGCCGAAAGGCTAAGGCATCTAAGGCACCATGCGGCGAGGCTTAAGGGGAAGGATCCTTCACTGAGTGGTTTGGCACTGGAACAGAAGCTCAGAGATGCTGTGAAATCTGCCTTGCTGGAGATACCCAGAGCCTGACTGGACGAGATCCTGAGCAACGCAACCAACGCTCGAAAGTAGCCTTGCTCTGAATGAAGGGTTGGACTAGGTCATGCCCAGAGCTCTCTTCCAACTTAAATTTCCCTATGATTCACCGTAAATAGTGCTGGGCACCATCAGCACTGTAAATGTATATTTCAGATGTGGTGACTGAAGGCTTAAAATCTTGTCTAAAAATTCCCGTAAGGTGAGAAGACAGAGCTTATGCTCACACTGGACATATTTTGATCTGCATAGGATGATGATTAAAAAAGAGATTATTTTAATTGCAGAGTGATTTCTGTCTTTGAGATAATTTTTATAGGGACTTCATCTTTTTTACTCTCTTTGGATTGTGACTTATGAAAAATTTAAAAGATGATTCAAGCGTAAGTGCCAAACACACTGAAGGTTTTACAGCTATATTTGACTCAATAGTGACTTCAAGGAAAGCTATAATAATGAGGATTTCTTAATGTCATGAAATCTACTTAATAATACTATTCATAAAAATAAAAGTGTTTACTGCTTGAGCTAAATGCCTCCCCAACATTAAAAAATCATCTGTACATATCAGTTCTTCTATGTTCTTCCCCAGGCTTTCCAATAAATATTCTTGGAGAGATAATCTTTGCCTAGGTTTATAAAAAGGAACAGGAACAGGTGAGTGAATTTATTTATAATATGCATCTTCAGGGAGTTATATAAAAGAAATCTGAATTCTTTCTATTTAGTATAAATCAGAGTTCAGATAAATGAGGCCCTGTCCATATTTTGGGTGAATTCAGTCAGTCCATGTTAGGATCAAATTTAAAAACAGCTTCCAGCACAGTGACCAGCCACTGTGCAACCTAGCCAGCTACATTACAAAACAGTTTCATTAGAGTTACAGTTCCTAATCAGCATTTGAGAACTGCAAGGATTCTTATTATATGCCCTAGAAGGGGAAGTGAAAGGGTTATGGGACTGATGTCATTCCTGTATGGGTGAGTGGACTAAAAGACTTGAGTGAGCTGTGAAGTTGGGGTGGTGTTATAGTTCTAGTCTATATCAGATGCTGGAGAAATTCCTATGCAGTGCTAGGTCCCACTGTTGAGAAAACTAAATGCATATTTTGCTTATTTAAAGCAAAATTTGCATCTTAGTGCAGCCTTAAAGAAAATATGTCTTTTTTTCTCTCTTTTTTTTTTTCTTTAGCTGATTAGCTCCATGGAACTGCTGAATGCCTGATGGGTACAGACCACTCAAAAAATTATCAGAACCACACCATTTTCTGATGGAGGGAATTATTCTATGCAATTATTTATTTACAAGATACAGGGTGGCAATGGTGGTCCCTACAAATAAACGCAAGAAATCCAGAGCAAACCATGGGAGATCAGAATTATGCTTTTTCCATGTTTAAGAGTTATCCATGGGGACAGTGTCATTTACTCTGATGGAAATCCAGCTGTGTACCTTTGCCTGGGAGAATGGAGAAGAAAGTCTTTTAAAGTACTATTGGAGATGTGTGGGCTGATGCTTAGGCCTGGATATGCAAGAGTTAGCCCTATCTACTTTTCTACTTTTGAGGTAACTGAGAAGTCTTTTTTTTTTTTTTTTTTTTTTTTCCCTTCAGGCTTTGGTTATACTTATTCTATTTTATGAACCATTAAAGCTTTATGGAAAGGAAAAACAAAACAAGAACCTGTGAATGTCTAATCCTGGATTCAGAGATGAGAAGGGGGCGGTAAAGATATCTAAGCTGTTTTTCTTTGCAATTGTGTCTCTTGGTCTGCTGTAAATTAAACTAGAATGAACGGGACCATTTCATGGGGCAGCAGTTCATGAAATGCAACCCTTAGCCCACCTGCAACATTCCTGGATACACTGGAATGGTACCATGGTGTCCATTGCATCTGCTCCGTACCACTTGGGAAGAACACAGACGTTCCCAGACATCCAAGTTCTGCTGTTAGAGCAAGTTTCCAGCAGCCAGTTGAGTGAGGGTCTGTAGCTGTGAAATAAGGACATCATACAATGTGAAGCTGAACTACTCAAGCTGAATTATCCCTATAAACTGAAAAACATTATGTAAAAAAATAAAAGGTCAGAGAAGGAGCTATGTCTTCAGCATTTAATCTTTGCACATCACTTTCTTGATTATTCCCTAGTTCCTTTGCTGCTTACATTCAGAAGCAGTAAGGGCACACAGGGGACTGTGGAAAGCTCTCACCGCAGGAGGCATGTGTAACTCCGGTGCTGGCAATGGAGAGCATCACAGTGCTGGTCACGTCCTTCTGGTGTGTTTTGAGGGATGCTCTGCAGCCACCCTCAAGATCAGGCTGTCTGTCTGAACAGCAAGTCTGCAAGTGAGGTCTCAGGTGAGGTTTCCTTCCCAAAATTCAGTCAGCCTGAGTGTGCCAGTTGGCCCAGTGATCTGCCCAGCGGTGTAGCACCCACACCACCAGGCAGGTCTACCCAGCAGGTCTGTTAGGCCACCGCTTGCTCAGACAACAGAAGACAAGGTTGGAGGGAATCTGAAAAGACCAGCTAGTTTTAGCCCATTTCCTCAACCTAGCCATCCTTGTAGTAAATACTAGAAGTCTATCCTGACTATCCAATGTTTTTACTGTCAAATAATGCAAAACTGGGGGTGCTATACTTACCACTGGATTTCTTGCATACTGCCCAGTCTGCAATCAACCATGCACTGCTGCATCTGCTGCAGAAAGTTCGATGGAGGAACCGAAAATGTGGGAACTGCCTGATGCATACAGTCATGTTTTCCCTTGCTTGCTTCTTCATTGTGGAGATCAAGAGAGGACTAGCTAATGTATTCTATTGTTAATTTGCCTTTGTAAGATACTGCTCCCTGAGCCTTGAGATAGAAGGGTATATCTTCTGCTAATCCAACCCTCTAGAGGCATTTTAGCAGCTAATCTGGTTGAATCAAATCATTCCTGCTGCATATGATTAATTTTGGGCCAATTTAATTTTTATTAGTCATGGGTTTCAGTCACCTACAGTTGCATGACTATAATTGCCCTTGAGCACATGGAATTTCTTTGTAGATTTGATTTGAAAATACATTGGGGTAGCCCTGCCTCCACTTCACCTATTTGTGCGCTGCTAATCTTATCACCCAGATTTGCGCCCTCTTAAATGTAGGTTGATAAAATAAAACCTTCACAGCCGAAATTGGTGAGTCGATTTGCCTTACTGATTGTGGGATTTCTCAAGTGAATTTAGTGCTTTAGAATGTGGTGCCTATGGCACCCATGAAAGGATTAGTTTATGAAGGCCAGCTCTTAGAAACAGCCCAACAATAGTGCCTTATCCTCAGGATCACTTATCAGTCAATGGGAGTTTGTTCTCAGGAGGGCCAGAGCCAATGGGTAAACTCCTGTTTACGCTAGCCGAGGGACTCTGTCTCAATGTTTGGATAAATTATCACTTTGTATCCTGTTGGAGGTAGAGGAGTACAGGGAGCTTAGAGGAGTCTTCGGCTTTTGCTCGTGCAGCTTTGAGTCAGCTCGCTCCTGCCCGTGCAATGGAATAAATTTATTTTCACGCAGAGATGAGTTGCCTTATCTTGTGCTTCCCTTCTCCCACCCACAAATCCCCTCTGGCTGCACCAATGAAGCTAGGGCATTCCCGAGAAACGCATGGGTCTTATGGGATCTGGACAACCCGGGACTTCGCAATGAGGAGGGCAATAATGGCTCTAACGAGTGCCAGCAGGGATAATGATTTTTCTGCTGCGGACAGTGGAGAGAAAGTGCCAACTCAGTTAATAGAGGCAACAGTACCATTTTTGGCCAGCGCCAGCCAGGGCTGGTTTGGAACTAATGACCTGGAAAGGTTCCTGGTACCATTACACCACCCTCAGGCACCCAGCTGGATTTTTAGGGACTGGGTTTCTGCATCTCATGGTGAACATTGGGTCCTAGATAGCTGTGCTTGATTGGCATGACTTGAAGAACTGCTGCTTGTTTAACGAGTATAGTGTAAGAACAAATGAAGGGAAAGCCACACTATCTCTTATAATAACATTCGCTCTTTACTAAAATCCCATAGAGATGTAGCAGACACCGGTGGTATTAATATTATGCGACTTAGCTGATGCTAAGAAGCATTTGGGAAAACTTTGACTGACTGGCTCATGCAGTTGCTAATAAGGATATCTCATTTACAGGGATATGGCAGAGCAAAGAGGTTTATTTCTCAGTGCGCTATTGCCCCGTCTGAGAGATGAGACAAATATTCAAGGAAACAGGAGACGTGAGGAGTTGTAAACCTCTGGCCTGCCTCAGCCCTGATGACATGAGGCAGCTGGCAATGGCCTCCTCTCTAACCAGTCGTGGTGCATAGACACAGTGACGCTGTGAGCTGCAGGGTGGATGTTTTTGCATGGACCTGAACACCCAGGAGCAACAGCCAAGAGAGAATACAGCCGAGGGCCACTTTCCTAGGCAGAGCTCAATGAGAGATGGCTTGAGGCACCCATGGGGGTCCCTGTGGAAAACACTCCCCCCCCAGATGAAAGCACAGAAGAATTGCTCATTTTAGAGACACTGATATTTTCAGGATTATAGCTTTGCCTGCCTCTGAGGAAGCAACTTGTCACCCTTGTTACCCTTGAGTCTTCCGGCTGACATAGGCTTCTGCCATTAGCCACCTACTTCTCTGCGGCTTCTATGGGAGGAAATAGTTCTGCTTTTGTCAAAGCACAGGAAAAGGGATTTATTTATTTGTTTGTATGTTTTCTGGGCTGTGCTTTTTTACCTCTCACAATGGAGGTGGTTGGAATGTGTGAATAGAGATAATGCGGACAGATTGATCCGCACTAAATGAATGTCATGACAGCTTCTGTGAGAAACCTATTCGAAATGTCTTTATTATTTTACAAGAGAACTTCAGCCACAAGATTTTACCAAGGATACAGTGACTTATGACGTTATGGACTCCAATAAACTTTGGATTCCAAAATAGATACAGTCACTATGAAACCGCACGCATGAATTTTTCAGTATTATTCCCAGCCTTGGAGTGTATTTGCAAATGTACAATTCTTAATAGTATGTTTCACTTACTACAACTAAATTCTCACATTGTCATTGTGGGAAGTAATCCGACACCATTTTTAGTCCCGTTGAAGTTAATGAAGCTCTCTGTGGACTACTCAACATGGTCAAAATTGTTTTTACCCTGGTGTAATGCTGAATATAAATCACTGTTCACAATGTGTGCTTTTCATTGTACACTTTCCAATGTATGCTCTTCATGTACAACTCTCAACTGTTTTGAAAAACAATGGCACATACTCTCTTTAGGCATTTACATTTTTCCATCCAAAGAAGAAAAACAACAGAAACCCAGCTGTAAACTTCAGGGTTAAAACATTTCTGCATTTCTGGTCATGCCCTTTGTGCTATCTTTCAGAAGGAGGGTAAGCATAACTGGAAACCCATAAGTACAGTTTATATGCATTTTAAATGGGCTGAGCTAACATTTAGTTTAATTGGAAAGAGTCCTGAATGCAAAGCAAAGCCTTCCCACACTGTAGAAATCCATATGTTAAAATACTTCCTTTTTTTAGAATTTCACAGCGCTATAGCCAAGAGTTGCTAGAACGAGGTCCCTGTGCTGTCCTGTTTTGAAAATAAACAAATTGACAAATCTGTTCTTTGTGCCACAGCCACCAGTTCCTTGGTATATTTGCAAATGCAGAAACATAAAGCTGAATAATCCGCTTCTCTCAAGACTGCACATTAGGCAATTAAGGGGGTATGTTTGCAGGAAGGCACACTGGGCATTAGGCACACAACTATTAACAATAATAAGAATTGGGCATTTAATTCCCTTCATAGGGATGAAAATGTATCTCTGCTGTTTAATGCAAGCCAGTATAGTATTATGTGATAAACACGGATCAATAGAAAAGGATTTTTAAATTTAGAACGCCATTCCTCCACCACAGAATTGGCAATAGAGACTGTTTCCCAGTAATAGAACCAGTCTACCTCTGCTGAGACAGGAGCAAAGTTATCTGAGGGAGTAGCAACAGTGTCATTTATTTTAATGAGGCTTGTTCTCCAACAAATGCTGTTTCCGCACTCTCGGGAAGGTTCCAGTAATGCTATAAAAACCAGAAAAGAGCCCTATCAAATGCTCGAGCACAGCTGTGTTTATATAAGCCCAGATCGTGGCACATAGCAGGGCCCTACATTCAGGCAGCAGTAGAGTTATCTACACCAGGTATGTCGGGGCTTATTACAATTTCTACCCTTGTCGGGAATTCGGCTTTTTAGTCCAGCTGATAAACTGATTGTCGTGTATCCTTAGGTGATTCATCTGTTTGTTGAACACTAAAACCTCCAGATTCAAACTTCTCCAGATGGGTATTAAAAAAACCTGTTGCTTTTAGGACGTTAGGATTTCATCATCCTTGGCCCTTTCCATGGTATTATATATTACTATACACACAGTCCTGACTGGGCGGAGGGAGAGGGAACCAACAAATTGGCTTTGCTGTGGGGTTTGGCAGTGTAAGTCTAGGGAGAAAAGCAAGCTAAAATTGGCACAGAGGCTGCATTTACTTTAAGCTTGTATTTCAGCAGTCTAGCGAACCCAATGGGAAACTTAATTTCTAAAGATGAACATTATTGAATTGCAAAAGCTATATTTAGGTCAATCTCTTCATGCCAAAATTATTAGACTTTACTAGGAAAAAATACATTTCAAGCTAGAAACATATTAGCACTACTTGTGTTAAATGGAATAACTGTATTTTAAAGCACTTTTACCTAATTCTGAAGATCCAGTGTCAACTTCTGACATTTTGAAAAACCCGGGAAGCTTGTATCTGGATATTTTACAAGTATTTTCTTTATCAGGTAATCACTCAGTTTGGGCTAGACAGATATTTCTGTTAGGGGAATGCTCTTGAGCCTCTTTCCCCTGCCTGGGCTGCTCCTTTCTTCGTGCTAGTGCAAGTGTTATGGTGGAGAGCTTGTTCAAGAAACTGATCTGGGAAAAATACCATGCAGAAAAAGGTGGGGGAAGTTTAGAGAATTTAAACATTTGGAAAGAGAAGAAAAAATATGCAATGGTATGGAACCAGTATAAGCATGTGGTGAAAATTTAATGTTCTTTTAGCAGGCATGTTTTTTTGAGCATGTTAGTTGGAGTTTCATTTACAGCAAAGAGTTATCGTGCCTTGTCAGATACAAAGCTGTGGGTTTATTATAGATTAACTCGTGACATTTTTAACTTTCCTGAAGCAATTTTGAAATGTAAGTTAAAGCCTAGACAATGTTTGTTCCATGAAGTGGTAATTGATGAAAAAGAGTTTGATGAGTAAAAGAATTTATGGACCTTTCATTGAGGATTAAACCCTATTCATAAAGAAACTCCATGCTAGGTAATTGGGGTTGTCGTGCTTTGTGATTCAGAAAGAGTGGGCAATGCTTGTAGCAGTGTGAAATGGAACTTGAGCTCAGCCACAAAATCTTTTTTTCCTGTACACCAGCAACAGCTCATTCCTGATGCCTCTTAAGGAAGAAGCAACTTAAACTGGAAAAAAATCAGAAAGGCACAGACTTTTCAGGCAAAGTATAGCAAATGATACCTGTTAACACTTGCATTTAACGTAGCAGTCAGATTACTGTAGTCCAGAGTAAGGTTTATAACCTGCATAGTATTTTTCTGGACTTCTCTTTTAGAAGAAACCATCCAAGATAAAGCATCATTGAAGAATTCTGTGGTAAAGACGGCTATCAGTTGCCCTTTCACCTTGTCACTTCTCTGTTCTGAGCTTCAAGAGAACGCGATAAAATATCTTGCTGGCAAAAATGCTCCATTGTTAAACTCTATTTTAAAAATGAAAGCCTTGCTAAATATTAAGTCTCAATTCCATATGCTGACATGTGATGGAGCCTTTATATTCTGTTGTAGTATAGGTTTGTAAAAGGTCAAGCTAAAGTGTTCTGAGTGTAGTCTCGACATATATTCTATGGACAAAAAGGAGAAAAAACTTATACTAATAACATTTTATATTAAAAGCATATCTTTATTTGGCATTCTCAACCTGTAAAATTCTCTCATCTAGAATATCATCCAAGGTTAAGCCAAGGTTATCCGTGTAGCATTGGCAGTTTATGCTATGTCACCCTTTCCTGCGCGGCTTAGCTAAATCCAACAAGCATGCAATACATAGTTTTAAATATGTAGAATAAAATGCCAATCCCTTTAATGTCAGTGGAAGATTTCTCAGAGAAAATACCAAGGCAGTAAAGATTCTACAAGGGATAAACCAACCCCACTTAATTGTTTAGACATCTATTAAGGGTCAGTGGTCTAATGCAGAAGCTACTCCTGTTTCCCATATTGGCACAAGAAAGCTTTTTTCTCTCAGAGGCGGCGCTACCAGGGCGAGGTGTCTGGTCAGGTGTATCAGGGGACATAGAGTGTAAAACATGGGTCCTGCTGAAACCGGATGTCTGTGGCTTACTACTAGCTATGCATCTACTGCTATGACAATACCCAGAGGAATTAAGGAGCCCAAGTTGTTGTCCTGAGCAGGCACTTATCTTTTACGCTCGGGAACTCATTGGTGTAAGCTAGATAATGCAACAAAATGAAGGAAATTATCCTTCAAAAATAAAGAACCGATCTGATTCTTCAAATGCTGTGAGTCTGAAAATGAATCTTTTACCCGATCCTGCAAATAGTCCTGCCTAATTTTATAATTCCTCTAAATTAGACTAGCCACATGCTTACTGCTAAGCTCAAATCTGTCTGCAGGATCTAACATATGTTAAATCATGTGTCTGATTCCCTGCAACCTATTCTGTAACTCAAAAATGCACCAAAAAGCTGTCTTGTAGTTTCTACTTATCTACCGACAATTGAAAACAAATCGTGACTGCGTTGCTGAAATTTTCATGACCCAGGAACATTTTGCAAGAAATGTGTTTGTACAAAACCCCACCAAACCCCAAAATGAGGGGAAATCTGTGTTTTCAGTGAATATTTTACTGTTCTGCAAAAAGCAAAAGCTATAATGGAAATCACTTTGTTCACCACAGAAATACAGTCACCTCTGAACAACTATTTTTGGAAGTTCCTTGTTATAGCTGTAATTGACAGACTGTGAAGAGTCGCTTCTTTCGAACATGTTGAACCTTAGTAATTCCTTTTCTGATTTTCTGAAAATATAAAATTAAGTATGATTATTTAAGTGTGTACTCCATTTGGAAGGGAAGTGGTTTATGGCATATTGAAGCTAAGAAATAAAATTCAGGTCACATTGTGGAAGACTGTCCTGATTTCTTTACAGATAACTGATTTCAGCATGTAATATCAGGCACTCGGTTAATACGCAACTTCAATTTTTACTCATGGCTTCTTGACTTAAGCAGCTTTGTTTCTCCTGGATACAGTCGCCTGACACTTGGTTTCTGTACAAGTGAGTGGGGAAAGCTCTGTTGTGATGCTGATGCAGAACCCAAGTGAAATTCCTTGGAAGCTATCTAGCGTAGGCAGGCTTACCAGCTACTTCTTTTCTAAGAGTTACTGCCTGCGTCAGGCTAAAATGACTGGTAACTCAGAATAAACCTCAGACCTCGATTAATTCCAAAGTCAGCCATTGTGCAGCCCTTCGGTCGGTGAGGGTTAACTTCCCATGCTGCCCTTTAATTGACCTCAACATTGGACTTCTGGAGCAAACACTGATAAGGGGTGAATGACAGTTCAGCTGCATGCAAGGTCCGAGCTAGGTGACTGAGTTGCCTGGACCTTGTGTATCACCTTCTCTACTTGGGTGATGCTGCAGGCTGTGACCTTTATGCTGAAGGTGCTGAGCTAAAAGCACCAAGCCTGTCTCTGTCAGTGCCTGGGTTTGCTTCCAAATGTCAGTGCTTTTATAAGGACAAGTAGTAGAATCATTCTTTTGACAGGTCAAACAGGAAAGAGAGTTAAAAAAAAAAAATCCTAGAAAAACCTGCTGCTGTTTAAAATAGAGCAAAGTTCTACCGAGTGTGCTCCACTGCAGTCACCCGGTGCCAGCGCTTACCCTCCCATAATCAGTTGTTAGCTATCATCTCCCTACTTTGCTAGTTATTTCTCACCTTCTTAATCAAATTGTCATAAATAGGTCAGGAATTCTTACTACAGATTTTATTCAACAACACCTCTTTATCTCTTACTTGTTGTAAGTCCTATCCAATTTTCTCTTACTTTTCCATGTGCTCTGTCCTCATGACAATCACTTCTGTTTGATTACTGCTACAAGGCCCTGATTGCAATTCTTCACTGATGAGAGAGCTCCGGGACGATTAGGGTTGTATTCCAAATTCTGCCAAAAACGTTCTGACCTCAGACAGTACATTCTGAAGACACGTCCTGATACTTTCAGTCACACAGAATATTCATTTACTCCAGGAGGAAAGAGTAAACAAGAATCTGGAAAATGAATGATTTTCGCTATTACCTGTCAGAATTTTCAGTTTATAGCTCACAATCATTTTTTACTCATTTTTACCTCTGATAAGACAGTACCTTCTGTTGTGGGGGACTGGAGGTGTATCTCTGCCAATGATTGTGAGCTGTGACAAGCGTTTCAACACTGGTCTGGTAAATGCGAATAGAGGGTTAACAATTTTAGTTCATTAACAATAGACCATGTTGGTTTGGTTTCCTTATTTCATCAGGGCTTGGTTTTCACAGATTGTGTGTATTACAATAGGATTTATCTTACACCCTCTGTAAAACCACTGGTTTATAATTGTAGGATTATATGGAATAATTATGGCATTCCCTGCTTCCCCGTGGGAATTTTGCTGCCTTTCCCCACTGACTAAAAGGAGCTGAGTTTTCTAGTGGTTAATGTACGAGCCTGGGAATTGGGGAGTCCAGTTTTTATTCTCAGCTGTGTCAGTGATTTACCTAGGGATTTCTCAGTGCCTCAGTTTTACTAGAATAAGGATGTTAACTTGCCTTTTGATAGGAGTGCTAGGAAAATCCCTGGTTTGTTTGCTGCTTCAGTGAAAGATGGGGTTGCTCCACACTTACTAAGGGCAGATTAGTCATTCAACTAATTCTGCAAGCAATAGCTGGAGACATTGTGCTTGTACAGACAGTTACAGCTTGTGTCTTGGTGTTAAGCATTGTGCATAAACTGACTATCATTATTGTCCCAGCCCTACCGGGCAGTCCCTTTGTGGGTTAAATGGGAGTACTGGAGGCTGGAACACCTGAGTCTATAGGGCTGTGTGCAGCATCTGTTCTTCTTTGAATATTTCTCAATTAAATTTCCAAGCTGTTTAAACTCTTCCCATTGTTTATATGCCCCCACATACATACACACACATATATACAAAAACGCACACACACTCTTATAAGACTCACAGCTTCTCTGTCCTCTTTGTCCAGACTGGCAAAAAACCCCCCAAAACCAAAACCAAAAAAATTTCAACAATAGAGGAACAAGGAAAGTTTTAAAAAAGCCTTAATAAATAAATTGTTCTAAGGGATTAGAAATTACAAGGTACATTTGTTTTCATTCAGGAGTGATACAATGAAGCCAATATTAGTTTTGGTGGGGTTTTTTTTGTTTGGTTGGGGTTTTTTTTGCAACACCATCTATGTATATTATCGTTATGCCAAAGGTAGGTGTACAAAGTTTCCTCCTCTATAGTGAGACTGCTTAGGTATATAAACATATTAAGATGACTAAGGAGAGAAGACAGCTCCCAAAAGTGTTTGGAAAATGCTTTTAGATTTCTGGAGCTTTTAGTCCTATATATACGAATATACAAACATGATGTGCATGCATACATATAAATATGTGTGTACATGTGCATGTATGTACACATGCATATAATTATAGCCCCTTCACCTCTCCCCCCATACACCAGAAAGACACAGCAGAATGTTCCTTTCACAAACTATTTTATCTCACAAAGCATTCACGTCTCCAAGTGACCAGCTTTAATGAACATAACCTAGTCCTCTCACAAAGTACAAAGAAATAACTATCAGAGACCAATTCATTGATTAAGCTAGTAACAGGTTACACCTACACTGCTCCACTGTGTATGTTCACAGCACCAGCCATTGCTTCTGCTACTCAACCTTTGTTATTTTATTTTTTGCTTTCCACCCTGCAGTAGCAGCAGCAGCAGCAGCTCTGATTGCAACAACCAATAGACATGGTTGGCAGCGTGAAATGCAACATAACAAAACCTACAGTCTGGCTAGCTTTGTGGATGATATGCTGCAACAACCAGCCATTTCCTGCCCGTAGCTGTGTCAGCTGAGCCATCCACAGTCCATTTTTTCATTGGTGTTATTTTTTTCAGTGTCCATGAAAACAGGAATGGGACACAGCATGCTTGGAATTTGGCCAGTATCCTGTTGCGTTAGTAGAATGGAAAGAAAATAAAAAGTACACTGACCCAATTTCTTTGACTGAATATACTGGGCCATAACAGCAAAAGCTACGAAGGTGTTTATTCTTGGAATCATTTTTCAGATGAAGTGGCTTAGGACAATGCATTACAAATGGAGCTGGAGATCAGGGAGTGAAGCCTTCTCATCAGGCTCTCCATTAACTTCAAATAGCTCTTTGCATCCCAGGTCTCAAAGATTTAAAAGTAGGCTTAATTTTTTCTTTCTGTTGTTTTTCTACCTAATTTAATTTCACTGAAAGTTTCTGTCCACTTTTTGTACATGTTTTAATGAAAGGAAGATTAAAAATAAAAAACCCAAACAAAAAACCAGTGTATTTTTCCTTTATGTGACAAGTACCTCCATTTAGGATTTGGCGACACTGTGCCCCTTGCTCTCTGGTGTCAGCAGAAACGCATCTGGCCGCATCTGAAAGCAGGAGAAACACAGTAGCACAGTAGTTAGTTTTTCAAATGCAAAGTGGAGGATGTACTTAAAACCTGATAATCATCTAAATCGAACAGCTTGTGCCTACCTCTGGCTCCCCCACACCTGTGCCATTCATCTTGCCATCCCGGGCAATGCTCTGTTCCAGCGAGGAGCGTGCCAAGGGGTCAGCTGCTCTGTTCTTGGATCTGCGTCCCAAAAAGGACCAAAGAAACCCTGCGGTCTCTGTCTCAGTTTCCTCATTCATAAAATGGGGACAATGATCTGCCTCTACCTTTGCCGAGCATCTGGATATATCTGAATGCAAAGTGGTGGGACGGAATGGGAGCCAAGCAGAGCAGTTCTGGAGTGCCATATGGCCAGCCAGGTTGCCAGCGTTCAGAGCTAAAGAAGCCAGAGTAAATTATAACTCCTCCTCCTTCAAAAAAAAAAAAAAAAGAAAAAGAAAAAAAGCCCCAAGCCCAAACAACAAATAAAGGGTTAATTTAGCTCTAATAAACAAAACGCATTTCAGAAATGCTTGGCCAAATAAATGTTCCCTCGTAGCAACCCACCTGCTGGTACTGGCAGAATAATAATTGTACCTGCGGTACAGTGTGGTGCACAGCTCCTCCCTCCAGTACGTCCCTGCTTTTGTTGTCTTCTTCAGACCTACAACATAAGGTCCTTATCCTACCGCCCTCCCGCCCTCCTCCTTTTCAGTTTTCCTTTCCAGACATCCACCTAAAATGCTTAAAAACTGCAGAAATAATTACGCACTGGGAGGGAATGAGAGAAAAATACAGTCATGTCTGTGAATTTGTGTTTGACTTGGGCCTGAGCTTTTGCCTAATTCACAGATCATCCAAGCTGAATCTTCAGCTTGTTTTTGGCAGCCTCTGTCCTCAGCATTGAAACCCTCTGTCATGGGGACCAGAGGGGGTAAGACCTGAAGAGAGAGGGGAGGGATTGAACACCTGAGTGAGGGCAAGGACATTTGTATTAAACTCGTAGATTTATCTGCCCAGGAGAGCTTTCCTTTCCCATTCGATGGCAGGTGAGTGTGAGCCAAGGTGCTTTAAGGTGTCCTGCTTGTTTTGGCAGAGGGGTGAGGAAGAACAGTCTCTCCAGGATGATGGCTCAGGGAGTTCTGTGGACGAAAGCCCAGCCTAAGCCATGTGTTGGTATTACTCCAAGGAGCCCGAATGCACGAAAGCAGGAATCCCAGGATCCCAGCAATTTATGGGTTGGACCCTAGCTGTCCTTCAGGGCAAGGCCCTTCCACACGGCGGTTTCACAGGCAACATCTGTTTTATAGTACATTCCTGTTAGCAGGGGCTGGGCGGGCAGGGCTAGCAGTATGATGGTACAAGGTCTGGGCACTGGTTCCAGGCAAACACAGTTATCTGGTACATTTTTATTTTTGATGAGAGGTTTCATTGTACATCATCCCCTAGCTAAAGTTTATTCATTGTAAGAATTGACAGAAGTAAAACTAGGTGAAGGAAAGCAGATGGCTGAAACATGTTGTTGAAAAAAATCAATAGTCCCACTTCTGATGCATCGATATTTGGGTGTGGACACATTCAGAATTGATGTTTAAATGTCAGCCAGGCCCAATTTGCAGCATTTCAAAGCCTCCTTTGTGTTTCGAATTCAGCAGGACTGAAGGTCAGAAGTTTTACTAAGCATTCGACTCCAATGATACACTTTACAAACATTCATTTTTATTTAACAAGATCTTCTTTTATCTTGTTCCACTGGTAGTAGCCAAGGTGGAAGAACATAGAGCAGGCATAAGTTCAAAGCTTGGTCAAAGGACAACAGTTGCTTATGTTATCTTGACCCTAAAGCTCCCATCATTGCTCCTGAAAAACTACATAGCTGCAAGTCTGAATTTTTCCGGTGTAGAATTATATTATATCAATAAGTTCTTTTTTGTCCAAATCTGTAAAGGTACTGTGGCCAATAAAACTCTTCACTGAGTTGGATGGTTTTGATGTGTGCATCTTTTGTAGTAGAAAGAAGACTGTGGGGCTATTTAATAGAAAGTGTTGATACCACAGAAAAGAACATAAAAGACATGTATTTCCTTTTTAATGCTATATATTTAAATTACCAGAACTTCAGTTAGTACAATACGGCAAAGCCTCTTTAAAACTAACAAACAGAAATGTGTATTTTAATCATCTGAAGAGTTAGTTATGCACCTTAAGATGCAGTTAAACAAGAGCTACATGCAATTGTAAAAAAAATTAAAAAAAAAATCAATGTTTCAACACTAATACCAATAGAATTATCTGGGGTTTAGATTAATTTTAAGATGTTGTTTCATTACTTCAACATGGTTACCGAACACTATTTTGGACATGCAGAAATACTAATTCCGTTTTCCATTTCACAAACCTGAGCAAATTACTCCCTTCTTTACATATAGTAGGGACTTCAGGAAGTAGTAATTGAAGTTTAAGCAAAAAGGATATTATAAACAGGATTTTGCTAGATAAACGCAAAGGAACAGTTTTAAACTCGTTTTAATTGAAGCAGATGTCAGTCAGTGTACGGTGGGAAAATTTTGCCAGGCACCAGTGGTGGCATTTGCTATATGTACTTTGGGAAGGAGCAAAAGGCTGCACAAGCAAGACTAGTCAGGACGGGGAAGTCAGGCTTCAGAGCTGTTAATAGGCTACAGTTCCCTTGAAATTAGTAGGACTGGAGGGTGTTCAGAGTTTTTCAAGGGAGTTGCATTTATTTTTATCTCAGCTACATTACAATTATGAGTGACAGATATGTGGCAAAATATAGTACTGAAATTTTACTTTAAGTTCTGAGCTGAGAAGATAGAACAATGCTTGTCACATTTCAAAAAGGCTACAAAGGAAAATCCTAAATAGTTAACGGAGACACCAGAAGGAAACAAAACAGCCAAGCTTCATTAAAAAAAAGAAAAAAAGCCACCAATATTTATAGCTGTAAAACAAGAAATCTTCAGAACTTTCTGAGTAATACAGGACAAAAATGATCCCAAAATCCCAGGCAGAAAAATTAATTTAAAAGTGTGCTTTGCTTGAAGAAAATCTCTGACACACCTGTGTTGAGCAGAAAATTCTATCCATGAGGAAGGGGCTAGGAGATACATCCGAGGAAAACATTCCCAGCTTGCATAGCACAGCCAGGGTGGGTTGTCCAGAAGATTGGAATACGATACAGTTATGAAATCATCCAGACATTATTGTCAGCTTGTCCAGAAGTTGTGTCAATGGGACTGCGGTTAAGAATCAAGCAGGAAGGTAGTTTTAAAAAAACAAACCAAACCAAACCAAAAACCAGATTCAAACCCCCTTGCAACAGAAAAGGAAAAAAAAAAAAAAAAAGGAAAAAAAAGAAAAAGGCAGAATTTAAAAGCCATTGTAAGGTTTGGTAGCTTGATATTGGAATACTAGAGTAAAAAGTTGAAGATTCAGCATGCTCAAATGTCTGTTTAAATCAAAGATGCAGGGATGGAAACACATAATGAGATACCGTCTCTGGAAGAAATCTGGGTCCTTCAAAGATTCCTTCAGTAGGGAAGATGTACTTTATTTAGCAGCCCCCAAGACTTGAAAGAAACGATGTGCCAGGTCTTCCTTGTCTATTTTACAATTACTTAGAAAATGCAAAGAGCTTTCTTGTCCTTATTTATTCTGAGTAAGAAGAAAGAAAAATTATATAGAGCCCTGAAGAACCAAACCAAAAGAAAACAGGATCAACTTTATGGCCATGTGCCCCATTCATACCAGACCTTAGAGACACATTGTGTCTTTAATATTGTAAAAGAGAAAACTTCATTCACAAATACCATTTTGCCTTTCTTGGAACGACATTTTACTTTGCAGAGATTATTAGTGGTTGGTTGCTTGGCTTGTTTGTTTGTTTGCATTAGAGGAGTCTGCTAAAGCATATTGACTTAAAACAAAAGTCACCTTGGTATCAGTTGCAATAGCCCCGCAAACAGTGCTTGGATTTGCAGCGCTAGTTGTCATTGTGTTCTGCTGTTTTCTGAAGGTTAAAGTTGAACCCATCCTTGACACCACTAATCATGGACCTGCTTCTTGAGCTTAGCTATTTGAAAGATAACATTCTCTGTGATTTCTCCTCCGGTGTTTAAAAACCAATCTCATTCCCTACCCCCACATTCCTGTTAGATTTTGTGATTTACAGTCCATAGCTTCAAGTGTTTGACTGTAGAGGCCCCCCCATAGCAGGGGTGTCTCAGCAGCGCTTCTTACTCCATGTGTGCTCTCCGCACTGTGGCTAAAGGAGAGACTTCAGCCTCCAGGGTTATCTCGGCAGTATCTTCCACAAACACATCCCTTCTTTAAAAGAAGAAAGAATCTACCTTTTCAGCTAGCTTAACTTCATCTAGACAGCAAATGCAGCCACATTTTATGTAGCCGATTTAACTACCCCACCTAACTAAACTAAAGTGAACGTGATTCACAAAGATTTTCTCTTTATCCTGTGTTTGTTCTTCTAACTTCTCTGGTTGCTTATCTGTGCTTGTACCTGTGAAACCTGGGAAACTCTAAGCAGCTATTCCACACTGCAAGCTGCATGCCAATCACCTCAGCAGGGATATACTGGTGGTGAAATGAGACTTTGGAGAGTCTAATGAGTAACATGCAGTGTGGATGATGCATTTTTCTTCATTTTCTGTTTCAGAAGTTCTTATTGTTTCTGCATATGATACAATTTTATCTGCTGATCATAGCTTATACAACAACAAAGTGCTTTTAAAGCTCAGGCTAGGTCTTTTTCTGCCTTCTTATTAATTTAAAGAAATAAATATCTTGATGACAGTGACCTTCATTATACCTCAGACCTGATCATTGCTCCCTGTGGGCTCCATTACCTCAGTGAAAGCCATAGACAAAGTTCACTCAATAATTAGAGGGACTGGAGTTGTTCTGGCCTGGGAACCTGACACTCCTGCTGTGCTGAATGGCAGTGTACAGATGAGGGATTTGAGAGCTAAGAGAGCAAACTAAATTAAGGCTGCCTAAGGTCTGCTTTGTGCATTAACTTGCAAATAAGTTGGGGGCACAACAACAACAACAACAAAAGAATGATCTTTTTCTCAAGTAGAAGCAAATCATTCCCAGTTAGGATGTGTTCAAACAGGTTGATGTGAGCTCTCATGTGTGATTTAAACCTACAGTAACATAAGATGAATACGCTGTATGATAAAAAATATTGGTTTGTGTCCACTGACAGGTCTAGTACTTATCCAGCAAAACTTGCTGTATTTTTCTAAGCAGCCATCTGTTTAGAAAAGAGGTTATACATAAGAAATTAATATAATATATGCATAAATATATATATTTGCATACACATGTGCACATAAATATGTATGTGTGCACATATCTGAACTAATCAGTGCATAGCTAGAGTTCTTAATAAAAGGAGAGAAACTTTCACTGTTACATTCATGGACAAAATTCAAATGTTCAACAGCACAGTCCTTCTACATTACCACCTGCGCCTGCCCTGAAGGACTATCCAGAAGCACGACCTATGGACAGCCTACCCTGTAGTACCCAGACATAAATCAGGCCAGGACCCAGGGCGGATCTTGCGAAACAGAGCGGACATCCACAGAGTTTGTCTGAGTACCTCTCAGAAAGGCTGTGTTAAGCTTGGATTTTCTACACAACTTAAAGTCATATATAGAGATAACTGAGAACTGGAGGCCAGGTATGAATGAAGATCTAAAAATGTGACTTCAGTGGACTTTATGCAATGCTGACCTGCCAGCGGGTAATGCAGCCCACCTCTAGCTGTGATGTGCAGTGACTGGTAATGGTGGGCTTTATGGCTTCTGTGGTCTTTCACAACATGGTAATTCTCTGGAAAAGCCCTGCTTACCATTTGGCTTTCTGCATCTGCTTATGTTAGCATCCAGTTATGGCATCTGGCTCACCTGCAATCCCAAAACCAGCAAGAGCTGCTGTGTGTGGAGGTGGTCTCACTGCATGCCAATCCATATCAGCCATACGGGGCACTTCCCCAAATGTTATTGAGGCCATTTCATCTTTAAAATGTGTTTTTAAGCATCCCACTGTCCCGGAG
Source organism: Grus americana (assembly GCF_028858705.1). Classification (NCBI taxonomy): domain Eukaryota; kingdom Metazoa; phylum Chordata; class Aves; order Gruiformes; family Gruidae; genus Grus; species Grus americana. The sequence continues at coordinate 49,607,170 of NC_072853.1, read as the reverse complement.
AGTATATTAACAACCGAACCCTTAGTTAGGTGGCCTTGGGGAGGGGGGGTAGAAAGGTGAGGCTGCCTTTGATCTCCCCTTTTGAAGCAGTGCCGCTGTGTAGAGGGGAATGTCAGACTACTCTGCTGACCTTTCTAGCCTGTCCTTTTGAATCACATTTCTGACTGAGGGGAAGCAACCAGCAGAGCCGTTCTCAGGTGCCTGCGCGGTGGGTGCCCGTCTCCCTGGGCTCCCTGAGGAGCTCAGCCTGCCCTGGTCTGAGGGAGCGGGGATACCGGGTGGGCAGGAGAGGGGAGTCCTTCGATTGCATCCACCTATTTTGGCTTTGCAAGGGATTAGAGCAGAGCAGAGCAGTATCAGAGGGGAGTGTTAATGTGAAGGCGCACTGGACAGAACAGCAAAGTTCACTTTCTAATAATGGTGCCTTCTTGAACAATCCTCACCCCTTCATATATTTTCTTCTGCAATGGTTCTTCTTTTCACTTTTATTTACGGTGGTTTATTTTTCAAGTGGGAGCAATGCCTTTATCTAGGTTGCAGGAAGCAACAGTGCCAGGAGAAGTGAGGGTGTGGTGGAGGAAAATTAGCAATAGGAAAAAGAATGTAGGTGGAGACTCCCAAAACCATCCTAAACCACAGTGCTGCTGAATGAAGAGCTATTGCCAGAGGGTGCCATTAACTGTTTCTATCATGACAGCAAATGTCTTCTTGATTCTCCACCTAGTTCTTTCCATCTTTCCTATTTTTGGATGCTACTCCTTGGCTTTTCTTTCCTTCTCTGACATTTTGCCAGCCTCTTTTTGGATCCTCTTCTCACAGATGTGTTTTATGCTACGGTCACCAAGCACACAGGATTATTCCTGCTGTTCTGTGACTCCTTGGTTTATTATATCAGCTGAAGGACTCCTCTCCTGCATTTGTTTCTTCCTGGGGGGAGATGACTCCTTTGTTTTGGGCTGTTTGGATGTGGTCTCTGACACACTCAGTGCTGTTGGGTGTTTAAGGGCCAACTGTTGGTCCGGTCTGGTCACCAAGCTGTCACCAGCCTCCACCTCCTCCTGTGTGCATGGCTGTGGGTGAGGCAAGATAAGCAGAATGTACAAGGTGTTAAGAGGAAATTTGCACCATATTTGACAGCATTACCCTGTTGATGGGTGCCAAGAATATGAATGGCATAATTTTCTTGGGTCTTTCTCTGATCGCAGATGTAAATTTGATATGGGTTCAGGCAAGCAGATATTTCAGAAGAATTTTAAAGAAGAATTTATTCCACATATAGCTATATTACAAGTATTTACCCTGCTGAATTGAACTCCAGCCATCTTCACAATTTCTCTTTAAGGTAAGTAATGATGGTGTCATCTTTAACAGTGCAAGTATTTATGGGAATTGGAAATTAAAAATCCCAACTGTGAACATTCAAGACATTTACTCCCATGTTCCTGTTTAGGAAATGAAAGAGAAACTTGATAAGAGTCACCTATATAAATGTGGGTGAAAATAACCCATCTGTAGTTAGTAATAGGAACACGAGAGTAATTTTTTTCTCTTTTTGTTCTAACACATGGTACTGAGATCCTATTGCAATGACCCACTTTGAACCAAACATCTTCCTCCCACCCGCTTTTATAAAGAACATCTCTACATTGTGCCACCTTAGTGACAATTTTTCAAAATGTTGCCTTACAGGCATATAACATCACGACTTCAGCTAATTCCTAAATGTAGTGTGTGCTTACACTCTTGTACAGTGCTTTCAACTGTTAAAGTGGAAATTATCGAACAAAGCAAAAGCAGCTGGGTAGGTTGATAGGAATTACGTATCTCTTTTTGCTTTTGTAAACTCCTTACTCTAACATATCGTGGCATTAAATGTAAACACATTCTGTATTTGCAATTTTCCATACCTGATATATGCTTTATCTAGGCAAATTTCTCCCTCTTGAAGGAAGACAGAATATTTACTTAGTTTAAGTAAATATATAATATATTAATGTCCATCATTGCTCATATAATTCAAGAAGGTGTAAACCCCCTCACCCCTATGTGTTCTCCAGGCAACACAAAAAACATTAAAAAAATACTTAGCAGAGAATGAAAACCATGAAAATATTAACTTTGGATTAAAACAAACAAACAAACAGACAGATAGAGAGAGGTTTTCTTCTATGCAGAGCATGGGTGGCAATAAAAAAGAGAGCAAAAAAGCAGCGTCGAGGGGAAATGGTGTCCTGAGGCCCTTTGCTACCATGTGTCCAGGTTATTTTCAGGGTGAGGCCAGCTCCATTACTTGCTTTCTCTGAGTCAGAGACTGGCTGTAGAAATATCAGTGTGCTTGACAGAAAGGAGTCAAAGGAACACAAAGCATCAGAGTGACAAAAAGTGGCCTACTGGCTCCTGGACTGAGTTAACATGTCACACAAGTCTGCATGACAGCGCATGAAAAGGAAATGCAAGAACTGCAGGGAGAAGGGGACTTTTCACAGGACTAAGGATCCAGTGCCCCTGAGCTCTTGTTATAAAAGTAATAAAATTATGAAGAAAAAGATAGAGTAGCAGATAGTACTGAAAGTTCAAGGATTGCTTAACTCCGAAGCTATCTCATCAGAAAAAAAAAAAAAAAAGATATGGGGAGAATAACACCAAGGGCTGGAAAAGCAAGTCTCCGGGTGGGTGGGGAGGAGGGGAGAGGGAAGACAGACAAATGTGGATGACATCTTGCAGCCTGAGAAGAAACAAAAAAATTATTGGTGCTTCACAGTCAGTCACCAAGACAACAGCAGATTGGATTTGGAGCTGCCTGTAATAATTTATGACTACTTTGTCTTGGTTGGATTATTGTGTTGCTTTGCCTGCTTATGTTGGATTCATTAGCTTGGCAAGAGCTTCAGCCAGAAAGACAAGGTAGAGGGAGAAGAAAGGGGGAATTTGGGGAAATTTGGATCTGCAAAAGGGTGATGTAAAAATACTGGTGAACTTGAAAAAGGTTATTGCTTTTGTTGTTTTGAACATCTTTTGTGCTTTGATTTCTTCCCAGTGGTAAGACAGAGAGGCACACAAAGAGCAGTGACAGTGGAATCCCTTGTTGCTATAAAAGGACCTTCTGGTCCCCCTATCCACTGCTGATTTCAGGCTCCCAAGAAGAAAGGTCAAAAGTGTGCTGGGACCTAGCAGGACCCCTTGGCCCTGACAGACAGCTGTAAGGAGAATCATGGTGTTTGCACCCCTGGAGGGCAGGGTGGCAGGCCCAGAGCTCAGGGAGGTGGGAGGCGATAAAAAGCTGAAGCGATGGTCCTGCAGGAGCTGTGGTATGTTTTGTACACAGGAAAGACAGCAATAATGGGGGAGCTGAAAACAGCTGCCTGAAGACACCAGTTCAAACCCGGCAGCGGCATAGCAGGGATGAACAAGCATCAGGCAGCATGCTGCACTTGAGTTGGCTGGAGGATGGAGAGATGGAGACTGGCGGTGAGGGAGGGTGCCCTTTCGCAGCAGGCAAACAACCGAGTGACGAAAATCCTGTCAGTACATTCCTGCTGGGATACCCACAGCTGTTAGAGGCAAAGATGGTAAATTGCACACACGGACAAATTGCTCATCGTATGGTCTAATTTCCTTTGGAAGAAGTGTGTGGCAAAATGCAGAAGAAAACATCCTACAGGATGCAAATTAAATGCAGTGTTATGGCACTGGACCTGCTGGGCTTGCTTTTTCAAAAGCCAAAGGTTTTACCAGGGATTGGCTGTCCTGCAGACTTCCCTTTCTGGGGCACCTCAGAGGTATATTAAAACCTCCAAGCAACAACAGTAAGAGAGCATTAACAATGGCAGGGAGAAGTCTTTTGCATCTCTGAAATGGATGCTAGAATTCAACTCCTGAACACTCAGAAAGGGTGGACATTCTGTCTGTTCTGCTCCACCTATAAACCCACCCAGCTTCGTCCCCAGAATAACCACCCTTCCACCCAAGTATTTAAAAGAACCCAAACAGCATTGATCCCCCACCCACCCACACCACCCCCACCCTGCGCCACATGACCAAGTTTTATGGCTTCGGTAAAGTGACAAATGTGAGGAAGGAGCAGTTTGGTATGTGCCATACTTTGCACATTGAACTGGTTTTATTACCTCTAACATTTTAAGTTGACGAGGTGGAAAACATCCTGTCCCTATGCATACAAAGGACCAATTCAACATGGGGGTGTCTGAACAGTTGAAATTAATGCACATCCCCCACAAATGTATTTGGGGAAATAATTTAGTACTGTAGCCTAACTCTTTGGGTTGAACCTTCCATTTATATGCCTGGATTTTTCTTGACTTGTAGCTTTCCCTTTCAAAGATATTATGGCAGACCTCTCTTTCCCCCTGAGGTTAGGGCCGGTTTTGAATGCTACTTTAGGATTACAATAAATAAACTTACAAAAATCATAAACAAGAAAAAGAAATGGCAACTCTGAGCCATTCATCATTTTTCCTTCACTTCTTTTTTCTCCCTACAGCTAGTGCAGTAGCCCTTTATGAACCCCAAATGTTCCTCGCTCTTCTGTGGCAAGCACTTTGTGAATTGTTTATTAGCTTGGAAAACTGTTTCTGTCTCTCAGGACAGGCATCAGTAGAAGATATCTGGGATGAGTACTCTATGAAGAAAGTACCTTTATGCCTTAGGAACAGACGAACTATTCTAAATGATCCAGCGCTACGAACCATGTTGAACCGAAGACCAACAAATGTTACCTTCCATCTCTTCTAGTGACTTTAGTGTTGTCTTCATTATCATCGTCTGTTCTCCCTTGCCAATTCAGTCAGCAGTTTGCCTCCTGTGCTACATACCAGCTGACAGATGTATCCTTTTCATTTCACATACTTTTAAAGCCTTGGGCACTGCTTTCTGGAGATATTTATACAGCTCTGGGACCCAGTTGCTGGAAAAGTAGTTTGTACTGAATATTTGTTACATGTTCTACAAGATCCCACACACTCTTACTTTGCATAGAATAAAACAAAAAAAAAGGTGCTGATGCTTTGTATGTATTTTGTATGAAATATATACAGTAGACTTTGCAATATTCTGACAACCTTTCAAAGGTTTTCTCCATAACAGTATGAATTACACGAGAAACCATTTTCATATATGTCATAGTGACTTGAAAACCTATTTACCACCAAGTTTCTTCATTTCCTGCAAGCAAAGAGAGTGGAAGAATGTCTTCCTCCTATGCATCACATCTCAGCGTACTCATCTCAAACACTGGAAGAGGAAGGCCATCTGCAACAAACCACACTGCCGAGTCTGTTCCCCCGCAGTAGTCGCTAAGAGCAATCAGTCATATGCTAATTCTGCTGGTGTAATTTCTTCCTCTTATATTAGTTGATATGGGACAAAGTGCGGAACTGGTATGAAGATCACTTGGTTTTATTTTGAAGTTGTCTTTTCCTATGTGTGTATTTCCCTTTCAGGATACCTTATAGGTATATGGCTACCTATTGAATAACCAGCTCCTGGCCGGGCTGGAGGAAGATGGCAGATTCTGAAGGCTCTTTGGCTTGCTGTGTTACCGCTGCTCTTTCATTTAGATGATGCGTGTAGAAAAAACGATAAATGCATAATATTTGAAAAATACCATAGCAGAACCCTTAAGGTAAAACAGCTGGCCTTTGCTTCAGTTTCTAGGGCAGCATTTTAATAAACATTAGTCATGGTGATTATGGAACATTTTATCAAGGATGCATCATTTCCAGCATTATTCCATTTTTGAGTCCATATTAGCATAATAACTTCTGTTATAAGTATAATTTGAGATGTTTTAAGGACATGGCTGGAGAATAAGAAGTTCAGCCTGGAAAGCGTCTGATTGCCAGTTGCTTGTCTTGCTTGCCAGGGCCGATTAACATATTTCTTCCACTTTTGCCTTTGTTTGACTTATCAAAATACAAATGTGCTGCAGACTTTCAGAATCACTTAGGCTCCTTGTTCAGGCTTTAGAGGCACATAGCAACACGAAGCACATTCATGCAGATTAAGTGCTCTTTGGAGTATTAGAAACCACTTAATCTGTATAAATATGCTTCAGGTTGCTCAGTTTTTATACCACCTTGAGAAGGAACTGCAGCGGTACAGAAAAGCATGTGATGCATTATTTAAAAGAAGATATATAATCCATGATAAGTTTATCTTCCAAGTGACTATTGTCAGAATCATAGTTTATTTTCTATATTTTGTACTTCATTGCACTGTGTTAATGTAAGTGACAAAGGGAATTTCCTATTATATACTCTATTACTTTCAAAATTCTGTTTTTATCACTGTTGATTTAGAAGATAAGCATGAGAGATGTATAAGTACTGAGCAATTTTACTTTACAAATTCATGCAGCAGGAAGGATTTACACTTTTAAACAGAAAAAGGTAAACAGTATTTATTTTCTCACCTAGCTAGATATGTTAGTTCATGCATAAAAAAGCATACTTTTTTTTAGTTTCCATTGACTCTAATTTTCATTTGCAGTAGAGCTGAGAAGAATGAAGTATGAGACAGGACTAAGAACATCATATTGGGATGTTAGCTGTTTTGCTTTCGGGGTTTACAGTGTCATTTAGTCTAATAACTCTTTGTAGTATAGTTTAATTATTGCCAAAAATAGAAAGCATGGTTGCACTGCGCAGCTTTCCCAGAGGATGTCTTACATATCCTGAGATAAATTTAAGCTCTATATTTAATATATTTGCAACTGTAACTGTGTCGTATTCTGAAATCCCTTGATATTCAAATACTTGCAGCGGCCATTTGTAAGCAGACAGTGACATGGACAAGACAGCGATTATTATAAAATGCTGACCCCAAAGAAGTAAATAAGACTTTTGGAGACTGGATGCCCTCTGAAGAACAGAATTCAATGCATTGAATTCTAATTTCAGTGACAACTTTTGAGTTTTAGTATCAATAAATACCTATAATGGGAAAAAACCTACACTCTGTGGTCCATCTCGAGGGATGACTTAGTAAACACCAGTCTTCCCTACTCATATTTCTAATTGGCCCCCTGAGCTGAAGTGCAGCATCCGTTCCAGGCGTGGTAAGTGTGCGTGCTAGCTGCTGGAGGCGAGTGCCGTGTCCCCTACCTGTCACCTCCTCCATTTGCTGAGGACGCGCCGCTGCAAGTGAATACGTCGAGGCTCATCGCTCCCTGAAGTTCTCCCGGCCACAGTGGTTTATACCTGGGCCCCGAAGCAGGACTTCCCCTGCCACCGTGATCATAACCTCACTGCAGTTTTAACAGGGCTTGGCAGGGCTGCTGTGTTTCCTGCCCTGATTGGAGCGATGGAGATGGTGGCAGCAGGGGAATATTCATTTGCGTGTTAAGCAGATTGAAGGCTCCTTTGAAAGACATTAAATAACACAGATGTGACTTGCAAAGAGCAGAATGTGGCCCATTTGCTGGGTGCAGAGCTGAATTTTAGTCTTCCTTTGGTCCTTTCACATATAATAACTGAGGATGTGACCTTCGTTGTGAAGGGGACAGTTGGGTTTCTGCTCTGGGTCATGTCATTGTCCTTGTAACAAAATTCTTTGACTGAGACTTGTAAATTTACATTTGTTTTTGCAAGAATTCCAAATGTTCCTTTTTTGTAAAAATATTTTTTTAAAAATACTACAAAGAATCTCTGGAGATTCTGTTCGTTTGCTGCGATAAGCAGTATTCAACTGCAGTAAACTGAGTGAATAAGGCTTCTCAAATTATTTCAAAATGGGTTTAAAAAAAAAGGTGAGGTAATTAAGGTAGTTTTCCTAATTTTCATCCAACTTAAGGTGCAGGTTGCATTGTATTTGAATTGCACAAAAATTACTAATACTTTTCTCACTGCAGGCTCAGATTTAGTTCCCTGGGTTATATCCAGTGCAAACACTGAAACGTATATGACCTCTATTGCACAGAGGTCCTTTGCCAGAAGCTCATTGCAGGAATGGGCTTTAATATTTTTTGCATTGGATTTTACTCTACTGTTGGTTTTATCATTCTTGATCTCTGCAAATGTGCTTTATTGTCTGGATCATTTAATTTTGTTAGGCAAACGTGCTTCATTTTTTAATGATAAAATGTTAGCATGCTCTTCAATAATAACTGTTTTTCCTTTCAGAGCAACTGATGCATAAAGTCTAATCTTTTATAGTTGAAGGAAGATGTTCTTTAAGAATTGATTTAGGGTCTGCCTTTGTCTTACTAATTTTTAATTACATGCAGTCAGACCTGATTAATCTGAATTAGTATGCAAAGCTCCTTTTTAGAACTAAATAAAATCAGATTAACAAGTAAAGGATACATACAAGGATGTGTTATAAGGTTGGTTAAAAGTGAAATCCTTCTTATTCTTAAACATGCAGACATTTCTGTCTGAACAGCTTATGTCTTCTAATTGGCTACATAGTTTTGCTGTGTTACAGAGCCTTAATTCCTTTTGACTTTTGAGTGAAGCATCTAGGCATCATAATAATATTATGCAATAAAATGCCTTTGTAGGATTTTATAACTGAAACTGGACTTAACAAGATCAGTTCAGCCAATGCCTTTATGAACACAAGTACGTGTGTTTAAAGAGGTGGCACTATGTTGCAATTTCAGAAGTCACTTTGCTTTTCAACAGTGGCTAATGCAACCTGATATGAGTTAAGAGCAGCTGCAATGAGGGTGAAGCCCTCCCAGCTCCCTCCAAGCTCTCCTTCCCTCTTGCTCCTGGACACCCACTTATTTTGTACTGGCTTTGGTGCTTGTTGGAGCACAACACAGCACCTCAGCTAACTAAAATGGCAGAAAAGAACCTGGTGAAAGAGTGAATACGGACTTTTTTTTGCTGGTAAACTGAATGAATTTACCTCAGGGTCAGCCAAGCACTGAAGTTGATGAGATGGAGGGGGGAGGTTAAATGTGTAGTGAGGGAGCAGGAAGGGGAGCAGAAGGAAGAAAAGGAAAGAGGGGGCAAAATCTCCATCTTTCAGACACTGTGGATACCGTTCAGCTCAGTCATAGTGTGGGACTGTGCCCAAATGAGGCCAAAGTTGTCTGCAGCTCAGCAACGTGCTTGAGCACCCTGTTTAGCTCACAGGAGCAGCCTCACTGAAGTCATCTGGATTTAAGTACGTGTTTTTAGCACGGGTAGATTCAACAATCCTCTGTGGGCATCCGATGAAAATGTCTCCTGACTCTGCCCCATCATTGCCCCTCCAAACACATACCCTTGCCTTGGTGGGAACATGCAACTGTCCTGGGTTTTGGCCAATAGGAGCAAACATGCTTTTCTCTGAGCAGAGGCCACAAGTATGCAGAAACCTCCTTAGATACAATTGCCCTGCAGCCTATTATATTGCTACTACACAATTATTTCTATTTGTTAGAACTGCACAGTACTGTAATTCAGCATCTCATCTATATGTCTCATCTGTGTTTCTAAACCAAACCACAGCATGTTACCCTGTGAGCATTAAGTTGGAAAAATTATTAAAAAGCTTCTCAGATACAATGGAAAAGGGTACTCTAGCAGGACATTGGTTATTTTAATTTGAAATTATAAATACACATCTAGTAGAGGACAATAAAGGCTTTATACTTGACTAACCCATGCCCTCTTTATACTACTTTTTGCCATGATGTATTTCTGTACTGTGTACAATAAAATACAAATGACTCAAATTCATCAAGAAAGGATTAATTGGCATGTAATAGGGGATCTGGCTACTATACTGGCATGCTGCCAAAATAAAAGAAGAAAGAAGCTTGTGGAGAAGGGGACATAAAAATACATGTGAGTGCAAAAAGCCAGCAACTATAGGAATAAGCGTACGTGGAAGCTAAGTCAAACTATGTGACTTGGTTTATATCAAAGAACAGTAGTGACATTATAAGATTTCCAACATGGAATGATTTCTGTGGGTCATTCATATATTTCATTTTATTTAGGCTTAAACTGAATTGCTTGAGCAGACAGGTGGAGATTTGATATGGTTGTTTGGAAACTGTAGGAACCCAGATGAGCAGAAACCACGACCATGCTGGCACGCTGATCACATCTCTTCAAGCTGAAAGGCCGAACACTGCAAATCCTTGACTCTCTGATTAGACACTTTGCTTAGCTGGGACCTAAGTCAGGAAAACTCATTACCCTTTTCTTCTTTTTCATTTCTTTATTTTCCTATTTCTTATGACTATATTCCCCATTCATTTCTTGTACTGCTGTAGATTTTCAACAATGATCACATTATTGGTCAAACCCAGACTCTCCTTCCCATCCCCCCGTCAAAAAAGAACAAACAGAAAGGCTGTACAGTTTCTTAAAAATCTGCTGTTGCACTTATGAACTTTAGCTGTCAGGCACTTAGATGCAATGTTTTTCAGGAGGGAATACAAATCTGTCCATTTCAGTGCTATTCCGCTTGCCCTTAATTCTCTTCCTTCATTCTGGATAAATAAAAAGATTAATTCCCACACATTCCTGAAGCTCTGCTTGGCTCTAAATTAGATCAAGTTGGGAGTTTTGCTCATTACAGCTCTTCTTCCCTGCTGGCAGAGAGACTCTTGTCTTTGTCACTTGTCTTCTGCCCATCCGCCTGTCCTTACAATTCAATTGTAAATCCCGCATGACCATCATTCAACCAAAGAACAGACTATAGGGACTTTTTAGCATGTTTCTTGCTGTAAAATATGTACAAATAAATACACGTTACTTCCAGACAAACCCTTATACTGCTAATAAAGTTTTAGATGCATAGAGAATAATGTAGTTGAAAAATACGGTGGAGCACAAATTTTAAATGGTTGCTTATCTCATTAGAACGGCATTTCAGCATTTCAGTGTGCCAGAGTGTCACTTCAGTTTTGTGGGTCCTCCCCTTCAAAAGGAATTACTGTCTCTCCTTATGCAGGCGTATTCTGTGACAACAGTTCCCACCATGTTTTTAATACATATGCATATACATTTCAGATGCATAAAAAGCTATACATAGTATGAATCATCTGTTTCATAAACTTGACTATGCTGTTGTCAGAACCTGTAAAAATAATGTGACAGGCAGACCTCAGCAGAGTGTCTATCCACCAGCTATTTTGAAGACAATCAAGCACGTTCAATCTTCATCACCTAAACTGGAAACCTGACTCAGGAAGCCAGAGGGAATACAGACACGCAGGAAGCCAAAAGTTTGACAGATCTGATTTTTCAATAACCAGGAATATGTGTTTCATAGCAGAGGTCTTTGAAAATACCTTGTCAGTCCCACCTTCCTGTTTATACTGAAGGAGCTCCAGGCAGAGCAATTTTGCTGATTACAGCACTAGCGAGACTGACCAATATTATACCGTCTAGAAGCATTGCTGCTTTATAAACCTTGTGACCTTTCTAATAGCTTCTTGAAAGTTCCCGCAGAGTCCTGAGGTAGGGTATGCTCCTACACATGGGCACACACACAGGAGATCTTTTTCCTGCTTTTCATTCTAGATGGCCACAGACAAGCATCACTGAAAAGATTTTTCAATAGCTGAATAAGTTTGTGCTATACTCAGTGAAGTCCGGCTAATGTTTTTGTTGTGAGCTAAATGACAAAGTTCAGTGGTAAATGATGGCAGTATGTTCCAGTCTGCCTTCACCAGAAAAAAATTATCTTAACGCCCTTTTAGGGCATTGTCCTTATGCATGCTTTTTTTAGAAAGGTGCTAAAATACCAGGACTACTCAACACAATGTGACCAAATCACACAACAAATTGGCTTACAAAACTAAGCAGTTAGTCCTGTGAACAAGGAGCCAAGGAAATTATCTTAGCACTTTTCTGTCTCTCTTATCTCCCCTGTAAAAGCGCTAAGATGATTTGAGTGGCCAGTGTGGACACAGGGATTTTGCTTATCTGTGGATCAGTCAGGCTATATTCATTTTATCATCCACAAAAAGTGTAAGAACAATAATAAAGTAACACCCAAAGTGCCTTTGGGAATTCATACAAAGGCTTCTTTAAAATTATGACAAAGTAAAAATAATGTTGAGTTTGGCTTCAAGAAAGTAGAACTTGTGTGCACTATGAAATTATGTGAAATTTTATGTGATTTTGAGTGATAATGTTTATGACCACATGCTTGCTAATAAGTCCTTCTATATTTGCACAGCTGAGCTGAATTTCACCTAAGAAATTTGGATTTAGGTGAAATTAGCAGGTTTTATAGTGAAAAGCATTTATGAATGAGAACAAGAAACTGTACTTACCTTGCTATTTTTCTTCAACTAGCAAGCTTATTAAAGACATTTAAAAACAGTTTAATACAAGCTTGACCTTGAGCCCTTATTTGGGCTTGACTTTAATGATATGCAAGTTCTCATTTGATTTAGAGCATAGGTTGAAGCTTTTTCAAAAGTGGAGATAAATTTCCATAATGCAGATTTGTCTGAAATTCAGATAAGACACAGATCGGTGAAATGTTACACCATGTTGATATATAGTACATGGCTTTTTCTTCCAAATTGTCACCTGTCAACCCCTACATCCTAGTTACCATATTCAGAGACATGGGAAAGTTCAGGAAGGAGGAATAATTTTCATTTCCTAAATTTCAATAACCTCAATTCTGCCTAAATATGAGACACAAAAGCTGTCTGAAAGAGAAGAAATTATTAATTTAAATTAAGATGCAACTGTAATAAACAGGTGGCTAGTATAGAGGCATTTCTGAAAGTGAAAAATGTGTATTTAATATAACACCTGTAAAGGTAGACAGGGTATAAGTGGCAAACTTCTGGTGAGATCTACTCAGCCATGCTTCTGTTTCCCTAGATCAGCACTGGAAGTCCCCTTACTTCCATTGAAAACCAGCTTGAACAAAACACTAATGAATATACATAGACACAACAAATCCTGTACTGGCAGAGGAACAGATTTTATGACCTAATAGGTCTTTTCTCTCTCCAAAGACTATAATTCTTTGAAAAATGAAACGCTTTGCATGGAAATGTGAGTATCTACTGCCCCAAACAATATTATTTTGCAGAGTGATGTGAGTTCATTATACTACGTAGAGCTCACCTACACTTTGATAAAGATAGAAAGCAAACAGATAACCAAGCTATTAACAATAAAGGCCCTAGGAGCATAAATGATTTCTTTTTAGACTACATTAAACAATTACCCCATTTCTAGGCAACCCAACCTGCTGCCTGAATAGTTTCGTGTTTTCCATAATCCCACTAAAGTCTTACGCAGCCTTGCTGAATTTAATTTCTTCAGTTTCCTATTTGTATCCCTGTACTTTCTCAAATTAACCATTATTCTAGTGATGTTGAATTATACAGAGCCTTTTTGATTAAAGTGCTACCAAACACAAGGAACCTTCAATATAGCTGAGGTTTCCACAGGGATCTAACTAGCCTCATCTGCTTCTTTATGCCGAATTACAGAAAGCATGTAACATGGCACACATTCCTCCCCACTTTGGCAATTCAAAACATTGTTTAAACAAGAAGGTACTTTGGCACTGCATATAATTCCCAGAAGTACAAAGAAGAAAATTTCAGAGGGGTATGACTCAACAAACAGCCTTAAAAAAAAATCTACTTTCATTTCCTGTTGGAATCAGTAACAAAATAAATCCCCCCCCTCCCTTTTTTTTTTTTTTTTGACCAGCATCAATTTAGCTCTTTCCAATGTGAGCCAAACTCAGCTGCTGTTCATTTGGTACTGCTTTCCTTTGTGCTTTAGGCTAGGCTATGCAATTAATTTTTACTAAGGTCTGTTGAGTAATTTTACTGAAGCCCACTAATTTTTACCAAAGCCCTCTGGATAATTTTATTCAGGTCTGCTCAGCAGGAAGCTGTTCTGGCTCCAGCTCTGATGGTCTAGCCAAATGCTGGATGCTGCCCTCATATCTGGGAACAGTAGCAGTGCGCTGCAAGGGCTTCCGAAGAGATCAGGGCATGTTACGGATGCAGTGACAGGAATGTGCCTGCGATCAGGGTGAGGTCTGCATAAAACTGCTTTTTTTTCTAATCCATCTGGAATCTCTTGTTTGAACTGATGCAGTGTGCATTTTATTCATCCGATATTTTTTTATCCCATGTTGGTGTAATTCCATGAAGTTTACAGAATTACTTTTATTTATAGTACAGCTAAGGAGGGAAGAAACAGGTCCTTTACTCAGGAGTTTTTCTTAAACTTAGAGCTCACTATCTGCTATTTGTGACAGTTTATCTGACAACCTTTTTTGGATGTGATGATTATATTACTTGTGAATGCATTTTGTCATCCTTTTCCATAACAGGTTAAACTGTAGATATTTCAGTGGCTTGACTTAATGAGGTCTTTCCTAACCTAGTAAGCACAGTTTGCTAATTCTGATGTATGAAACAAAAGATGAACACAGAAAAGAAGAGATTTGCTTCCTTATCATGTGAATAACATTTTAATAAAATTGTTGAGAAGTTGCATATATCTGTGGAGAATAAAGGCAACTGAGTCATCTTCTTTATAGTCGTGTATTGAAAAGCCATTCTGAAATCCATGGAACCTGGAGGTACTTCAGGGACAGATCAATTTTTTCTTAAGTATGAAAACCTCTGAAAAGATTTCAATTGTCCAGAACATCTACTTTTGCCTCAAACCATTGCTTGACATATTGATGTGTATATTTTCTATATGCTCCCTTAAACACACTGAGGAATCAGATGATGCAGGCTTTGCTACAGAAAGCACAAACTCCTTTTTGAATATCAGGATAAATTGTTTCCAAAAGACCCCTACATTACTTAGGAGATATTATACCCCTAGTGCTGTGGATACCAGAAATCTCTGTGTGGGAATGTTTTTCTCTTGCCCCCTTGATATTTCACAGATGCTGCAATCGATGCTGTCCTCCACCTGTAAATAAGGAGTCCAGAAGAGGTAGGGACTTCTGTCATTTACATACCAGCTGGATCCACAAAGCCATTTAAACACTTATCTCCCATTGATTTTTATGGAGCGCTGGCTCCTAAATGCTTTTGCGGATCTAACAAGTCATATTTTCTTCTCTTGATTGAGATGAAGGCAATTATATGGCCAAATTCCTTCAAAATCCAAGAATAGTGCTGTCACTCTAATGTATGCGTTTTGATCAGTACTCAAAAACTTGTCAGTGTATTTTACTGCTGTGCTCAGAAACATAATTACATGCTTTATAAAGTATAATCAATATTAGCACACTAAGGTAGAGAACAATCTAGATGTCTTAATTTGCTTGCTTTCCATATTAATACATTTTTCAGTATGTTTGGAAACATTAGCAATTAAATCCCATCATGACTTAGAGAGGGAAGTGGAAACAACCTGGGTCAGGTGTTCCAGCTCTTCTTCTGCTTCTTTAGAAATATAAAGCAACCTCAAATGGTGTTTATCTGGCCCATCAGACTAGTTTTACATCTCCTTTCTATAACTGGGGCAGTGCAGAACAGCCAGAGCATGCTGCTGACTCTGGCCCATTAATTTTAACTAGACATTGGGCTTGAAGGTTGTTTAATACCTCTGGACTACAGCTTTCTCTGCCTCTTCAGAGACATGATTAATGCAGTCGGCAGTGCTGTGTCTAGAGCTCCAGTCTTCTGACTAACACTTCTTGTAACCACGCTGAAACACAGCAATGGATGCGGCTATCCAACAAGCAAAAAATGCATCTTATCACACTTTTATTTCCCTGATGCACTTTACGGCCAGTTCGTTTTCATAGATAAAATGCTCCAGTTTTAGGGGACGTGGAGGAAATCAGAGCCTATGGGCAATGGTGGAAGAGCAAGTCTGCTCTGCTCTGCCAACTTGCAGTAGTCCCCTGGGGGCAGTTACCAGACCTATGAATCACTGAAGTAAGCTGCTATATTAGCGTTACCCTTACAATACAGGAACAGTGCATGGAAGAACTTGCAGGGAGAAGATCCTCAGCTGCTGTTACGAGGCTCTTTTAAGTATCTTGCAATGTCAAAAGTCAGTCTGGCCCTATTATACCTTTAACTTCATACTTAAGATCAATGGGGCAACCCTAACATAAAAATGAGGAATGTAGAACACTATTAATCCAAAAAGGTACCACAGTTAATGACACATTACCTAAAATATATTGTCTACTGTTTCAAAGTTAACACAAAAATATAACATGCAGGTGGCTCTGTCTGTGAAATAAGGTTTATGTCTAGAGGTGTCCTGGTTGTCACTGGAACATCATCTAACTCTCTTCTACCCATAAATACCAGCCTTTGGAATGATCCAGGGCAGGGCCAGCTATAAAAAATGCCTTTTGCTATTAACAAACTCAGTGCACTGTCCAAACAAGATTAGGGAACTGTAGGAGTTGGCCATGAATACACATTTATATGATTTCAGCAGAGGCAATATATGCTCTAATATTAAGAAGGCACCATGGGATTTAAGAACCTATCCCACTTGAAAAGAAAATCAGATTTCAAATATATTAGACTCAGGGTAAACTGAAGTCAGCTGGTATCACTAATCGTTAATCTGCATTACTGAGATACAAGCCAAAGTCATACAATTTACAGCCCAGGGCAAATCTCAAGTTACTAAAAAAACCCCAAAAACCTTTTTGCCAGTATTGGGGCAGTCATGGGATGCTATAGGATGTTAGACCTTTGACCGTGCACCAGGCCTAGCCATTTCAAAACCACACAAATATGTGATTACTCCAATCCTCCCTTATGACTAAAACTTCACATCTACTTTTCAAAATGGATCTTTTGTGTTCCTTCCCCCTTATCTGCTCTTACTGACTGAAAATTATCAGAAGTGCCAACCAGTCTATAGAAAGGATGAGGCAAAACTCTTAACACTTCAAAGTCCAAGCGCCTCCGAGGCGAGGCGGCAGCAGCAGCAGCCCTCACCAGCCTCGCCTGCCTCCCAAAGAGCCCATGGGAGACATCCGCACCCATCAATAGAGCACTTTGTGTCAGCCTGGCTCCTCCCAACCTCATCCCTTCCTGCGGGGCAGCTAATGAGGGAGCTCATTGCAGAGAGGGAGAGATGCTATGCCCGAAGGCAGTTGCTTTGAATAATACCCATTTAAACTGGTATTCTAGTTCTTCTGCTCTTCATTCATTGTACTACCTCTGCATGTGCTGCTTTCCCTTAAAGCTAAAAATGTAGGGCCCCATAGCAGTTAACTGTCCGTATGCATTCATTAAGAGGGTGCAAAGAAAGTGACCCTATAGTTTCCCTTTATGAGTGCTGTTCAAGGAAAAAAAAAGGGAAAATCGATGCCTACAGAAAATAGCATAAAATTAAATCTTGTGAAACACACAATCCTACCTTTATTTATGCTCATTTAACCTGTTCAATGGGCTAGTAGCAGGCCATAACCTTTCCAAGTGTCTCTGCATAGACCAGCCCTCACAGTGCTACCTCCTTAACACTTCTGGAAAAAGTAAGACAGCAAAGAGATTTAAAGTTCATTTGTAACTGATTGCTGCGAAGAGCAATGTTTAGCAATGTGCCTTTCAAACTTGGAAGTACAAAAGTGGATGTTTTCCTCCTCATAGAATCATAGACTAGTTTGGGTTGGAAGGGACCGTTAAAGGCCATCTAGTCCAACCCCCCTGCAATGAGCAGGGACATCTTCAACTTGATCAGGTTGCTCAGAGCCCCATCCAGCCTGACATCGAATGTTTCCAGGGACGGAGCATCTACCACCTCTCAGGACAACCTGTTCCAGTGTTTCACCACTCTTTTTGTAAAAAAAATTCTTCCTTATATGTAGTATAAATCTACCCTCTTTTAGTTTAAAACCATTATCCCTTGTAATGATTTACATTACATTACCATTTGCCCCTTGTTAATAGAGCAGCATACAATTGTCAGCTCCTAAGGACTGTTTCAACAGCTACAGGTTGAAAATTGTAGTCAAACAGAAAATGAAAAACACAGTCATTGCGAACTGTGAAAGAGCACAAATCTGCCTGTTCGCTTTGAAGACCAAATTGTGTTTGGGGACATGTTCTGAAGAGATATGTGATTATTCTGCTGTCTGTGCACCTTGTTACTTTTCTGTGGTGAGAGGCCATGACGAAAAATGAGGAAGACATTTGGAAGAACATTGAAAAAACCCGAGAGGATAAGAAGTAAAGAAATTAGCAGCAGAGAGAGTAGCTTACTAAACCGTTACATGGTGGAAGGACTCTCCATGCACTCCAGGTTGCTTTCCTTGGCATTTGTACAAACCTGCATTGGCTTCTTGAGCCATAGTTCCACTTCTTTCTCTAGATGTTTGTGTCTGTTGTCCTTACATACCCCAGCTTATCAGCTTTGTCTAGTTTTCTTAGGAAAAAGTGAAATAAAAACCTAAATCAAAAGAAGAGGAGAACTTCTATCAGTACATAAAATGCTTCAGGGAGATTTTCATCTGGAAAAATATTAAGGAATGAAAGGGAATACATAAGTGAGCTTCTATGAACAACAATAAAATGTAGTGATGAGAAAGTACATATAAAATAGAGCTGAGCCATCAGCAGAAAGCCCACAGGTTACTCCTGCAGCACACAAATGTCCGGCCTGACATTTGAATGCCCAAAGACATCTGTATCATTTGCTTCCTCAGTGCACTGTGGGCAGTGTTCTTTAACAGTTACCCTAGTAAATGGTTTGAGGAAAACGCCCTCAGATTTTCCATTGATATGCAAAATGTTTCCTTAGAGAAAATAAATTAAACAAGCATGAATAAGTGTAGGCTTTTAAACTGTGACATTCCTTACAAATGGAAATTTGGGCCAAGAGTCAGCTAAATGCAATAAACGTATCTCCTGAAAAAAAGCAACCACCAAAACCTAACAACTCTGAAACAAAAGGTATGATACAGAGAACAGTGGTAAAAATATTATTATTATTATTATTATTATTATTATTATTATTATTATTATTATTATTATTATTATTTTGTATAACTGGCTCCATAAGGGACCCATCAACATCACAACTGAACATCTTCACTGTACCAATCCATTAATTGCTTCTCACAACATCGCTCCAGGTTGGTTTTGCTGATTCTGTTCCACAAATGAAGTTATAAAGGAGCATAAGAAGGTCCATTTCCCCTTTGCGTTCCTTATCTGCATCAACAATCCTTTTAAAGTATGGGTAGGGGTAGAAAAAAGAAGCAGAAAGAGTAGACTATAACTAAAACCTCTAAACCTTGTCAAAGGTGAGAAACAGGTCAGGAGGCAAGAGTGTCCTGGGTAAAACGAAAGCCTTGACGTGATTACTTTCTTCACCGAGATAAAAAGGACCAATCTGAGGCCCTTAATTGCTCTCTTCATTGCTCTGGGCAAGTAACTTGCTCTGTAATTGAGCTAAGTTGCAGGGTTAAGCCAGGCTTCAGTCCTCTTGGCCTTGACTTCCTGCCCGCGGCAAAGCTGCAAGCAGGCTTGTGTTTATCCGCTTTGAACTTGGTAGCCTACACATGTAGTCTCACTGTAACTGAAGGCTATCTTCAGTTATTGCTGACATGGTCCTTCCCTCCCTCCTTCTGTGGCCCTTCTTTTGTGGTGGGATTTTGGCAGAACAGCCCTAGCTTGGCATTAGCTGCTGTGAGAACCCACCCTGTGCGTGGGACCCACCTTCTGCACTCATGAAAGGACCGTACTCGCAGAACAGTAATGTTTCCTGCTGTGGCATCGCCTGCAGTTTGCTAAGCCTCTGCTCTCCTGTGCTGGGGTGTTGGGAGCCATTCTGTGAGGTTTGGGGGGGGCTTATGGAGTTTGGTCTCTGATTCCTTGTGAACCAAGTATCTACTACAGAGCAGCCAGTGTGGAGGACTGGACTCAATGATGCCAGTGTACTCCTCCACGCTACCCTTGAAGAAATGTGGAAAATCATATCCTTTACATATCAAGAATCAATCTTACTCCTATCAAGGTTAATGGCAAAGCTGCAACTTATTTAAGTGGAAATAAGATCAGGTCCCGAGTGGCTCGAATTAGAGCTTGGAGCAGGAAAAGACATTGAAAACTAAGAAGGTGGTTGTGGTTACATGGACATTTTTCCATTGTCGTGGTGGCTAAAACACGTGCAGCCACTTCTTTTTGCCCTCTTTGTTACACTGACCCCAGAGCTTGTCCATAGAGCTAAATTACTTTTCTGGGTGGAAAACAAGCAGTTTTGGTGGGGGTTAATTTTCAGATGCATGAGGTCCCTCATGTAGTCCATTCTGCACTTCTACATATGCTTTGCAGACACAACAGGGAGGGAGACAGGTTGCAGGGACAAGTGGTCAGGGAACTTGGGAGTTGTTTAAACTACTTTTAACACCATTTCACTTTACTTTCTTCCTACTGTTTTTCCTCTTCCCATTTCCAGGCATCAAGTGTAAGAAGCAAATGATATTTCATCTCTCCTTGTCATTGCTGGCTGCGCAGCCCTGTCATCTTCTGTATTTCAGAGATGGTGTCTGTCTGGTAGTGCTGAGGGCAAGTTCAGGTAGATGAGGTGGCAGAAGTCTTACCCCAACTGGAAGTCAGAAAGTTGGCTAAGCCCTCACAAGTATTTAGACTTTGTGTGCATTGGATACTAGCGTGAATTACTGTTCCTTAACAACCCACAGCTTATATTTTGAAATACAATAGCTGCAAACGTGTGTGTCCTCAGGCAAATACAAAGTGAGCTGGCTTACTTAAGTCTCTCTTATGGAAAGCTGAACTAAGGCGAATTGCCTCAAATTTCCCGGGGCAGATCACTGTGCTGATGTATGGTGACCTGACTCTATATCTGAGCCCTTAGTCCGATAGGAAGCACATGAATATTTTAAAGGATCTACTCCTAAATATTAAGGCATTAGTCTATATGTCATCAAACCACTATAGTATAATATTCCCTTCTGGGAAACGATATGTTGTAACTTACCCTGCTTTTCAGTTTATTTGCCTTCCAGTTTTTCTCCTTTTGCCCAAAACCATTTTTGTTTCTTAACCTTCTTTTAAAAGTGCCATTAATTTTACAGGACCATTGCCAGCTGCCGTTGCTGCTGTTGGTCCCTCCTCCCAGCTCCTCTGACTCAGCATTTTGTGAAACCACACTTGGCAGGAAACACGCTTTTAGAGACACCAACTGTAATTTAGACAAAAAAGACCATTAGCTGCACTCAGCAGCAATGGCAAGACTGCTTTTGTGCTTCTGTGTTAAAGCAGATCGTGGCCAGGAAGAAATACATTATTTATGTTTACTAAGTTTTGGATAGCCAGCTTTTCAAAATTTACCCTGCTTCTTTTGCAATATTTTGGTCAAACAGATTACAGGGTTGGATGAGAGATCCTGCTCTGTGGCACTAAGCAGTTAACATTTAACAGGGCCTGACCCACAAACCCACAGATGTTTCTGTGAGCGCTTCAAAAGAATGTGTCATTTTCTAAACTGGGAAGACCATAGCATGTGGCAACCAACATGAGAATGGTCTTTGATTCTGGTTCCTGCTCCCTGGAGGCTGGATTCCCTCCAGAATTGCCTGTTTTCCTCATTAGGACAGAATTACTGTTTTCTCCATGGCCAACCAGCCACACACTTTGTATCTCCTCTTTTGGATGTCAAATAGAGGAGAAGAGCAGAGGCAGTTATGGGAGATACATTTACTTCTTGTCAAGGAGGGATATTTCTATTTAAAAGAGCAGAACTCTTTCCTGATATAGTCAAGGTCTCTTGGAGTTGTCAAGGTAGATGCTCTTTTAAAATATACAGCTTCTGACAAAACAAACAGAAGTTTTCCGTGGGAACAGAGCAGTCAAAAAGACTATTCAGCCTTTATTTTAGGCAGACTGTACAGTGTTAAGGACAGGTCAAGGATAATGAGCTGTGATTGTAAGAGTCATGGTAGGAGAGAAAGATGTAGCGCTGTGTCATTTCAATCAAAGGAGAGCGAGTCAGTAGGGTATTTGTCTTCTGCCTTGTCAGGGAGAAATCTGTCTCCTCCTGCAGCTCCGTCGTCGCCCCACAGCAGATATCGGTTTGAACTGGCAGGTTCTGCTCCTGTTTCTGGGCCTCCTGAGTATGGGAA